>NC_136062.1:54462380-55110644 GCF_964261635.1 Lissotriton helveticus | reverse complement strand
TCTTCTTTCTGAAATTCTCTTGCTTGTTTCTGTACTTCTCCTGCTTCTTTCTGTACCTCTCTTGCTTCTTTTTGTACTTATCTTGCTTCTTTCTGCACCTCTTATGCCTCTTCCTGTATTTCTTTTGCTTCATTTTGCTCCTTTCTTCCTCTTTCTGCACTTCTCTCGCCTCTTTATGCACTTCTCTTTCTTCTTGCTGTACCTTTCTTCCTCTTTCTGTACCTCTTTTGCTTCTTTCTATACCTCTCTTGCTTCTTTTTTCACCTCTCTTGCTTCTTTCTGTTCTACTCTTGTCTCTTTCTGCACTTCAATTGCCTCTCTCTGCACCTCTGTTGCCTCTTTCTGTATATTTCTTCCTCTTTCTGAACCTCTCTTGCTTCCTTCTGCACTTCTCTTGCTTCATTATAGCCCTCTTTTGCTTTTTCTGCACCACTCTTGCCTCTTTCTGTACCTCTCTTGGCTCTTTCTGAGCCTTGCTTGCCTCTTCCTGTACTTCTCTTGCCTCTTTCTGCACTTCTCTTACCTCTTTCTGTACTTCTCTTGCTTCTTTAGACACATGTCTTCCTCTTTCTCCACCTCTATTGCTTCTGTCTGCACTTCTCTTGCTTCTTTCTGTACCTCCATTGCCTCTTTCTGCACTTCACTTGCCTCGTTCTGCACCTCTCTTGCCTCTTTCTGCACATTTCTTCCTCTGTCTTCACCTTTCTTGCTTCTTTTGCACTTCTCTTGCTTCTTTCTGTACATCTCTTTTTTCTTTTTGCACCCTTCTTGCCTCTGTTGAGATGTCATCATTGATGTCACTGACCATGTCATGAGTGATTTAATATCTGACGTTATCGGCAGTGCATTGCTGGGGCGCGAGTTATGGTTAGGTCAGCTAACTATAACAGCTGAAATTCTCAGATTTTGTGTCAGTGAAATTTCAGCGTAATTATTATATCCCTGTAACCTTTGTTTTTTTTCAGTGAATATCTAATGTGTTTTAAATGCTTATTCCTAACTATAATGTCCTTCAAACCTTTGTTTTTTTACAGTGAGTATATTTCTATTTAGAAACGGCAAAAGCCTTTGTCCCTTTGTATCTCTGCATGGATGGCACTGTGGTAATCCTATGCTTAAAGACTTTGATAGAAAAGCAAACAATTGAGGTGAGCAGATCTAGAGTGTCGCTGGTGTTGAGAGTGCGCTACACAGAAGCTGATTTCTACCTAATCTTGAGAACTACCCCCGAATTCTCTGCTTCTTTTTTGCATAATTTATGTGTCACTCCATGCCTGAAAGGGTATTGTTTTGACTTATATTGGGTGCTCCCTTGTGTCTGGACAAAGCTATACCTCTCTGAAGAGCTCTAAGTAGAGTAGTCAGGGGTTGCTTTTACTCATTTCAGGTTGACTTGGTTGGTATTATACCAATTCGAAGCTGTAATACTGTCCCTGGAGTAGTAATTGGCTCTTGTCATTTTCCAGCTTGGCATGGACAGCACTGTGCTAGTCCAATGCTTAAAGACTTTGCTGTAGAAATGGCAATAGACTTTGTCCCTTTCTATCTCGGCGTGGCTGGCACTGTGCTAATCCTATGCTTAAAGACTTGATAGAAAAGTAGACATTTGAGGTGAGCAGATGTAGAGTGTCGCTGGTGTTGAGAGTGCTCTATACAGGAGCTGTTTTCCACCTAAAATTAAGAACTACCCAGAGTTCTCTGCTTCTTTTTTGCGCATATATATATATATATATATATATATATATATATAGGTAGCACAAAAAGAGAAAAGCCTCAGGAAACTCCTATAGTTTGTATTCTTTATTGTCAACAACTTGCCAGCATTCACCTTGCCAAGTTACAGGCATCCAAAATCTTAAGCCAGATGCGTTTCAGGAATCCAAGTCCTTTCATCAGTGGCAGGATGAAAAATGAACGGCCATGCTGCAGACTCACAGTTTTAATTCAAAACATCTGCCCTTATGGGCGTGGCGCTCTCACAGCCTCATGGTGTTTGTAGTCCGTCTATATTCTTCCCTAGTAGGTGCGTTTCCATTTGTTTCATTTTCAAAGTAAAATGAAACCCCAGTGGGTTGATGCACAAGTCCTGGTGCTGTGACTGCCTTGCTTTGTGGAAGTTGACATGAACTTGTGCAGGCTGCAGCCCTGCAACCAGCACTTTTTCCTCCTGATAATTGCACTCGTGCACCCAGACCGCTGCACCCCAGCCCCTTGCTGGGCACTGTGCTCAATTGCAGCTCCTGCGCACCGAGGCTTCACCGCTCACATGCCACCACCGGTGTGTTCAACGACGTCCCGGTGCAAGTTCCAAGTCCGGGGTGCCTCTCAAGGTGGCACAGCAGGTCTCACATTGGGGTGTCGCAGGGATTCCGTTCTCCTACAGAACTGTGCATAGAGACTTGGAACCTCAGTGAGTTAGGGTGTGCCAAAACTCACCTTAGTACCCAAAATCCCCTACCAGACTAGCTACAGTCATTACAAACTCCCAATGCTTAGACAAACCAGAACATGGACTTAGAATACCTCAGGTAACGTGGAACATATGAACACTCTTTCATTATACAATCAGTTCAATCCAGAACAAGGAGTAAAAGAGGACGCGTGCACATTTGAAATGTTTATTTACTAATGCAGTGTTCTCAAATGCAGTATCTTAGCTAATACATCAAACATTTTATAAGAAACAAAGTAATCAGCATAGTTACTAGTCCATAGAAAACAAAAGGTGAAAGCATATTAAAATGCTAAAATGAATAGGTTTAAACAACACCTAATTCTCACCCTCCCTAGCTAGCATATTATATTATATCTAAGAAGGTCTCTTTGGGTTTTAGCAGGGCGGGCCCATACCTCAGATCTTAGTGGTAAGGGATCACATCATCTTCCACCAGCTCTCTGCATGCGAAGCACCATCAAGTGTGTGTGTATGCTCTGTGCAAAGCAATATAACCACCCGACCCCTGCCGCCTCCTCCTCCGCGGGTCGTTGAGGCCGATGACTCCTGAAAAGAACGAGGAGAGCGTTGATCAGAAACCTGAAATTTTGTAGAAAAAGGCTTAAGACCCCTACTATTGCGGCCCACGGTTTTATAAGCAGCCACAATAATTCGTGCTAACTGTCGGGGTTTCTCGACCTCGGGTATCGCCTGCAAAGCATTGGCTACCTGAAAGTTCACCGCATTCCCCTTGTCATTAGCAAGTATGAGATCGTAAACCACATCAAAGGAGCCACAAGGCGCATACCCAATTCAAAAGCAGACTCATGTCCGTGCTCATCCTGAACACGCTTAAGGACCGTCGGCAAAACAGTCATAGACGGTGTGCCATAACACCTCGCATAGACTGCCGCAAATGTTCGACCCCAGGTCTCACAGTCACCGATTTCAGGGGTCAAGACTTTCGGCATGCTAATTGTCAGAATCCTGTATTTTTCTCACCAGGAGTCGTGTTAGGAAATACTGCTTCCAGCTGATCAAACTTCTCGGCAAGCCAGAAAGGAAAATCATCCCTATCCTGGGGGCGCTTGCCCATCACAGCGTTGACCATCACAGGACTGAGCTTCATACCACCCCGTCCAGCAGGAAGCGCTGCAGCTCCTGGGGCCCCGCCCAGGAGATTACGGGTTATTCATTGCACTAACGGCCTAATCACGCTAATTGTGACTACATGTAGTGGTCTTAGTTCAACAACGGTACATGCGCCGTGTTGAGGATGAGGCGTAAATCCAGCCATAACAGGCCAATTTGCGCCTGAAATGGAAAAAGGACCTAACCTCGGGGCTGTTAAAGAGTGGGGTAAGATGCCATCAAACGAAACTCGGTGCTGCCAAGCATCAATAGGTACTTCCTGTACCCTATACGTAGTAAATTCTGCTGGCACAGCAGTGGCAGTGTAGGCATGGAACACACCAGAAGTTGCGTCCACAGATGGGAAGGTCACCCACGAGTAAAAGATGTCGTAAGGGTAAGCTACCTCTGCACTCACCACCATAATCACGCCCATGCCATCCACGGCAACATTATAATGCTGCAAATGGTTGCACACCGCAATGCGACTATGCTGCGGAATGTTCACCGCGGCCATAACGACACAGAAAGAAAGAGGGACTAAGTAAACTTCGTAGCACAACTGGGTTGTAATTCAAGAAACCGTTTAGAAAGATTCAAGCTTGAAAAGACCTATTTTAAAAATTAGGTAGGTTTGTCCGACACCACCGTTATCCGGAAAAAATAGTGAAGGGGTTAAGGACTGAATGATGTACTACTCAGGCGTCATGAAATAAGACCACCAAAACGTTGGGCGCCATGTCACAGGGATTCCGTTCTCCTACAGAACTGTGCATAGAGACTTGGAACCTCAGTGAGTTAGGGTGTGCCAAAACTCACCTTAGTACCCAAAATCCCCTACCAGACTATCTACAGTGTCTCATTGGTCATTACAAACTCCCAATGCTTAGACAAACCAGAACATGGACTTAGAATACCTCAGGTAACGTGGAATACATGAACACTCTTTCATTATACAATCAGTTCAATCCAGAACAAGGAGTAAAAGAGGACGCGTGCACATTTGAAATGTTTATTTACTAATGCAGTGTTCTCAAACGCAGTATCTTAGCTAATACAAGCAAACACATTATAAGAAACAAAGTAATCAGCATAGTTACTAGTCCATAGAAAACAAAAGGTGAAAGCATATTAAAATGCTAAAATGAATAGGTTTAAACAACACATAATTCTCACCCTCCCTAGCTAGCATATTAGATTATATCTAAGAAGGTCTCTTTGGGTTTTAGCAGGGTGGGCCCAAATCTCAAATCTTAGTGGTAAGGGATCACATCATCTTCCACCAGCTCTCTGCATCCGAAGCACCATCAAGGGTGTGTGTATGCTCTGTGCAAAGCAATATAAAACACGACTAAAGCCTGAATTTGGCTGCAGCTGCATGTATGTTATGTCTAGGAAGGTGCGAAGATCAGACCTCACAACAACTGTGTCGAGATATCCTTGAAGGCTTCAGCACTCACTGTACAGACATGGCTCACTAAGCAAAGCTGATATCAGAGTAACAACATATTATTCGTGTGTAAATCAAAACACTCTACCAGGCTCAAAGCTACAATAACAGTTATGTGTCGTGTGCAGAAGCAGCAGAAAGGTAAAATGGCGTTTAAACTCCTAATAAGATCATGCTAACATAACACAGCATATAGGCAAAACATAACTATATGACAGGGGGAGGTGTCTTGATACCACAATGGAAGGTGTCAGAATGCCCAGGGCATCATCACGGGGTGAGCACCCACTCCGCCCATTTTGGCACAACCAATTCAGTTTCTGAAAAGGGAGAAAAAATATAATGGTGGAAATGTCTGGAGGTGAATGAAGGTTTATTTAAAGCTTAATAGAGAACACCAGTTGAGTGCATCCTTCCTTCTTGAAGCTCTACCAACTGTTAGTGATAATCGTGGTTCAAAGAGGAGTTGGAGTGCACGAGAATACACAAGGTTAAATAATAATATGGTATGCCAATGTTCACATACAAAGGAACAGAGCGCATGCTAGAAGTATAATGTGCACGTGTAATGCAGTGGCGCAAGCCTGTGTGCATGTACACTTAGTAATCAGCTCGCTACAGTGCACTAAAAGCCAAAGTCACATGTCTGTAGGGCAGCGCTGCCCACTGGATCAGGCCTACAGTACGTTTCAGCAGGTCCTTAAAATGAGACAGAGATGTGACTGAATGAGGTCAGAGCACACAGGTTGATGCACCCCACACCTCACACAGCACTGCGCTCAACAGGTGTCTGTAGGGTAGTGCTGCTCGCTGGCTCAGGCCTACAGTACGGTCCGTGTTTAATGGTAAACAAGGGAACCCACAAGGTAGATAAGGACCCTGGATATCAACTTTATACTATAAACAGTGGTCCTTAAAAAGCAATATAACATATCAATAAATATAGACTGGGATCAGTGCTATATTTTGTAAGATATCCAGCTGGACACACAATTTAATAAATCAAGGAAATGTTAAACACATTCAAGAGCAAGCAGAAAAATAGAGTGGGACACAGTCCTGTGTCCTACACACAAACAAAAGACAATTACATTTGGACATTTAGTATTTCAGGCAAAAGACGGAGGAGGATTAAAATAAATGATAATACATGACAAGCTTTCCAAAAACGATATTCACACTGGTTTTAACACAATGGTTTAACGTGTAAATATGTTTCATAGGTCGCCAACGATTCAATCCCTTTTAGCTGCATGTTAGTAGCTCCCCATGTGGAAAAAGCAATGCCCGCTCCCAAACGCATAGAAGTTTTACACCAAAGGTGCTGGAGTCGCTAACCCTACAGATTATGAGTCGTTCTTGCAATGCGTGCACACCAGGGAGCAGAACTGAGCGCTGCGCTGGGTGCGCGACTTTTAATTTTACTGTAAAAAATAGTCCCTATCAGTAATTGCTAATATCCCCGGGGACACTATCCCCCGGGTCTTATAAAAAATGTTAGGGACCGTGGGGGAGCCACAATGCCCCCACGGTCCCGCCGGCTCTCTGCGTCCTTCGGGAGCCAGCTTTGCTCTTCCACATGGGGAGATGCTAACTTGCATGTGGAAAAGCAATCTGCTTTGGATTTTGAAAGTGAAAACAGATTTCACTGCTGTGTCTTTCAAAATGCCAACTAAGTTTGCTATGGGAGGGCGGGAGCTGCGAGACTCCCGCCTTCTCATAGCAAACAGCAGTGTCCCGGGGGTTGGCACCCTGGGATACTGCAGGAGCAGGCCCTGGGGTGTGGCGGTCCCCAGGGCCCTCAAGGGGTCCAGGTGGAGGGCCACACAGTGTGCCTCCCACAATACACAAATCCCCGGGTTTGGTGGTTCCCGGTGCTTGAGAGGGGTCGATGAGGTCCCAACACTTCTAATTTTGCAGAGGGGTGCCTTGGAGCCTCCCAAAACCATTTATTTTATAGCCCCGGGGGTGGCTCTCAGTCTTGTATAGGAAACAGCAATGTTGAGAAAATCTTCCGGTAAGATAACAAAGTCCATTTCGGCGTTTTTGTTGTAGTTTGCAGCGTTAAAGCGACAACAATTTTAACTCCGTCTCTGTAAATATGCCACTAAGTTTTGTAATGTCGACAATCTTGTTTACCATTTAAATAGGCACGAACTATTATTGAATTTCATTGTGAATCGTGAAGCAACACTGTCTAATTGTGATCAATAAAGAATTGAATGAGTTGTGTACTTGTTTTGCTCGTAATGTGCAAAAGGGCAGATTTACAAGTTCATTGCGTTACTTTGCATCACTTTTAAGATGGGAAAAGTGACGCGAAAGTGGCGCAAAGGGGTTGTAAATCTGGTACACAGTGTTCTGTTTTGCTTTGCTTTCCTTTCTGTAATGTAGAGGATACAGGGTAAATATAACGGTTTCTGTACAGCCAGTACCTTTCAACCCTACCCCCAAATGGTTTTCTGCCTGTTACCATAGTAACAGTTCACGGAACACTTAAATGAGCACACAGGTTAGAAGCTCACCACACTATGTTGCTAATTGAAACAGTTACTGTTCTGTGGTTTTAAAACTTTTCCATAGGAACCGTTATTCGTAGCTATAGACTCTGGTAAAGATCTGGTAAAGAGTTAGGCTCAGTATTATACTTCAAGTTATAAATATCATTTCTATTTTTAAATGTTTTCTAACTATATCATTATCACACTAAATAATAGTGAAATGTCAGAAAAAAACGTATATACTTTTTTAAATTAACTTTTATTAAAACAATAATAAATACTGGAAACGTAACTTAAAGATAACAATGTAATAAATTACTAGAAACATAACTTTAAAAAAACAATTCAACAAAATGTGATATGGACTCCAAAAGAAGTAGGGTAGGTCATCTGCAAAACAAAAATGAAAATAAGTGTTCAAAATTAGATCAATGTGACTAAATGAGGTCAAACATTACAAGTTAAGGTAACACTTGGCGAAATTTGTTTATTTGCATGTCTGCAGTGTGCCTGACACATTTCACCGGTATTATAAGCCTGCGTTCAAGAGGTGTCTGTATGGAAGTGTCTACTGTGTCACATTTACACTTTGGACCAACAAGTCTTTAAAATGAATCAGAGATGAGACAGAATTAGGTGAGAAATCAAGTCATTATGCAGGATAATATTCTTTAGGGCTTATATACAAGACTCTTGCGCCACTTTTGTGTTACTTTTCCCACATTGAAAGTGATGCAAAAGTGGCGCAAGGGGCTTGTAAATAAGCTCTTTTATTTATAATGCATTTAATCGGAGGCATTGTATATCTAGGCTGCTCTGCTTACCTTGTGTCAACACTGTGACCAACAGAGTTCACAACTTGATCTCAGCTTTGGTTGTGCACAGCAGAGTGGACAGCAGCATCCATAACTTTAAAAGAGAAAGAGAAATGATGTGAGAGAGAGTGAAAGAGAGAAAAAACGACATTAAAACTGTGAGAGAGAGAAAGTTATAGATGGGGCAGTTAATACTGGAGAAAATACTCGTAGCTCACCTTTTGCCTCCGTTGTGTGTCCAAGCATGTGCTGTTTCATAGTGCACCCTCCAGTTTAGTGATCTGAAAGATAGTATATAGAGTTAGTAATAGCATAGTACATACAACTGCACACGTATATCTTTGTTTTATTTATTTGTACACTAAGGATAATGTATTTCATCAAGTTCCACTGTAAAGAGGTGTCTGTGCGCTGTTTTTCTTCTAAAGTAGTATATCCCATGCACTCCCACTGCATAGCGGTGAGTTCTCAATATTGAGTACCTAGACTGTTGCACCCCATTGACTCGCAGAGTCCGGAGGTGAGTGTTTTTCTTGGGAAGTCCGAGGCAGATTTAGAAGCTCATAGTGCCACTTTTCTCATGTTAAAAGTGTCACAAAATTGGCATGAGGGGCTTTTAGATCTGCCCCTCAGACTGTTGTAATCTATCCTCACTGCTCTGAGGTAATTGTACATTCCTACGCGGTGAAGCTGCTGCACACTACCCACTCTCTCCTTTCACAGATAACTTGTCGTTGTTTCAGAAACAAGTTTCTTGGCTCACTTTGTGCCTTTGGCGTGATTCAAAGGGGGTGCACCACGTGTCGAAGCAGGCTTCTCAGACGTTGTTAGAATGGCCACGCATCATCGCAGAATACATGAACGTAGAGCTTTGTAGGTTTTGGGGGGGTGACGCCAATTTGTAAAACACAACCTGTAAGCTAAAAAGGAAGTTAACATTGTGTGTCAATTCTTTATGAAAGGAAAGAGGAAGTGAGAGAGTGGCTGAAAAGAATATTCGCAGCTCACCTTTCTGTCACCGGTGTATTTTTCACCACATGCCGGGACATAATGCACCCTGAAGCTCTGCATCTAAAAGATAGTAAAAGAAAGATGTTATGATTGATATTTGTTACTATCTTAATGTGGAGTACAATAATATCGCCCTTTCACAAACCTTCCCTCCTGCATTTAAAAACAACTATTTGTACAGTTTATATTCCGGACGTTTGACCGATTATAAAAATGTTCCTGCTATTGGAAAAAAAACAATTTAAATTGGAATAAGATTCGGTATATAGGACTGCACGCGTCATCATTGCAGGTTCCTCACCCGCTCAGTCCTTCCGGTATCACTAACTCAGTGACCAAAGAGGCCACGCACATAGTGGTGGGTCCTTGTACTCAGTGGTTCGGGCCTACATGAGGCGTCCGAACCACTAGGACTCTAAAATGGCGTACAGCACGTGCGCACTGTCTTTGTTATTGGTAGGGTCACATGTGTAGTGGCGCATGTGCTAGATGGGTGTGGTGTGGGTGTATTCTAGGCATGCGGGAGTGTGTGTGTGTGCCATTCTGACAACTAGACCTGGAACTAAGAAATCACTCCAATGGAAATCTGGGTCATGTTTTGTTTTTGTTTTTTCCTGGTAGCGTAAGTGGAGTGGGCTAGCCTGACGTATGCCAGTGCTGCGCGAGGCTCTAAACCATGATTCCGGAGCTCTGGGCCTGGCCCCGTCATGAGCTATATGAGAAATCAAGTGATTCTGGTGTCCGTTTTGTAGTGCTGACGTCACCCGGGTCTTAAAAGCAAATGTGTCATTATATCTGTAAAGTTCCACCACTTGGCCAACATGGAAGGTACGGGGTGTCACTGACTATATTTGTTCATAGTTATACACATAAAAGATGGTGGACATGACACATTTATGAGATTATGATTCTTTGTTGTACATTCAGTGGAGTGTTGTAGCTGTAGTAATACAGGGATGTGAAAGGTTTCAGTTGCATTTTTTGGCATATGATGGGCAGCTAATATATATACGTATGTGGTTATTCAGGTACTGTAGAACTTGGTGCTGGAAATCAGTGTTCGAGGCGCGGAGTAGCGTCCACATCCTGTTATGGAGTAATGACATAATCTACGCGTGCCTGAAAATATATTATAAATACGGTGCTCATGTAAATTGCTGATATAGTTTTGGGTTGATTTTGTGCTATAAAAATATGCAAAAAAATAAAAAAAAGAAGCAATAGCCCACACTCACTGTCACAGGTAAGATGGTTGCATACGTTATTTATAGCACAATATAATGTGGTAGGGCGGAGGAGCAGCATTTTACAAACATAATAAATACACAAACAGAGTTAGATAGTTGAAGTGGGCACGTGTGCTCGACTCCATTTTATTACGTTGTTATTGGCAACAAGTAGACTAGTAATCATGATATCATATACAGATATTTAATCATAAACGGTTTATGACTTCTGCTGTACAAAGGTCACAGCATAGTATGTGAAATAATACACAGAAGATTCTATCGTTAAGTGGTCATGAGTTGTGGTACACTGAGGTAGGGGCGGTTTATGTAGAGCTTGTGATGATGCTTGGTTCAAGCAGAACAAACTGGTAAGAATGTCTTTTGGCAACTGAATTTTGCCTTAATAAGCCTACGTGTGGTGCTCAGCGTCTGCTCAGCCTGAGATGATGCGTGGTTCGAGCAGTCTGTACTCAAAATATTGAGTGTTGCATACTGGTCTGCATGAATTTTGATTGGTTATCAATTGCTCTGCAAACTATATCTATTGATTGCTCTCAATAAGGAATTAAATTATTGCATTTCACACAATGCATTTTAACTTTCTCAAAATGGGGACGTTTGATTGGTTGCGATGTTAAAGGTGATATCCCAGAGGTACTTGGTATTACCGGTGGTTGAGGTACATTTTGCCACTGTGTTGTACTTTCTTTGCAAACATACTTCACAGGATGTAGGGATTAAAGGTGCTTGTGCATATTAGCAGTGCCACAGGAGTATTTTTTGTGTGTGCCTTAAATAGATCAAGGCTAAATTCTTTACTGTTTGTAGTGTAGATACAAAGCTGAATTGAAGTTGTAAACCCTGTTGTCCTCAGTGTATATCTTAGGGTGGACTGCATCATCTGCAATCATGATAGAAGTAGTAGATAAAACATATATGCAGCGTACATTTTATTATTCAACTAAATCTATGCGTTTTTCAAGGAAGCATAATAAAGGGATATTGTGTAGGGTTTGATAGGTGTTATACTTAGTTTGGTTTACACTGAGTTAGTGGTATCTACAACAACAAGGTTCTGTGGAGCCTGCGTTGATGAGTGGTCTGGGCAGGCCGTACTGACAGTAATGTTTTTTGTGTTGTGAATGGTGCCTTAGTAAGGCGATGTGATAATAATTTTTGGTGCACCGAGGTACTAGCACCTTTGGTGCTTAGCATGTACATATTCTATTATCAGTGATGTCATTTGAGATGTCATCAGTGATGTCATCAGGGATGTCACTGACCATGTCATGAATGATGTAACATGTGACATCATCACCAGTGGATTGCGGGCACGAGAGCTACAGTTAGTACAACTAACTATAACAGAGGAATTTCAATGGTTTTGTATGAGTGAAATGTCCAGCTAACTATAACACCCCTAAAACCTTTGGTTTTTTCAATTAATTTCTAGGGTTTTTTAAATGATAATTCCTAACTATAACCTGCTTGAAACCTATGTTTTTCAGTGAATATATATATATATAACCAGTAGGTAGTTATAGTTAGGACCTAGTTTCCATAGGAAATCCGCAACATTCTATTGGGAATAACTTTGGTCCTGGTGGACGAATGTTTGCGAATTTCTCAAAGAAGATGGCTAGGTCCGCTGCGCTCATTCTGTTAAAGTTTTGGGGGGATTGGTGAAGTGGGGGCTGAGATAAAAGGGGGGTCCCAAAACGTGTTTTTCCCATGTTATTTTCCATAGGACGTTTAGACACGGCTACAGCTCGAACGGCTGAATGGATTTATAAGAAATTTGGTAGAAAGGTAGAGTGTGGGTCGCAGATCACGCTTTTGTTTAAATGGTGTAAATCCGTTCAGTAGTTGCTGAGAAAATTAAAGTTGAAATCAGTTATATATCTGTAAGCGAGCATGGGTGCGCGCACCTATGCGGGTGTGCGCGAGCGCATTGTGATTTGCTGTTTAACGTCTGTCAACATTCGATTCGGAGGAAATCAGGAAGTGTTGTCCGCCATTTTGTTAGTGCGAGTGAATATATAATACAGAACAAAGGGTTAGTACATGGAAAGGGGAGAAGGTAGAGATTGTCTGGCTGGGTAGGTTTTCTAAGGGGGCACAGTATGGACCCTGAGCGCGAAAATACTATTTTTTTTTGGGAGAAAACATTTGCGGGGTGCATGCATTCGGTCGCGCACCCCTATTTACAAGACTGTGAAAACTATAGTGGTGAGAATGGAAAGGGAGCAGGGTGTAGAGTGTTTGATTTCGTAGGTTTCTTGAGGGGTTTATTAAGGATGACGAAAGTGTAAAAGTAGCTTTTTTTCGCAAATAAGTTACGAGGTGCGCGCACTCGGTCGCGCACAGCGATCAAAAAACATAAGGAAAGATGGAGATAAATTACAAGTTTGAGTGTTTAGATCTAAGGTGGCTCTTAAAAGAGCCCTTGTGTTAATTGAGTTTTTGCTGAACTTATAAGTAAGTTCCGATGCAGAGTCTCATGTTACAGAGGAAAATTCTATTTCCCTCATCCGTGAAATGAACACCATCTCTCCGATAGATGCCTTCCATGGTGAAACGTAGGTTGTTGTGGTATATAGAACCCATGTTATATTCTCTGAGGAAAGCAGAAACAGATTTATTTACATGTTTCCTTGCTTTCTCAATCTGTGGACAACGTTCATTGGACCAATTCCATTTTTGTCTTTGGCATATATTTGAATACACCAAGACAGTTCGAGGAAAAAGTGACATCAATTGACGAAAGGTGTCTTTTAGAAGCATTTCCAGACCTACCCCTGTTAATGTGCCTAGATCATTGCCACCACAGTGCACAATTATCAGGTTAGGTTCAGGGAGATGCATAAAAGTTTTCACCAATGGTATCAATTGGTGACATCTTAATCCTCTTTGGCCAATCCACGTAATCTGCACATTTGGTAAGTCAAGGTTACAAATTCGTCTGTTTGCAGCATATTTTTCACTCCAGTGAATATAACTGTGTCCTACAAGCCAAACCTTCATTTTCAAGGTAGATGCAGTAGTACTCCGATGGGTTCGTGAAGTGGAATGGCAAGTAGATGGTGAAAGTCACGATAAAAAAAGTGTGTGAGGTTTGGTGTTAAAGGAAAACTGAACATGATTGGTTAATTGATATACTTCAAGATTGAAGACTACGCTGTATGTTATAGTTTTATTATAAACAAATCTTCTATTGGTCGTGGAAAATAAAGAAATGTAAAACAAGAGTGGATAGGCAGGTGTGTTTGGAGGGAAATTATCCTTTTTGCTTGGATTTAGAACGTTGAGATATGAACTTTTGACCTGTGCCTTCAGCTAGGTGCAGATTGAGCTGTTACCATGGTAACAGCCAGAGAAGGCAGAGGGTGAAGGGTGACCGTTATGTGACTTTGAAAATATTGAAAGGATAACCAACTGAAATGTTAATTTGAATATGAAATTGTGCGGGAACAAATATGATTGGTTGAGGAGACATATATGAGTGTGTATTGACAGAAAATCTATGCCATTATTCGAGTTCCAGGGTAGTCCAGAGTCGTTCTAGTGGACCAGGCCCAAATCCGGGGAGTCGGCCGCCATTTTGAGCGTTCCGCAGCAACAGCCGCTCTTCACCCCGGCCACCGGAGCGGGTCCCCGGCCATCCAACCGAGTGGAACGCCAATGGCAGTCATGGTGCAGCTGACCGTGGAGTGAAACGCTAAGGGTCGCCCTGCTGCAGCTGACCGCGGGGATGGGCCTTGGCGCGTGGTGTCGCCCCCGGGCTATTTGCACAACGGTCCTCCACCCCTAGGCCACCACCTATGCTACCTCGACAGGAACAGCGTCATGCATTTGGATCGATGTTGCAGCAGGCTGCCATGTAAATAGTTATTTAATAAAACGTTTTACCCTGTTACTTTGCTGGTGTGTTGTATATATTTATAATATTTGCATAGGGTTTGTCGTTATTTTGGGCGGGGTGGGCGGCGGAGCCGAGCTAACTTCTCTTATTTAGTCAGCACATAAATTGACTTACTGGTGCGCATTATTTTGGGTGTACATTTGGAATATCGGTTGGGGTCGGGTTCGTCGTACTGAAATAACCCTTCAAGTTTCTGGTGTAGGCTACTCTCCCATTCACTAGCTCCAAAGAGAGTCGTTCCTAAGTAAGGAAAGTGCTATATTCTTTTTCGTCCTTCACATGCGGATACCATGTTCGGGCTTATTTTTCTCATTCCATTAACCGTTCGATCAATGCCTCAGTCATACAAAAAGCATTCTTTTATTGACCCAGTCGTGCGCCACACATATGCATTCATACCGTACAAATCAGGGCCCATGCGCACATTCATACCATACAATCTTTCACGCTCCCAGAGATAGCTCGTACATATAATGTACCGTCTCACAGAGCTAGCCTATTTTTCCTCGCGTGGAACACGGTGCGGTTTAGGTCTTCTCCATACTTTAGCTGAAATTCCAATGTAACCTGCAGAAAAAGAAAAGAGTGGGGGGGGCAGCGTTCAAAGCACATCAGCGTGTATAAACACAATTTTTTTTTATCTACCACGTACTTGACTTATCTCTCTGAGATGCATTCCCTTGTGTCTCTGCAATGGTGGTCTGTTCATTACATAGATCGCCCGAGGGCGGTAGTACAGACCGCGCGTAGGAAAGGGTCAAATGCCAGGGGTATAGGAGTATGTAACAAGCGAGCCATTTAATTGATAAAAATAAACGTGACAAACGGTTGCAGGATCAGTGAAGGTTGATTTTTTATTCGAAAGTATAACAGGATCAGTTACAATAAAATCGTCCATACGCACACCAAGGGCGAGTATCATGGGTAACATTACTTCGAAGCTTTAATAATACAATAATCAATAATGAAAAACCGACATCAATAGGGTTGTCCGTATGCCCAGTCAGTACCCTTCCCCGCCCGCCATGTGCACAAAGACCGCATACATCCCCCATAACGTCAAGGCTAAGTAACTAGAACGTCATAAGGAGTTGCAAGTCGCTCCCATACTGGCGCCATTTTGATAGAGGCCAGGCAGGTCCTTTCAAGTGGTGTGGGACCTGCCTCGCTTGGGGAATCTTTCAAGTGATGTGACTGAGGAGCAAATTGCGGACCTCTTTAAAGACTTCAACCCACAACATGTCAAGAAATGTCAAAGAGGAATGAAATGCTTTGCATTTGTAGACTTCAGTTCGGCGAAGACCCAGCAGAATTTTATAAGTAAATGTCATGGCACGAAGTTCAGTGGGCGGTCTGTCATTGTGAAAGCTTCAATTAAGTTGAATGGCTGCAAGAGCCCCGATTACACCAGCAGCCCTGTTAATATACCGATCTTGGAAAAAGTTCCTCTGTTGGATTGCAATGGCTGCAGTGATGGTCTTGGGAAACTGCTTCCGAAAACTCTAAAGGCCACGAAAGCTTGCTATGCTGTTTCTTTGGAAATGCGGTGCTGGGTGATGAAAGTTATTGAAGAGTTGGCAGTGGTGTTTTTTGTAGATTTTGGACACTATGCCACAGTCCTGGCTTCGTCATTACGAGCACTTGAAAACAAGACATTCTGGGCAATACCACCCTTGACGCAGCCCTTTATGCTACAAGATGGTGTCTTCCATACAGAAAATATTGTTGGCAGCATTTTGAAAGGAAAGATAAACGGCCGTTCTCCTAGTGAGTCTCACATTCTTACATTTATGAAGAATGTTGAAGAGTAGTATGTTGAAAATCTGAAGCCATCGTCCTACAAACTCTCAACCAGCCTTGGATGGAAAAATCCTGAAGAATGTACAAACTGAAAACCAGTTTTGTCTGCATAGCATCAGCAGCAACACTTGAGTCAGCTTTGTGTGAAGCCGCCATCTTAATCCAATCAATACCGTCCCCCCGCACACATTCAGGGACCAGGCCGCATTGCGAGGGCACCGCAGGACGTGTCCCCAGGTCAAACGGATTGTGGGACAGGGTCCAGAATGGAAGAGTCACCAAAAGGCTAAAAGTCCCGCCGGACCCCGGGAGCCGGCAGCCTATGTCGGGGGCGATCTCAGGCCACACCAGGGCAACAAGACTTGGGGAGGGGGCAGGAGCCAAGCGCCCCCCCCCGAGTCTGCGCCACCACACCGCCTCTCGGGGGCCTCCGTCAAGCGGCTCAGGGAGGCACCGCAGGCAGCGGTTCTTCAGATCAGTGGCTCTCACCGGCAAGGCTCCCCTCCGTCAGCAGCGATCGTTGGCGCTGTGGTTGCGGCCGGAGGCGGGTGAGACGTTGTAGCCGCAAGAGCAGGCGAAACTCAACCGGCCGAGTGAGGCACTGTGCCGCAAGAGCGGGTGAGACTCAGCTGGCCGAGCGAGGCACTGTGCCGCAAGAGCGGGCGCAACTCAGCTGGCCGAGCGAGGCACTGTGCCGCAAGAGCGGGTGCAACTCAGCTGGCCGAGTGAAGCGCTGGGGTGCAGCTGAGGAACCTCCACCTGGGGAGGTGGGGGAGGCTCGTTCGCGCCGCCTCTCCCTCCCAGTGCACCCCACGCCGTCTCTTGGCACAGGTATATGTGATGGTCGGACCAGGCAATAAGAGGGGGGGTCATCAGCAAGGCATTCACCCCCCCCACCCGTGGCTCGCTGGATGCCACCTCAGGGTGGACGAATGGGAAGGCCAGTACAACAACATCGTGGCCGTGGTGCTTCCGGGCCATCCACCCAACGACCTCTTCGGCCGATAGCTGCCAGCAAGACCCCGCCCTATACGTGCCGGGGGCCTCGTCTTCCGGATGGGCGTAGCCGCGGACCTACTGCACAAGGAGGGACAGGAACAGCGTCATGCATTTGGATCGATGTTGCAGCAGGCTGCCATGTAAATAGTTATTTAATAAAACGTTTTACCCTGTTACTTTGCTGGTGTGTTGTATATATTTATAATATTTGCATAGGGTTTGTCGTTATTTTGGGCGGGGTGGGTGGCGGAGCCGAGCTGTCTTGCAGATATCATGGCGTCGAGCTCGGTTCCTCTCACTAGTTTCATATTTCTCATGAGGGGTTGTTCCTAATGTTTCTATTTTAGCGAGGTCAAAAAGAGATCCCATCAGTGGCCTACTGATTTTGCTTGATTCCTTTTGTTTTTTCCAACAATTTTTATGTTATAGTTTGCTTGCACGATACAGCGCCTAGTCCGCATTTTATATATATGTCCTTTTTATTAGGGGTGTCCTCCGGTGGAGTCGGATGATATACCCGTAATAAACGGTCCGGGCTGAACCAACTACCAACAAACGGGGCAGAGATAGGCATGACAAAGGGGACAAAAGTCTGCACTACCTATCCTTCACTATCCGCAAAGACTAAACAGAGTATTGCGACTCTGTGCTTATTTGTGAATAGAGAATCACCCAAAGAGAACCAATTCTGAACGATCAATGTTCGGCCAAACAATCAATCAAATGAGGGATAAAAATAGGCACAACGGATTACAACGGGGCTAAAGCCTGCGCTACCTATCCTTCACTATCTGCAAAGACTAAACAGAGTATTGCGACTCTGTGCTTGTTTGTAAATAGAGAATGAACCAAAGAGAACCAATTCCAAAACAGTAAATGCTTGGATAACAATCAATCAAATGGAGAGGGAAGCAGGCACGACGGATTACAACGGGGGCAAAGGCCTGCGTTACCTACCCTTCACTATCTGCAAAGAGAGAATACTCCTAAAAGAAAAGAGGGGGGCAGCGTTGAAAGCACATCAGCGTGCATAAACACGAAAATGTTTTTACCTACCACGTACTTGACATTTTAAAGCTTTTGATATTTGCTATTAAAAAAACATTGAAATTCACTGAAAAAACCATAGGTTATAGACCATATATAGTTAGGAATTAGCATTTACAAAACCTTGAAAATTCACTGAAAAAAACATAGGTTTTACACACGTTATGGTTAGGAAGTAGCATTTAAAAAACCTATGAAATTCACTGAAAAAACCATAGGTTTTACACACGTTATAGTTAGGAAGTAGCATTTAAAAAACCTATGAAATTCACCGAAAAAACCATAGGTTTTACACCAGTTATAGTTACCAGGAAATTTTACTCGCATAAAACCATTGAAATTCCCACGTTATAGTTAGTTGGACTCACTATAACTTGCGCGTGCAATGCACTGCTGATGACGTCACATATTACATCACTCATGACGTGGTCAGTGACATCACTCATGACATCACTGATGACACCATCCTTGCGACAGAGTGACAGACCTCTTTTCACTGTAATGTAACCCTTGAAACACATATTCAAAAATAGAAACTAAAATTTTCAAAAAAATGGAGATACCCATACCAGTTACAACATCCAATTCAGTAAATCCACCATCTATATACACATCCACTCTTTCACCAACAGTTCTATGTAGTCACTCATACATATACTCACTCATCATATATAGTGATACACCTATATATCCTGTTACACAACGACAGTCATCCAAAAGATACTCTCACACATACTCACACATGCAAATAAACTATTAAACATCCATTTATTTGCATATACAGCTATACACACACTACCACTTTACTTCTAAGGAAACTTACACATACTTACTCTCTTAAACAATCACTTATAGAAACACATACTTATTTAAACAGGAACTCTTACAATCCCTCACTCTCACATATACTCACTTATATACATCAATATTCACATATACTAGATTAAAACATATGTAGTTATAGATAAAGACACTAGTGAGACAGTGATTCACTCACTAACATACATATATACACACTCATCCACCCATACAGTCCTGCACATATGCTATATTCAAAACACATACAAACAGAGAGTCAGTCATTCATGCATCTATGGGCTAAGTAACACCCCCACCAAACATATAGAAACTCATATTGATATTAAAAAAAACATCTAATAACCCATATACCTACACATGTAGCTACTCACCAACCCATGCAGCCACTTATACACAAAGTGAAATATTAATACATATGTTTAAAAATTTAACCATTACTCACTAATATTTATTTTTCAGAAAGACACACATTCACTGGATGGTGTCATCAGTGATGTCATGAGTGATGTCACTGACCACGTCATGAGTGATATAATATGTGACGTCATCAGCAGTGCATTGCACGCGCAAGTTACAGTGAGTCCAACTAACTATAACGTGGGAATTTCAATGGTTTTATGCGAGTAAAATTTCCTGGTAACTATAACTGGTGTAAAACCTATGGTTTTTTCGGTGAAAATATATATTACCTACTGGCGGTCGCCAGTAGGTATATATAGTTAGGATTTTTTCTCTATGGGTTTTTTGAAAATTCTATGTCTAATAACTTTGGCGTTTGTGGACGGAATTGGCTGAAATTTTCAGGAAAATGGCACATTTTGTTTCTGAGCAGCCCTTGAAAATTTAGGGGGGGGTTCGTCCAGTGGGGGCCGAGAAAAAAGGGGGGTCCCAAAACGTGTTTTTAACATTGAGTTTTCCATAGGGCGGTTGGCCTCACTTTTAGCCCGAACGGCTGAATGGATTTGCACGAAACTTGGCAAAATTGTAGGGACTGGTAGCCCGATGTGCCTTTTGTAGGTCTCAATATATGTGCTCCAGTGGATTTTGAGAAATTAACGTTTAAAAAAAGATATATATCTGTAACAGCGGACCAGTTAGCGCACTGGTTCGCGGACTTTTCGCGCAACGGAGCTTTGTGAAGCGAAGCTGATTGGTTCTCTGGCGTCTGTCAACATTCCAAAAAGTCCGTAGCGGCCGCCATCTTGTCTCTCGGTAGGATCGAGAGACAAGAGGAGGCCAAAGCGAAGGGGCAAATGACCATAAGGGGGAATAGTAGATCCTCGCTGACCCCCTAGGTTTGATGTGGAGGTTTTAAAAGGGCCCCGCGGGGCAAAAAAAAATAATTATAATAATAATCTTACGGCTGAATGGATTTGCACGAAACTTGGCAAAATTGTAGGGACTGGTAGCCCGATGTGCCTTTGCTAGGTCTCAATATATGTGCTTCAGTGGATTTTGAGAAATTAACGTTCAAAAAAAGATATATATCTGTAACAGCGGACCGCTTCGCGTACTTTTCGCGTTACGGAGCTTTGCGAAGCGAAGCTGATTGGCTCTCCGGTGTCTGTAAACAATCCAAACAGTCCGTAGCGGCCGCCATCTTGTCTCTCGGTAGGATCGAGAGACAAGAGGAGGCCAAAGCGAAGGGGCAAATGACCATAAGGGGGCATAGTAGATCCTCGCTGATCCCCTAGGTTTGATGTGGAGGTTTTAAAAGGGCCCCGCGGGGCAAAAAAAATAAATAATAATAATAATCGAACGGCTGAATGGATTTGCACGAAACTTGGTAAAATATTAGGGACTGGTAGCCCGATGTGCCTTTGCTAGGTCTCAATATATGTGCTTCAGTGCATTTTGAGAAATTAACGTTCAAAAACAAGATATATATCTGTAACAGCGCTCCGCTTCGCGGAGATAAAATTATATCTGTATTACGTAGCTGTTGCTAACACCAGTTAGCGACGGCTAGTAGGAGATAGCGACCATCTTGGGCCCCACTTTGCATGTGAGTGATATTTATCACTAATGACATGCAAAGTGGGCATGCCAAGATGTTAGCGACTGGAAACAGTCGCTAACATCGCTATCTCCTATTATCAACTTTTGGAAATATTCGAGATAAGCGCGAATATCTCCAAAAAGTAACAGCTGCCCTGAGCAGTTCTTAGCCATGTTATCCAATGGGAGGTGGATAACATGGCTAAGAGCATTAGCTCGGTAATGCATGAATATCGCGGAGTTTTCAGCGATATTAATGCATTGCGCTCGTTTTTTATCGTATTTGCGATAAACCTTGATAATAGCAAGGTTTATCTGCGATAATTTCTGACGGTAAAAAAATCTTTGCAATGCATCGTTAGGGATAAATATCGCTTAACTTTGGTAATATGCCCCAACGTCTGTTAACGTTCGATTCGAAGGAAATCAGGAATTGTTGAAAAACATTGTGTGCGCCATCTTGTCTTTTTTCAAATGCCACACTTTTGTCGTGCACGGCAGCCATTTTAGATGCCTTGACCAGATCCACTCTGTGCACGCTGTCGATCCTTAGCATGGCTCCCCACCCTCGCAAGCATCTCCCCCAGGCAGTGGTCACCCCCGCTCTCTGTTTTATGCATGGGTAATAAACCTCCCCCCATCTGCGCTGTTCTTCCCTGAGAATCACACCCTGTGCCCGCCCGACACCTCCCTTTCGCCCTATTCACTACCGCACCCTCTGACACTCCTTTTCCTCTGTGTCCGATTGTCCAGGCCGGTCCTAGGCTATCAGCTAGCCCTGCAGATGTAGTTTATAGCCACAGCTGTAAAGAATCACCCGTCTTCAAAGGAGTTATAGTAGATCAAGGCCCACACTCGATGAGATCCGTCACAGCAGAAGCGTTGCTATTATCTGAAAACCATCCTGTATTGTGATTGGGGAGGGGACCGAGCGTGAAGCGGAAGATTCCAGGGATGACTCTTTGTACATCAAAGTTTTTACAATTATGTGTCACATTAAAAATATATAGCACTCCGACAAAGTAGTAAGATTATAAAACTTTAATAATTTATAAATATATACAAGAAAACAAAAATAGTAATAACATATAAACATTTTTAGAGAAAAACAACGAAGTAGCGGTCGGCTGTGCGAATAGTCCCAACGCAGCACAACGTCCAGATTTCCGGCGTGGGGCGTCGCGGGGGGTGGGTGATCAGTAGCAAACTGTTGTGCGAATAGTTCCAAGGCAGCAGAACGCGCCGAAATCTAGATGACACAAAAGTGATGTCTAGTAAGTTGCCACCCAGCAAATAACGGCGTGGGGCGTCGCGGGGGGTGGGTCATCAGTAGCAAACTGTTGTGCGAATAGTTCCAAGGCAGCAGAACGATGGCACCAAGGTGATGTCCAGTAAGTTGCCGCACTGGTTTTGGTATCCTACAATGCTGCTCCGAATAACGGCGTGGAGCGCCCCGGGGGAGGCGGCGTGAACGGGCCTCTCCAGGTGGAGTCTCGTCTGTTGTAGTGGGGCGCCCCTTTACCGTTTCAGTTGCCATTCCGTCCGCTTTTGGTCCACTGTGTCAAAATCCGCCATTCAGCTGAGTTGCGCCCACTCTTGCGGTGCAGCGATATGCGGCTGTCACAGGACTCTCAAAATGGCGGCAGGCTGTTTCCTTTTTGGGCCTGGTCCACTGAAATGGCCCTGGGACACCTTGGAAATCGGACGCTTGTCTGCTAGGTCTTGGACCCCATTCTCGAAAGCGTCCCCTCCGCCTTGAGAATTCATCAAAAGTTTTGGGGGCCCCGACTCCTGCAGGCTTCTGGTGGGGAGCGGCTGCCATGATTGCTCGCGGAATGACCACGACGGAGCTACGAGATGGTGGTGCTCTCATGGTGACGCCAGCTTCAGTCTGAAACATCCAGAAACAAGGTGGGGCTTTCATCGTTTGGGGAAAAAAAAAGTTTTCATCCAATGAAAAGTGTCGTTTTTAGGTCATAAGATCAAGCCTTCCATCATTAGGAAACCAAAAGTAAAATGAACCAATGAAAAGTTTTATAAACAAGTCACATGACCTGTTATGCGGCATAGGGTATAAAATGCGGAGAAAATACGTTGGCACGTGAGGCGGCGTCAGTAGCGGACCGATGTGCGAATAGGCCGAAGGCAACACAACGCGCCAAGATCCGGATGGCATCGAGGTGGTGTCATAGTTGAGAGTTCTGAGCAGCGGTTGTAACACTGTCTGAAGCTTATTTGCAGCTGCTGCAGCTTCACTACGCGCCAAGATCCGGATGGCACCGAGGTGGTGTGTAGGAAGTTGCCGCACTGGTGTGGCCATCCTACAATGCTGAAAGTCGGCGTGGGGCGCCCCGTTGGCCTGTGAGTTTGCGTCAGTAGCGGACCGATGTGCGAATAGGCCGAAGGCAGCACAACGCGCCAAGATCCGGATGGCACCGAGGTGGTGTCTAGTAAGTTGTCGCACTTCTGTGGCCATCCTACAATGTTGAAAGTCGGCGTGGGGCGCCCCGTTGGCCTGTGAGATGGTGTCAGTAGCGGACTGATGTGTGAATGGGGCCAAAGGCAGCGCAACAATATTTTCTACTATATTTCCGGTGTAGAAGAGACCACAAGGCGCTGAGATGCCAAGATCCGGATGGCACCGAGGTGGTGTGTAGCAAGTTGCCGCACTGGTGTGGCCATCCTACAATGCTGAAAGTCGGCGTGGGGCGCCCCGTTGGCCTGTGAGATGGCGTCAGTAGCGGACCGATGTGCGAATAGGCCGAAGGCAGCACAACAATATTTTCTGACTGACACCACAAGGCGCTGAGATGCCAAGATCCGGATGGCACCGAGGTGATGTCTAAGTTGCGGACTGATGTGCGAATGGGGCCAAAGGCAGCGTAACAATATTTTTTGTATGGAAGATACCACTAGGCGTTGAGATGCCAAGATTCGGATGGCACTGAGGTGATGTCCAGCAAGTTGGTGTGGTCATCCTACAATGCTGAAACTCGGCGTGGGTCACCCCATTAGCCTGTGAGATGGCGTCAGTAGCGGACCGATGTGCGAATAGGCCGAAGGCAGCACAACGCGCCAAGATCCGGATGTCACCGTGGTGGTTTCATAGTTGAGAGGCACTTCATCTGCAGTGGGGCGCCGAGATCCGGATGGCACCGAGGTGATGTCTAGCAAGTTGCTGTACTGGTGTGGTCATCCTACAATGCTGAAACTCGGCGTGGGTCGCCCCATTAGCCTGTGAGATGGCGTCAGTAGCGGACCGATGTGCGAATAGGCCGAAGGCAGCACAACGCGCCAAGATCCGGATGTCACCGTGGTGGTTTCATAGTTGAGAGGCACTTCATCTGCAGTGGGGCGCCGAGATCCGGATGGCACCGAGGTGATGTCTAGCAAGTTGCTGTACTGGTGTGGTCATCCTACAATGCTGAAACTCGGCGTGGGTCGCCCCATTAGCCTGTGAGATGGCGTCAGTAGCGGACCGATGTGCGAATAGGCCGAAGGCAGCACAACGCGCCAAGAGCCGGATGTCACCGTGGTGGTTTCATAGTTGAGAGGCACTTCATCTGCAGTGGGGCGCCGAGATCCGGATGGCACCGAGGTGATGTCTAGCAAGTTGCTGTACTTGTGTGGTCATCCTACAATGCTGAAACTCGGCGTGGGTCGCCCCATTAGCCTGTGAGATAGCTGTTCTTTGGATTTGGGCCTGGCTCGTCTGCTGTAGTGGGGCGCCCCTTTACCGTTTCAGTTGCCATTCAGCTGAGTTTCGGCTGCTCTTGATGCTACAGCGATAGGCGGCTGCAACAGGACTCTCAAAATGGCGGCCTGTTCTTTGGATTTGGGCCTGGTCCACTAAAATGGCCCTGGGACACCTTAGAACTCGGACGCTCGATTTTTTTTTCCTTTCCTGTACATGCAAAAAAAGGTAAATGCCCGGTACGTTACACGCTTCATCTGCCACGATGAACTCTCCAGAGGAACCGAAAAAAAATATAGTTGTGGTAACTATACCATGCATCGTCATATGGAGAGGTGGCACCAATTAATTATAGTGCTGCATAAAAGAGAGATTTGGAGGAGAACCCCTGACCTGCTAGTACATTCATCAAAGAAGTGGCACTGAGAGCTTCAGAGGCAAGGGAAACGGTCCCAAATATTTAGAAGAACTTTGGAAAGATTAAAATGACATGTTTAGATTGTGGCAAATTAATTTCATGTGGACAGATGAGTGTTACTCTAATAAATACAGCATATGAACATCATCATAGTCGATGGTTGGTAGAGACATTTTGACTATATCCTGGACCTGCCCGTCCTCGCCCAAAATGGCGCCAGAATAAATGGGACTTGTAACTCCTTGTTGTGTACTGGTTGCAGAACCTTGAAATCACGAGATACGTATGCAGTTTTGAAGCAAATGGCGGGCGGGGACGAGAATTGATTGAATATTTCGACATCCCTATTGATATTAAGTTCTGATGTGTTATTGATTACTGTACTGTTGAAAGTTCGAATTAACGTCACCCATGGTACTTGCCCGCAAATGTATATCTAGATAATTTTATTGTAACTGGCCCTGTCGTATTTTAATTATAAAATGTACGTCCACCGATTCCGTAACTGTTAGACACCTTAGTTCTTGCAACGTAATGGCCCGCCCGTTACGTTCCTCTACAGTGTAAATGTCTATTCATCATATACGATTACAGTTTGCTCCGTGGCCGGCCCACGTGGTTATAGGCTCGTATTTGTATAATGAAATTTTCACAATAAAGGTTTTTAAAAGAAAACATGGTAGTAGTATATACATTGGTAAAGTTTTTAATAATAGTCACTGTTTTAGAATCATTAAAAGGCAAGTGAAATAAAGCAGACCAATTACATGAAGGGTAAAAGGTATAATACGAAGGAACGCAGTAAAGATAAATGGTCAAGGGCTGTTGTGTTTTCTATTCCTGCAACATAAAGTGATCGATAAGAATCTCATATTCAGGCGTATCGGCGACTAAGACAGCAGGTCGACCCTCTTTTGCTCAACGGCTCCGTCATGGGACGAAGAAACGCTCTTTTTCTCGAAAAAAGAATATATTTTACTTGCAGGACAGTTGTAAAATTTCCGGGAAAGTACATTAGCCTGGAACATTATAACATATATTTAAGAAAAAATAATGTTCGGAAGTAATGAAAAGCGTAATTTTTAGGTCATATGACCAAGCCTTTCATCATTACAATAAGAAAAGTAAAATGAACCAATGAAAAGTTTTATTAACAAGTCACATGACTTGTTATGCTTACGTTACGCGCTGCGCGCCCCGGATGACTTCCGGATGCGCTAACGCGGCGCGTCATATGACGCATTACGCGACAACGCAGGTACAGAATATAGTCAAAATGTCTCCACCAACCAGCGGTCGGAACACAACCCCTTTCAGCAGGCTAAATAGTTCTGTTAAATGACAACAGAAGGGACAGGCAACAAGAACCATCAGTCAAAGAGGGGAGGGCTAGTTCTTCTCTACCGGGTTACATTGGGGCGCTACCGGAACTGATCGAATTGGTAGTCTACAGTGTTTCTGGATGTTTCAGACTGAAGCTGGGGTTAGCATGAGAGCAGCACCATTTCGTAGCTCCGTCGTGGTCATTCCGCAACCAATCATGGCAGCCGTTCTTTATCGTTATTTTGGGCGGGGTGGGTGGCGGAGCCGAGCTGTTTTGCAGCCATTATTGTGTGGAGTTCAGTTCATCTCACTAGTTTTGTATTTGTCATGAGGGGTTGTTCCTAATGTTTCTATTTTAGCGAGGTCAAAAAGAGATCCCATTAGTGGCCTACTGATTTTGCTCGATTCCTTTTCTTTTTTTTTACACGATTTTTCGTTATCTGCAAAGACTAAACAGAGTATTGCGACTCTGTGTTTGTTTGTAAATAGAGAATGAACCAAAGAGAACTAATTCTAAAACAGTAAATACTTGGATAACAATGAATCAAATGGAGAGAGAAGCAGGCACGACGGATTACAATGGGGGCAAAGACCTGCGTTAACTACCTTACACTATCTGCAAAGAGAGAGTACTCCTAATAGAAATGAGGGGGGGGGGGGCACCATTCAAAGCAGATCAGTGTGCATAAACACGAAAATGTTTTCACTTACCACGTACTTGACATTCGACAGCTTATGATATTTGCTATTAAAAAACCATTGAAATTCACTGAAAAAACCATAGGTTATAGACCATATATAGTTAGGAATTAGCATTTACAAAACCTTGAAAATTCACTGAAAAAACCATAGGTTATAGACCATATATAGTTAGGAATTAGCATTTAAAAAACCTTATTTTACTCACACAAAACCATTGAAATTCCATATATAGTTAGTTGCACTAACTATATATCGCGCACCTGCAATCCACTGCTGATGATGTCACATATTACATCATTCATGACATGGTCAGTGACATCACTGATGACATCACTGATGACATCTCAAATGACATCACTGATGACATCACTGATGACAACATCCAGTGACTGTATGTTTCTGTAAAGTTAAAATGTGTCTTACATATTGAAGAATGAGTGGAAGTATAAGTGTCTGGACAAAGGATTTAGTAGGTGCATGACTGAATGCATGAGTGAGTGATTAAATGTGTCTCACTGAGTGCATGGGTTAGTGACTAAAGTGTCTTAATTTGTGCATCATTATGTCTGTTGTTCTGTAAACTGCTGCATGTTTTGATCAGTAGCTATATGATTAACTATATGGGTTACTGATTGATTGTCCAAGTATTTGTATGGGAGACTGAGTGTGTGTGTGGCTGGCTGGGAGGTGTGTGACTCTGTGCAGATCAATGTGTACTTGTATCAATGATTGTATAACAAGGTAAGTATGTGTTAGTATATGTTTGAAAATGTAAGGTGCTCCATGTTTAACTGTATAGACAAGAAAATGGAAGTGTCATTGATTCTTTACAGGACTGACTAGGTGTGTGAGTAACTCCATGGATGAGTGGCAGACTGTGAGTGTCTGTATAGGTGTATGAGTGCATATGATAGTGTTGTAAAGATGAGTGATTGTATGTATGAATGATAGTATGGGTGAATGAGTGAAGGTGTGTGTAGACGTAGGAATCAGTGAGTGCGTATGTAGTAACTAGTATTGGTGTGTCAATGGTTTCAAAAATTATATTCTGTATTTAACACTGGGTGAAACAGAGGTTATATTAAAATGTGAGGAGATGCATTGTATTGTCACATGAATGATATCATCAGTGATGTGGTCATTGATGTCAAATGAGATGTCATCAGTGATGTCATTTGAGATGTCATCAGTGATGTCATCAGTGATGTCACTGACCATGTCATGAATGATGTAATATGTGACATCATCAGCAGTGGATTGCAGGTGCGCGATATATAGTTAGTGCAACTAACTATATATGGAATTTCAATGGTTTTGTGTGAGTAAAATAAGGTTTTTTAAATGCTAATTCCTAACTATATATGGTCTATAACCTATGGTTTTTTCAGTGAATATATATATATATATATATATATATATATATATATATATATATATATATATACATACATACATACATACATACATACATATATACATATATATATATATTACCTACTGGCAGTCGCCAGTAGGTAGTTATAGTTAGGACTTAGTTTCCATAGGAAATCCGCAACATTCTATTGGGAATAACTTTGGCGTCGGTTGATGAATCTTCGTGAATTTCTCAAAGAAGATGGCCCGCTCCGCTCCGCTTCTTCCCTGAAAGGTTTGGGGGGATTCGTGAAGTGGGGGCTGAGAAAAAAGGGGAGTCCCAAAACGTGTTTTCCCCATGTTATTTTCCATAGGACGATTAGACACGGCCACAGCCCGAATGGCTGAACGGAATTACATGAAATTTGGCAAAATGGTAGAGTCTGTTTCGGCCTTTTGTTTAAATGGTGTAAATCCTTTTAGTAGTTGTTGAGAATATGAAGTTTAAAAAAATGTATATATCTATAGGCACGCACCTATGCGTGCGCGAGCTGAATTCTGATTTGCTGTTGGACATTGGTCAACATTCGAATTGGTCGAAATCTGGATGTGTTGGGCACCATCTTGTCTTCGAGGCAGAAGGGAGCCCCCAAAAAAAGTGGGAAACATGAGAAGGGGCTAGGGTGGAGACCCCCTGACCCCTAGGCCTTCTGAGGGAGTCCTGAAAGGACCCCAATGGCCCAATTTTTTTCCGAAAAATCAGGAGGTGCACGCACGGTGCACGCTCCCCACGAGATAGAAGATTTTTGAAAACTAAAGTGGAGAACGTGAAAAGGAGGCAGGGTAGAGTCTCCCCAAAGGGCACAAAACAAAGTCCCGAGGTGCGCGCACGTTGCACGCACCAAACAGCCACCATTTTGTGTAGTTTCACGGGCCGACAGTGGCTTCCGCCAGCCCGGAGGATGCGGGAAATCCGCGATCCTAATGAGCCCCTGAATCTTCAAAAGCATTTTTAAAGGTGATTTATTAATTTGTAAGGGGATATATGTTGTGTACTGTAAGTTAATAATTAAAATGTGTTGTAATGTGGAAGTTACTCACTTTCCCTGTCTTTCATTCTCTCTCACTGTCTTCCTTTCTGTCCACCACTGATATTTTTCCTTCTTTTTGTTTCTATAAATCCTTCTGTTTTACTTACTCCTTTTTCCTTTTTCTTAATATGCTGTTTTTATCATTCTCCTTTCCTTACTCTCATATCTTTTTACTCACTGTCATTATCCCTTTCCTTCACTCCTATTTTCTATCTCCCTTTCTCCATGTGATTTACTATTTTTTGTTTATTCCTTCCTTCTTATTGTCTCTCTCTTTTTCTTTCCCTCACCCTTGCTCTCTTTATACAACACTACTTGCAAGACCCCGTCCTCCCCCCTTTCACTGTAGTAATCATTTGACTGAATTGAAGGATTTCTGTTATGTGTCTAAGGTCACAGTGTGAGTCTCATGTTTGGATGTAATGCTGAGAAAAGAGTAATGCTGTAAATTGGAAATGTATTTTGAAAATTACTCATGTTTCTGCACTGTATTGTAGTTCTGAAATAGATAGGTTGTGTTCTGTCTCTTACACTTTTTCGTGTGGTATATGTGTTGTGGTAAAAAGTTTGGTTTTAAACTTTTATGTTTCTTTTTTTTTCTTTTTTCAAAAAAGTTTTATTGGGTGTTTCAGTATCAAATAAAATGCAAATAAAACATTACAGTCAAAACATTCAAAACATTCTCAGGCCACACCAGGGCAACAAGACTTGGGGAGGGGGCAGGAGCCAAGCGCCCTCTCCGAGTCCGCGCCACCACACCGCCCCTCGGGGGCGTGGAACAGTCGCCTGGTCCGGACGTGAGCCATGAAGAAGGGCACCAGCCGCCATCTTGATCCAATCAACACCGTCCCCCCGCACACATTCAGGGACCAGGCCGCATTGCGAGGGCACCGCAGGACGTGTCCCCAGGTCAAACGGAATGTGGGACAGGGTCCAGAATGGAAGAGTCACCAAAAGGCTAAAAGTCCCGCCGGACCCCGGGAGCCGGCCGCCTATGTCGGGGGCGATCTCAGGCCACACCAGGGCAACAAGACTTGGGGAGGGGGCAGGAGCCAAGCGCCCCTCCCCCGAGTCTGCGCCACCACACCGCCCCTCGGGGGCCTCCGTCAAGCGGCTCAGGGAGGCACCGCAGGCAGCGGTTCTTCAGATCAGTGGCTCTCACCGGCAAGGCTTCCCTCCGTCAGCAGCGATCGTTGGCGCTGTGGTTGCGGCCGGAGGCGGGTGAGACGTTGTAGCCGCAAGAGCAGGCGAAACTCAACCGGCCGAGTGAGGCACTGTGCCGCAAGAGCGGGTGAGACTCAGCTGGCCGAGCGAGGCACTGTGCCGCAAGAGCGGGCGCAACTCAGCTGGCCGAGCGAGGCACTGTGCCGCAAGAGCGGGTGCAACTCAGCTGGCCGAGTGAAGCGCTGGGGTGCAGCTGAGGAACCTCCACCTGGGGAGGTGGGGGAGGCTCGTTCGCGCCGCCTCTCCCTCCCAGTGCACCCCACGCCGTCTCTTGGCACAGGTATATGTGATGGTCGGACCAGGCAATAAGAGGGGGGGGTCATCAGCAAGGCATTCACCCCCCCACCCGTGGCTCGCTGGATGCCACCTCAGGGTGGACGAATGGGAAGGCCAGTACAACAACATCGTGGCCATGGTGCTTCCAGGCCATCCACCCAACGACCTCTTCGGCCGATAGCTGCCAGCAAGACCCCGCCCTATACGTGCCGGGGGCCTCGTCTTCCGGATGGGCGTAGCCGCGGACCTGCTGCACAAGGAGGGACAGGAACAGCGTCATGCATTTGGATCGATGTTGCAGCAGGCTGCCATGTAAATAGTTATTTAATAAAACGTTTTACCTTGTTACTTTGCTGGTGTGTTGTATATATTTATAATATTTGCATAGGGTTTGTCGTTATTTTGGGCGGGGTGGGTGGCGGAGCCGAGCTGTCTTGCAGACATCATGGCGTCGAGCTCGGTTCCTCTCACTAGTTTCATATTTCTCATGAGGGGTTGTTCCTAATGTTTCTATTTTAGCGAGGTCAAAAAGAGATCCCATCAGTGGCCTACTGATTTTGCTTGATTCCTTTTGTTTTTTCCAACAATTTTTATGTTATAGTTTGCTTGCACGATACAGCGCCTAGTCCGCATTTTATATATATGTCCTTTTTATTAGGGGTGTCCTCCGGTGGAGTCGGATGATCTACCTGTAATAAACGGTCCGGGCTGAACCAACTACCAACAAACGGGGCAGAGATAGGCATGACAAAGGGGACAAAAGTCTGCACTACCTATCCTTCACTATCCGCAAAGACTAAACAGAGTATTGCGACTCTGTGCTTATTTGTGAATAGAGAATCACCCAAAGAGAACCAATTCTGAACGATCAATGTTCGGCCAAACAATCAATCAAATGAGGGATAAAAATAGGCACAACGGATTACAACGGGGCTAAAGCCTGCGCTACCTATCCTTCACTATCTGCAAAGACTAAACAGAGTATTGCGACTCTGTGCTTGTTTGTAAATAGAGAATGAACCAAAGAGAACCAATTCCAAAACAGTAAATGCTTGGATAACAATCAATCAAATGGAGAGGGAAGCAGGCACGACGGATTACAACGGGGGCAAAGGCCTGCGTTACCTACCCTTCACTATCTGCAAAGAGAGAATACTCCTAAAAGAAAAGAGGGGGGGGCAGCGTTGAAAGCACATCAGCGTGCATAAACACGAAAATGTTTTTACCTACCACGTACTTGACATTTTAAAGCTTTTGATATTTGCTATTAAAAAAACATTGAAATTCACTGAAAAAACCATAGGTTATAGACCATATATAGTTAGGAATTAGCATTTACAAAACCTTGAAAATTCACTGAAAAAACCATAGGTTTTACACACGTTATGGTTAGGAAGTAGCATTTAAAAAACCTATGAAATTCACTGAAAAAACCATAGGTTTTACACACGTTATAGTTAGGAAGTAGCATTTAAAAAACCTATGAAATTCACCGAAAAAACCATAGGTTTTACACCAGTTATAGTTACCAGGAAATTTTACTCGCATAAAACCATTGAAATTCCCACGTTATAGTTAGTTGGACTCACTATAACTTGCGCGTGCAATGCACTGCTGATGACGTCACATATTACATCACTCATGACGTGGTCAGTGACATCACTCATGACATCACTGATGACACCATCCTTGCGACAGAGTGACAGACCTCTTTTCACTGTAATGTAACCCTTGAAACACATATTCAAAAATAGAAACTAAAATTTTCAAAAAAATGGAGATACCCATACCAGTTACAACATCCAATTCAGTAAATCCACCATCTATATACACATCCACTCTTTCACCAACAGTTCTATGTAGTCACTCATACATATACTCACTCATCATATATAGTGATACACCTATATATCCTGTTACACAACGACAGTCATCCAAAAGATACTCTCACACATACTCACACATGCAAATAAACTATTAAACATCCATTTATTTGCATATACAGCTATACACACACTACCACTTTACTTCTAAGGAAACTTACACATACTTCCTCTCTTAAACAATCACTTATAGAAACACATACTTATTTAAACAGGAACTCTTACAATCCCTCACTCTCACATATACTCACTTATATACATCAATATTCACATATACTAGATTAAAACATATGTAGTTATAGATAAAGACACTAGTGAGACAGTGATTCACTCACTAACATACATATATACACACTCATCCACCCATACAGTCCTGCACATATGCTATATTCAAAACACATACAAACAGAGAGTCAGTCATTCATGCATCTATGGGCTAAGTAACACCCCCACCAAACATATAGACACTCATATTGATATTAAAAAAAACATCTAATAACCCATATACCTACACATGTAGCTACTCACCAACCCATGCAGCCACTTATACACAAAGTGAAATATTAATACATATGTTTAAAAATTTAAACATTACTCACTAATATTTATTTTTCAGAAAGACACACATTCACTGGATGGTGTCATCAGTGATGTCATGAGTGATGTCACTGACCACGTCATGAGTGATGTAATATGTGACGTCATCAGCAGTGCATTGCACGTGCAAGTTACAGTGAGTCCAACTAACTATAACGTGGGAATTTCAATGGTTTTATGCGAGTAAAATTTCCTGGTAACTATAACTGGTGTAAAACCTATGGTTTTTTCGGTGAAAATATATATATATATATATATATATATATATACATACATACATACATATATACATATATATATATATTACCTACTGGCAGTCGCCAGTAGGTAGTTATAGTTAGGACTTAGTTTCCATAGGAAATCCGCAACATTCTATTGGGAATAACTTTGGCGTCGGTTGATGAATCTTCGTGAATTTCTCAAAGAAGATGGCCCGCTCCGCTCCGCTTCTTCCCTGAAAGGTTTGGGGGGATTCGTGAAGTGGGGGCTGAGAAAAAAGGGGAGTCCCAAAACGTGTTTTCCCCATGTTATTTTCCATAGGACGATTAGACACGGCCACAGCCCGAATGGCTGAACGGAATTACATGAAATTTGGCAAAATGGTAGAGTCTGTTTCGGCCTTTTGTTTAAATGGTGTAAATCCTTTTAGTAGTTGTTGAGAATATGAAGTTTAAAAAAATGTATATATCTATAGGCACGCACCTATGCGTGCGCGAGCTGAATTCTGATTTGCTGTTGGACATTGGTCAACATTCGAATTGGTCGAAATCTGGATGTGTTGGGCGCCATCTTGTCTTCGAGGCAGAAGGGAGCCCCCAAAAAAAGTGGGAAACATGAGAAGGGGCTAGGGTGGAGACCCCCTGACCCCTAGGCCTTCTGAGGGAGTCCTGAAAGGACCCCAAAGGCCCAATTTTTTTCCGAAAAATCAGGAGGTGCACGCACGGTGCACGCTCCCCACGAGATAGAAGATTTTTGAAAACTAAAGTGGAGAACGTGAAAAGGAGGCAGGGTAGAGTCTCCCCAAAGGGCACAAAACAAAGTCCCGAGGTGCGCGCACGTTGCACGCACCAAACAGCCACCATTTTGTGTAGTTTCACGGGCCGACGGTGGCTTCCGCCAGCCCGGAGGATGCGGGAAATCCGCGATCCTAATGAGCCCCAGAATCTTCAAAAGCATTTTTAAAGGTGATTTATTAATTTGTAAGGGGATATATGTTGTGTACTGTAAGTTAATAATTAAAATGTGTTGTAATGTGGAAGTTACTCACTTTCCCTGTCTTTCATTCTCTCTCACTGTCTTCCTTTCTGTCCACCACTGATATTTTTCCTTCTTTTTGTTTCTATAAATCCTTCTGTTTTACTTACTCCTTTTTCCTTTTTCTTAATATGCTGTTTTTATCATTCTCCTTTCCTTACTCTCATATCTTTTTACTCACTGTCATTATCCCTTTCCTTCACTCCTATTTTCTATCTCCCTTTCTCCATGTGATTTACTATTTTTTGTTTATTCCTTCCTTCTTATTGTCTCTCTCTTTTTCTTTCCCTCACCCTTGCTCTCTTTATACAACACTACTTGCAAGACCCCGTCCTCCCCCCTTTCACTGTAGTAATCATTTGACTGAATTGAAGGATTTCTGTTATGTGTCTAAGGTCACAGTGTGAGTCTCATGTTTGGATGTAATGCTGAGAAAAGAGTAATGCTGTAAATTGGAAATGTATTTTGAAAATTACTCATGTTTCTGCACTGTATTGTAGTTCTGAAATAGATAGGTTGTGTTCTGTCTCTTACACTTTTTCGTGTGGTATATGTGTTGTGGTAAAAAGTTTGGTTTTAAACTTTTATGTTTCTTTTTTTTTCTTTTTTCAAAAAAGTTTTATTGGGTGTTTCAGTATCAAATAAAATGCAAATAAAACATTACAGTCAAAACATTCAAAACATTCTCAGGCCACACCAGGGCAACAAGACTTGGGGAGGGGGCAGGAGCCAAGCGCCCTCTCCGAGTCCGCGCCACCACACCGCCCCTCGGGGGCGTGGAACAGTCGCCTGGTCCGGACGTGAGCCATGAAGAAGGGCACCAGCCGCCATCTTGATCCAATCAACACCGTCCCCCCGCACACATTCAGGGACCAGGCCGCATTGCGAGGGCACCGCAGGACGTGTCCCCAGGTCAAACGGATTGTGGGACAGGGTCCAGAATGGAAGAGTCACCAAAAGGCTAAAAGTCCCGCCGGACCCCGGGAGCCGGCCGCCTATGTCGGGGGCGATCTCAGGCCACACCAGGGCAACAAGACTTGGGGAGGGGGCAGGAGCAAAGCGCCCCCCCCCGAGTCTGCGCCACCACACCGCCCCTCGGGGGCCTCCGTCAAGCGGCTCAGGGAGGCACCGCAGGCAGCGGTTCTTCAGATCAGTGGCTCTCACCGGCAAGGCTTCCCTCCGTCAGCAGCGATCGTTGGCGCTGTGGTTGCGGCCGGAGGCGGGTGAGACGTTGTAGCCGCAAGAGCAGGCGAAACTCAACCGGCCGAGTGAGGCACTGTGCCGCAAGAGCGGGTGAGACTCAGCTGGCCGAGCGAGGCACTGTGCCGCAAGAGCGGGCGCAACTCAGCTGGCCGAGCGAGGCACTGTGCCGCAAGAGCGGGTGCAACTCAGCTGGCCGAGTGAAGCGCTGGGGTGCAGCAGAGGAACCTCCACCTGGGGAGGTGGGGGAGGCTCGTTCGCGCCGCCTCTCCCTCCCAGTGCACCCCACGCCGTCTCTTGGCACAGGTATATGTGATGGTCGGACCAGGCAATAAGAGGGGGGGGTCATCAGCAAGGCATTCACCCCCCCACCCGTGGCTCGCTGGATGCCACCTCAGGGTGGACGAATGGGAAGGCCAGTACAACAACATCGTGGCCGTGGTGCTTCCGGGCCATCCACCCAACGACCTCTTCGGCCGATAGCTGCCAGCAAGACCCCGCCCTATACGTGCCGGGGGCCTCGTCTTCCGGATGGGCGTAGCCGCGGACCTGCTGCACAAGGAGGGACAGGAACAGCGTCATGCATTTGGATCGATGTTGCAGCAGGCTGCCATGTAAATAGTTATTTAATAAAACGTTTTACCTTGTTACTTTGCTGGTGTGTTGTATATATTTATAATATTTGCATAGGGTTTGTCGTTATTTTGGGCGGGGTGGGTGGCGGAGCCGAGCTGTCTTGCAGACATCATGGCGTCGAGCTCGGTTCCTCTCACTAGTTTCATATTTCTCATGAGGGGTTGTTCCTAATGTTTCTATTTTAGCGAGGTCAAAAAGAGATCCCATCAGTGGCCTACTGATTTTGCTTGATTCCTTTTGTTTTTTCCAACAATTTTTATGTTATAGTTTGCTTGCACGATACAGCGCCTAGTCCGCATTTTATATATATGTCCTTTTTATTAGGGGTGTCCTCCGGTGGAGTCGGATGATCTACCTGTAATAAACGGTCCGGGCTGAACCAACTACCAACAAACGGGGCAGAGATAGGCATGACAAAGGGGACAAAAGTCTGCACTACCTATCCTTCACTATCCGCAAAGACTAAACAGAGTATTGCGACTCTGTGCTTATTTGTGAATAGAGAATCACCCAAAGAGAACCAATTCTGAACGATCAATGTTCGGCCAAACAATCAATCAAATGAGGGATAAAAATAGGCACAACGGATTACAACGGGGCTAAAGCCTGCGCTACCTATCCTTCACTATCTGCAAAGACTAAACAGAGTATTGCGACTCTGTGCTTGTTTGTAAATAGAGAATGAACCAAAGAGAACCAATTCCAAAACAGTAAATGCTTGGATAACAATCAATCAAATGGAGAGGGAAGCAGGCACGACGGATTACAACGGGGGCAAAGGCCTGCGTTACCTACCCTTCACTATCTGCAAAGAGAGAATACTCCTAAAAGAAAAGAGGGGGGGGCAGCGTTGAAAGCACATCAGCGTGCATAAACACGAAAATGTTTTTACCTACCATGTACTTGACATTTTAAAGCTTTTGATATTTGCTATTAAAAAAACATTGAAATTCACTGAAAAAACCATAGGTTATAGACCATATATAGTTAGGAATTAGCATTTACAAAACCTTGAAAATTCACTGAAAAAACCATAGGTTTTACACACGTTATGGTTAGGAAGTAGCATTTAAAAAACCTATGAAATTCACTGAAAAAACCATAGGTTTTACACACGTTATAGTTAGGAAGTAGCATTTAAAAAACCTATGAAATTCACCGAAAAAACCATAGGTTTTACACCAGTTATAGTTACCAGGAAATTTTACTCGCATAAAACCATTGAAATTCCCACGTTATAGTTAGTTGGACTCACTATAACTTGCGCGTGCAATGCACTGCTGATGACGTCACATATTACATCACTCATGACGTGGTCAGTGACATCACTCATGACATCACTGATGACACCATCCTTGCGACAGAGTGACAGACCTCTTTTCACTGTAATGTAACCCTTGAAACACATATTCAAAAATAGAAACTAAAATTTTCAAAAAAATGGAGATACCCATACCAGTTACAACATCCAATTCAGTAAATCCACCATCTATATACACATCCACTCTTTCACCAACAGTTCTATGTAGTCACTCATACATATACTCACTCATCATATATAGTGATACACCTATATATCCTGTTACACAACGACAGTCATCCAAAAGATACTCTCACACATACTCACACATGCAAATAAACTATTAAACATCCATTTATTTGCATATACAGCTATACACACACTACCACTTTACTTCTAAGGAAACTTACACATACTTACTCTCTTAAACAATCACTTATAGAAACACATACTTATTTAAACAGGAACTCTTACAATCCCTCACTCTCACATATACTCACTTATATACATCAATATTCACATATACTAGATTAAAACATATGTAGTTATAGATAAAGACACTAGTGAGACAGTGATTCACTCACTAACATACATATATACACACTCATCCACCCATACAGTCCTGCACATATGCTATATTCAAAACACATACAAACAGAGAGTCAGTCATTCATGCATCTATGGGCTAAGTAACACCCCCACCAAACATATAGACACTCATATTGATATTAAAAAAAACATCTAATAACCCATATACCTACACATGTAGCTACTCACCAACCCATGCAGCCACTTATACACAAAGTGAAATATTAATACATATGTTTAAAAATTTAAACATTACTCACTAATATTTATTTTTCAGAAAGACACACATTCACTGGATGGTGTCATCAGTGATGTCATGAGTGATGTCACTGACCACGTCATGAGTGATGTAATATGTGACGTCATCAGCAGTGCATTGCACGTGCAAGTTACAGTGAGTCCAACTAACTATAACGTGGGAATTTCAATGGTTTTATGCGAGTAAAATTTCCTGGTAACTATAACTGGTGTAAAACCTATGGTTTTTTCGGTGAATATATATATATATATATATTACCTACTGGCGGTCGCCAGTAGGTATATATAGTTAGGATTTTTTCTCTATGGGTTTTTTGAAAATTCTATGTCTAATAACTTTGGCGTTTGTGGACGGAATTGGCTGAAATTTTCAGGAAAATGGCACATTTTGTTTCTGAGCAGCCCTTGAAAATTTGGGGGGGGTTCGTCCAGTGGGGGCCGAGAAAAAAGGGGGGTCCCAAAACGTGTTTTTAACATTGAGTTTTCCATAGGGCGGTTGGCCTCACTTTTAGCCCGAACGGCTGAATGGATTTGCACGAAACTTGGCAAAATTGTAGGGACTGGTAGCCCGATGTGCCTTTTGTAGGTCTCAATATATGTGCTCCAGTGGATTTTGAGAAATTAACGTTTAAAAAAAGATATATATCTGTAACAGCGGACCGGTTAGCGCTCTGGTTCGCGGACTTTTCGCGCAACGGAGCTTTGTGAAGCGAAGCTGATTGGTTCTCCGGCGTCTGTCAACATTCCAAACAGTCCGTAGCGGCCGCCATCTTGTCTCTCGGTAGGATCGAGAGACAAGAGGAGGTCAAAACAAAGGGGGAAATAACTATAAGGGGGCATAGTAGATCCTCGCTGACCCCCTAGGTTTGATGTGGAGGTTTTAAAAGGGCCCCGCGGGGAAAAAAAAAATAATAAAAATAATAATTGAACGGCTGAATGGATTTGCACGAAACTTGGCAAAATATTAGGGACTGGTAGCCCGATGTGCCTTTGCTAGGTCTCAATATATGTGCTCCAGTGGATTTTGAGAAATTAACGTTCAAAAAAAGATATATATCTGTAACAGCGCTCCGCTTCGCGTAACGGAGGTTTGCGAAGCTGATTGGTCATTCTGTCACTGGGCTATAGTTGGGCTACATCTGGCTGATATTTGGGCTACATTTGTTTTTTTGTGTGTCTGGCGGCCATCTTTGGGCTACATTGGGCTACATTGGGCTTCATTGGGCTACATTCGGCTAATTAGCAAATAGCTCATCGCAAACTAGGAATGGTAAAGAATCGCTATTTATTCCTTAAAGTTCGCTATTTAGGAAATGCAAATAACTTTGATGATACATATGGCGGTTCATCTCTAACAAGATAAGAAGCATAGGGATAGATTTATGATGACTGGCGCATCACCAGGGATGTGTTAGTCATTCTGTGCCGCTGTTCCGTCACCTATGGTGTGCTGCATTTACAATGCGGCGCATCACGGGGCAAAAACAGCACAGATGCGTGATGTATCTGTGCCGTAAAGGTGGCGCATTGCTGGAGTTGTATCGCAAGTGTGATGAAGGTCCAGCAAGGGTCGGGGGTGCCCCTGTCGCAGGGTTTCTGTTCTCACACAGAACTGTGGACAGAGGATTGGAACCTCGGCGAATTAGGGTGTCCCAAAACTCACGTTAGTAATCAAAAACTATTTAGCAAGCTAGGTACAGTGTCACATTGGATATAACAAACTCTCAATGTTTAGACAATCCAGAATATGAACTTATAGTACCTCAGGATACGTGGAACTCATGAACAGTCGGTCGTTATATATTTCTTAGAAACCAGAACATGGAGTTAAGAAGAACACATGTGTATTTGAAATGTTTATTTACTAATGCCGTCTTCTCAGGCGTAGTACCTTAGATAATAAAAGTACACATATTATCAGTAGCAAAATTACCAGCATAGTTACTAGTACATAAAAAGTGAATGGTGATAGTATGTTAACATGCTGTAAATGAATAAGAGTTAGCAACACTTATAAGCAGCCGCGGGCCGTGGAGGGAGTTACGGTGAGGCAGGGAGGCGGGGAGGGGGAGAAGCAGGGTGGAGAATACAAGTACACATATTATCAGTAGCAAAATTACCAGCATAGTTACTAGTACATAAAAAGCGAATGGTGACAGTATGTTAACATGCTGTAAATGAATAAGAGTTAGCAACACTTATAAGCAGCCGCGGGCCGTGGAGGGAGTTACGGTGGGGCAGGGAGGCGGGGAGGGGGAGGGGCAAGGTAGAGAGGGCTCCACCCTGCTTCTCCCCCTCCCCGCCTCCCTGCCTCACCGTAACTCCCTCCACGGCCCGCGGCTGCTTATATCTCACCCTCCCTAATACACATATTATATTATTTGCTAAGAAGGTCTCTTTGTGTTGGTTTAGGGCGTGCCCATACTTTAGTGTCTTAGATTTGAAGGAATCACATCAGCATACACCAGCTCTCTCTTCATGTGAACCGCATCAACTGTTGTGTATGTGTGTTCGGCAAAGCAATATAAAACCCGCCTCATGCCCAGAATTGGCAGAAGTTGCACTTATGTTATGAGTATGAAGTCGTGGAGATCAGACCTCATAACAATTCTGTACCGTGTTGTTCTTGAAACTTTAGCACTCGCTGTACAGATATAGTTTAACAAGTAAAGCAGATAGTAGACCAATAACATATTATTCTCATGTAAACCACGATGAACTACTTGGTGGAAAGCTAAAGCAACAACTAAATGTCGTGTGCAGAAGTTGCAAAAAAGGAAAAATGGCGTTTAAACCGGTAATGAGCCCATGCTAACTTAACACGGTGTAAAGATATCCAGGACCTAGATGACACCTCCTCATGATCCGGAAACGAACTGAATAAGATAATAGAAGTGCCATCTCATGAGAGCAGATTGCAAGTTTATATGTGGATGGTCCGCAAGGTAAAGCATTAAAAACTAGGAAAATTCAATGCTAAAGAAAAATAAAACAGCCAAGTACTTTATCGAGTCTTAAGCCAATAGGCAAGGTAAATAATAAAAACTTGACAATTAAGTCAATGAATTGTCAATGAAATGCTAGTACTCAGCATATGAAACATGAAAAAGGTCTATGACATAACTGTGTATGCAAAATAAGCTGCAACAGCCTCCAACAGGAAGTCACCGTCTTCATCCGAAAACAGTTCAGCCATCCAATTTAAAAGCGGAAAAGAACATACGTGCTCTCCCAGCACCGGATCCTCTATCACCATCAGAGGACAGCTCGGTGGGTTTTCAAGAAAGCTGTGTTCCAAGAAAGACTGTGCTGCCGCCAGTAAATTCCAGGGACCAAGTAGTCCATGCATCAATGCCACAGCCATAATCCTTTCGCCAGGACAAATCAACTCGTGAGTAATGATAGGAGTCATCAGCTGATTAAAGTCGACGTCAGGAGAAACCGGTCTGCAGAGACACAAATCAATGGCCCAATCGAAATCACAGGTCAGGCAGTGAAATACAGGCTGGACACAGGTGAAGTAGGAGAACCGAAAAGATAATCCATATGCCGTGCTTAATATCGCCAACGGCATTGTGCCATAATATTCTAGCATGCGATTGCGGAACAGTGTCAGCAGCTGCAGGGTCGGAGGTTGCATAGGAGGGACATCCATATTTAAAAATGTAAAAAAGCACAAGAGCGTCCGCTGGTAATGCAAGTAAAAATGCAATCCACGAACCAGAGTGGAGAAAATGGAATGAAAGGGAGCAGGGATGACTCCAAAGATTTTCTCAAATGAAGTCACGAGACCACTGGTAACAACTTTAAAAAAGTGTGCCAGGGATTTTGTGGAGGATGCGTTAAAGATAGTCGGAAACATGTTGCTGAAATTGAAAGGCAAACCTGTGTACGGGTGTTCGCTATGTGAAGTACGAAAGTTTCACGGGCCGAACTCAAGGCCACCTCTCTCTGAGACAAAAGAGCTCTTATTCTTGTCATGCCGTTGAAACGTGTCCCAAGGTTGGTATTTGTGGCCAGATTGAAAACTCCCTATGTTCATGTGTGGGAGGAAATAGAACATTTCTGCAGCAAATAACCCGTTCACTTACTGTTACGATAAAAGGAATACTTTTAATTAACTCAGAACAATCTTCATTATTGAGCATCAAATAACTACCATTTTCCAACAACTTGAACGTGGGGATGATAGCAGGAACTGGCGTGCCTTGCATCACGCAAGCCATATTTGGTCGGTGTTTGTTGCATGAATCGTGTAACTGTATGTGCCTACACATTAGTGAATGATCTGGCGTCTCAGTGCATTCCTCTCCATTCAGATAAACTTCTTGATCATCTTTGAAACATCTGTATGTGTATGGAAGCGACCAGACCTCATGAACAAAAGCACTACCTAAAGGTTCATAAAGACCTATTGGTATATATTTCATACAATTTGAAAACTTATATAAAGCAAAAGGCAGCGTTATTAAACCGTCGATAAGGCATGTTGCCAAAAAACCCGCAATCCTCTGCTGATGATGTCACTGAGCATGTCATGAATGATGTAATATGTGACATCATCAGTAGTGGATTATGGGTAATAGTATCTCTAGTTTACTCCCCTATAGCTGTCTTTCTTTTAACATAAGTGTGTGTTTCCTTCCCTTATACTTACTGTTTTTGGTTCGCTTCCAGTTCGCGTACCAGCGAGCGAACTAGGAAGCGAACTAAGAGAAATAGAGGTTGGCACAGTTCCAAATATTGTACCAATTTTTTAATAACGGGGAGGTAGTTCTGAAAAGAACTTTTTTTTTTATTTTTCTGAACATTTTTTTACTGTAAGGTTCCCGATTCGCGAAGCGGGAACGAAGAAAAAAAAATATTTAAAAAAATAATTATTCATAAACATATAAAATATATTTTTGGATTTAAAGAAGAATAAATTTTACAGCTACAGATATTAGCTGTTAAAAAACCAATGAAATTCACTGAAAAAACCATAGGTTATAGACCATATATAGTTAGGAATTAGCATTTACAAAACCTTGAAAATTCACTGAAAAAACCATAGGTTATAGACCATATATAGTTAGGAATTAGCATTTACTAAACCTTATTTTACTCACACAAAACCATTGAAATTCCATATATAGTTAGTTGCACTAACTATATATCGCGCACCCGCAATCCACTGCTGATGATGTCACATATTACATCATTCATGACATGGTCAGTGACATCACTGATGACATCACTGATGACATCTCAAATGACATCACTGATGACATCACTGATGACATCTCATTTGACATCAATGACCACATCACTGATGATATCATTCATGTGACAATACAATGCATCTCCTCACATTTTAATATAACCTCTGTTTCACCCAGTGTTAAAAAGAGAGTATAATTTTTGAAACCATTGACACACCAATACTAGTTACTACATACGCACTCACTGATTGCTACGTCTACACACACCTTCACTCATTCACCCATACAATCATTCATACATACAATCACTCATCTTTACAACACTATCATATGCACTCATACACCTATACAGACACTCACAGTCTGCCACGCATCCATGGAGTTACTCACACACCTAGTCAGTCCTGTAAAGAATCAATGACACTTCCATTTTCTTGTCTATACAGTTAAACATAGAGCACCTTACATTTTCAAACATATACTAACACATACTTACCTTCTTATACAATCATTGATACAAGTACAGATTGATCTGCACAGAGTCACACACCTCCCAGCTAGCCACACACACACTCAGTCTCCCATACAAATACTTGGGCAATCAATCAATAACCCATATAGTTACTCATATAGCTACTGATCAACACATGCAGCAGTTTACAGAACAACAGACATAATGATGCACAAATTAAGACAGTTTAGTCACTAACCCATGCAGTCAGTGAGACACATTTAATCACTCACTCATACAGTCAGTCATGCACCTACTAAATCCTTCGTCCAGACACTTACACATCCACTCATTCTTCAATATGTAAGACATATTTAAACTTTATAGAAACAAAAAATCACTGGATGTTGTTATCAGTGATGTCATCAGTGATGTCATTTGAGATGTCATCAGTGATGTCATCAGTGATGTCACTGACCATGTCATGAATGATGTAATATGTGACATCATCAGCAGTGGATTGCGGGTGCGCGATATATAGTTAGTGCAACTAACTATATATGGAATTTCAATGGTTTTGTGTGAGTAAAATAAGGTTTAGTAAATGCTAATTCCTAACTATATATGGTCTATAACCTATGGTTTTTTCAGTGAATTTTCAAGGTTTTGTAAATGCTAATTCCTAACTATATATGGTCTATAACCTATGGTTTTTTCAGTGAATATATATATATATATATATATATATATATACATACATACATACATATATACATATATATATATATTACCTACTGGCAGTCGCCAGTAGGTAGTTATAGTTAGGACTTAGTTTCCATAGGAAATCCGCAACATTCTATTGGGAATAACTTTGGCGTCGGTTGACGAATCTTCGTGAATTTCTCAAAGAAGATGGCCCGCTCCGCTCCGCTTCTTCCCTGAAAGGTTTGGGGGGATTCGTGAAGTGGGGGCTGAGAAAAAAGGGGAGTCCCAAAACGTGTTTTCCCCATGTTATTTTCCATAGGACGATTAGACACGGCCACAGCCCGAATGGCTGAACGGAATTACATGAAATTTGGCAAAATGGTAGAGTCTGTTTCGGCCTTTTGTTTAAATGGTGTAAATCCTTTTAGTAGTTGTTGAGAATATGAAGTTTAAAAAAATTTATATATCTATAGGCACGCACCTATGCGTGCGCGAGCTGAATTCTGATTTGCTGTTGGACATTGGTCAACATTCGAATTGGTCGAAATCTGGATGTGTTGGGCGCCATCTTGTCTTCGAGGCAGAAGGGAGCCCCCAAAAAAAGTGGGAAACATGAGAAGGGGCTAGGGTGGAGACCCCCTGACCCCTAGGCCTTCTGAGGGAGTCCTGAAAGGACCCCAAAGGCCCAATTTTTTTCCGAAAAATCAGGAGGTGCACGCACGGTGCACGCTCCCCACGAGATAGAAGATTTTTGAAAACTAAAGTGGAGAACGTGAAAAGGAGGCAGGGTAGAGTCTCCCCAAAGGGCACAAAACAAAGTCCCGAGGTGCGCGCACGTTGCACGCACCAAACAGCCACCATTTTGTGTAGTTTCACGGGCCGACGGTGGCTTCCGCCAGCCCGGAGGATGCGGGAAATCCGCGATCCTAATGAGCCCCAGAATCTTCAAAAGCATTTTTAAAGGTGATTTATTAATTTGTAAGGGGATATATGTTGTGTACTGTAAGTTAATAATTAAAATGTGTTGTAATGTGGAAGTTACTCACTTTCCCTGTCTTTCATTCTCTCTCACTGTCTTCCTTTCTGTCCACCACTGATATTTTTCCTTCTTTTTGTTTCTATAAATCCTTCTGTTTTACTTACTCCTTTTTCCTTTTTCTTAATATGCTGTTTTTATCATTCTCCTTTCCTTACTCTCATATCTTTTTACTCACTGTCATTATCCCTTTCCTTCACTCCTATTTTCTATCTCCCTTTCTCCATGTGATTTACTATTTTTTGTTTATTCCTTCCTTCTTATTGTCTCTCTCTTTTTCTTTCCCTCACCCTTGCTCTCTTTATACAACACTACTTGCAAGACCCCGTCCTCCCCCCTTTCACTGTAGTAATCATTTGACTGAATTGAAGGATTTCTGTTATGTGTCTAAGGTCACAGTGTGAGTCTCATGTTTGGATGTAATGCTGAGAAAAGAGTAATGCTGTAAATTGGAAATGTATTTTGAAAATTACTCATGTTTCTGCACTGTATTGTAGTTCTGAAATAGATAGGTTGTGTTCTGTCTCTTACACTTTTTCGTGTGGTATATGTGTTGTGGTAAAAAGTTTGGTTTTAAACTTTTATGTTTCTTTTTTTTTCTTTTTTCAAAAAAGTTTTATTGGGTGTTTCAGTATCAAATAAAATGCAAATAAAACATTACAGTCAAAACATTCAAAACATTCTCAGGCCACACCAGGGCAACAAGACTTGGGGAGGGGGCAGGAGCCAAGCGCCCTCTCCGAGTCCGCGCCACCACACCGCCCCTCGGGGGCGTGGAACAGTCGCCTGGTCCGGACGTGAGCCATGAAGAAGGGCACCAGCCGCCATCTTGATCCAATCAACACCGTCCCCCCGCACACATTCAGGGACCAGGCCGCATTGCGAGGGCAACGCAGGACGTGTCCCCAGGTCAAACGGATTGTGGGACAGGGTCCAGAATGGAAGAGTCACCAAAAGGCTAAAAGTCCCGCCGGACCCCGGGAGCCGGCCGCCTATGTCGGGGGCGATCTCAGGCCACACCAGGGCAACAAGACTTGGGGAGGGGGCAGGAGCAAAGCGCCCCCCCCCCCGAGTCTGCGCCACCACACCGCCCCTCGGGGGCCTCCGTCAAGCGGCTCAGGGAGGCACCGCAGGCAGCGGTTCTTCAGATCAGTGGCTCTCACCGGCAAGGCTTCCCTCCGTCAGCAGCGATCGTTGGCGCTGTGGTTGCGGCCGGAGGCGGGTGAGACGTTGTAGCCGCAAGAGCAGGCGAAACTCAACCGGCCGAGTGAGGCACTGTGCCGCAAGAGCGGGTGAGACTCAGCTGGCCGAGCGAGGCACTGTGCCGCAAGAGCGGGCGCAACTCAGCTGGCCGAGCGAGGCACTGTGCCGCAAGAGCGGGTGCAACTCAGCTGGCCGAGTGAAGCGCTGGGGTGCAGCTGAGGAACCTCCACCTGGGGAGGTGGGGGAGGCTCGTTCGCGCCGCCTCTCCCTCCCAGTGCACCCCACGCCGTCTCTTGGCACAGGTATATGTGATGGTCGGACCAGGCAATAAGAGGGGGGGGTCATCAGCAAGGCATTCACCCCCCCACCCGTGGCTCGCTGGATGCCACCTCAGGGTGGACGAATGGGAAGGCCAGTACAACAACATCGTGGCCGTGGTGCTTCCGGGCCATCCACCCAACGACCTCTTCGGCCGATAGCTGCCAGCAAGACCCCGCCCTATACGTGCCGGGGGCCTCGTCTTCCGGATGGGCGTAGCCGCGGACCTGCTGCACAAGGAGGGACAGGAACAGCGTCATGCATTTGGATCGATGTTGCAGCAGGCTGCCATGTAAATAGTTATTTAATAAAACGTTTTACCTTGTTACTTTGCTGGTGTGTTGTATATATTTATAATATTTGCATAGGGTTTGTCGTTATTTTGGGCGGGGTGGGTGGCGGAGCCGAGCTGTCTTGCAGACATCATGGCGTCGAGCTCGGTTCCTCTCACTAGTTTCATATTTCTCATGAGGGGTTGTTCCTAATGTTTCTATTTTAGCGAGGTCAAAAAGAGATCCCATCAGTGGCCTACTGATTTTGCTTGATTCCTTTTGTTTTTTCCAACAATTTTTATGTTATAGTTTGCTTGCACGATACAGCGCCTAGTCCGCATTTTATATATATGTCCTTTTTATTAGGGGTGTCCTCCGGTGGAGTCGGATGATCTACCTGTAATAAACGGTCCGGGCTGAACCAACTACCAACAAACGGGGCAGAGATAGGCATGACAAAGGGGACAAAAGTCTGCACTACCTATCCTTCACTATCCGCAAAGACTAAACAGAGTATTGCGACTCTGTGCTTATTTGTGAATAGAGAATCACCCAAAGAGAACCAATTCTGAACGATCAATGTTCGGCCAAACAATCAATCAAATGAGGGATAAAAATAGGCACAACGGATTACAACGGGGCTAAAGCCTGCGCTACCTATCCTTCACTATCTGCAAAGACTAAACAGAGTATTGCGACTCTGTGCTTGTTTGTAAATAGAGAATGAACCAAAGAGAACCAATTCCAAAACAGTAAATGCTTGGATAACAATCAATCAAATGGAGAGGGAAGCAGGCACGACGGATTACAACGGGGGCAAAGGCCTGCGTTACCTACCCTTCACTATCTGCAAAGAGAGAATACTCCTAAAAGAAAAGAGGGGGGGGCAGCGTTGAAAGCACATCAGCGTGCATAAACACGAAAATGTTTTTACCTACCACGTACTTGACATTTTAAAGCTTTTGATATTTGCTATTAAAAAAACATTGAAATTCACTGAAAAAACCATAGGTTATAGACCATATATAGTTAGGAATTAGCATTTACAAAACCTTGAAAATTCACTGAAAAAACCATAGGTTTTACACACGTTATGGTTAGGAAGTAGCATTTAAAAAACCTATGAAATTCACTGAAAAAACCATAGGTTTTACACACGTTATAGTTAGGAAGTAGCATTTAAAAAACCTATGAAATTCACCGAAAAAACCATAGGTTTTACACCAGTTATAGTTACCAGGAAATTTTACTCGCATAAAACCATTGAAATTCCCACGTTATAGTTAGTTGGACTCACTATAACTTGCGCGTGCAATGCACTGCTGATGACGTCACATATTACATCACTCATGACGTGGTCAGTGACATCACTCATGACATCACTGATGACACCATCCTTGCGACAGAGTGACAGACCTCTTTTCACTGTAATGTAACCCTTGAAACACATATTCAAAAATAGAAACTAAAATTTTCAAAAAAATGGAGATACCCATACCAGTTACAACATCCAATTCAGTAAATCCACCATCTATATACACATCCACTCTTTCACCAACAGTTCTATGTAGTCACTCATACATATACTCACTCATCATATATAGTGATACACCTATATATCCTGTTACACAACGACAGTCATCCAAAAGATACTCTCACACATACTCACACATGCAAATAAACTATTAAACATCCATTTATTTGCATATACAGCTATACACACACTACCACTTTACTTCTAAGGAAACTTACACATACTTACTCTCTTAAACAATCACTTATAGAAACACATACTTATTTAAACAGGAACTCTTACAATCCCTCACTCTCACATATACTCACTTATATACATCAATATTCACATATACTAGATTAAAACATATGTAGTTATAGATAAAGACACTAGTGAGACAGTGATTCACTCACTAACATACATATATACACACTCATCCACTCATACAGTCCTGCACATATGCTATATTCAAAACACATACAAACAGAGAGTCAGTCATTCATGCATCTATGGGCTAAGTAACACCCCCACCAAACATATAGACACTCATATTGATATTAAAAAAAACATCTAATAACCCATATACCTACACATGTAGCTACTCACCAACCCATGCAGCCACTTATACACAAAGTGAAATATTAATACATATGTTTAAAAATTTAAACATTACTCACTAATATTTATTTTTCAGAAAGACACACATTCACTGGATGGTGTCATCAGTGATGTCATGAGTGATGTCACTGACCACGTCATGAGTGATGTAATATGTGACGTCATCAGCAGTGCATTGCACGCGCAAGTTACAGTGAGTCCAACTAACTATAACGTGGGAATTTCAATGGTTTTATGCGAGTAAAATTTCCTGGTAACTATAACTGGTGTAAAACCTATGGTTTTTTCGGTGATATATATATATATATATATATATATATATATATATATATATATATATACATACATACATACATACATACATATATACATATATATATATATTACCTACTGGCAGTCGCCAGTAGGTAGTTATAGTTAGGACTTAGTTTCCATACGAAATCCGCAACATTCTATTGGGAATAACTTTGGCGTCGGTTGATGAATCTTCGTGAATTTCTCAAAGAAGATGGCCCGCTCCGCTCCGCTTCTTCCCTGAAAGGTTTGGGGGGATTAGTGAAGTGGGGGCTGAGAAAAAAGGGGAGTCCCAAAACGTGTTTTCCCCATGTTATTTTCCATAGGACGATTAGACACGGCCACAGCCCGAATGGCTGAACGGAATTACATGAAATTTGGCAAAATGGTAGAGTCTGTTTCGGCCTTTTGTTTAAATGGTGTAAATCCTTTTAGTAGTTGTTGAGAATATGAAGTTTAAAAAAATGTATATATCTATAGGCACGCACCTATGCGTGCGCGAGCTGAATTCTGATTTGCTGTTGGACATTGGTCAACATTCGAATTGGTCGAAATCTGGATGTGTTGGGCGCCATCTTGTCTTCGAGGCAGAAGGGAGCCCCCAAAAAAAGTGGGAAACATGAGAAGGGGCTAGGGTGGAGACCCCCTGACCCCTAGGCCTTCTGAGGGAGTCCTGAAAGGACCCCAAAGGCCCAATTTTTTTCCGAAAAATCAGGAGGTGCACGCACGGTGCACGCTCCCCACGAGATAGAAGATTTTTGAAAACTAAAGTGGAGAACGTGAAAAGGAGGCAGGGTAGAGTCTCCCCAAAGGGCACAAAACAAAGTCCCGAGGTGCGCGCACGTTGCACGCACCAAACAGCCACCATTTTGTGTAGTTTCACGGGCCGACGGTGGCTTCCGCCAGCCCGGAGGATGCGGGAAATCCGCGATCCTAATGAGCCCCAGAATCTTCAAAAGCATTTTTAAAGGTGATTTATTAATTTGTAAGGGGATATATGTTGTGTACTGTAAGTTAATAATTAAAATGTGTTGTAATGTGGAAGTTACTCACTTTCCCTGTCTTTCATTCTCTCTCACTGTCTTCCTTTCTGTCCACCACTGATATTTTTCCTTCTTTTTGTTTCTATAAATCCTTCTGTTTTACTTACTCCTTTTTCCTTTTTCTTAATATGCTGTTTTTATCATTCTCCTTTCCTTACTCTCATATCTTTTTACTCACTGTCATTATCCCTTTCCTTCACTCCTATTTTCTATCTCCCTTTCTCCATGTGATTTACTATTTTTTGTTTATTCCTTCCTTCTTATTGTCTCTCTCTTTTTCTTTCCCTCACCCTTGCTCTCTTTATACAACACTACTTGCAAGACCCCGTCCTCCCCCCTTTCACTGTAGTAATCATTTGACTGAATTGAAGGATTTCTGTTATGTGTCTAAGGTCACAGTGTGAGTCTCATGTTTGGATGTAATGCTGAGAAAAGAGTAATGCTGTAAATTGGAAATGTATTTTGAAAATTACTCATGTTTCTGCACTGTATTGTAGTTCTGAAATAGATAGGTTGTGTTCTGTCTCTTACACTTTTTCGTGTGGTATATGTGTTGTGGTAAAAAGTTTGGTTTTAAACTTTTATGTTTCTTTTTTTTTCTTTTTTCAAAAAAGTTTTATTGGGTGTTTCAGTATCAAATAAAATGCAAATAAAACATTACAGTCAAAACATTCAAAACATTAAATTAGTACACAAGAAACAATACAGTACAGTAATTCAAAAGAATAGTAAAGTGCCAAACAATAAACATCAGATTGGACTTGTTCATACCGGCGTATGTGGTTGGCTGTAATGGAGGCACATGTAACAGTCCTCAGCGATAGAACATGAAGTAGTACAGACCTAAAAGCGATAAAGTAATGGGGTTGGAGCTCAAGACACAGAATTCACAAAGCTGGTAGGATAACTCCACGCTCATGATTTACGGTATTGACAGCGCGGATCGATTGTGTAGGTCGTGAGGGAAATATAGCTAAGGTGGTTTGTGGGTGGTAAAATAACTGTCTACGGTAGACCACAACCTTCTCTTAGGGGGGCGCCAAGGTGACTGTTGGAGTGCTATGTTATCTGCTTCTCGGAGGCCCAATTAAGCCAGCAGGCAAAGTTAGCTTTGCTAGTGTCCTTCCAGTTATTAAGGACTACCTTGACCGCTGCTATGAGCAGAAGATCTAGTAGTGCTCTGTCAACGGCGTTGAGGGAGGGATCTCGTAAAAAACCGAAGACCAGGTAGGATAATTCTCTGGACTGAGAAATGGGGAAAACTTTACTAATGAATTCGAAGATCTTGTCCCAAAAGGGGGTTACACAATCACAGAGGAGAATAAGGTGTGCTAAGTCGCCTTCTGCCCACTTACAGTTCCAGCAAAAGGCGTTGAGGGAGGGATCTCGTAAAAAACCGAAGACCAGGTAGGATAATTCTCTGGACTGAGAAATGGGGAAAACTTTACTAATGAATTCGAAGATCTTGTCCCAAAAGGGGGTTACACAATCACAGAGGAGAATAAGGTGTGCTAAGTCGCCTTCTGCCCACTTACAGTTCCAGCAAAAGGCGTCTGGGCTGATGTTATGAGCATAAAGACGCGCCGGAGTCCAAAAGGCTTTATGAAGGAGCCAATATTTGGTCCGGGACAAGGTAGGGCTAATTTTGTGTCGCATGCAAGATTCCCAGGTATTGGTCCAATCAGCTTCCGAAATCGGCATAGAGGAAAGTGAGGACCAGAACTGCATGAGCGGTGTGGTTAGATTGGAATGTTGGGGGTGAATAAGCTTGTATAGCGAGGATACCTGGTGGCCTAATTTGTTTAACCTAGAGAGATAAGTCGGGAGAGAGGGGGTTATTAGTGAAGACTTTGCTTTAGTGAGTGCTGCCTTTATGTTAAAAAGGTGTAGAACTCTAGTGGTTTGAGATTATAAATAGATCGTAGGTCTCTGAATGGGATAGAGTACGATCCTTCGAATAATTGGTGCGGTGTCCAAGATCACACTGAGTGTCTGTGTAAATTAAAGAATTATATTTGCACCTTTTTGTATAATCTCTTCTGTCTCTCCTCATAGTGTACCTCTCTCTGCTTATACTGTGTTCTTTCTTCTGATATTGTGTCTCATGTTTGGATGTAATGCTGGCAAAAAAGTAATGCTGTAAATTGGAAATGTATTTTGAAAATGACTCAGGTTTCTACACTGTATTGTAGTTCTGAAAAAGATAGGCTGTGTTCTGTCTCTTAAACTTTTTTTGTGTGGTAAATATGTTTTGGTAAAATGTATGCTTTTAAAATTTTTGTCCAGGATCACACTAAGGGCCAGATGTAGGAAAATTGTATTTACCGATTCATAAATACCGAATTTTACCGATTCGGTATTTATGAATCGGTAAATATGAAGGAGGGAGATTTAGGAAGAATCGGCAATTGAATTACCGATTCTTTAAAATTCAGTATTTCCTATTGATTCCTATGAGCTGTGAAGCCCATAGGAATCAATGGGAAATACCGATTCGGTAATTACCGAATCGGTAAATACCGATTCCTGCAAGGGTGCAGGGGGTGTCATTTTGACACCCTCTAGCACCCCAAATACAGGCATGTGTGCCATGTGGCACACAGACAGGCCCTAAGGGCATGTCTGTCTGTCACATGGCATAGGTGTGCATGCACAAATCTGCATGCACACCTGGATTCGGTATTTTACCACCCAATTGGATTAGGTGGTAAAATACCGAATCTGTAAGGCCTTTGGGACTCAGAAGAGTTCCACCTACATCGGGAAGTTACCGATTCTGTAAAAATACCGAATCGGTATTTTACCGATTCGGTAATTTTACCGAATCTGTAAAATAGGGCCCCTACATGCCAATTCTTAAATACCGGTCGGTAACGGCCGAAATCGGCCGTTACCGACCGGTATTTAGGCTCCTACATCTGGCCCTAAGTGTCTGTGTAAAATAAAGAAAGATATTTGCACCTGTTTGTATAATCCCCCCTGTCTCTCCTTACAGTCTACCTCTCTCTGCTTATCTCATTTTCTGTCTGCACCAACCCTCTCCCACTGCCTGCATCCTCTTATGTGTATCTGCAGAGACCTATTATGATATGGCTGCTGGTGTGTATTAGACAGCGCTTATATGTTAAATCTTTTCCTGCTCTGTCTGTAATCTCGCACCCTCTGTGTGTATCATTTTAACTCTGTCTTTACTAACTGTCCCTATGTATGCTCCAATTAGCCTCTGCATGTAACATTTCTCTCACTGTTTCCAGTATTTCTTCTCTGTTGTACCATTTTATCCTCTGTGTGTACCATGTCTGTGTAGGCTTGCACTATCTGTGTTTCTGCTTGAACCATTTCACCCTCTCTCTGCACCATCTTTTCTCTGACTGCACCATCTCTTCTTCTGCCTGTAGCCCTGCATCATTTATCTTCTGATTGTACCAGTTTACTCTCTTCCTGCAGTATCTCATTTTTTGTCTGCACCAACCCTCTTTTATTGCCTGCACTGTTTCATGTGCATCTGTAGAGGCCTATTATGATATGGCTGCTGGTGTGTGTTAGACAGCGCTTATATGTTAAATCTTTTCCTTCTCTGCCTGTCGTCTTGCACCCTTTGTGTGTACCATTTTGTCTCTGTTTGTACTTTTTCTCCCTCTGTGTGGTAAATCACCTACATCATGAAGTGAGTCATTGTTTAGGTGATGTAGTTGTAGAAAGTCCTATGCAGTATGTGTTTCAGGCATCTTAATGTTCAAATTGTGTTTATGCTGTGCAATTTAGATGCTGGGTGTGTTGTTGAAATGCTAAAGCAACTGTGTCTGTAGCATGTAGTAATCATTTCAGTGAATTTGGTTGGTACATTCTCAGTCCCACCTTAAGTCACTACACTGGTTTAAGTTCACTTCATTGTGGTAAATCCTGAAACTCCATTCCTAGAAAAATATTAAAACCTCTTGCAACGCAACTGCAGTGTTGTAAATCTTAAAAGATTATTTCCAGTAGGCCTCCCTTTCATTGTAGTACTCATTTTACTGAATTGGAATGGATAGTGTTGTGTCTCTTAAAGTTTTTCTGTGGTATATGCGTTTTGATGAAATCTATGGTTTTAACATTTTTGACTAAGATCACACAGAATTATATTTGCTTTTTTTTATAATCTCACCTGTGTCTCCTCACAGTCTATTTCTCTCTGATTATCTCATTTTCTGTCTGCACCAACCCTCTCCCACTGTCTGCACCCTGTCATGTGTATCTGTAGAGGACTACTATGATATGGCTGCTGGTTTTTATTAGACTTAGACAGCGCTTACATGTTAAATCTTTTCCTTCTCTGTCTGTAGTCTCGCACCCTCTGTGTGTACCATTGTATCTCTGTCTTTACTAACTTTCCCTGTGTATGCTCCAATTAGCCTCTGCATGTAACATTTCTCCCACTGTTTCCAGTATTTCTTCTCTGTTGTACCATTTTATCCTCTGTGTGTACCATGTCTGTGTCTGCTTGTACTATCTGTGTCTGTGCTTGGACCATCTCATCCTCTCTCTGCACCACCTTTTCTCTGACTGCACCATCTGTACCTCTGCCTGTAGCCATGCATCATCTATCCTCTGATTGTACCAGTTTACACTCTGCCTGCAGTATCTCATTTTGTGTCTGCACCAATCCTCTCCTACTGCCTGCACCCTTTCATGTGCACCTGCAGAGGCCTATTATGATATGGCTGTTGGTGTGTGTTAGACAGCGCTTACATGTTAAATCTTTTCCTTCTGTCTGTAGTTTCGCACCCTTTCTGTGTACTATTTTATGTCTGTCTTTAGTAACTCTCCCTGTGTGTGCTAAATCACCTAAATCATGAACTGAGTCATAGTTTAGGTGATGTAGTTGTAGAAAGTCTTATGCAGTATGTGTTTCAGGCCTCATAATTTTCAAATTGGGTTTATGCTGTGCAATTTAGATGCTGGGTGTGCTGTTGAAATGGAAAAGCAATTGTGTCTGTAGTATGCAGTAATCATTTCAGTGAATTTTCATTTGTACATTCTCAGTGCAACCTTAATTCACTACACTGCTTTAAGTCCACTTCATTGTTCTAAACCCTGAAACTCCATTCCTAGAAAAATATTCAAAACTCTTGCAACACAACTGCCGTGTTTTCATTAAATGTTGGTATAGAAATAGTGCTGTGAATTGGAAAAGATGGTGCAGAAAGAGGGTGGAATGTTTCAAGTGGAGACACAGATAGTGCAAGCAGACACAGACATGGTACACACAGAGGATAAATAGTAGAGTGGTGTAGGCAGAGGTACAGATAGTGCAAGCAGACACAGTCATGGTACACACAGAGCGTTGATGGTGTAGGGCTGCAGGCAGAGGGACAGATGGTGCAGTCAGAGAAAAGATGGTGCACAGAGAGGGTGAGATGGTTCAAGCAGAGACTCAGATAGTACAAGCAGACACAGACATGGTACACACTGAGGATAGAAGATGGAGGGCTGTAGGCAGAGGGACAGATAGTGCAAGCAGATACAGACATGGTACACACAGAGGATAGGTGGTGTAGGGCTGACGGCAGAGGGACAGATGGTGCAGTCACAGAAAAGATGGTGCAGAGAGAGGGTGAGATGGTTCAAGCAGAGACTCAGATAGTACAAGCAGACACAGACATGGTACACACAGAGGATAGATGGTGAAACGCTGCAGGCAGAGGTATAGATAGTGCAAGCAGACATAAAGATGGTACACACAGAGCGTTGATGGTGTAGGGCTGCAGGCAGAGGGACAGATGGAGCAGTCACAGAAAAGATGGTGCAGAGAGAGGGTGAGATGGTTCAAGCAGAGACTCAGACAGTGCAAGCAGACACAGACATGGTACACACAGAGGATAGATGGTGAAACGCTGCAGGCAGAGGTATAGATAGTGCAAGCAGACATAAAGATGGTACACACAGAGCGTTGATGGTGTAGGGCTGCAGGCAGAGGGACAGATGGAGCAGTCACAGAAAAGATGGTGCAGAGAGAGGGTGAGATGGTTCAAGCAGAGACTCAGATAGTGCAAGCAGACACAGGCATGGTAGACACTGAGGATAGAAGATGGAGGGCTATAGGCAGAGGGACAGATAGTGCACGCAGATATAGACATGGAATACACAGAGGGTAGATGGTGTAGGGCTGCAGGCAGGGGGACAGATGGTGCAGTCACAGAAAATATGGTACAGAGAGAGGGTGAGATGGTTCAAGCAGAGACTCAGATAGTGCAAGCAGACATAAACATGGTATACACAAAGGATAGATGGTGGAGTGCTGTAGGCAGAGGGAGAGATAGTGCAAGCAGATACAGACATGGTACACACAGAGCGTTGATGGTGTGGGGCTGCAGGCAGAGGGACAGATGGTGCAGTCACAGAAAAGATGGTGCAGAGAGAGGGTGAAATGGTTCAAGCAGAGACTCAGATAGTGCAAGCAGACACAGATATGGTACACACTGAGGATAGAAGATGGAGGGCTATAGGCAGAGGGACAGATAGTGCAAGCAGATACAGACATGGTACTCAATGAGGATAGGTGGTGTAGGGCTACAGGCAGCGGGACATATGGTGAGTCACAGAAAAGTTAGTGCAGAGAGAGGGTGAGATGTTTCAAGCAGAGACACACATAGTGCAAGCAGACAGAAACATGGTAGACACTGAGGATAGAAGGTGGAGGGCTGTAGGCATAGGGACAGATAGTGCAAACAGATACAGACATGGTACACACTGAGGGTAGATGGTGTAGGGCTGCAGGCAGAGGGACAGATGGTGCAGTCACAGAAAAGATGGTGCAGAGAGAGGGTGAGATGGTTCAAGCAGAGACTCAGATAGTGCAAGCAGACACATACATGGTACACACAGAGGATAGATGGTGGAGTGCTGTAGGCAGAGGTACAGATAGTGAAATCAGACACTGACATGGTACACACAGAGTGTTGATGGTGTAGGGCTACAGGCAGAGGGACAGATGGTGCAGTCACAGAAAAGATGGTGCAGAGAGAGGGTGAGATGGTTCAGGCGGAGCCTCAGATAGTGCAAGCAGACATAAACACGGTGTACACAGAGGATAGATGATAAAGTACTCTAGGCAGAGGGACAGATAGTGTAAGCAGACACAGACATGGTACACATAGATCAATGATGGTGTAGGGCTGCAGGCAGAGGGACAGATGGTGCAGTCACAGAAAAGGTGGTGCAGAGAGAGTGTGAGATGGTTCAAGCAGAGACTTAGATAGTGCAAGCAGATACAGACATGGGACACACAGAGGATAGGTGGTGTAGGGCTGCAGGCAGAGGGACATATGGTGAGTCACAGAAAAGTTGGTGCAGAGAGAGGGTGAGATGGTTCAAGCAGAAACTCAGATAGCACAAGCAGACAGAGACATGGTACACATTGAGGATAAAAGATGTAGAGCTGTAGGCATAGGGACAGATAGTGCAAACAGATACAGACATGGTACACACAGAGGGTAGATGGTGTAGGGCTGCAGGCAGAGGGACAGATGGTGTAGCCACAGAAAAGATGGTGCAGAGAGAGGGTGAAATGGTTCAAGCAGAGACTCAGATAGTGTAAGCAGACACATACATGGTACACACAGAGTATAGATGGTGGAGTGCTGTAGGCAGAAGTACAGATAGTGCAAGCAGACACTGACATGGTACACACAGAGCATTGATGGTGTAGGGCTGTAGTCAGAGGGACAGCTGATGCAGTCACAGAAAGGATAGATGGTGCAGAGAGAGGGTGAGAAGGTTCAAGCAGAGACTCAGATAGTGCAAGCAGACATTGGCATGGTACACACTGAGGATAGAAGATGGAGGGCTGGAGGCAGATGGACAGATAGTGCAAGCAGACACAGACATGGTACACACGGAGGGTAGATGGTGTAGGGCTGCAGGCAGAGGGACAGATGGTGCAGTCACAGAAAATATGGTGCAGAGAGAGGGTGAGATGGTTCAAGCAGAGACTCAGAGAGTGCAAGCAGACACAGACATGGTACACACTGAGGATAGAAGATGGAGGTCTTAGGCAGAGGGACAGATAGTGCAAGCAGATATAGACATGGTACACACAGAGGGTAGGTGGTGTAGGGCTGCAGGCAGAGTGACAGATGGTGCAGTCACAGAAAAGATGGTGCAGAGAGAGGGTGTGATGGTTCAAGCAGAGACTCAGATAGTGCAAGCAGACACAGACATGGTATACACAGAGGATAGATGGTGGAGTGCTATAGGCAGAGGGACAGATACTGAAGGCAGATACAGACATGGTACACATAGAAGATAGATGATGTAGGGCTGCAGGCAGAGGGACAGATGGTGCAGTCACAGAAAAGATGGTGCAGAGAGAGGGTGAGATGGTTCAAGCAGAGACTCAGATAGTGCAAGCAGACATAAACATGGTATACACAGAGGATAGATGGTGGAGTGATGTAGGCAGAGGGACAGATAGTGCAAGCAGATACAGACATGGTACATACAGATGATAGGTGGTGTAGGGTTGCAGGCAGAGGGACAGATGGTGCAGTCACAGAAAATATGGTGCAGAGAGAGGGTGAAATGGTTCAAGCAGAGACTCAGATAGTGCAAGCAGACACAGACATGGTACACACTGAGGACAGAAGATGGAGGGCTGTAGGCATAGGGACAGAGAGTACCAGCAGATATAGACATGGTACACACAGAGGGTAGATGTTGTACGGCTGCAGGCAGTGGGACAGATGGTGCAGTCACAGAAAAGATGGTGTAGAGAGAGGGTGAGATGGTTCAAGCAGAGACTCAGGTAGTGCAAGTAGACATAAACATGGTATACACAGAGGATAGATGGTGGAGTGCTGTAGACAGAGGGACAGATAGTGCAAGCAGATACAGACATGGTAAACACTGAGGATAGGTGGTGTAGGGCTGCAGGATGAGGGACATATGGTGAGTCACAGAAAAGTTGGTGCAGAGAGAGGGTGAGATGGTTAAAGCAGAGACTCAGATAGTGCAAGCAGACAGAGACATGGTACACACTGAGGATAGAAGATGGAGGGCTGTAGGCATAGGGACAGATAGTGCAAGCAGATACAGACATGGTACATACAGAGGGTAGATGGTGTAGGGCTGCAGGCTGAGGTACAGATGGTGCAGTCACAGAAAAGACGGTGCAGAGAGAGGGTGAGATGGTTCAAGCAGAGACTCAGATAGTGTAACCAGACACATACATGGTACACACAGAGGATAGATGGTGGAGTGCTGTAGGCAGAGGTACAGATAGTGCAAGCAGACACTGACATGGTACACACAGAGCGTTGATGGTGTAGGGCTGCAGGCAGAGGGACAGATGGTGCAGTCACAGAAGAAATGGTGCAGAGAGAGGGTGAGATGGTTCAAGCAGAGATTCAGATAGTGCAAGCAGACATAGGCATAGTACACACTGAGGATAGAAGATGGAGGGCTGTAGGCAGAGGGACAGATAGTGCAAGCAGACACAGACATGGTACACACAGAGGGTAGATGGTGTAGGGCTGCAGGCAGAGGGGCAGATGGTACAGTCACAGAAAAGATGGTGCAGAGAGAGGGTGAAATGGTTCAAGCAGAGACTCAGATAGTGCAAGCAGACACAGACATGGTACACACTGAGGATAGAAGATGGAGGGCTGTAGGCCGAGGGACAGATAGTGCAAGCAGACAGAGACATGGTACACACTGAGGACATGGTACACACAGAGGGTAGATGGTGTAGGGCTGCAGGCAGAGGGACAGATGGTGCAGTCACAGGTGAGATGGTACAGAGAGAGGGTGAGATGGTTCAAGCAGAGAGTCAGATAGCGCAAGCAGACACAGACATGGTACACACGGAGGATAGATGGTGGGGTGCTGAAGGCAGAGGGACAGATAGTGCAAGCAGACACAGAGATGGTACACACCACAGAGCATTGATCGTGTAGGGCTGCAGGCAGAGGGACAGATGGAGCAGTCACAGAAAAGATGGTGCAGAGAGAGGGTGAGATGGTTCAAGCAGAGACTCAGATAGTGCAAGCAGACACAGGCATGGTAGACACTGAGGATAGAAGATGGAGGGCTATAGGCAGAGGGACAGATAGTGCACGCAGATATAGATATGGAATACACAGAGGGTAGATGGTGTAGGGCTGCAGGCAGGGGGACAGATGGTGCAGTCACAGAAAATATGGTACAGAGAGAGGGTGAGATGGTTCAAGCAGAGACTCAGATAGTGCAAGCAGACATAAACATGGTATACACAAAGGATAGATGGTGGAGTGCTGTAGGCAGAGGGAGAGATAGTGCAAGCAGATACAGACATGGTACACACAGAGCGTTGATGGTGTGGGGCTGCAGGCAGAGGGACAGATGGTGCAGTCACAGAAAAGATGGTGCAGAGAGAGGGTGAAATGGTTCAAGCAGAGACTCAGATAGTGCAAGCAGACACAGATATGGTACACACTGAGGATAGAAGATGGAGGGCTATAGGCAGAGGGACAGATAGTGCAAGCAGATACAGACATGGTACACAATGAGGATAGGTGGTGTAGGGCTACAGGCAGAGGGACATATGGTGAGTCACAGAAAAGTTGGTGCAGAGAGAGGGTGAGATGTTTCAAGCAGAGACTCAGATAGTGCAAGCAGACAGAAACATGGTACACACTGAGGATAGAAGATGGAGGGCTGTAGGCATAGGGATAGATATTGCAAGCAGATACAGACATGGTACACACAGAGGGTAGATGGTGTAGGGCTGCAGGCAGAGGGACAGATGGTGCAGTCACAGAAAAAATGGTGCAGAGAGAGGGTGAGATGGTTCAAGCAGAGATTCAGATAGTGCAAGCAGACATAGGCATGGTACACACTGAGGATAGAAGATGGAGGGCTGTAGGCAGAGGGACAGATAGTGCAAGCAGACACAGACATGGTACACACAGAGGGTAGATGGTGTAGGGCTGCAGGCAGAGGGACAGATGGTACAGTCACAGAAAAGATGGTGCAGAGAGAGGGTGAAATGGTTCAAGCAGAGACTCAGATAGTGCAAGCAGACACAGACATGGTACACACTGAGGATAGAAGATGGAGGGCTGTAGGCAGAGGGACAGATAGTGCAAGCAGATATAGATATGGTACACACAGAGGGTAGATTTTGTAGGGCTGCAGGCAGAGGGACATATGGTGAGTCACAGAAAAGTTGATGCAGAGAGAGGGTGAGATGGTTCAAGCAGAGACTCAGATAGTGCAAGCAGACAGAGACATGGTACACACTGAGGACATGGTACACACAGAGGGTAGATGGTGTAGGGCTGCAGGCAGAGGGACAGATGGTGCAGTCACAGGTGAGATGGTACAGAGAGAGGGTGATATGGTTCAAGCAGAGAGTCAGATAGCGCAAGCAGACACAGACATGGTACACAAGGAGGATAGATGGTGGGGTGCTGTAGGCAGAGGGACAGATAGTGCAAGCAGACACAGAGATGGTACACACCACAGAGCATTGATCGTGTAGGGCTGCAGGCAGAGGGACAGATGGTACAGTCACAGAAAAGATGATGCAGAGAGAGGGTGAGATGGTTCAAGCAGAGACTCAGATAGTGCAAGCAGACATAAACATGGTATACACAGAGGATAGATGGTGGAGTACTCTAGGCAGAGGGACTGATAGTAAAAGTAGACACAGACATGGTACACACAGAGCATTGATGGTGTAGGGCTGCAGGCAAAGGGACAGATGGTGCAGTCACAGAAAAGATGGTGCAGAGAGAGGGTGAGATGGTTCAAGCAGAGACTCAGATAGTGTAAGCAGACACATACATGGTACACACAGAGGATAGATGGTGGAGTGCTGTAGGCAGAGGTACAGATAGTGCAAGCAGACACTGACATGGTACACACAGAGCGTTGATGGTGTAGGACTGCAGGCAGAGGGACAGATGGTGCAGTCACAGAAAAAATGGTGCAGAGAGAGGGTGAGATGGTTCAAGCAGAGACTCAGATAGTGCAAGCAGACATAGGCATGGTACACACTGAGGATAGAATGTGGAGGGCTGTAGGCAGAGGGACAGATAGTGCAAGCATACACAGACATGGTACACACAGAGGGTAGATGGTATAGGGCTGCAGGCAGAGGTACAGATAGTGCAGTCGAAGAAAAGATGGTGCAGAGAGAGGATGAGATGGTTCAAGCAGAGACTCAGATAGTGTAACCAGACACATACATGGTACACACAGAGGATAGATGGTGGAGTGCTGTAGGCAGAGGTACAGATAGTGCAAGCAGACACTGACATGGTACACACAGAGCGTTGATGGTGTAGGGCTGCAGGCAGAGGGACAGATGGTGCAGTCACAGAAAAAATGGTGCAGAGAGAGGGTGAGATGGTTCAAGCAGAGATTCAGATAGTGCAAGCAGACATAGGCATGGTACACACTGAGGATAGAAGATGGAGGGCTGTAGGCATAGGGACAGTTAGTGCAAGCAGATACAGACATGGTACACACAGATGGTAGATGGTGTACAGCTGCAGGCAGAGGGACAGATGGTGCAGTCACAGAAAAGATTGTGCAGAGAAAGGGTGAGATGGTTCAAGCAGAGAGTCAGATAGTGCAAGCAGACACAGACATGGTACACACAGAGGATAGATGGTGGAGTGCTTTAGGCAAAGCGACAGATAGTGCAAGCAGACACAGACATGGTACACACAGAGCGTTGATGGTGTAGGGCTGCAGGCAGAGGTACAGATGGTGTAGTTACATAAAAGATGGTGCAGAGAGAAGGTGAGATGGTTCAAGCAGAGACTCAGATAGTGCAAGCAAAAACAGACATGGTACACACTGAGGATAGAAGATGGAGGGCTGTAGGCAGAAGTACAGATAGTGCAAGAAGACACAGACATGGTACACACAGAACATTGATGGTGTAGGGCTGCAGGCAGAGGGAGAGCTGGTGCAGTAACAGAAAAGATGGTGCAGAGAGAGGGTGAGATGGTTCAAGCAGAGACTCAGATAGTGCGAGCAGACATAAACATCGTATACACAGAGGATAGATGGTGGAGTACTCTAGGCAGAGGGACAGATAGTAAAAGCAGACACAGACATGGTACACACAAAGCATTGGTGGTGTAGGGCTGCAGGCAAAGGGACAGATGGTGCAGTCACATAAAAGATGGTGCAGAGAGAGGGTGAGATGGTTCAAGCAGAGACTCAGATAGTGTAAGCAGACACATACATGGTACACACAGAGGATAGATGGTGGAGTGCTGTAGGCAGAGGTACAGATACTGCAAGCAGACACTGACATGGTACACACAGAGCGTTGATGGTGTAGGACTGCAGGCAGAGGGACAGATGGTGCAGTCACAGAAAAAATGGTGCAGAGAGAGGGTGAGATGGTTCAAGCAGAGACTCAGATAGTGCAAGCAGACATAGGCATGGTACACACTGAGGATAGAAGATGAAGGGCTGTAGGCAGAGGGACAGATAGTGCAAGCAGACACAGACATGGTACACACAGAGGGTAGATGGTGTAGGGCTGCAGGCAGAGGGACAGATGGTACAGTCACAGAAAAGATGGTGCAGAGAGAGGGTGAGATGGTTGAAGCAGAGACTCAGATAGTGCAAGCAGACACAGACATGGAACACACAGAGGATAGACGGTGGAGTGCTGTAGGCAGAGGTACAGATAGTGCAAGCAGATACAGACATGGTACACACAGAGGGTAGATGGTGTAGGGCTGCAGGCAGAGGGACATATGGTGAGTCACAGAAAAGATGGTGCAGAGAGAGGGTGAGATGGTTCAAGCAGAGACTCAGGTAGTGCAAGCAGACATAAACATGGTATACACAGAGGATAGATGGTGGAGTGCTGTAGACAGAGGGACAGATAGTGCAAGCAGATACAGACAAGATAAACACTGAGGATAGGTGGTGTAGGGCTGCAGGCAGAGGGACATAAGGTGAGTCACAGAAAAGTTGATGCAGAGAGAGAGTGAGATGGTTCAAGCAGAGACTCAGATAGTGCAAGCAGACAGAGACATGGTACACACTGAGGACATGGTACACACAGAGGGTAGATGGTGTAGGGCTGCAGGCAGAGGAACAGATGGTGCAGTCACAGGTGAGATGGTACAGAGAGAGGGTGAGATGGTTCAAACAGAGACTCAGATAGCGCAAGCAGACACAGAGATGGTACACACAGAGGATAGATGGTGGGGTGCTGTAGGCAGAGGGACAGATAGTGCAAGCAGACACAGAGATGGTACACACCACAGAGCATTGATGGTGTAGGGCTGCAGGCAGAGGGATAGATGGTACAGTCACAGAAAAGATGATGTAGAGAGAGGGTGAGATGGTTCAAGGAGAGACTCAGATAGTGCAAGCAGACATAAACATGGTATACACAGAGGATAGATGGTGGAGTACTCTAGGCAGAGGGACAGATAGTAAAGGCAGACACAGACATGGTACACACAGATCATTGATGGTGTAGGGCTGCAGGCAAAGGCACAGATGGTGCAGTCACAGAAAAGATGGTGCAGAGAGAGGGTGAGATGGTTCAAGCAGAGACTCAGATAGTGTAAGCAGACACATACATGGTACACACAGAGGATAGATGGTGGAGTGCTGTAGGCAGAGGTACAGATAGTGCAAGCAGACACTGACATGGTACACACAGAGCGTTGATGGTGTAGGGCTGCAGGCAGAGGGACAGAAGGTGCAGTCACAGAAAAAATGGTGCAGAGAGAGGGTGAGATGGTTCAAGCAGAGATTCAGATAGTGCAAGCAGACATAGGCATGGTATGCACTGAGGATAGAAGATGGAGGGCTGTAGGCAGAGGGACAGATAGTGCAAGCAGACACAGACATGGTACACACAGAGGGTAGATTGTGTAGGGCTGCAGGCAGAGGGACAGATGGTACAGTCACAGAAAAGATGGTGCAGAGAGAGGGTGAAATGGTTCAAGCAGAGACTCAGATAGTGCAAGCAGACACAGACATGGTACACACTGAGGATAGAAGATGGAGGGCTGTAGGCAGAGGGACAGATAGTGCAAGCAGATATAGACATGGTACACACAGAGGGTAGATTTTGTAGGGCTGCAGGCAGAGGGACAGATGGTGCAGTCACAGAAAAGATGGTGCAGAGAGAGGGTGAGATGGTTCAAGCAGAGACTCAGGTAGTGCAAGCAGACATAAACATGGTATACACAGAGGATAGATGGTGGAGTGCTGTAGACAGAGGGACAGATAGTGCAAGCAGATACAGACATGGTAAACACTGAGGATAGGTGGTGTAGGGCTGCAGGCAGAGGGACATATGGTGAGTCACAGAAAAGTTGATGCAGAGAGAGGGTGAGATGGTTCAAGCAGAGACTCAGATAGTGCAAGCAGACAGAGACATGGTACACACTGAGGACATGGTACACACAGAGGGTAGATGGTGTAGGGCTGCAGGCAGAGGGACAGATGGTGCAGTCACAGGTGAGATGGTACAGAGAGAGGGTGAGATGTTTCAAACAGAGACTCAGATAGCGCAAGCAGACACCGAGATGGTACACACAGAGGATAGATGGTGGGGTGCTGTAGGCAGAGGGACAGATAGTGCAAGCAGACACAGAGATGATACACACCACAGAGCATTGATGGTGTAGGGCTGCAGGCAGAGGGACAGATGGCGCAGTCACAGAAAAGATGATGCAGAGAGAGGGTGAGATGGTTCAAGCAGAGACTCAGATAGTGCAAGCAGACATAAACATGGTATACACAGACGATAGATGGTGGAGTACTCTAGGCAGAGGGACAGATAGTAAAAGCAGACACAGACATGGTACACACAGAGCATTGATGGTGTAGGGCTACAGGCAAAGGGACAGATGGTGCAGTCACAGAAAAGATGGTGCAGAGAGAGGGTGAGATGGTTCAAGCAGAGACTCAGATAGTGTAAGCAGACACTGACATGGTACACACAGAGCGTTGATGGTGTAGGACTGCAGGCAGAGGGACAGATGGTGCAGTCACAGACAAAATGGTGCAGAGAGAGGGTGAGATGGTTCAAGCAGAGACTCAGATAGTGCAAGCAGACATAGGCATGGTACACACTGAGGATAGAAGATGGAGGGCTGTAGGCAGAGGGACAGATAGTGCAAGCAGATATAGACATGGTACACACAGAGGGTAGATTTTGTAGGGCTGCAGGCAGAGGGACAGATGGTGCAGTCACAGAAAAGATGGTGCAGAGAGAGGGTGAGATGGTTCAAGCAGAGACTCAGGTAGTGCAAGCAGACATAAACATGGTATACACAGAGGATAGATGGTGGAGTGCTGTAGACAGAGGGACAGATAGTGCAAGCAGATACAGACATGGTAAACACTGAGGATAGGTGGTGTAGGGCTGCAGGCAGAGGGACATATGGTGAGTTACAGAAAAGTTGATGCAGAGAGAGGGTGAGATGGTTCAAGCAGAGACTCAGATAGTGCAAGCAGACAGAGACATGGTACACACTGAGGACATGGTACACACAGAGGGTAGATGGTGTAGGGCTGCAGGCAGAGGGACAGATGGTGCAGTCATAGGTGAGATGGTACAGAGAGAGGGTGAGATGGTTCAAACAGAGACTCAGATAGCGCAAGCAGACACAGAGATGGTACACACAGAGGATAGATGGTGGGGTGCTGTAGGCAGAGGGACAGATAGTGCAAGCAGACACAAAGATGATACACACCACAGAGCATTGATGGTGTAGGGCTGCAGGCAGAGGGACAGATGGTGCAGTCACAGAAAAGATGATGCAGAGAGAGGGTGAGATGGTTCAAGCAGAGACTCAGATAGTGCAAGCAGACATAAACATGGTATACACAGAGGATAGATGGTGGAGTACTCTAGGCAGAGGGACAGATAGTAAAAGCAGACACAGACATGGTACACACAGAGCATTGATGGTGTAGGGCTGCAGGCAAAGGGACAGATGGTGCAGTCACAGAAAAGATGGTGCAGAGAGAGGGTGAGATGGTTCAAGCAGAGACTCAGATAGTGTAAGCAGACTCATACATGGTACACACAGAGGATAGATGGTGGAGTGCTGTAGGCAGAGGTACTGATAGTGCAAGAAGACACTGACATGGTACACACAGAGCGTTGATGGTGTAGGACTGCAGGCAGAGGGACAGATGGTGCAGTCACAGACAAAATGGTGCAGAGAGAGGGTGAGATGGTTCAAGCAGAGACTCAGATAGTGCAAGTAGACATAGGCATGGTACACACTGAGGATAGAAGATGGAGGGCTGTAGGCAGAGGGACAGATAGTGCAAGCAGACACAGACATGGTACACACAGAGGGTAGATTGTGTAGTGCTGCAGGCAGAGGGACAGATGGTACAGTCACAGAAAAGATGGTGCAGAGAGAGGGTGAGATGGTTGAAGCAGAGACTCAGATAGTGCAAGCAGACACAGACATGGAACACACAGAGGATAGATGGTGGAGTGCTGTAGGCAGAGGTACAGATAGTGCAAGCAGATACAGACATGGTAAACACAGCGGATAGGTGGTGTAGGGCTGAAGGCAGAGGGACATATGGTGAGTCACAGAAAAGATGGTGCAGAGATTGGGTGAGATGGTTCAAGCAGAGACTCAGATAGTGTAAGCAGACACATACATGGTACACACAGAGGATAGATGGTGGAGTGCTGTAGGCAGAGGTACAGATAGTGCAAGCAGACACTGACATGGTACACACAGAGCGTTGATGGTGTAGGGCTGCAGGCAGAGGGGCAGATGGTGCAGTCACAGAAACAATGGTGCAGAGAGAGGGTGAGATGGTTCAAGCAGAGACTCAGATAGTGCAAGCAGACACAGACATGGTACACACTGAGGATAGAAGAACGAGGGCTGTAGGCAGAGGTACAGATAGTGCAAGCAGATATAGACATGGTACACACAGAGGGCAGTTGGTATAGGGCTGCAGGCAGAGGGACAGATGATGCCGTCACAGAAAAGATGGTGCAGAGAGAGGGTGAGATGGTTCAAGCAGAGACTCAGATAGTGCAAGCAGACGCAGACATGGTATACACAGAGGATAGATCGTGGAGTGCTATAGGCAGAGGGACAGATAGTGAAAGCAGATACAGACATGGACTACCTTAACCAGAATGCCTTCTGTGCCCTTCGGTGATGCCCACTAAGGGCGGGTCTACTTACCTCCACAAACTACGTGTTTCCACACAGCCTGCCTTATTTTCAGTATTTGCCAGTGATCAAGAGCATGCCGGTGTCTCGAAACGCGTATGGCCTTGAAAACTCTGCCGCATGCTGTGAGTCCTGCTGCCTGTGATGATTTGTGCAGTAACCTCTGTTTGTGTGGAATCTTCTAAGGGGCAACTCTCGTGTTTAAAATTTACAGCGGCCAGCTCGGTCGCGAAGATTCCCCGTCGCTTGCTAGGCGGACCCCGAGTGTCTGAATTTCTGGACGTTCTACGGGAAGCAGGAGGCCTCAGTCACATGAATATATTGGCTGGCTGGCAGCGTGATGGGCAGCGCTTTCACCCAACAGGGTACAAACATTGAAACTGACTTTAGGATTTGGCATCCACTGGGGTAAAGAAACATGAAGTCTTGGGGCATTATTTGTGGACTACCTTAACCAGAATGCCTTCGGTGACGCCCACTTTGGGCGAGACTACTTATCTCAATAAACTACGTGTTTCCACACAGCTTGCCTTATCGTCAGTAATTGCCAGTGATCAAGAGCATGCCAGTTTCTCGAAACGTGTATGGCCTTGAAAAGTCTGCCGCATGCTGTGAGACCTGCTGCCTGTGATGATTTGTGCGGTAACCTCTGCTTGTGTGGAATCTTCTAAGGGGCAACTCTTGTGTTTATATATGGAATGGAATGGGAAAATGCTTATATTAAGAATATATCACTGCTGACATTTGTAGTGGTATTGGAATTTTGCTTTGCACTGACACTTTATTCTAATGTGCAATAATAGTGAATTATTTACAGTAGAAGTATAGTGTATGATTGTTTACATTAAAGCACTTGCACTTTATTTGCGTTTATATGCAATATGGATAGTAATTGTTTACAGTAAGAGGTATTATTGTTTACATGAAAGCACTGGCACTTTATGAAAATAATAAGAATGTGCTAGATGTGTTGTAAAATCAAAAAGGTACATTCCATTCATTAAGAAGTTTTTCCTATAGACTAAGTCACGTGTAACAACTTGATATTCATTGTTAGCTGTCCCAAGGTTAATAATTCTCTTTAAGTGTAAAGGTTTGCTGATCAGCATGGGATCATGAATTTTAAGAAAAACATGTAAAATGCCCAAAATTCCCAATGAATGTCTGTTCTCACTGTTTACTACCACTAGCTTGTATTTTAATCAGTCCGTAATGGCGGCAAAAATCGTGATCAAGGGAGCTTGACTCCCGAAACGGATTGATGAAACTCTGAATTAATAAAGAAGCCTGAATAACAAATACCCTCTCTCGAGTGCCGGATGATTTCCTGTTTATGAATTTGGATATCCTATTGTTGAATTTATATATATATATATATATATATATATATATATATATATATATATATATATATATATATATATATATATATATATATATATATATATATACACATCGCAAGGAGACCGCGGGTAACACGGCCCCCCATGCGTCTAGCCAGCATCCAGGCCACCTGATCCGCAGTATCCCCTACGGGGAGATGCTGAGGATCAGAAGAATATGTAGCACAGATGAGTCATGCTTGGCATCACAATTAAGCAGTAAGAAAAGGTTCTTGGTAAGGGGCTATTCGGAGGTCTTGGTTGCAAAGGTCGATAATTCTCGCTTCGGTGCTTACTCTAATCAGGGGTTCCACTCGGCAACTCTGGGCATTAGCTTGCCTAATCTCCACAACGGCCCCACCAATTCCGGGGATGCCTGGCTCCACCTTGGGGACTCCCAGCAAGGGACCATCCCACAGGGAAAGCCAGGACGGGTTCCCCAGAGTTATACAGCGCCGGGACGCCCCGTTGCTGGGGCAGCTGTGCGCTTTACAAGTATACTACATTTACATTTACATTTACAAAAGCCATGACAAGAGCCAATATGATGAATACTCTGCTCAACACTGAGGAGAAATCCAATGAAACATCAAAGGTGAAAGACAGCGTAGGCGGCCAACCGAGGCTAATTACAGCGTACAGCCGCCAGCACAAGCAATTACAAAAGATCTTTCGTAATAATTGGCCAATAGTCAGGGGGGATCCCGTGATTGGCTAAACATTGACTCACCATCCAGCCATAACTTACAGTCGTGCCAGGTCAATGAGCGACATGCTTGTGAAAAGTAGACCGGAGGTGGTGATCAGAGACAATTGGCTCATGCAAAGTAAGGGCTTTATTAAGTGCGCTATTTGCAAGGCATGCACCATGGGGAAAAATAAGACGACTTACACGTCCCCATTCTGTGAGGTTCCATATCTGATCACTAAGAAAATGACATGCAAATCAGATTTCGTCGTTTATGTGCTGGAGTGTGCCTGTGGGCTACGGTACGTGGGTAGCACAAGTTACAGGTCCACAAACGCATACTCCAGCACATGCGGGCGGTTAACAATAAGGATGAAGCATACAATGTGGCGAGACATGTCAACTCTTGCCACAAGGTGATCTGGGTTGCCTCAGCTATTATGCTATAGATATGGTGCCGCCACTCCGTAGAGGAGGCAATAGGGAAGCACGCCTGAGATTACTAGAGACTAGATACATTCTTGAACTCAATACCAAGACACCGAATGGCCTTAATGCGACAGAGGATATGTACACATGCTTGTAAACTGAAATATGAAGTTGAACATACAAACATGAATACAACCAAAAGGTAGGCTCAGGAGAAATTCTGTGGGATATGTCATCTAAACACAAAAAACACTGCTTTTTAATTTAATTTATCTATTTTCACTAGGGGTAATCTTATAACTCTCACTAATATGTACATTGGGCAAACATGACCATGTGGGCAGTGTAGACGCAGTTATCCACAAACCAATCCAGCCCACTTGGGCTCTCATTTCAAATCCTCCCCTCTCTTTCTAAACCCAGTAAAAGAAAAAACTCTGCATATTTTTGCACAGTTAAAGCATATTTTGCACATGTTTTCATCAACTCGTATTAATGAATTCAAAGAAATTGTTATTTGTATTCGTTTTGGTAAAAGCACATATATACTGAAATATTAGCCATGATTTTACATTTGATGTAGTATTAAAATGAATTGGGCTTTATTTAATATTTATTATATATATATGTACTTATCTATTTATTGCGAAATGTGCATAATATTTAATCGGGGTTTTTTAATGGGGAGAATAGCAAGCGAAAATGATGCAATGTATATATTTTAGCAACATTGCTGAGTATATTTTTTAACATGTTGTGCGTCATTTTGCTGTTATGGTTGAAGGGTGTGGATTAGGCAGCAGTCTGTTGTTTATATCTATAGGCCCAGAGTCAGGTGACCCATGTATGCACTTTAAAATCACGAGTTTTGAATGACCATGTCATGTGATCAAGGGCTTCAGGGCCCGAAACGCGTCATGGCGAACTAAAGGTTGCACTAAATAAAAACCAGCAAATTCACCTGATTGGGCCGGTTCGTTTTTTATATCCAGTAAATATGTGTTAGTATCTGTGTGAATAAGTAAGGTGTGTATAACTGTATAGTTGAGGAAATGGAGGTGTGATTGATTCTTTGCATGACTGACTAGGTGTGTGAGTAACTCCATGGATGAGTGACACTCTGTGAGTGTCTGTTTACACTGAGTGTATATCAGGTTATATTAGAGTCTGAAGAAGTTCATCGTATTATCACATGAATGATGTCATCAGTGATGTGATCAGTCATGTCAAATGAGATGTCATCAGTGATGTCATCAGTGATGTCATTTGAGATGTCATCAGTGATGTCATCAGTGATGTCACTGACCATGTCATGAATGATGTAATATGTGACATCATCAGCAGTGGATTGCGGGTGCGCGAAATATATAGTTAGTGCAACTAACTATATATGCGAATTTCAATGGTTTTGTGTCAGTAGAATAAGGTTTTATAAATGCTAATTCCTAACTATGGGGCCGATTAGGATGGCGGTTTTTCCGCATCCTCCGGGCCGGCGGAAGTGTCCGCCGGCCTGGAGGATGTGGAAAAACCGCGGCGGAGACTCCAAAGACCCACCGCCAAATTAGGATGGCTGGTGGGTCTGGAATTCCGTCCGCCGCTTTTCCGCCGCGGTCGGCTTCCGACCGCAGCGGAAAAGCTATAACATGGCAGGCGGTGTCTATGAGACACCGTCCGCCATATTATGATGTTGGTGTAAATATGCTTTTCCACGGCGGCTTTTCCGCCATGGAAAAGCATACGGACATTCACTTTGGGGGCCCGTTGCGGGCCCCCTGGGTGAATGGGGGGTGGGGGGTGCACATGGGGGGTACCTATGGTACCCCCCTGCATTTGCGTACACAAAGCAGCAGGCACCGTGCGGTGCCTGCCGCTTTGTGCATGTAAATGCAACACATGCATTTTTAACATTGCGGCGGGTGCAGCTTGAAGCTGCACCCGCCGCAATGTTAAAAATAGAGGATGTGACCGCCACCCTGGCGGTCACATCCTAATTGCCATGGAGGGACCGCCGCTGCCCATGCGGACGGTCCCTCCTACTCAGGGGTGGCGGACGGACGCAAGTCCGTCCGCCATCCTAATCGGCCCCTATATATAGTCTATAACCTATGGTTTTTTCAGTGAATTTTCAAGGTTTTGTAAATGCTAATTCCTAACTATATATGGTCTATAACCTATGGTTTTTGCAGTGAATTTCAATGGTTTTTTAATAGCAAATATCAAAAGCTGTTAAATGTATTCTTCTTTTAAAGGAAAATATATTTTATATGTATTTAATATAATTTTTTTATGTATATATATATATATATATTTTTTTATAGTTTCGCTACCGGTCAGCGCACCGGGTAGCTTCCCGTTAGCTCATTTTTATGCCGCGACCCGGTCCGCGTACCGGGAAACGTACCGTTTGCACAACTGCCGCGTTCGAGAACAACATAGTGACGCGTCGCGTAAGCACGACGTATCGCGTTGCCGCGTAATGCGTCTTATGATGCGCCGCGTTCGCGCACTCGGAAGTGCTCCGGTGCGCGAACGAGGCGCGAAGCGCAGCTTACCGGAAGTGCTCCGGGCGCGGAGCGGGATGCGTAACGTAAGCGTAACAGGTCATGTGACCTGTAAATAACACTTTTCATTAGTTTAGAACTTTTTTTTCCCCAAATGATGAAAACCCCTCCTTCTTTCCTCACTCTGACTTTCATCTTTGTGAGAGGAAGACCTGTTTTTGCTTATTAAAATAATGGCATCTGTAGTAGCTGCAGCTGGTGGGCCCCCACCACCACCACAACCACCTAGGAAGGAAGGACCACCTCCACAGTTCCTTCCCAACCCAGAGGAGGAAGAGGAAGAAGAAGAGGAAGAGGAAGTAGAGCGGAGGCAGTTCTTACATGAAGAGCCCCGGAAATCCCACCACAAAGACAGTTTTATTTGGCAATTTTATTCTTTTCCTCGAGGCCAAAAAAAAGTGAATGCCCGACATGTGACATGCCTCATTTGTAAAGATGTTTTATCTAGAGGTACAGACAAAAAGTATAGTTATGGTAACTATACTATGCACCATCATATGCAGAGGTGGCATCCACTGAATTACAGCGTTGCAGAGATGCGTCACCTCCAAGACAACCCACCAACTCCTGTGGCCAGTACATCGGCACAGGTAACTCTGTCGGGACCAGAGGCGAGGGAAACGGTCCCAAACATCCAACAGAATTGTGTGCACATGAAGATAGTGTGCCTTTATTGTGGTGACCTACTTTCATGTGCAAATATGAGTATCAATTTGATAAACAGAGCATTTGAAAACCACAAGTGCTCAAAACGCCCCAAAAAATATATATATTTTTTTGCTCCTGTTGAGCCCTTTCTAATGCCTGTTTTTCGTTGTTCCCCCCCCAAAAAACCAAAAAAACCCATAAAATTGTTCAAAAAAAAAAAAAAGAAAATGTTCATAAAAATAAAAAAAATATAAAACAACAAAAACATTAAAAAAAAAGTTCTTTTCAGAACTACCTCCCATTTTTAAAAAAATACAATATTTTTTAGCACTCTTCACTTCATTTTTCTCATGGGTGCGCTTCCCGGTACGCGCACCGGTGAGCGCCCCAAAAACAAGAGAAGGAGAGCATAAGAGAAAGAGAAAGAGAGAGTAATGTTAAGAGACAGACAGCAAGAGAGAGCAACACAGATGTACTGTGTAATACATAGTTAAACAGTGTAAAAGATATAACAAAGTGTAAGAGAGAAAATGTAAAAAATATAAGGCTGTGAAACAAAGAAAGAGAGAAGAAGAGTACTAAAGCAGAGGCACATGAAGAATGTGAGTGTCTGTAAAGAGTAAAAGGAAAGAGAAAAAATGATGTACAAATAAAAGGTAATAACGGAACCAGATTTAAATAACACTGGTAAGGGAGAGAGAGAAAAATGTAGTGTGCATAAATAAAGAGGGATGAAATAAGATGGATAACATCGAATAAAGTTAAAACATGTGGATTGACAGAGAAAAAAACTAAAAGAAGAAAAGAAGAAGTAACAGAAAGGGAATAATTGAAGCAGCAAAGAAATGTAAATAACGTAATGTGCTTGAACTTCAGGGAGAAAGCATAATGAACAAGTAGTGAAAGAGTGAAGAGACAGAGACAATTACAGTAAGATAGACGGACTGAGTGAACGGGAATGAACAACTGTGAGAACAGAGGTACTGAGAAAAGGAGTGGAAGGAGTGCAGTAAGTAAATCACCCACACAACACAACAGCTACCCTACCTCAAAGCACTCTAAAATATTATTTTACTGTTTCTCTTTGTTTTCCCCTTGTTACACTCCCCGGTGCGCTATCCATAGTAAAAGTAAAGAGGGGTGATAGAGGGAGAAATATTGAATTAGGATAACACATGGTGAGTGACAAAGAGAGAAGACAAAGAGAATAAAAGGAACAGTACCTGAATGGGCTTGAGTACAACAACAAAAAAAGATAAGTAATGCAGTGTGTGTGACTTACAGGGAGTTAGTGGGTGTAGGTCAAAGTGTGGGTGTGTAAGGTGTGTCTGTGGGTGTGGTTGTGTGGAGTGTTTTGGTGTGGGTAGAGATGAGGGTGTGTGAAATATGTGTGAGAAGTGTATGAGTGTGGGGTGTATATGTGTTCAATGCATGTGTGTGTATGGAATGTGTGTGTGTTTTTGAGGAGTGTGTGTGGGAGGTTTTTTGTGTGTGCATGATGTGTAGGTGTGGTGTGTGTGTGGGGTGTATGTTACAGGTGTGTGTATGTGTTGGGAGGGGGATGAGGTATATATGTAGGAGTAAGGTAAATAATTAAGAAAAAGAGAATGAGTAAATAAGCAAAGGAAGGAAACAGAGGGTAAGTGAAGTAAAGAATAGGGATCAAAAGAAGTTGAATATGAGAGGGTAAATAATGGAAGGGGAGTAAACATGGAGAATAAAAATAAGTGAGAGAAGCAGAGTAAAAACACAGGAGTGAGGTAGATTGAGAAAATGTTAGTGACCTTAAAGCAAAGGGTGATAACAAACTACATTTCTTTAGTCATACTTACCATATAATAAATGTAACTATACTTTTTTTACTACAGTTGGTATCTGTGAAAGAGAGAAAAAATATATAAGTTATAATTAGTAAAATATGTATTTTAAATAAAAATATACAAATGAAGAGCTAAAAACATCATAACACTCTATTTAGAAATATAGTGAGAGTGAAGAACACAGAAAGGGAAATAAACTAAGTTAGAAGGACAAAAAAAGGGAAAAAGAAATAGAAGGAGAGCAAATTACAATGAGTAAGGCATATAGATTCACTAAGAAAAAGAGAGAGAAGTACAGAGAAATGAACTGAAGGTAAGAAAGATACTAAAACAATGTGAGTTAGCAAAACTAAATCAGGAAACACAAGTAAGTAAAAAGATAATGACTGAGACAGAAAACAGTCTAATTAATGATGCATTTAGAAGAATGAGGAATAGAAGATAACTGAGAGTAAGTGAAGAACAGTCATAGAGTGAAAGGATGAAGGGAGACAGAACAATATACAACAATTGAAGGAAATGGACTAAGGAAGTTATAAGGTAGACACACTAAGAGAAAAACAGAGTGAGGTGGAGTACAATGAGTGAGAAAAGAAAAAAAGTAAGTGAGCAAAAAAAAGGAAAGAGAGGAGAACACGACTAAAACAGTGCTACTGAGAAAAAATAATTTGGTTATGAAAGTAAAGAGAAGGACAATGAAAAAAAGGAAATGATGGATAGTAACGGAACCAGAGTAAAAGAAATGGGATGAAGAACGACGAGAGAGGAGCAGTGAAGTTGTTGTAAGAGAAGTGATAGAAGGTAGATAAACACAAGTGAAAATAACACAAGTAGAGTGAGGCACTGAGTACAGAGAAGTAGTGAACGAAAAATAGAGAGAAGAGGTCAAAAGTAAGAAGCAAACAAAGATAAGCGAGGGAGAGTGGATGTCAGAGAATGGGAATACAATTTAATTTACACAATCCAAACTATAGAATAATTTCTACAACATGTTACATAGTTTATTTTTGCTGTTCTCAGAATATATTGAATTTCACTTAAAGCAGTGAGTTCAAATTACTCATCATATGACAGCGGGAAAAAATAAACCACAATCTAAAGATTGTGTTTTAAAAAAAACCTTACATACTGACAAACGACAAATGTACGCTAATCTTTGATTGACTTACTTTTCCTTGAGGCCAAATAGTATATCATGGAGGTCCTTTTCTCGTTACATAGTATTTTGCTGTTCACTTAGAAATCCATTTCATCGACTTTCTACAAGAAAAGCTCCAAGAACATCTGAAATATTTTCAAAATGTTAATATACTCCTTTTTTTCAGTCATGACTCTTTACTCATTCTTGCACCTTTCCATTCGGCCAAATAGTGTCAGATGTATGAGTATATATGAGTACTCCTCCCGTCTTCATAGGCCAATTACCTTTACCTAAATTTTGGCTGTAAAAACACTAGGTATGAATTTATAAAGCCAAAAGGCAAACGTTGTTTGAAAGTCAAATTATTGTCGTTACATTGGGTCCAACCTTTAGAAGTTTTTAAATAGCATGTGTAATGCCCTGAGGTTGTAGAAGGACCGTCATGAAAAATAATAGCTACAGTTGCAAAGGTTCTTCCTGATATCGATAACTGAGAAGCCACGAACTTTTTAATAGAAGTTGTCAATTTAGTTCCATCAGGTCTACATCGTTGGAACATTAAAATAACATAGTGACCATAATTTTGTAGAAATAATGTGGACAGCATTGCAGACTTACATTGGGTACACACCATATTGTGATCCGCTGCTTTAACTAGATTATTGAAAGACACTGAGTTGCAGTCTGGTAAAGTTAAATATATAAATCTTTCAGAGTCTATTCTAGTAGTACTTGATGAAGCACAGTTATCACAGTCATGTTGCCATTGATAAGAAAGGCCAAATAGATTTTTTATATCTACTCCTTCATCTTGTAATACATCAAACATATACATTAAAAATTCCTGACAATCCTGCTGAATATTCTGTGAAAATTGATTTTGACCTGAACATATATCTAGAAGATTTCTAATTTCTGAAACACTTTCTATTTTAGCTCTATCACTACTACATTTCTCTAACACAGAATTCAATAAACAGCACAATGTTTGTTCCCGATTTTCAACAATCTGTCTTTGTAAATTTTGAAGAAAAAAAACAACATTAACTACTACATTAGCATAGCAGTTGACACCAGAACTGTTTTCAAACTGAAATCCAACAACATCTTCAACAGAATCCTTTTTGTTTCTCTTTACAATTACACTTTTATCTACTTTATGCCTTTTTGCTGATACCTCACTGCAATTACTCTCATTTCTTCTTTTTCGGCCTACCACACGTTTTTCAATCAGAGGATATTGAGGCAAATGTGGAGCATACTCTCTTCTTAACCTATTGTATTCTTTTACACAATCTAAATCTGCACAAATCTTTGTTTCATCACACTCAATCAAGTACAATCCTGCTAAAGTTCTGACTCGTGATAATGGCACATATGCCATACCCTCTTTAAACACAGAACTTCCAATGTTCACCAAAGCGCTATCTACACTTAAACTTTGAGACTTATGAATTGTCACCGCATATGCCAAACAAATAGGAAACTGTTTTCGGCGAACATATAAGTCTTTCACGAGCAAAAATCTAGCTGAACAATGACAAATTTGTTCTATTTCATCAATGTCATCAAATTTAATTTTTAAAATTTCAATTCCATCTCTATTTTTGTAATTCAGAAAACCAGCAACATAACCCATCGCTCCATTTACTAGACCTCTTTCAACATTTAAATTCCTTCTTAAAATGACACGACAATTCAAACACACATTCAGAGTCTTTTCAATACCAGCAGTTTTAGATATAGTCTTCTCTAATGAATCCAATTTTGATTTCAAATTTTCAGACAAAATAATTGTTGCTCCCATATGCTTTATTTTATCAATAGCTTCCAGTTTCACTATCTCTTCATTTTCTAACTGTAACATTTTGTTGTTGAACATAGAACATTCTTTCAGAGTTGGCAACAAACATATGCCAGATTTCTTCTCATTAATTTTCTTAAATATGTTCTCTGGAAGAATGTTTTCATTTGGGTACAAATTTGAAATTAATCGTGCATGTAAAGCTTCTTTCCCTTGCTGACTTACTTTTCCGATCCTTACATCTTGTAGAATATTTTTATAATCTTCATCATTTGCCTGCCGCATATTTTGAAGCAGTTCTGCATATTTAAAGTTTAACCATATATTAACGTTTCCGATGCTCCCTAAGCACTTCCTGGTATCTTCATGTGTGAGCATTTTGAACACAGGTTGTCCTTTCACTGGAGTCAACTGCAGAAGATCTCCAAAAACAATAATATGTTTTCCACCAAATAAGACATCATAGTCTGTTCTAAGAATTTCTTGCATTCTCAAATGCACAAAAGCAAGCATGATATTTGACACCATGCTTACTTCATCAATGATAAGAAGTTTCATTTTCTTCAGGACTCTCGAAACTTCGGAACACGCATCTCCTGATAGCTTGTGATACTCCAATTTGTTATCATGCTCCACTGGCAGCATCAGTAAACGATGTAAAGTAATCCCTTTAATGTTATGTGCTGCCAGCCCAGTTGGAGCAGTAACAACACAAGACAGCGGTGATTCAGTCCTTTTCTGCAGATAAGTTGCAATGGCTTTAATCAGAAAACTTTTTCCAGTTCCCGCTTCTCCACTCACGTACAGTTGGACAGGCTTAAATGATGTACATGAGCACTCTTTTTTCTCATGACTGAATCCATGTTCAATCTGTTCTGTGACTTCGTCATATATCTGTTTCTGCTCAAGGTTTAGTTGTTTCACCAAATCTTCTAAGTTAACTTCATCATCTTGACCTTGTTCCATAGCTCTTTCCACCTCATCCATAGCAGTAGCAGCTTCATTTTGGATACTTGGTCCTCCTAGTGGATCCTGACTCAATGAAGCAGAACTCTGACTGCCTTGAGAACTGTCTCTCGCAATCTCTGCAGCAATTGTGCCTTCTTGCTCTATTTCTTCATTCAACATTTGCAGATAATTTGGAAAAACAGGACATTCTATGGTATCCTTCGTTGCATTAAAGGAGTCTTCATAACAGAGAAAATCTCCAAGAAGTTCCTCTTCTTCACGCCATGGTTTAAACAGTTGCAAAAGAGCCAAATAATAAAACTCTCTTTTATCTGGATTATCACAACTCAATTTGCGATGATTAATCAAATGACCTTTTTTCTGTTTCACTAGACATCCTTCACATCCAATGACTCCATATATTCCATTATTGATATCTTCTCTGATGTTCCTCTTATAAATATATCTCTGCAGAACTTCATAGAGACAAGCGTTCTCAAGGTGATGACTTCTATTTGGATAGTATGTATCCAATATGTTTTTCTTCAAAATATCTGTACTTTCTGGTTCTTTCTCCGCCAAATACTCTATCTCTTGTACAGATTTCAAAACTCGATTTCGTTTTGCAGCAAGACCTAGACTCACCCAAATGATGGTTCTAGATTTGGCATAGAGACTTGCTGACGACAATCGATCAGAACATTCATACGCTCCAATTTCTCGATGCGACAACATCTTCAGACTGTAACTGTATAATTTCTTGCTTAGACTCTTTTCATGTGAAATGTCCTCCCACATTTCCTTTAGTTCTGTCTTTTCTTTTTTTGTGATGTAAGACGTCACATATCGAGCCACAGCAATAGAGTTGTCAGCAATGAATTGAATATCCATGTTAGCATTCCACATGGACAAAATCACTGGGTTGTAGTCGTTGATGTACTTAGACTCTTCGTCTCTTTTTAAATTTTATGGATTTTTTGGTGATTTCCTCGCTTGATACTCCTTTCTCCAAAAGAAATCCAAAACCTCTCCAAGGGGAGGATTTTTTTTGTTGGTAATAAAATACATCATAGCTTCAAATCTATGATTAAAATATCTGCATACATTCACTGGATCCAAAGAGCACAGTTCTCCAGGTGTTTTGAATTCTATATTTTGTATATTAGCATTGGCCTCTCGTAGAAATTGAAGTAAGTCCTCCCATGCATACTCGGCACAGCTAAGAGTGAGGAACCATGTAGGAGTTCCTACGTTTCTTAGCATACATTTCAATTCCCCATGGCGACGGTACCAATACTCATTTGTACCACGCTGACATGCCATGAGATTGATTAGATGAGATTCTAAAATATTATCTTGCAGATTCACTTTCTCCATAAAGTCCCTCGCCGAAACATTTTGTAGATGTGCTCCACTTTTCAGAATATGGTTTACTGCATAAGAAAGCCCAGACAAGTCACTTTCATACAGTAGTTGAAACAAATAGGGAATGCATTGACGAGACCTTGCATCTTCAGCATATAATCTTACAGTTCGATATTCAGATGCAGGAATTTGAAGTGGTCGATCGTCATATCGTCCACCTCGACCTGTTGGAAATAGCTGTGGAAAACAACGAGCTTCCAAACTTTCTTCCCATACACTAATGGGACTTCCTTTTGCTGTTTTCATTTGAAACAAGTCAATTGCATTCCCCATTACTTCTTTGGAATGTAAAGGATGAACAGTATAATGTTCATATATTTCTTCACTTCTAGACACATTAACTTTTTCAATTTGGCCGCCTGAACAATCACTGTCTTCATATGTAGCTGGTTCCTCTGCTGCAACACATACATCTTTGTAGTACTCATTGTTTTTGACTAAATACAACGTTGCCTTTTTGACTTTCCTAACATCCACTAAATCTTGCCAGATTTTTTTACTCTTTGTTGGAACCCCATTAACTAGAATAACTAAAGGTTCCTCTTCTACTTTTTCTATACCAATTGTATCAATATTTTTTTTCAAATCTAGGGGCAAATAAACAACTCTTCCCTTTAATCCTCTCTGCAAATCTGTAGGAGGCAATTTCCCTATCTTAGGCTCCATGCGAACAATTGCCTGAAAAGGATGGACACATTGAATCAAAATAGACTCCTATGTATTTAAATCTATCAATTCACGGGGAATGTCTATCAACTCCAGATTATTATGAACAGCTCTAGCAGGCATTCTGTTTTGATTTAATTTGTCATAACAATATTTACAAATACGCTGATCATACCTCAAATCAAAAGAATTCTCCACCCACAAATAAGTTGCTAAATCTTTCCACTCATAATTATCCATCTTTTCACTTTTTGCATATAAATCAACTAACCTAGTCTGAATCTTATAATGAGTCCGTCGACAACACACACAAGTAAAATTCGGCCTTTCACTTGATTTCACCTTAAACCTGGTAATTTCCTTCTCAAACTTTTCTGTATTTAAAATCTGTACATTGTCTTCCACATTACCTTGAATTGCTGTCTCAATTTCTACACTGTCCTCTTGCTCACGAAAATAACAAATCTCAATTTCTTCACAAATCTTCTTTACATCTAATTCTGTTCCATGCAAAAGAGCACTGTTTAATTGTTTAAGCTTAAGTGCTGGACTTTTTGCATAATACAACATTCTCACTAATTTCCTCATTTTCGTATGATGCACTGCTAACATCCTAAAATGATGAAAAACACTCTGACAGACTTTTCTAGAAAGACAAGCCAGTGAATGGCCTTGCAAACCTGTGATTCCTCTCACTCTGCAAGGACCTAAGTCTTGCAACAACTTCATTTTCTGCTTTAGACTTTTCTTACTACATGTACGTAAGAAATTACAAAACAAATCAATTGATTCCTGTCGCACACTACAAATACTACTACACTTCCAAGTGTACACTGGACCCTTAGTACGTCTCCCTAAAACTCCATCAGATAACACCTCTTCTGGTTCTCTAGGCACAAGTTTCTCTTTTTCAATCGGACAACCGTCTTTCACTTCATACGCTCGACCACTGGTGTCAACTGCATCCACTAAATCATTCTCCTGGAAGTAACTCTCCTCATTAAAAAATGGCTCACAACTTGAACTGTGCATTCATTCTCGAGAAAAAACTTTACAAAAATTAGTCCGATTAATTACTCTTTTCCATCTACTGTTTGATTTGAAAACATCAATTGTCTTGTTAAGTGTCCTAATTCTATTGATTATTAAAATAAATAATTTTTTCTTAACTTCAAAAGACTGATCAACAATCTTCTCTACATTTTTCTTTTTCTTATAAAAAGCAGCTCTCTGTTTACCTTTCCTAATGTTTTTTAACAAATTTAAAACCACCCTATTGCGAAACATTCGTCTACGAATGTCTCTAAACTGATTCTGCCTTCTATTCCTATACATATTATTCTCTCCTGCTCCAGTTTTAGGATTCTTTGAAGTTCTCTCCTTCCTTTTCAATTTTACTCTCTCATTTTCTTTTTGTACATGGTGTCCATTATTTTTTCTGGATGTACATATGTTGCGTAAAAAAGACTTAGTTGTCTTACTAGGAGCTTTGTTCATGTTTTTTGAAGTATCTGTTGTGGAAGAATGCTGTAATTCCGTTGCTGTTTTTGATTTTTCCCGGTTGCGTTCTTTCTTTGTCCTTTCCTTTGTGGGCATCTTTGCTTTTTCTTCAAATAACGATTTCAATCTGTGTTAAAGAAAAACAGTAGCACATTATAGACCACTATTACCAAACAACAAAGCAATGACAAAAAGCAAACGATCAATACAGGGTTTCAGATCAGGTGAGGATTCTCCAGTGGTGCACAAAAGGTGAGGACTGTATTGAAAAATATAGTGGAAGACAGCTCTGTCCACAACTACAAAGAAGATCAGACCTATGTCTAACTCCACTGCACTCTTATACACAGGCTTCACCACCTATGCTTCCCAAGAAAATATTGATTTATATAGTTATATAAAATTGTATTTTATAAAATTGTGAAGCTCCATGTGAAAGCGTTTGCCTCAGTCTTATTCCTGTTGTGAGGCAGGTGCAAGATTTTGCCTCAGTCTTATCCCTGTTGTGAGGCAGATGATTGTAAATATGATCTGTGCTGTGTTTCCTAAATTTGATATCAAAAACGATTTTGGGGAAAATAAATGTATTTTTGCATTTTTGAGTATAATGTGGCACAAAGGTTTAAAAAATGACGCATACATGCGTCACTTTTTAAATATGGGGAAAAAAGGTACATGTTTGGGCTTTCCTGGAGAGCCTAGGTGGTGAGGATTGTATCTAAGTGTGCAGTGGACTAGGCTTCATGAAGCATAACCCTGTCTGCATTCTTAGAGACAGGTGTCAATTTGACTCTTTACAATGATGTTACCTGTGTTTTAAATCAGTGTAGGAAGCATATTGAGTTTGTTTGCATAGAGGAATTGTATTTTGTAAAATTGTGAAGCTCCATGTGAAAGCGTTTGCCTCAGTCTTATTCCTGTTGTGAGGCAGGTACAAGATTTTGCCTCAGTCTTATCCCTTTTGTGAGGCAGATGGTTGTAAATATGATCTGTGCTGTGTTTCATAAATGTGATGTCAAAAACGATTTTGGGGAAAATAAATGGATTTTACATTTTTGAGTATAATGTGGCGCAAAGGTTTAAAAAATGACGCATACATGCGTCACTTTTTAAATATGGGGAAAAAAGGTACATGTTTGGGCTTTCCTGGGGAGCCTAGGTGGTGAGGATTGTATCTAAGTGTGCAGTGGACTAGGCTTCATGAAGCATATCCCTGTCTGCATTCTTAGAGACAGGTGTCAATTTGACTCTTTACAATGATGTTACCTGTGTTTTAAATCAGTGTAGGAAGCATATTGAGTTTGTTTACATAGAGGAATTGTATTTTATAAAATTGTGAAGCTCCATGAGAAAGCGTTTACCTCAGTCTTATTCCTGTTGTGAGGCACGTGCAAGATTTTGCCTCAGTCTTATCCCTGCTGTGAGGCAGATGATTGTAAATAGGATCTGTGCTGTGTTTCCTAAATGTGATGTCAAAAACAATTTTGGAGAAAATGATTGGTTTTTACATTTTTGATTATAATGTGGCGCAGAGGTTTAAAAAGTGACGCATCTACCTACATGCATCAATTTTTAAATATGCAGCAAAAAGGTACTTGTTTGGGTTTTCCTGGGGAGCGTAGTTGGTGAAGCTTGTGTCTAAGAGTGCAGTGGACTAGGCTTCATGAAGCATATACCTGTCTGCATGCTTAGACGCAGGTGTCAATTTGACTCTTTACAGTGATGTAAGCTGTGTTTTAAATCAGTGTAGGAATCATATTGAGTTTGTTTGCGTACAGGAATTGTATTTTGTAAAATTGTGAAGCTCCATGTGAAAGCGTTTGCCTCAGTCTTATTCCTGTTGTGAGGCAGGTGCAAGATTTTGCCTCAGTCTTATCCCTGTTGTGAGGCAGATGATTGTAAATATGATCTGTGCTGTGTTTCCTAAATTTGATATCAAAAACGATTTTGGGGAAAATAAATGTATTTTTGCATTTTTGAGTATAATGTGGCACAAAGGTTTAAAAAAATGACGCATACATGCGTCACTTTTTAAATATGGGGAAAAAAGGTACATGTTTGGGCTTTCCTGGAGAGCCTAGGTGGTGAGGATTGTATCTAAGTGTGCAGTGGACTAGGCTTCATGAAGCATAACCCTGTCTGCATTCTTAGAGACAGGTGTCAATTTGACTCTTTACAATGATGTTACCTGTGTTTTAAATCAGTGTAGGAAGCATATTGAGTTTGTTTGCATAGAGGAATTGTATTTTGTAAAATTGTGAAGCTCCATGTGAAAGCGTTTGCCTCAGTCTTATTCCTGTTGTGAGGCAGGTACAAGATTTTGCCTCAGTCTTATCCCTTTTGTGAGGCAGATGGTTGTAAATATGATCTGTGCTGTGTTTCATAAATGTGATGTCAAAAACGATTTTGGGGAAAATAAATGGATTTTACATTTTTGAGTATAATGTGGCGCAAAGGTTTAAAAAATGACGCATACATGCGTCACTTTTTAAATATGGGGAAAAAAGGTACATGTTTGGGCTTTCCTGGGGAGCCTAGGTGGTGAGGATTGTATCTAAGTGTGCAGTGGACTAGGCTTCATGAAGCATATCCCTGTCTGCATTCTTAGAGACAGGTGTCAATTTGACTCTTTACAATGATGTTACCTGTGTTTTAAATCAGTGTAGGAAGCATATTGAGTTTGTTTACATAGAGGAATTGTATTTTATAAAATTGTGAAGCTCCATGAGAAAGCGTTTACCTCAGTCTTATTCCTGTTGTGAGGCACGTGCAAGATTTTGCCTCAGTCTTATCCCTGCTGTGAGGCAGATGATTGTAAATAGGATCTGTGCTGTGTTTCCTAAATGTGATGTCAAAAACAATTTTGGAGAAAATGATTGGTTTTTACATTTTTGATTATAATGTGGCGCAGAGGTTTAAAAAGTGACGCATCTACCTACATGCATCAATTTTTAAATATGCAGCAAAAAGGTACTTGTTTGGGTTTTCCTGGGGAGCGTAGTTGGTGAAGCTTGTGTCTAAGAGTGCAGTGGACTAGGCTTCATGAAGCATATACCTGTCTGCATGCTTAGACGCAGGTGTCAATTTGACTCTTTACAGTGATGTAAGCTGTGTTTTAAATCAGTGTAGGAATCATATTGAGTTTGTTTGCGTACAGGAATTGTATTTTGTAAAATTGTGAAGCTCCATGTGAAAGCGTTTGCCTCAGTCTTATTCCTGTTGTGAGGCAGGTGCAAGATTTTGCCTCAGTCTTATCCCTGTTGTGAGGCAGATGATTGTAAATATGATCTGTGCTGTGTTTCCTAAATTTGATATCAAAAACGATTTTGGGGAAAATAAATGTATTTTTGCATTTTTGAGTATAATGTGGCACAAAGGTTTAAAAAATGACGCATACATGCGTCACTTTTTAAATATGGGGAAAAAAGGTACATGTTTGGGCTTTCCTGGGGAGCCTAGGTGGTGAGGATTGTATCTAAGTGTGCAGTGGACTAGGCTTCATGAAGCATATCCCTGTCTGCATTCTTAGAGACATGTGTCAATTTGACTCTTTACAATGATGTTACCTGTGTTTTAAATCAGTGTCGGAAGCATATTGAGTTTGTTTACATAGAGGAATTGTATTTTGTAAAATTGTGAAACTCCATGAGAAATTGTTTGCCTCAGTCTTATTCCTGTTGTGAGGCAGGTGCAAGATTTTGCCTCAGTCTTATCCCTGCTGTGAGGCAGATGATTGTAAATAGGATCTGTGCTGTGTTTCCTAAATGTAATGTCAAAAACGATGTTGGGGAAAATAAATGGTTTTTACATTTTTTAATATAATGTGGCACAGAGGTTTAAAAAGTGATGCATCTACCTATATGTGTCATTTTTTAAATATGGGGCAAAAAAGGGTACTTGTTTGGGCTTTCCTGGGCAGCATAGGTGTTGAGGCTTGTGTCTAAGAGTGCAGTGGATTAGGCTTTATGAAGCCTATCTCTGCTGCATTCTTAGACACAGGTGTTTTGAGGAAATTTTCCAATATATGCCAAAGGCAGAAATGGAAGTGGTCCAACCAATTTTGTCCAAAATTTGAAAAAGCACGGAAACATGTGAATAAATCTGTTTCTGCTTACATGAGAGACTATGGAATGGGTTCAATATACAACAACAACTTGCGTTACAACATGCAAGATATTTACAGAGAAGATGGTGTGCACTTCTCAGATGAAGGGAATAGAATATTCCTCCTGAATTTAAGACTGTGCATTGGTACCTACTTGTAGGTACCTAAATCAGCCACAGAACCCAAAAGCCCTTTTCAGGGCTACCCTATCTCTGATCACTCCAAATGATTATCTTTTTCTAACTTTTTTCACTATTTTTCACCAAAGTACGCTCCCCGGTACGTTCCCCGGTGCGCGTACCGGGCGTTCCCCCCGTGAAAATCGAAAAAAATAAAAATAAATGTTTTGTCCCACGGGACCCTTTTATGGCCCCCACATCAAACCTAGGGGGTCAGGGGGGGTGTACCCTGCCCCCTTTTGCTCATTTCCCCCTTTGATTTTTGCCACCTCTTGTATCTCAATCCTACCGAGACACAAGATGGTGGCCGCTGCTGACTGTTTCGAATGTTTACAGTCACCCGAGGACCAATCAGCTTGCCGTGCGCAAGTCGCGTGGCGCGCCCGGAGCGCTCCCCGGTACGCGTACCGGGGCGCGCTTACAGATATATAAATTTTTTTAAACCTAAATTACTCAAAATCCACTGGAGCACATATCTTGAGACATAGCAAAGGCACATCGGGCTACCAGTCCCTACAATTTTGCCAAGTTTGGTGAAAATCCATTCAGCCGTTCGAGCTAAAATTGCGACAGACCGCCCTATGGAAATTAACATGAGAAAAACATGTTTTGAGACCCCCCTTTTATCTCAGCCCCCGCTTGACGAATCCCCCCCAAACTTTCAGGGAAGGAGCGGAGAGCCGTGAGGCAAAGTTGCTGAAATATTCAGAATGATTGCTCAACCGGCGCCAAAGTTATTCCAAATAGAATGTTGCAATTTCCCTATGGAAATCGATCCTAACTATATATACCTACTGGCGACTGCCAGTAGGTAATATATATATATATATATATATATATATATATATATATATATATATATATATATATATATATATATATATATATATGTGTGTGTGTGTATATATATATATATATATATATATATATATATATATATATGTGTGTGTATATATTACCTACTGGCGGTCGCCAGTAGGTATATATAGTTAGGATTTTTTCTCTACGGGTTTTTTGAAAATTCTATGTCTAATAACTTTGGCGTTTGTGGACGGAATTGGCTGAAATTTTCAGGAAAATGGCACATTTTGTTTCTGAGCAGCCCTTGAAAATTTGGGGGGGGTTCGTCCAGTGGGGGCCGAGAAAAAAGGGGGGTCCCAAAACGTGTTTTTAACATTGAGTTTTCCATAGGGCGGTTGGCCTCACTTTTAGCCCGAACGGCTGAATGGATTTGCACGAAACTTGGCAAAATTGTAGGGACTGGTAGCCCGATGTGCCTTTTGTAGGTCTCAATATATGTGCTCCAGTGGATTTTGAGAAATTAACGTTTAAAAAAAGATATATATCTGTAACAGCGGACCGGTTAGCGCTCTGGTTCGCGGACTTTTCGCGCAACGGAGCTTTGTGAAGCGAAGCTGATTGGTTCTCCGGCATCTGTCAACATTCCAAACAGTCCGTAGCGGCCGCCATCTTGTCTCTCGGTAGGATCGAGAGACAAGAGGAGGTCAAAACAAAGGGGGAAATAACTATAAGGGGGCATAGTAGATCCTCGCTGACCCCCTAGGTTTGATGTGGAGGTTTTAAAAGGGCCCCGCGGGGCAAAAAAAAATAATAAAAATAATAATTGAACGGCTGAATGGATTTGCACGAAACTTGGCAAAATATTAGGGACTGGTAGCCCGATGGGCCTTTGCTAGGTCTCAATATATGTGCTCCAGTGGATTTTGAGAAATTAACGTTCAAAAAAAGATATATATCTGTAACAGCGCTCCGCTTCGCGTAACGGAGGTTTGCGAAGCTGATTGGTCATTCTGTCACTGGGCTATAGTTGGGCTACATCTGGCTGATATTTGGGCTACATTTGTTTTTTTGTGTGATTGGCGGCCATCTTTGGGCTACATTGGGCTACATTGGGCTTCATTGGGCTACATTCGGCTAATTAGCAAATAGCTCATCGCAAACTAGGAATGGTAAAGAATCGCTATTTATTCCTTAAAGTTCGCTATTTAGGAAATGCAAATAACTTTGATGATACATATGGCGGTTCATCTCTAACAAGATAAGAAGCATAGGGATAGATTTATGATGACTGGCGCATCACCAGGGATGTGTTAGTCATTCTGTGCCGCTGTTCCGTCACCTATGGTGTGCTGCATTTACAATGCGGCGCATCATGGGGCAAAAACAGCACAGATGCGTGATGTATCTGTGCCGTAAAGGTGGCGCATTGCTGGAGTTGTATCGCAAGTGTGATGAAGCTCCAGCAAGGGTCGGGGGTGCCCCTGTCGCAGGGTTTCTGTTCTCACACAGAACTGTGGACAGAGGATTGGAACCTCGGCGAATTAGGGTGTCCCAAAACTCACGTTAGTAATCAAAAACTATTTAGCAAGCTAGGTACAGTGTCACATTGGATATAACAAACTCTCAATGTTTAGACAATCCAGAATATGAACTTATAGTACCTCAGGATACGTGGAACTCATGAACAGTCGGTCGTTATATATTTCTTAGAAACCAGAACATGGAGTTAAGAAGAACACATGTGTATTTGAAATGTTTATTTACTAATGCCGTCTTCTCAGGCGTAGTACCTTAGATAATAAAAGTACACATATTATCAGTAGCAAAATTACCAGCATAGTTACTAGTACATAAAAAGTGAATGGTGATAGTATGTTAACATGCTGTAAATGAATAAGAGTTAGCAACACTTATAAGCAGCCGCGGGCCGTGGAGGGAGTTACGGTGAGGCAGGGAGGCGGGGAGGGGGAGAAGCAGGGTGGAGAATACAAGTACACATATTATCAGTAGCAAAATTACCAGCATAGTTACTAGTACATAAAAAGCGAATGGTGACAGTATGTTAACATGCTGTAAATGAATAAGAGTTAGCAACACTTATAAGCAGCCGCGGGCCGTGGAGGGAGTTACGGTGGGGCAGGGAGGCGGGGAGGGGGAGGGGCAAGGTAGAGAGGGCTCCACCCTGCTTCTCCCCCTCCCCGCCTCCCTGCCCCATCGTAACTCCCTCCACGGCCCGCGGCTGCTTATATCTCACCCTCCCTAATACACATATTATATTATTTGCTAAGAAGGTCTCTTTGTGTTGGTTTAGGGCGTGTCCATACTTTAGTGTCTTAGATTTGAAGGAATCACATCAGCATACACCAGCTCTCTCTTCATGTGAACCGCATCAACTGTTGTGTATGTGTGTTCGGCAAAGCAATATAAAACCCGCCTCATGCCCAGAATTGGCAGAAGTTGCACTTATGTTATGAGTATGAAGTCGTGGAGATCAGACCTCATAACAATTCTGTATCGTGTTGTTCTTGAAACTTTAGCACTCGCTGTACAGATATAGTTTAACAAGTAAAGCAGATAGTAGACCAATAACATATTATTCTCATGTAAACCACGATGAACTACTAGGTGGAAAGCTAAAGCAACAACTAAGTGTCGTGTGCAGAAGTTGCAAAAAAGGAAAAATGGCGTTTAAACCGGTAATGAGCCCATGCTAACTTAACACGGTGTAAAGATATCCAGGACCTAGATGACACCTCCTCATGATCCGGAAACGAACTGAATAAGATAATAGAAGTGCCATCTCATGAGAGCAGATTGCAAGTTTATATGTGGACGGTCCGCAAGGTAAAGCATTAAAAACTAGGAAAATTCAATGCTAAAGAAAAATAAAACAGCCAAGTACTTTATCGAGTCTTAAGCCAATAGGCAAGGTAAATAATAAAAACTTGACAAATAAGTCAATGAATTGTCAATGAAATGCTAGTACTCAGCATATCAAACATGAAAAAGGTCTATGACATAACTGTGTATGCAAAATAAGCTGCAACAGCCTCCAATAGGAAGTCACCGTCTTCATCCGAAAACAGTTCAGCCATCCAATTTAAAAGCGGAAAAGAACATACGTGCTCTCCCAGCACCGGATCCTCTATCACCATCAGAGGACAGCTCGGTGGGTTTTCAAGAAAGCTGTGTTCCAAGAAAGACTGTGCTGCCGCCAGTAAATTCCAGGGACCAAGTAGTCCATGCATCAATGCCACAGCCATAATCCTTTCGCCAGGACAAATCAACTCGTGAGTAATGATAGGAGTCATCAGCTGATTAAAGTCGACGTCAGGAGAAACCGGTCCGCAGAGACACAAATCAATGGCCCAATCGAAATCACAGGTCAGGCAGTGAAATACAGGCTGGACACAGGTGAAGTAGGAGAACCGAAAAGATAATCCATATGCCGTGCTTAATATCGCCAACGGCATTGTTCCATAATATTCTAGCATGCGATTGCGGAACAGTGTCAGCAGCTGCAGGGTCGGAGGTTGCATAGGAGGGACATCCATATTTAAAAATGTAAAAAAGCACAAGAGCGTCCGCTGGTAATGCAAGTAAAAATGCAATCCACGAACCAGAGTGGAGAAAATGGAATGAAAGGGAGCAGGGATGACTCCAAAGATTTTCTCAAATGAAGTCACGAGACCACTGGTAACAACTTTAAAAAAGTGTGCCAGGGATTTTGTGGAGGATGCGTTAAAGATAGTCGGAAACATGTTGCTGAAATTGAAAGGCAAACCTGTGTACGGGTGTTCGCTATGTGAAGTACGAAAGTTTCACGGGCCGAACTCAAGGCCACCTCTCTCTGAGACAAAAGAGCTCTTATTCTTGTCATGCCGTTGAAACGTGTCCCAAGGTTGGTATTTGTGGCCAGATTGAAAACTCCCTATGTTCATGTGTGGGAGGAAATAGAACATTTCTGCAGCAAATAACCCGTTCACTTACTGTTACGATAAAAGGAATACTTTTAATTAACTCAGAACAATCTTCATTATTGAGCATCAAATAACTACCATTTTCCAACAACTTGAACGTGGGGATGATAGCAGGAACTGGCGTGCCTTGCAACACGCAAGCCATATTTGGTCGGTGTTTGTTGCATGAATCGTGTAACTGTATGTGCCTACACATTAGTGAATGATCTGGCGTCTCAGTGCATTCCTCTCCATTCAGATAAACTTCTTGATCATCTTTGAAACATCTGTATGTGTATGGAAGCGACCAGACCTCATGAACAAAAGCACTACCTAAAGGTTCATAAAGACCTATTGGTATATATTTCATACAATTTGAAAACTTATATAAAGCAAAAGGCAGCGTTATTAAACCGTGGATAAGGCATGTTGCCAAAAAACCCGCAATCCTCTGCTGATGATGTCACTGAGCATGTCATGAATGATGTAATATGTGACATCATCAGTAGTGGATTATGGGTAATAGTATCTCTAGTTTACTCCCCTATAGCTGTCTTTCTTTTAACATAAGTGTGTGTTTCCTTCCCTTATACTTACTGTTTTTGGTTCGCTTCCAGTTCGCGTACCAGCGAGCGAACTAGGAAGCGAACTAAGAGAAATAGAGGTTGGCACAGTTCCAAATATTGTACCAATTTTTTAATAACGGGGAGGTAGTTCTGAAAAGAACTTTTTTTTTTATTTTTCTGAACATTTTTTTACTGTTTTTGAATTTTTCGGAACAGTTTTATATTTTTTGGGGTTTTTCTTGGAGGGGGCAATGAAAACGATTCATTGTAAAGGGCTCAACAGGAGCAACAAAACAAAAAAAAGAAGTATTTATTATTTTGGGCGTTTCGGACAAACTTGCATATGATAGTCAATAGCTCTGTTGATCAGAGTGATGCTTCTTTCTCCGTAGGAAATGAATCCATCGCAAAATACGCAGGTGTGTTTTACTTCACCAAATCTCATTTGTATATTTGGCACCATCTCCCTGCCCTCTGGTCCCGTTACTTCCGGTACAACAGATCTTCTGGCCATAATAGGGAGATTATCTAGGTCGTTCCGAAACTGTGCAGCACTGTAGTTGTTAGGATGCCACCTAGTCATATGGCGATGCATTGTGTAGTTTCCGAAACTGTATTTTTTGTCGGTCCCTCTGGACAGTCTATCTTGACATATAAGGCAAGTTACGTATCTTGCATTTACTTTTTTCTGACCTTTGGGAATTTTAAAAAATTGCCAAATGAAGTTTTCTTTCCGGTGAGACGTCTTGGGCTGCTCAGGCAAAAACTGCCTCTCTTCGTGCTCGTCCTCCTGTTCCTCTTCTTCTTCTTCTTGTTGAATTACAACTTGAGCAGGTGGTCCACTCTTCCTTGGATGTGGTGGAGGTGGTGGGGAAGCACCAGCTGAAGCTACTAAAGAAGCCATTGCTCAGTGATCACAAAGGGTCTTTCTCTCACAATGATGAAAGTCAGAGTGAGGAAAGAAGGAGGGATTTTCATCATTTGGGAAAAACAAGAGTTCTTAACCAATCAAAAGTGTTCATTTTAGATTATATGACCTAGTCTTACATCATTAGGAAACCAAAAGTGAAATGAACCAAAGAAAAGTGTTATTACCAAGTCACATGACTTGCTGTGTTTACGTTAAGCGCTTTGCAGGGCCTCCCGGTTTGCTTCCAGAAACCTGCGCTTTGGCACTCGCTTCGCGTACCAGTTCGCTAACGTAGCACGTCATATGACGTATCAAGCGACAACGTGGAACGTCATGCGGACGGGAGGCGTCACGATGTTGTTTTCTAACGCGGCACTTGCGGTAAAGAAACGTTTACCGGCTCGCGGTCTATTTCGCGGCATCAAGGTCAGCTAACGGGAAGCTTCCCGATTCGCGAAGCGGGAACGAAGAAAAAAAAATATTTTAAAAAAAAATTATTCATAAACATATAAAATATATTTTTGGATTTAAAGAAGAATACATTTTACAGCTACAGATATTAGCTGTTAAAAAACCAATGAAATTCACAGAAAAAACCATAGGTTATAGACCATATATAGTTAGGAATTAGCATTTACAAAACCTTGAAAATTCACTGAAAAAACCATAGGTTATAGACCATATATAGTTAGGAAATAGCATTTAGAAAACCTTATTTTACTCACACAAAACCATTGAAATTCCATATATAGTTAGTTGCACTAACTATATATCGCGCACCTGCAATCCACTGCTGATGATGTCACATATTACATCATTCATGACATGGTCAGTGACATCACTGATGACATCACTGATGACATCTCAAATGACATCACTGATGACATCACTGATGACAACATCCAGTGACTGTATGCTTCTGTAAAGTTAAAATATGTCTTACATATTGAAGAATGAGTGGATGTATAAGTGTCTGGATGAAGGATTTAGTAGGTGCATGACTGACTGTATAAGTGAGTGATTAAATGTGTCTCACTGAGTGCATGGGTTAGTGACTAAACTGTTTTAAATTGTGCATCATTGTGTCTGTTGTTTTGTAATCTGATGCATGTGTTGATCATTAGCTATATGACTAACTATATGGGTTATTGATTAGTTGCCCAAGTATTTGTATGGGAGACTGAGTGTGTGTGTGGGTGTCTGGGAGGTGTATGACTCTGTGCATAGATGTGTGAGCAGTTGATTCACTAGATGTATGGGTTCAAAAGTGCATGTGGAAACATCTGTATGGGCGGTTGACTGTGTGCATGAGTGTATTGGTGAGTGAATGGATATCTCAGTGCTACATGTCAAAGTAAGTACATATGTAAAACACAGTACATGTGATAGTTGACATATATAAATAACTGTGCATAAGAGCCAGTGAATGTGTGAGTGGCTGTATGGATTATTGTGAACTTGTATCAGGGATTGTATAACAGAGTAAATATGTGTTATTATATGTTCCAATAAGTAAGGTGTGTATAACTATATAGTTGAGGAAATCGAGGTGTGATTGATTCTTTGCAAGACTGACTAGGTGTGTGAGTAACTCCATGGATGAGTGACAGTCTGTGAGTGTCTGTTTACACTGAGTGTATCTAAGGTTATATTAGAGTCTGAAGAGGTTCATTGTATCATCACATGAATGATGTCATCAGTGATGTGATCAGTAATGTCAAATGAGATGTCATCAGTGATGTCATCAGTGATGTCATTTGAGATGTCATCAGTGATGTCATCAGTGATGTCACTGACCATGTCATGAATGATGTAATATGTGACATCATCAGCAGTGGATTGCAGGTGCGCGATATATAGTTAGTGCAACTAACTATATATGGAATTTCAATGGTTTTGTGTGAGTAAAATAAGGTTTTCTAAATGCTATTTCCTAACTATATATGGTCTATAACCTATGGTTTTTTCAGTGAATATATATATATATATATATATATATGTGTATATATGCAGGAAACTCTCCCAAAGCCACCTCCAATCCCCGCGGACCGGTAAAGCAGGAGACGGACCACAAGATCTGACCAGGAAATTCTTTTACTCGTACAGGTACAGGTAACAGCAATGACCCGTTTCGGGCTCGAGAGCCCTTGACCACATGCCAATATATATATATATATATATATATATATATATATATATATATATATATATATATATATATATTTCACTGAAAAAAACATAGGTTATAGACCATATATAGTTAGGAATTAGCACTTACAAAACCTTGAAAATTCACTGAAAAAACCATAGGTTATAGACCATATATAGTTAGGAATTAGCATTTACAAAACCTTGAAAATTCACTGAAAAAACCATAGGTTATAGACCATATATCGTTAGGAATTAGCATTTAAAAAACCTTATTTTACCCACACAAAACCATTGAAATTCCATATATAGTTAGTTGCACTAACTATATATCGCGCACCCGCAATCCACTGCTGATGATGTCACATATTACATCATTCATGACATGGTCAGTGACATCACTGATGACATCACTGATGACATCTCAAATGACATCACTGATGACATGACTGATAACAACATCCAGTGATTTTTTGCTTCTGTAAAGTTTAAATATGTCTTACATATTGAAGAATGAGTGGATGTATAAGTGTCTGGACGAAGGATTTAGTAGGTGCATGACTAACTGTATGAGTGAGTGATTAAATGTGTCTCACTGAGTGCATGGGTTAGTGACTAAACTGTCTTAATTTGTGCATCATTATGTCTGTTGTTCTGTAAACTGCTGCATGTGTTGATCAGTAGCTGTATGAGTAACTATATGGGTTATTGATTGATTGCCCAAGTATTTGTATGGGAGACTGAGTGTGTGTGTGGCTGGCTGGGAGGTGTGTGACTCTGTGCAGATCAATGTGTACTTGTATCAATGATTGTATAAGAAGGTAAGTATGTGTTAGTATATGTTTGAAAATGTAAGGTGCTCTATGTTTAACTGTATAGACAAGAAAATGGAAGTGTCATTGATTCTTTACATGACTGACTACGTGAGTGAGTAACTCCATGGATGAGTGGCAGACTGTGAGTGCCTGTATAGGTGTATGAGTGCATATGATAGTGTTGTAAAGATGAGTGATTGTATGTATGAATGATTGTATGGGTGAATGAGTGAAGGTGTGTGTAGACGTAGGAATCAGTGAGTGCGTATGTAGTAACTAGTATTGGTGTGTCAATGGTTTCAAAAATTATACTCTGTATTTAACACTGGGTGAAACAGAGGTTATAATAAAATGTGAGGAGATGCATTGTATTGTCACATGAATGATATCATCAGTGATGTGGTCATTGATGTCAAATGAGATGTCATCAGTGATGTCATCAGTGATGTCATTTGAGATGTCATCAGTGATGTCATCAGTGATGTCACTGACCATGTCATGAATGATGTAATATGTGACATCATCAGCAGTGGATTGCGGGTGCGCGATATATAGTTAGTGCAACTAACTATATATGGAATTTCAATGGTTTTGTGTGGGTAAAATAAGGTTTTTTAAATGCTAATTCCTAACGATATATGGTCTATAACCTATGGTTTTTTCAGTGAATTTTCAAGGTTTTGTAAATGCTAATTCCTAACTATATATGGTCTATAACCTATGGTTTCTTCAGTGAATTTTCAAGGTTTTGTAAATGCTAATTCCTAACTATATATGGTCTATAACCTATGGTTTTTTCAGTGAATTTCAATGGTTTTTTAATAGCAAATATCATAAGCTGTCGAATGTCAAGTACGTGGTAAGTAAAAACATTTTCGTGTTTATGCACACTGATCTGCTTTGAATGCTGCCCCCCCCCCCTCATTTCTATTTGGAGTACTCTCTCTTTGCAGATAGTGAAAGGTAGTTAACGCAGGCCTTTGCCCCCGTTGTAATACGTCGTGCCTGCTTCTCTCTCCATTTGATTGATTGTTATCCAAGCATTTACTGTTTTAGAATTGGTTCTCTTTGGTTCATTCTCTATTTACAAACAAACACAGAGTCGCAATACTCTGTTTAGTCTTTGCAGATAACGAAAAATCGTGTAAAAAAACAAAAGGAATCGAGCAAAATCAGTAGGCCACTAATGGGATCTCTTTTTGACCTCGCTAAAATAGAAACATTAAGAACAACCCCTCATGACAAATACGAAACTAGTGAGATGAACTGAACTCCACACCATGATGGCTGCAATACAGCTCAGCTCCGCCACCCACCCCGCCCAAAATAACGATAAAGAGCGGCTGCCATGATTGCTCGCGGAATGGCCACGACGGAGCTACGAAATGGTGGTGCTCTCATGCTAACGCCAGCTTCAGTCTGAAACATCCAGAAACACTGTAGACTACCAATTCGATCAGTTCCGGTAGCGCCCCAATGTAACCCGGTAGAGAAGAACTAGCCCTCCCCTCTTTGACTGATGGTTCTTGTTGCCTGTCCCTTCTGTTGTCATTTAACAGAACTATTTAGCCTGCTGAAAGGGGTTGTGTTCCGACCGCTGGTTGGTGGAGACATTTTGACTATATTCTGGACCTGCGTTGTCGCGTAATGCGTCATATGACGCGCCGCGTTAGCGCATCCGGAAGTCATCCGGGGCGCGACGCGCAGCGCGTAACGTAAGCATAACAGGTCATGTGACTTGTTAATAAAACTTTTCATTGGTTCATTTTACTTTTCTTATTCTAATGATGAAAGGCTTGGTCATATGACCTAAAAATTACGCTTTTTATTACTTCCGAACATTATTTTTTCTTAAATATATGTTATAATGTTCCAGGCTAATGTACTTTCCCGGAAAATTTACAACTGTCCTGCAAGTAAAATATATTCTTTTTTCGAGAAAAAGGGCGTTTCTTCGTCCCATGACGGAGCCGTTGAGCAAAAGAGGGTCGACCTGCTGTCTTAGTCGCCGATACGCCTGAATATGAGATTCTTATCGATCACTTTATGTTGCAGGAGTAGAAAACACAACAGCCCTTGACTATTTATCTTTACTGCGTTCCTGCGTATTATACCTTTTACCCTTCATGTGATTGGTCTGCTTTATTTCACTTGCCTTTTAATGATTCTAAAACAGTGACTATTATTAAAAACTTTACCAATGTATATACTACTACCATGTTTTCTTTTAAAAACCTTTATTTTGAAAATTTCATTATACAAATACGAGCCTATAACCACGTGGGCCGGCCACGGAGCAAACTGTAATCGTATATGATGAGTAGACATTTACACTGTAGAGGAACGTAACGGGCGGGCCATTAGGTTGCAAGAACTAAGGTGTCTAACAGTTGCGGAATCGGTGGACGTACATTTTATAATTAAAATACGACAGGGCCAGTTACAATAAAATTATCTAGATATACATTTGCGGGCAAGTACCATGCGTGACGTTAATTCGAACTTTCAATAGTACAGTAATCAATAACACATCAGAACTTAATATCAATAGGGATGTCGAAATACTCAATCAATTCTGGTCCCCGCCCGCCATGTGCTTCAAAATTGCATACGTATCTCGTGATTTCAAGGTTCTGCAACCAGTACACAACAAGGAGTTACGAGTCCCATTTATTCCTGCGCCATTTTGGGCGAGGACGGGCAGGTCCAGGATATAGTCAAAATGTCTCTACCAACCATCGACTATGATGATGTTCATATGCTGTATTTATAGAGTAACACTCATCTGTCCACATGAAATTAATTTGCCACAATCTAAACATGTCATTTTAATCTTTGCAAAGTTCTTCTAAATATTTGGGACCGTTTCCCTTGCCTCTGATGCTGTCAGTGCCACTTCTTTGGTGAATGTACTGGCAGGTCGGGGGTTCTCCTCCAAATCTCTCTTTTATGCAGCACTATAATTAATTGGTGCCACCTCTCCATATGACGATGCATGGTATAGTTACCATAACTATATTTTTTTTCGGTTCCTCTGGAGAGTACATCGTGGCAGATGAAGCGTATAACGTACCGGGCATTTACCTTTTTTTGCATGTAGTGGAAAGGAAAAAAAAATCGAGCGTCCGAGTTCTAAGGTGTCCCAGGGCCATTTTAGTGGACCAGGCCCAAATCCAAAGAACAGGCCGCCATTTTGAGAGTCCTGTTGCAGCCGCCTGTCGCTGTAGCATCAAGAGCGGCCAAAACTCAGCTGAATGGCAACTGAAACGGTAAAGGGGCGCCCCACTACAGCAGACGAGCCTCCACCTAGGAAGGCCCGTTCACGCCGCCTCCCCCCCCCTTCGGGCACCCCACGCCGTTATTCGGAGCAGTATTGTAGGATGGCCACACCAGTGCAGCAACTTGCTAGACACCACCTCGGTGGTAACCGAATCTCAGCGCCTTGTGGTGTCTTCTATTCAGAAAACATTGTTGTGCTGCCTTCGACCTATTCGCCGCAAGTGCACACGCAACTCAGCTGCATAGCTTGCTAGATACCACCTCGGTGCTAACCGAATCTCAGCGCCTTCTGGTGTCTTCTATTCCAAAAATATTGTTGCGCTGCCTTTGGCCCCATTCGCACATCGGTCCGCTACTGCCGCCATCTCACAGGCCAACGGGGCGCCCCACGCCGACTTTCAGCATTGTAGGATGGCCACACCAGTGCACCTTACTAGACACCACCTCGGTGCCATCCGGATCTTGGCATCTCAGCGCCTTGTGGTGTCTTCTATTCAGAAAATATTGTTGCGCTGCCTTTGACCCCATTCGCACATCGGTCCGCTACTGACGCCATCTCACAGGCTAATGGGGCGCCCCACGCCGAGTTTCAGCATTGTAGGATGGCCACACCAGTACAGCAACTTGCTAGACATCACCTCGGTGCCATCCGGATCTTGGCATCTCAGCGCCTTGTGGTGTCTTCTAGTCAGAAAATATTGTTGCGCTGCCTTTGGCCCCATTCGCACATCGGTCCGCTACTGACACCATCTCACAGGCCAACAGGGCGCCCCACGCCGACTTTTACCATTGTAGGATGGCCACACCAGTGCCACAACTTGCTAGACACCACCTCGGTGCCATCCGGATGTTGGCATCTCAGCGCCTTGTGGTGTCTTCTATTCCGATAATATTGTTGCGCTGCCTTTGGCCCCATTCGCACATCGGTCCGCTACTGACGCCATCTCACAGGCCAACGGGGCGCCCCACGCCGACTTTCAACATTGTAGGATGGCCACACCAGTGCGGCAACTTACTAGACACCACCTCGGTGCCATCCGGATCTTGGCGCGTTGTGCTGCCTTCGGCCTATTCGCACATCGGTCCTCTACTGACGCGAACTCACAGGCCAACGGGGCGCCCCACGCCGACTTTCAGCATTGTAGGATGGCCACACCAGTGCTGCAACTTGCTGGACACCACCTCGGTGCCATCCGGATCTTGGCGCGTTGTGTTGCCTTCGGCCTATTCGCACATCGGTCCGCTACTGACGCCGCCTCACGTGCCAAAACGGGGCGCCCCACGCCGACTTTCAACATTGTAGGATGGCCACACCAGTGCGGCAACTTACTAGACACCACCTCGGTGCCATTCGGATCTTGGCGCGTTGTGCTGCCTTCGGCCTATTCGCACATCGGTCCGCTACTGACGCGAACTCACAGGCCAACGGGGCGCCCCACGCCGACTTTCAGCATTGTAGGATGGCCACACCAGTGCTGCAACTTGCTGGACACCACCTCGGTGCCATCCGGATCTTGGCGCGTTGTGTTGCCTTCGGCCTATTCGCACATCGGTCCGCTACTGACGCCGCCTCACGTGCCAACGTATTTTCTCTGCATTTTACACCCTATGCCGCATAACAGGTCATGTGACTTGTTTATAAAACTTTTCATTGGTTCATTTTACTTTTGGTTTCCTAATGATGGAAGGCTTGATCATATGACCTAAAAATAACACTTTTCATTGGATGAAAACTTTTTTTTTTCCCAAACGATGAAAGCCCCACCTTGTTTCTGGATGTTTCAGACTGAAGCTGGCGTTAGCATGAAAGCACCACCATCTCGTGGCTCCGTCGTGGTCATTCCGCGAGCAATCATGGCAGCCGCTCCCCACCAGAAGCCTGCAGGAGTCGGGGGCCCCCAAAACTTTTGTTGAATCCTCAAGGCGGAGGGGACGCTTTCGAGAATGGGGTCCAAGACCTAGCAGACAGTCGTCCGATTTCCAAGGTGTCCCAGGGCAATTTCAGTGGACCAGGCCCAAAAAGAAAAGAGCCTGCCGCCATTTTGAGAGTCCTGTGGCAGCCGCCTATCGCTGCACCGCAAGAGTGGGCGCAACTCAGCTGAATTGCGGGGGAATTGACACAGTGGACCAAAAGCGGACGGAATGGCAACTGAAACGGTAAAGGGGCGCCCCACTACAACAGACGAGACTCCACCTAGAGAGGCCCGTTCACGCCGCCTCCCCCCCCCCCCCGGGGCGCCCCACGCCGTTATTCGGAGCAGCATTGTAGGATACCAAAACCAGTGCGGCAACTTACTGGACATCACCTTGGTGCCATCGTTCTGCTGCCTTGGAACTATTCGCACAACAGTTTGCTACTGATGACCCACCCCCCGCGACGCCCCACGCCGGATGCCGAAATCAGTGCGGCACCCAGGCAACATCAGAAATCTGGACGTTGTGCTGCGTTGGGACTATTCGCACAGCCGACCGCTACTTCGTTGTTTTTCCCTAAAAATGTTTATATGTTTTTACTGTTTTTGTTTTGTTGTATATATTTATAAGTTATTAAAGTTTTATAATCTTACTACTTTGTTGGAGTGCTATATATTTTTAATGTGACACATAATTGTAAAAACTTTGATGTACAAAGAGTCATCCCTGGAATCTTCCGCTTCAGGCTCGGTCCCCTCCCCAATCACAATACAGGATGGTTTTCAGATAGTAGGAACGCGTGTGCTGTGACGGATCTCATCGAGTGTGGGCCTTGATCTACTATAACTCCTTTGAAGAGGGGTGATTCTTTACAGCTGGGGCCATAAACTACATCTGCAGGGCTAGCTGATAGCCTAGGACCGGCCTGGACAATCGGACACAGAGGAAAAGGAGTGTCAGAGGGTGCGGTAGTGAATAGGGCAAAAGGGAGGTGTCGGGCGGGCACAGGGTGTGATTCTCAGGGAAGAACAGCGCAGATGGGGGGAGGTTTATTACCCATGCATAAGACAGAGAGCGGGGGTGACCAGTGCCTGGGGGAGATGCTTGCGAGGGTGGGGAGCCATGCTAAGGATCGACAGCGTGCAGAGAGTGGGTCTGGTCAAGTCATCTAAATTGGCTGCCGTGCACGACAAAAGTGTGGCAATTGAAAAAAGGCAAGATGGCGCAGACAATGTTTTTCAACACTTCCTGATTTCCTTCGAATCGAACGTTAACAGACGTTGGGGCATATTACCAAAGTTAAGCGATATTTATCCCTAACGATGCTTAGCAACGAATTTTTTACCGCTAAGCATCGTCAGAAATTATCGCAGATAAACCTTGCTATTATCAAGGTTTATCGCAAATGCCATAAAAAACGACCGCAATGCATTAATATCGCTGAAAACTCCGCGATATTCATGCATTACCGAGATAATGCTCTTAGCCATGTTATCCACCTCCCATTGGATAACATGGCTAAGAACTGCTCAGGGCAGGTGGTAGCTTTTGGAGATATTCGCGCTTAGCACGAATATCTCCAAAAGTTGGTAATAGGAGATAGCGATGTTAGCGACTGTTTCAAGTCGCTAACATCTTGGCATGCCCACTTTGCATGTCATTAGTGATAAATATCACTGACATGCAAAGTGGGGCCCAAGATGGTCGCTATCTCCTACTAGCGGTCGCTAACTGGTGTTAGCAACAGCTAGGTAATACAGAGATAATTTTATCTCCGCGAAGCGGAGCGCTGTTACAGATATATATCTTTTTTTGAACGTTAATTTCTCAAAATCCACTGAAGCACATATATTGAGACCTAGCAAAGGCACATCGAGCTACCAGTCCCTACAATTTTGCCAAGTTTCGTGCAAATCCATTCAGCCGTTCGATTATTATTATTATTATTATTTTTGCCCCGCGGGGCCCTTTTAAAACCTCCACATCAAACCTAGGGGGTCAGGGAGGATCTACTATGCCCCCTTATGGTCATTTGCCCCTTCGCTTTGGCCTCCTCTTGTCTCTCGATCCTACCGAGAGACAAGATGGCGGCCGCTACGGACTGTTTGGAATGTTTACAGACGCCGGAGAACCAATCAGCTTCGCAAAGCTCCGTAACGCGAAAAGTACGCGAAGCGGAGCGCTGTTACAGATATATATCTTTTTTTGAACGTTAATTTCTCAAAATCCACTGGAGCACATATATTGAGACCTAGCAAAGGCACATCGGGCTACCAGTCCCTAATATTTTGCCAAGTTTCGTGCAAATCTATTCAGCCGTTCGATTATTATTATTATTTTTTTTTTTTGCCCCGCGGGGCCCTTTTAAAACCTCCACATCAAACCTAGGGGGTCAGCGAGGATCTACAATGCCCCCTTATGGTCATTTGCCCCTTCGCTTTGGCCTCCTCTTGTCTCTCGATCCTACCGAGAGACAAGATGGCGGCCGCTACGGACTGTTTGGAATGTTCACAGACGCCGGAGAACCAATCAGCTTCGCTTCACAAAGCTCCGTACCGCGAAAAGTCCGCGAACCGGAGCGCTGCCCGGTCCGCTGTTACAGATATATATCTTTTTTTGAACGTTAATTTCTCAAAATCCACTGAAGCACATATATTGAGACCTAGCAAAGGCACATCGGGCTACCAGTCCCTACAATTTTGCCAAGTTTTGTGGAAATCCATTCAGCCGTTCGGGCTAAAAGTGAGGCCAACCGCCCTATGGAAAACTCAATGTTAAAAACACGTTTTGGGACCCCCCTTTTTTCTCGGCCCCCCCTTGACGAACCCCCCCCAAATTTTCAGGGGCTGCTCAGAAACAAAATGTTCAATTTTCCTGAAAATTTCAGCCAATTCCGTCCACAAACGCCAAAGTTATTAGACATAGAATTTTCAAAAATCCCATAGAGAAAAAATCCTAACTATATATACCTACTGGCGACCGCCAGTAGGTAATATATATATATATATATATATATATATATATATATATATATATATATATATATATATATATATATATATCTTCAAAGTGGGTAGATACATGATTAAGCTTCTCGGTTTTCTTGTCCCTTATAGGTTTGTCATGATATTGTGGGCACACAACCATATTGACCTCGATATTCGGTAAGACAAGCAATAATATACGTCAACCACTGTTTTGTTTAAGTCAAGGTAAAATTAATGCACTTTTACCAGGTATTATATCATGTTTGAGGCGTTCATAATAATGTTCCCAATTAGACAAACATGTCATGTATTTCATTAATAAAGCTATTTGGGCAGAGTATTAGGCCCAGTATAATGCCCCCAGCATTGTGCCATGTGTTTAATCCTTGCATATTGCTACTTGTATTACAAGGCAGGAGTTAAACTGTCTATTTTAGTTAAGGTTTAAAAAAAAATGTTTGTTCTGGAGACTTTAGAATGATCACAAAAGAACAAAATCAGACATTTGAGAGATTATCAATCCTGCTCAGGTATTTGTACTGTGGATTTTGTAACTATGTACCATGTCAGTGAATTTAATTGTAGTATATACAATGGGGAATTGTATTTTGCAGTTGTTTTTAATTCTGGTGATATCTGAAATTAATAATGTGTTTCATTGAGCAATTGTATCACTGGCTAATGGGTTTCACTCTGTCAGTCGTCTGTAATGAGGATCTTTCTGAGAGTGAAACATGCTAAATTAATGGGAAAAAGATGGCCACACTTCCCAAATAAGAGCAACTTGAGGGAGTATGTCGCTTATGGGACACTGTAACACCTTTACCATTGGTTAGAATGGGCTGCATGTCAGAATGTGGCCAACAAAATTATCATATGACATAAAAATTATATATTAAATTTTTTGTACAAAAATAGCAATCCCTTGGGTGTAGATTTTATGTCACCAACTCCACTGGTGGTATGTGATGAGTGATATTCAGGACACAATATTTTTGTCATGTGATTTTTAGTCAGCAGTATTGTGGCACCATCCCACCAGAATTGCATTAAAATGTACCAGTTCAGTACACATTGATAGTTTATTTATTTATTAAGAGATTTGTAGAGCGCCTGGTTACTCCAAGGAGTGTCCCCACACTAAGCAATAGAACCAAATCAGAGTCAGGAAAGTCAGGAAAGAGGGAAGACCCTGTAAGTCTACTTGACTCTGCTGAAAGAGCCAGATCTTAAGGTCTTTCCAGAACCTTGCCTCTGAAGGTATGAGTCTCAGATTCAATGGCAACGGCATGGAGTTCCACATCTTGGCTGCACTAAATCTGAAGGAGCTGCCCCCTCGACACAGTCTGCACACTCTAGGAATCGCTGCCAGAGCTGCATTACTGGATCTAACATGTCTGGAGGGAATATAGGAATGAATCAGGGGAAAAAGGAAACTAGGACCCTTCCGATTCAGTATCCTATGTGTGAACCAGAGAACTTTGAAAGAGACTCTGTGCTGAATTGGGAGCCAATGTAGTTTCCACAAGACACAGCCTTATGGTATGCCATTTTAGCATGCTTATTAGTAGCTCGGCTGTGGCATTCTGTATTCCTTGAAGCTTCCCAGTCTGGCTTTGAAGACCCCCAATAGAGCACATTGCAATAATTGAGCCTGCACACCAAAAAAAGCTTGTATGACCGTTTTTTTAGCTGAATCCGGTATGAGCCATTGGATCTCCTGCAGCCCACCGTGGCCTTGATCTGACTATCAAATGATAGCTGTTCATCAAAAAGGATGCTGAGGTTTTTCACTTTGGGTTTAATGATCAGCATAGGGCCCAGAACACCAGACCACCAAGGGGTAGACCAAAATGAGGATTGCCTCCCCAGCACATGACCTCAGTCTTGTGTGCCTTTAATTTTACTATCTTCAATAAGGAGCTAAAGGGGTTCTATAGCAGTCAGGTCAAGCCCTCTCTCACTGATTCAATACAACTATATGACCTGATGCTTTTTCTTAAACAGATCTATTTAGATTTCAATGTATCTTATAGCTTCCACAATTTGGTTTGCTAGCTGGGCAGTTAATGCATATACTGTCCCTCAACATGAATACCTGTTCAAATTAATACTCTGTTCCCTCATCATGCACCCTGCTGGGTAGTGCAATAGAAACGAGAAGAAAACACAAAAAAATATGTGAAAAGATATGGAGTGCCTCACGGAAGTAACACCATGGGAGTGCACTGGTTGGTTCTCACCAGTGGGCTCAGGTTCTCATCATTGGCACTACCATATCAAAAACAATCAAAGGAGAAAGAAGAATGTGCAGTTATATTTGAAAAAAAAGTGCACCACTGGTAAAGATGCTGGTGCTGCAACTACTAAGAGGTATCTCCGTAGTGTATATAAGTACTGACCCAAAATAAGGTGGACCTTGTGACTTAAGACCACATTATTTGGAATTAAAAAGGAGATATAGCTCCACTGGCTTTACCTCTTTATTCCATGCCGTGAGGTTGCTCACTTTAAAAGACACTGTGTTGCCTTCTAGCTCCTTAGACAGCCAACATGTTTCATTGCCTTAAGAACATTTTGGGCAATTTCGTCAGGGCAAGGGTCAGTATTCACCACGCTGGGGAACAGAATTAAAAACAGACAACACATAGTGCATACAACCTACAGGGACATGCAGTCCCTGACCATAAATCATTCATCACACGTATCGGTCTGAATGTTTATTTGCCTTTAATTTCAGACAGATAGCCTGATAGCAAGCTGCAAGGTCAAGAAGACAGGAACTGAATTTTCTGCAGCACTGCCATCATCTTGCGCCTGTGTGATGATTAGCTGAGTATCATCAGCATACAACACCATTCTCACGCCATGACACTGAATTTCATCTGCCAAAAGACGGAGATACAATTTAAAGAGGGTAGGACTCAGTGCAGAACCATGAGGCACTTCCTGGTGAAGGGAGGTAAAGTCAGGGGTATGGGGCTTCTGAAACACCAGTCAAGCCTATGCCTTTTGACCACAGCCATTCCAGTAGCACAGCATGCAAGACTGTGACAAACACTGCACTTAGGTCCTGCATAACAAGAGCAGCCATTCTTCCTTCATCAGTCACTCTTCACAGTGTCTCAGAGGATAGAAGCAAGAAGTATTCCGTTCTATAATGTGCCCTAAATCCAGATTGAGTCTCATGAAGGAGACTTTTCTTGCCAATGAACTCCATAAGCTGAGAATTAACATGCTTTTCAGCCAATTTTGCCATGAGTGGAAGCAGGAAGACTGGGCGAAAGTACTCCCATTTAGAAGGGTCCATAATAGTTTTTTTAGGAGGGAAATCACCTTCGCCTGTTTCCACTCAGCTGGGAGTAGATCAACTTCAAAAGATAGATTAAGCATGGGGCATAGATTGGGAGCAAGGGCAATGAGACCACGTTGCACAATAGCTGGAGGCGCCAGGTCTACCGTAGAGCCAGATTTAATTTTAGCAGCCAGGGAGCATAGGTTATCCACTGAGATGCTCTTAATCATGAAGGAACCTTCTAGGGAGGGATCCTCAGTCCTAAATTGTGCGTAGAAACATTATTCTTCGCTAATTCAGTAAAGCAGGCATAGAGGGATGAGATTTTGTCCAAAAAAAAGTGGGCAATCTCATTGCAGCTACTTGGACTAGGAGCTCTGATGGCTGACACTGCATCCAGAGATGTTAAAGATTGAACTATTCTAAAAATCTCACAAGGAGCATTTTTTGCCTCATCTATCATTTGTGTAAAGAATTGAGTCCGCGCCAGGCTTATCTGCTTATGATATTCCGTTAACGCAAGCTGGTAGATCTCTTTTTCTAGAGTACAATAAGTCTTCTGGCATTTTTGGTCTGCCAAAGATCCTCCGTAAACCACACTACAGTGTGTCTGAGATGGGTAATATGCTGCTTTTTCCAAGGGGTTGTATAATCTAAAGATTCCTCGATCCAAGCCGAGACCTGCAAATTGGCAGCCTGGGGGCATGGAAAAATTCTACGTAATGTCGATGAAAATGTCTTTGACTGATTCTGGTCCAATTACGAGTTTTAATAAAATGAGCAGGTAGAAATTTCTGGCGGGGATGGATGTCAGTAATCTGAAATGGGATAAGAAAGTGGTCGGACCAGACAATAGGGACCACGTAAGCTACTTTAACTAGGGCAGAATTGGCAAAGATGGGGTCCAGAATATTCCCCAGCGTGTGTGTAGGTTCCTGAACTAGCTGTTGGAAACTAAGCGACTTTAAGTCCTCCATTAGGCTTATACCAGCGTGCGCTTTGGATCATCAAAATTTAAATTTAAATCCCCTATGATTAGGAGTTTGGAGTGTTGCAGCGCAAATGCAGGGATGATATCAAGTAGAGCTGAGATGAAAAATGTGGCAGACCCAGGGGGCAATAAATCAGGATGCCATTTAGGGAGCAGCGGCCCATGAGAGATAGTGAAAAAAGGCAGCTTCAGAACCACTGGTCCGTACTTCACATAAGTTGCAATTCAGGTGTTGATTATATATTATCACCAGGCCCCCCCTACCCTTTGACCTATCCAAACTGGTTACTGCACAGCCTGCAAGAAGAGCATCTAAAATGCCTGAAGTAGACCGAGCGTGTAATCAAGTTTCCACCAGAAATAGGGCGATCTTCTGCTGGGCCAATATAAGGTCGGCAATTTAACATTTGTGTTTAGGGAGAGACCGGCAATTTAGTAAAAATCATTGGGCTATCTCCGAGCTACTAGAAGAGTTCCTGCTCACCACCCTGCCTACGCATCTCGGGGATAGCTCAAAGGAGCACCCAAGGAATTCAGCCTGACCCATTCCTACCTTTAACGAGTGACGGCAGGTAGCTTTGATCCCTGAGTTCAAGCAGTGGAGCTTCTCTGATGAATTCTACGCAATCGCTAGGCTGAAATTGGCAGGGGGCGTGGCCCCTGGCACTATCCAGGTGCGGATGGGTGCAGACGTGCTTGCCTTAGATGCGCCTTTGGTGCACTGGCTGCACGCACCCACTGCTTAGTCACGCCACGATTTTATAGCCTGCGCAACTAGAGTGAGACAGTCCTAAGATGGCGGCTCGCTGTGACTAGCGGGTGCTGTAAGAAATCTGTAAGAAATCTGGAGCTTGACCCGAGGAAATGCTGAGGAGCAGGCACGTGTAAGTTAGATGTAATTCCCCAAAACACACCAGTCTCTCAGTTAAACCGTGGCGGATTTAGCCAATAAAATACCTTACAAATTCAAAGTCATGTCATAAACACATAAAAACGTCAAATTTACTAAAAAAAAAAACGATCAGTGAACCTCTGAACTGAGTTTCCTGACTACTAGTGCTGCAAGTGCTGACAGTTCGACAGAGGTCACATGAGATGCCTTCGTATTTTTTTCAGTGGGTCAAATTTCGTGGTCACCTCCTGTCATCCATTGGTCTAAGAGCATTTGCTCTACCCCTGGTGTTATGGGAAATCAACGTACTTGACTAAAAACGGCCTACTTATGCACTTCAGCATATTTCAGATCTATTTGTTCAATGAGACACGGCACTATATTAACTAAAATATATATTTAATTTCCCGCATAGCACAGGTAGATAATGAGTCATGAAAATATTAATTTATTTTGGAATTGAATCCTTAGAATTGGCAGCAGAGGTCTAGGCTTTCAGCTACAGTGTGAATCAATAAAATCCTGAAGGAGTGGAAAGCCATTCATCCACATGATTATGAAACATGGAGAAATATTGCTGTAAAAGGTACAATTTTGTGTTTGAACGTAGTCCTAATTCAATAAGGTCGCACTTTCAGAACCTTTTACTTATTCCATTGAAGGCCATTTTAAGTGAGATTTGCTGCTCAGAGAAAATAGGGACAGATTTTTCAAAAGAGTTTCAGCAATTTGTCTTTGTGACAGAAACATTCCAAAAGGACAAAATGTCTATCAAACTTGAATATTATTGCGCTGAAAACTCTCCTACAAGCAGATGCAAACAGGCCCTTTTTCCGGCAGAGTAAAAGACATGCATTCTGCTGTAATATTAAATAAATTATTATTATTATTATTAGGGAGATTTGTAAAGCGCCTGGTTTACGCCTACAGGAGTATCCCCGCGCTATAAAAAGTGGGGTAAGCAGTACAAGCAGCCAGCACAACCGTCTACCGTCTGAATAAATGAGTCTTAAGTTTTTTCCTAAACATGGGTTCTGAGGCCTCCAAACGTAACTCTGCCGGAAGGTCATTCCACTGCTTCGCTACCAGGTACCTAAACGACCTTTCCCCCATGCGCGCTTTCTTGATTTTTGGAATTTTCAGGAGACCTGTGCTGGAGGAGCGCAGAGTCCTTGTGGGCTCATACCTGGTGACCAGACTCTGTAGCGGGGCAGGGGCTTTGCCACCCAGAATGCGGTGACACGTGGCAAGGGCCCTGAATTCCACCCTGCTCCTAACAGGAAGCCAGTGCAAGGCCTGGAGCGCTGCCTTTGAGGCAGATCTTCTTGGAAGCCTCAGAATAAGGCGAGCGGCGGCATTTTGCAGCACCTGGAGGCGCTTGAGAACCTTTCCCATGGCCCCCAGATACAGCAAATTGCCGTAATCCAGGCGTGAGGTGACTAAGGCATGCAACAGCGTCCGACGAGCAGAAATGGGCAGGAAGTCCAAGACCTTTCTCAGAGTTCTTAGGACTCCGAAGCAAACCCCCACCACTCGGCCAATCTGGGGGCCAAAGGCCAGGTCAACGTCGAACCACACCCCAAGATTCCTTACTTCCTGACAGGGAACAGGTGTCTCTCCTAGGCAGGGCACTAGGAAATCCCGGACTGCATATGCACTGTCACCTGTGGGTTGAAATGTAAATGGTTAGTCACTGAACTGCACATGGTAGTTAGTACAAATGTACCCTATGTTTAAATGTATTTACCAAGTAGGTATCCCTCGCCAAACTCCCCTCTTGAGAGTCTACGGTATAGCCCACTGTGAAGGAAGATGAATGCGTCATGTGTGCAGCCAGGATACTTTGCTACTATGTCAGTTATGATGTGTTTGGCATTACACACCACCTGAATGTTTAGTGAGTGGTAGCATTTCTGGTTCCTGACGATGTACTCATTGCTTGAGGGGGGGATATAGCAACATGTGTGCCATCTATGCATCCTATCACGTGTGGGAATTGAGAGATTTGGTAAAAGTCCTGCTTTGTCTGGGCTACTGCCTGTGGGGTTCTGGGGAAGTAAATGTGATGTTGCATCCTCTGAACCATGGCATCTAGAAAGGCATGGAAGAATCATGAAAGCGCACTTTGAGACACCCCTCCTGCTGAGGCAATCACCTCCTGAAAACTTCCTGAGGCCAACAGGTGTAGTGAACACAGGACCTGGATTTCAGTGGAGATGGCATTTGTCCTGCATGTGGGGTGTTCAAGGTAGGGTCTGAGTTCTTCAATTAAATCATTAATGCTGTCTTCATCCAGCCTGTAGTGGGTGTAGAGGTCCTCCTCAAGGCACTGGGAGATGGTGACGCGCAAACGGAAGATCTTCTCCTGGCGTCTCCTCCTGTGTGCAGCACCTCTCAGTCGCATCCTCCTGGCTATCGGGTAAAGCCCCGCCATTGTTGAAAAAAGTCTGTTGAATTCTATTGCTGCTTAAATAGGTTGCACCTGGTTACCACCTACTCCTACTTGGTGGTAATTGCCATTCTGTAAATTGCGAATTACCGAAATTCACTAATTGCGATTTTTTCATACATACCATTGCGATTCCTTAATTTGCGAGAATGGACAATCTGCGATTTTCCTGCGATTACCTACTTTTGCGAATTTCCGTTTGCAAAATTCGCAAACTGTGAACTCGCAAAAGTGGGTAAACGCAAGAAAATCGCAAATTTTCATTCTCGCAAAATTAGGAATAGCATTTTTTGCGAATCCTTGCTTTGCTCTGAATTTGCCTACATACATACCATTTTGCAAATCGCTTTGCAAATGCGAATTTGCTTGATACATCTGGCCCTAAATCTGTATTTGTAATGCACGAACTACTCGCCGTCATAGAAATTAAGTGAGCTATTGCCCAGAGTCACATGGTGCTGAGCTGAGCTGGCGCCAGAGCCGGTGATTGAACCGTGAACTTTGTGCTCCGAAGTCAGCTGCCCTGCCTGCTGCCCCACACCTTTCCACTGGCTGGTATGTAGGCTCATAGGTTAAGGCAGCAAAAGAAGGCCAGTAATGTGATCAAATGACCATAATCTATTCTCACTTCTTCCAAGGTGGAAAGTACCTGCTAATATCCGCCAGGAGGTGTTGAGTTACAACCTTCCACAGAGTGATCCCTAATCAGTCCGATGGTCCACGCCACCATTTAGGTTAAAAAAAATGCATCCACCTGCACAGCAATATTTTGTGCAATGAAAGCCTTAAAACCTTAGAATTAAAGTCATTTCTTCATCAAAGGCATATGTGAACACCCGTCTAGCCAGCTTTTGTGACAAAAATCTCCACGTTAAATTTTAAAATAACTCTTACCATCTCTAGTTGGCTGGTCTCCATATACTACCTATTGCAAGTGGCATCAGTCGTTGAAGTGTATGCAAAGCATAGTTCTTTAATCACTCATAATTTTGCTGTAGTCTTTAAGTGCATTTCTACACTGTTGGCTCATCTGCAACAGTCCATTGAGTTCAGAAAGATAACGTCTCTCTAGTTCTCAGAAATTAGTCAGTGGCGTGATCCAGGTATGTTTTGAACTGTACCTCCAAGGCAATTTAGAAGGTCACTTAGTACAGACATAAATTATGCAGCAGCATAATTTTCCAATTTCTTTTTTAAAAAGCAGCAATAATAATGCATTGTGAATCTAACCGTTTTCTTGATTTATAAGATTTTAAGAAAGAATATTAAGCATAGATTAAACTTTAGAACAGAATTATTATGGGAGAATTGGGTGATAGTTTCTTGGCCCTGTAAATTACAGAATATTGTCTCATACAAAATCCAGAGTACATCTCAAGCTGCCAATATCACAAAAATAGTATTCCTTTTTTCATTAAAATACTGCTCATTATCACCTATTCACAGAGTAAATTTAAGCATGAAAATGAGTCAGGATTTCGACGACTCTCATACATTGAGTCTCCTGTAGGGTCGGACAATAGGCTTTGGAAATTTAACCGAGTCACTTCCAGGAAACTGGTGGTACAACCCTCCCAATTACCATGCAGAAGGTGTTGGAGTAATGCATTGTAGTGCTAGTGTCTGCATCATCCCACTAAAATACATTTATCACGCATTAAAGCATCCCTGGGACCACCCAACGTGGTCGGCTCAACAAGGCTGGATTTAAAGTGCCAAATTGCTAAAATTTGCTTTCTCTGGTATTGCCTCCACTGCTGGTGCTGCCTACAGGCTGCCTCAGACAAAGATTGTCTGAGGCAGACTGTCTCCGGAAATCTTCCAAGCAATCAGTGTGAGGGAGCCTTCTTCTATTAGGGGATGTATTTCCCCTTGAGGGCCCAAGACCAGGGTCTTGAATAGGGGGATTTATAGGGGAAAGTCTATTGACATTTCTAGAATTACAGGGAACCATGCCTGAGATCTCCAAAGAGGGGTGACCACTACTAGTGTTTCTCTGAATCTTCGAGTATGTAGGAGGAACCTGGGCAGCATAACAAATGGCGGGAAGGCATATGGCCTCAGACCTCTCCAATCTTGCAGGAAGGCATCCACACCAGAAGCTTGAGGGTCCGGTTTCCAGCTGAAAAAGTGAGTCAGTTGGGTATTCAGCCTGTCTGCAAATAGATCCATGTCGAAGGGACCCCAGAGACGATTGATGTAGAGGAATATTTCCCTGTCCAATTGCCAATTGATAGAATCTCTGAAATTCCTGGAGAACCAGTCGGCTACTCCATTGCTGAGACCGGGAATGTGTTGTGCTACAACTGTAATCCCTCTGTTTAAACAGTAACTCCAGAATTACTTCGCTAAGTCCGCTTAGTCTTTTGAGTGTGGACACCCCATCTTGGTCACATATTGGACTGCCGAGATGTTGTCCATGCGAAGCATCACGCAACATTTCGTCTTCTCCTGATTGAAACTCCGGACTGCGAAGGAGCCCGCTAGGAGATCCAAGCAATTGATGTGCATGTTCTTCTCCTCTTTCAACCAACATCCCTCTGTCGAAGTCTGTCCGCACCTTGCTCCCCAACCCTCTAAGCTTGCGTCTGAGTCTATCACTAGTTCGGGTTCCTCCCCGAAGATCGCTCTCCCGTTCCAAGCCTGTGCGTTCTTGAGCCACCATTCTAGCTCTTCCCTTGACTCTCGATCTAAGGACAAGATTTGGGAGTATGAATGATCGGTACGAAGGCATCCCCTTTTCAGTCTCTGAAGGGCGCGGTAGTAGAGGGGTCGGGGAATATGGCTTGGATGGTGGAAGATAAAAGACCCAGGATTTTCGCTAGGTCTTTCAGAGAAATAGTCTCTGCCAGTAGGATTTTCTTTATTTCCTTTCGTAACTTTTTTAACTTGTCCCTGGGAAGGCAGAGTTCCCTGTGGAGGGTGTCCACCACGAATCCAAGGAATTGAGGGGCATATTACCAAGGGCAATATCACCGCTTTAGCGGGAAAAATTCCCGCTAAAGCGGCGATAATTTTATCGCCCTATTCCCTAGCTGTCGCTAACAGCAGTTAGCGACAGCTAATAGGTGATAGCGAGCATTTAGGGGCCCACTCTGCATGTCAGCGATGATTATCGCTAATGACATGCAGAGTGGGCGTGCCAAGATGTTAGCGACTGGAAACAGTCGCTAACATCGCTATCCCCTATTACCAACTTTTGGAAATAATCGAGCTAAGCGCGATTATCTCCAAAAGCTGACGCCTGCCCAGAGCAGTTCTTAGCCATGTTATCCAATGGTAGGTGGATAACATGGCTAAGAGCATTTGCTCGCTAATGCATGAATATCGCTGACTATTCAGCGATATTCATGCATTTCAGCCGATTTCTATCGCTTAGGAGATAAACCTTGATAATATCAAGGCTCCTAATCGATGAAAATCGTCGGAGCGCGGCGATATTTAAATGCCCGCTAACCAAACTTAGCGATAATTATCGCTATAGCTTGGTAATATGCCCCTGAGTGTATTGTGCTGGGACCAGGCAGGACTTTTTCTGATTTATCACAAATCCCAATTTCTCTAATATTTCTATTGCCCATTGAGTATGAAGAGATACGATTTCTTTTGATTAACCCATGAGGAGGATATCATCTAGGTAGATAATTAACCTTACCCCCCTTGTCCTTAGCCATGCTGCTATTGGTCTGAGTACTTTTGTGAAGCACCAGGGTGCTAAAGAGAGACCGATGGGGAGACTTGAGAATTCCCACATCTTTCCTTGCCATGAAAAACGGAGGTATTTTTGATGAGGAGGCCAAATGGGGATAGTAAGATAGGCGTCTTTGAGGTCTAGTCTTGTTAGTCAATCCCCCTTCCTTAGGATGTCCCTTAGGAGGTAAATGCCCTCCATTTTAAAGTGGCGGTAGACTACCCATTCGTTCAAATCTTTTAAATTTATGACAGGTCTCATCTCTTTGTTCTTTTTCTCTACCAGAAATATGTTGCTGATAAATCCACCCTCTAGGTGAGTTGCTTCCCTGATAGCACCCTTGGCCAGTAAGTCTTGTACTTCTTTTGTTACTAGTTCTGAGTGTTCCCGGGAGAACGTGATTTCCCTTGGGATTTTGTTTTGAAAGGGAGTGTCTATGATTTCTATGTGATACCCTTTGACCGTTTGTAGGACCCATGGGTCTTGTGTCACTATGTCCCAGTTTCCAGAGAATTGGGCCAGTCTGCCTCCCACCTTTATGGGGAAAGGTAAAGGGTCTTTGGGGTGACGTACCTGTTGAGAACCCTCTCTGTCTTCTATCACCTCGGTTGTTTCTGAAGCGACCTCCTCTCTGTCTTTGTGGATAGAAATTGGAGTAGCCATATGAGTGGAAGGATCTATTCCCACGAGGGAGGTAGGGTCTGGAGGAAGGTATGCTACGGCTGGGGAACCGACCCCTCGTCCGCCCGGCCCTTCCAAAAACTCTATCATTAAAAACCTTTCTGATATCTTTTTGGGACTTTTGAATGGAGCTAAAGATTACGACAAATGTTGCCATTTCTTTTATGAAATCGTCGCCAATAAGTTGGCCTTGTGAGGAAGCTCCTCCTTCCTTATTGGCAAGTTCTATGAGCTTCGGGTCAAGTTTTAAAAGGATACTATTTCTCCTTTCATTTGACAAGGCTGTATTCACATTGCCGAGGAGGCAAGCGGCTATCTGTGTCCATACTCTTAACTCTTTTGGTTCAACCTTATCATCTCTTATGCAGGCAGATTCAGCCATTTTGAATATTTTAGTAAGTGGGCCAATGATGTCAAGAAGCCTGTCCTGGCATGACTTCAGGCCTCTGTCTAGACCTCTTCTAGGGTCTTTACCACTCGTATTAATGAAGGACACCACTTTTGGGTCGAGTTCTGGGGTTTTAGCAATCATATCAGGGAGAGATGGGTGGGGACATTCAGACCGTAGACGCGATCTGACTTCTTTAGGAATCTCTCTCCTCAACCAAAAGGTGATACATTTTGCAACGTGTTGAGAGGGGGTCCACTCCGATGAGAGAGGGTGCTTTATCATCAAGGGGTCGAACATGTCATCCCCAAATGGATCAATAATCTTAGCCTCTGTGTCTTTAATAAAATCCAGATTTTCTTTTCAGAAGGCTGTAGAAAATCTACATTGTCTCACAAAACTACATTACAGAATAGCACTGGTTTCTGTGTTGTTTAGACTAACAACTAATTAATGGTGGGGATCTGGGCCTCAACTAAGATAAACAGGCCCTTAAGTCTCTCTGGGTAGACCACTTGTTCTGTCCAAGTGGAGTGGTCACTGGGGTTAACAACAACTCTGCAACATAAATAAACACAGGCTGGGGTCCAGATGGCACAGTTTGACTTAGGTAGATGCGGCCGGGCACCTTGCCTTTGTTGTTTTCCAGAACCCCTCCATGACCACACAGGAGTAAACAGTCTGATTGGCACAGACGTGATTGAGGTGGCAGCTTTGCATTTTTGCATCCTATTGACCCCTCTGTGAAGTGGAGTAGGTTCTGCTGGCAGGATGTTGCTTTCTCTGGTTGTGTGTTGAGTTCTGGCAGCTCCCGCCTAGGCATGATTGGGTTGGGCTCTCTGGATCTGGTTGTTGAAAAAAGTCAACAACTCACACACCTACCCTCTGATCACGTGTTGAGGGAAGGCACAGTGAGTCTAGTCCTGGCAGCAGCAAACAAGCAGTGCACACGTCTTTAAAAGGCGTTGATCAGACTGCTGTGACTGTCAGCCTGCAGCAACTCAGTTCTGCCAGAGGACACCTCCATTGTGGTGGATTCTCTGTAGAAATAAATGCACTCAACCCCAAACTCGAGACGCAGAACCATTGCAATGGCAACAGCAGCATCATTGTGACATTGTATAGGAGCAGACAACCTGAGTGTTAAGTTAGGGTACCGTACTGATCTATAGAAGCTGTAGCATTTTTCCAGTTTGGTGTGCTGCCCCCTCCATGCCTAGGTTGTTATTGTCGTTGGCAGTGAAATACTGGTGCAGCATGTTAAAAGCTATCCCAATTGACCAGAAGCCAATCCAGACATGGAGCTTCTTATTATTATGGTGGCGAGGAGGCCTTACTAAATCATATAAGGATTTGTCTCAAAGGGTCTCTCTGAGTGTCGGGTGTCACCAAGTAGATTAATCTGGACAATCCCCACTTTCTGTGAGTCACAACGTTTTCAACCTGCCTGCTGGGATATGTAGTTTTCTCTTTTCTCATTACACGGAATGGACATCCAAATCCCACCAAGCACAAACAGGACTTGTCATCATACAAATGTAAATTCGTTTCTGAAGGAACTAGTTGGCTACTTCTTCACTGCTCTACTGGAGTTTGAGACTTAGCAGGGCACACCTGACTTTGGTGATGTATGTGACAGTTTGGTGACAACATGCACTCTGAAACATCATTGGTGAATGTAATCCCTGGAGATGTCAGTGCCTGTAACCAGAGAGAAAGGGATTTGAATCCTAGTTGGTTCAAGGGGAATATTATATTGTGTAATTTATAGTTGTCTGAAGTCCCAACCTGAACTTAAAGCACCGTGAATATGGAAGTCATTAATTTACAATTGTATTGCAGGTAGTATAAGATAGGCTGCCACGACGTTTGCATAGATTGTGTTTTATATGAAATGAGAAGTGCTTTCAAAAAAAATATTTTAGTAATGTGCAATCAAACGTAAGTAGTGTAACCTTGTTTAATACGTGTCCAAAAGTGCAAAAGAAAGAACGCCAGAACTTGGCTGGTACCACACCCTTACATTACCACTCAAAAAGTATGAATGTGTAACCTCAATCAAAGGCAATCGCAGGCGTATTCTATGGTTGCCACATTTGGCGAGCAAGCACCTTTTTTTTTTTTTTTTTTTGGGGATTTCATAAAGACTTTATTCAGCACCAAATAGAATGCACAGTAGGTTACAACAAACCAGAACAATATATGCATACCAGATGACGATATCCTACATAACAATTGAAGAAGGGCAATGCAGGAGCGGGGAAGTTTTGGCCGGTTCGATCAGAAATACAGAGTGCCATTTTTCAATATAGGAGAATTACAAAGACGAAAAAATGAACAAAGTGCAAGAAGAACAAAAAATACACAATATAGCAAAGGAAATGAAAGCAATAAGCATGCGAGAATCAAGAAGGCAAGTCGGGCAGCAAGGATATAGGTAAATACTGAGAGCGTCGTGGTGTTCTGGGACACATCCCACGCATCTCGCCACAGGTCCGCTAGTACAGGTCTCTCCTCGCCAAGGAGCGAAACTCCACAGTTGACAAGCATTATGTATGGGAACACACCAGTTGTTATGCCCACGCCCCACCCCCCGGTCCAAGGCAGATTGCAGTGCAGAGCCCTAATTGGTGAGTGGGACGTCAGATGGCACCGGGCACGTGGAGGGGCCACTTATAGCCTAACCCACCCCCTCCGGGACAATGGAATGAAGGGATTGGGACTGCGCCTTCTGAGTCAGTTTTTCGACATAGCTTCGATATGGCCCCCAAACGTCCGTCGGACGGGAAGCTGAGGGGAGCAAGGCCGAAAACTCCACGCTGTTAACATTGCAGTGGGCCACACTCCTCAGCCATGCGCCAACCGTCGGAGCGCGACGCGCGCCCCAGAGCAGCGCCACCTCCCTCTTGGCCAGGAGGAAGCACAGGGATGCCAGTCTACGGAGAGATTGTGGGAAATTAGCTACATAGCCCAACAATGCAATTTCGGGGGTGGGATGTAGTGTCATGTCCAGTATTTCACCCAAGACCCGGTGGACTTCTAGCCAATAGGTATGTATCCTCGGGCATGTCCACGACAAGTGAGAGAAGTCAGCGTGAGGAGAGGCGCATTTGGGACAACTGTGTGGCCTATTAGCGTCAATTTTATGAGCAAGCGCGGGGGTGTGGTACATCCTCCGTAGAAACTTGAAGTGGAGAAGTTTGTGCCTACTATTCATGGACACCGTTTTGGTAACAGCGCAGCATGCCTCCCACTGGTCATCAGTAATCTGGATGCCCAAGTCCCGCTCCCACGCAGCGCGCACCGCGGAGTCAAAGGAGGGAAGAGATGTCAGGCATAGCTTGTATAATCGCGACACTACGTGAGCGCTTGACTGAGTCTGTATGATAAACGTGAGTGCCGGGTCCTCGGGCGGTGCCAATGGAAACGTAGGGAATTCAGCGCGCAGCATGGATCGGAGCCTGGTCAGGGTGAACGCATCCATAAATGAGCGATCATCGAAGCGGGCGTCCTCCGTCAACGAAAAAGCATGTCCCTCAGGGAACAGGTCACCAATAGTGTGTAATTGAAACTTGGACAGCGTGCGTTCAACTATCGCCTCTCCGGTGATGGGGAGGCAGTGAGGGTTGGGGAGGGGGAGCGAAGAAGAGTACAGCTTGTCCACGCGGAGTAGTCTCCGCAACTTATCCCAGGCCCAGCTTGTGGTGGACACCGGCTGTATGTCTTGTGGATCACGGGGAAGTCCCTTGGGAAGTATGGAGCAAAGCGGCACCGGAAGTGCCGTATCGGCCTCAGGTCGCAAGAAGGGAATTCTGGCATCCGGGTGAAACCAGGAGTGTGCGTATGAGCATTGCGCCACCAGGTAGTAAAGGTGAAAATCCGGCACCCCGAATCCACCTCGTTCATAAGGTAATGTCAACGCGCGCCAAGCCACACGAGAGTTCTTGCCGCCCCATATCAGGCGCAGCAAGGCAGAGCGAAGTTGTGTAAAGAAAACCTTAGTCAGAGGGATCGGAATATTGTTGAACAAGTATAAAAAGCGAGGGAGGACAACCATTTTGACAATGGCAATCCTGCCAGCCATGGACAGAGGAAGACGGAGCCAACGTTCAGTATTGTCCTCCAAAAAATCCAGGGCGCGCCCATAGTTCAGTCTCACAATGGACACCGCATCCAAGTGGATGTGTATTCCAAGGTATTTGACGGAGTCGGTGCACCACTCCAATGGGAAGGGACAATCCCACTGCGCCGTGGAGGGGGTCAAGGGAAAAATAAGTGACTTGTGCCAATTAACCTTCAGGCCAGAGTATGAGCCGAATCGCGTGATCTCGTGGATCAAGGGCTCCAAATTTGTATTAGGGGTGCGGACATACAGGACCGTGTCGTCCGCATATAAAGAGACAAGTAGAGTACCCGTGCGGAATTGTAGACCCCTGTGGAGGTGTTTCTCCTGAAAATGACGGACTAAAGGGTCCATTGCCAGAATATATAGGAGTGGGGACAGTGGACAGCCCTGCCTGGTCCCTCGGGAAAGCGCAAAGCTTTCAGTTATGGTGCCGTTCAAACGTATACGTGCCGTAGGCGCAGTGTAGAGCAATTCAACCGTGGCCACAAACATCGCAGGCATTCCCATTCTGCGCATGACGGATAAAAAAAAGGGCCATTCCAGTGTATCGAACGCTTTTTCAGAGTCCAGGAAGACCGCAGCCGCTGGGATGGAGGGGTCAATTTTATGAAGAACCGAGAACAGTGTACGGATGTTGAGGGAGGTGGACCTGTGTGGGACAAAGCCGGATTGAGCCGGCGCAACCAGGATATCTACAAGAAGCGCCAAGCGAATAGCCAGAACCTTCGCTAGGATTTTGTAGTCAAGGTTAAGGAGGGACAGAGGGCGGTAAGAGCTACAGTGGGAGGGATCACGATCCGGCTTGGGAAGCAGAACTATGACTGCCTCACGGAGGGTGGGGGGGAGCACGCCCGTCTCCAATGCTTCCGCATAGACCTCCAACAGACGGGGCACCAGTTCTTCTTTGTACTCCTTATAAAAATCGGCAGTAAACCCATCCAGGCCTGGCGCAGAGGAGCTCTTCATCGAGTCTATAGCCTCAATTATGTAATCTGGGGTAATGGGATCTGCCAGAAAGTCCTGCATGTGCTTCTCTAGGTAGACCATGGCTATCTCGTTGAGGTAGGGCCCTGGGTCGCAGTTGGCACCAGTTAGTGTAGAAGTGTAAAGACGGGTGTAGTAGGACAAAAAGGCATCGCAAACGTCGGGAGTGGAGTAGTGCCTCGTACCCTGAGCGTCGTGGATATCAGTTATGTATGCCGCTTGGTGTGGCGGGCGGAGCATCTGCGCTAGCAACTTGCCCGGCCTTTCCCCCTCCCCATACTGATGCGCTGTGTAGTGCTTACCCAGGAATCGGAGCTCCCTATCCGCAGTGTCTCTAAATTCCAGCAGGAGTTCTAGGCGCCTTGCCTCCTGGGCTGGGGAGGGATCCCCAAGTATCTCCCTATCCAGTGCAGAGAGGTCCGCTTCTATGCGGGTTAAAGTGGTGCGAGTGTCACGAAGGGCCCCAACGTGTTTGGCGATACAAACCCCTCGGATGGTAGCCTTAAAACCCTCCCACAGTGTGGCCCAGGAGGCCACTGAGCCCGTGTTAGTTTCAAAATAGTCATCAATGGCTGTGCGGACTTCTTCTGTAAAAGTCGGGTCAAGCAAGGCCTTGCCGGGGAAACGCCACTGCCTCTCATACCCGCCCACCCTCGGGACCGCCAGTGTCAGCACCACCGGGGAGTGATCGGACAGTGTGCGCGGGGGCGTGGAAAGAGCATGCATCCAACCGGCCACGCCTGGAGAGAGTAGCCAGTAGTCTATTCTGGTGCTGGTGTTATGGAAGCCCGAGTGGTGTGTGTAAGCAGGGGAGTGCGGGTGCGCTCTGGCCTCTACATCGATGAGGGAAAAGTGGGAGCAGATGTCCGCCATCACTGAGCGGGCAAGCGGTTTGCAATCCGGGGAGAGGGAGGTGCTGTCCCTGCCGGGGGTCATCAAGAGGTTGAAGTCACCCCCCATCGCCAGTAAGTCAATGTCAGATCGAAGCAGCAGGAGCTGTATGTGTTGGAAAAAGGCAGGGGAGTCAACATTAGGGCCGTAGACACACACCATGGCAATTTTATACCCATACAACATTCCAGAGATAAGCACATACCTGCCCTCATCGTCAGTCTTGCTATCGAGCAACACAAAGGGAATACGTTTATGTACTAGAATCGCCACCCCTCTTGCGTATCTACTGTAACATGAAAACACTCTGTGTGCACCCCATCCCCTTGCCAGAGAATGAGTGTCCGAAGGCATCAAATGGGTTTCCTGTAGGAACAGTACATCCACCCTGTGGCGCATAGCATAGCTCAGCACTTGTCTGCGCTTCCGCGTGGTGTTCAGACCACGAACATTCCAAGTCATCATCGTTAGCATGGAGGGGCCAGCCCTAAGACCTATCCCGGCCATATCACCACAACATGAACAAACAAAGAAAGCTGCGTATCCGGCAAGCCGGGCCAATGAGTCTCGCAATAAGAAGCAAACAAAAAAAACCACAAAAACAACACACAACCCATCCCCCACCCGCCACCCAGCCTCCCGACATCCCCCGAGAGGCAGTCCCCAATCAAAAAGAAAAACATAGCAAAAATTGTCATGTGCGAAAACCACAATTGTAGTAGGTATACATTTGAAAAACAAAACATCAAACCCTTAAAGAAGGTGAGCAAACAGGCGTACACCATGGGGGGTAGCAACACCTCGCCACGCGGGCTATCCGGCAAAGCGAACACTATGGCAATGGTCGTGCAACAAACCAGGAAGAAATAACCATTAATTCCATAACAGATAGCATACAAAGAGGAGGAGAGTCAGGCGAATCAGCCCTTGTCCGCATCGGCAAAAAGGTCGGCGCTGGACTGCGTAGCAGAGCGTGGCGGAGAATGCACGCCAGAGCCAGAGGGGGACGATGAGTTGCGCTTCTTGTAGCCGTTACAAAAGTCTTGCGCCTCAGCCGGGGAGTCAAAAATGCGGAATCTGCCGTCTACCTCCACCTTCAATCTCGCTGGATAAAGCATGGCGTATTTCAGGCCAAGGTTACGGAGAGCAGACTTGACGCTAGTAAACTTGCGACGTGCTTCCTGCACCATGAGTGTGTGGTCCGGGAAAAAAGACAACCTGCTGCCCTGCCACTGCACTTCTCCCGCCTCACGTGCAGCGCGGAGTGCGGCGTTGCGATCGCGAAAGTTCATGATGCGAGCTATTATGGGCCTGGGTGGAAGTCCTGTGCGGGGCCTGGGCCCCAGTGACCTGTGGGCTCGCTCAACGACAAAGCCAGGAGTGAAGGTGTCTTTTCCAAACAGTTCTATTAGAAGGTGTTCCACAAAAGTGTCAAACCGGCCAGTAGCAGTCGTCTCCGCAACGCCCAAGATGCGAATGTTATTGCGCCGACTACGTGCTTCTAAGTCCTCATTTTTGATGGCCACGTTTTTAAGGATTGTTTCGACCCTCTCTAGCCGCTTCAGGGACTTCGCAGCCCCATCCTCAATGTTGGAAATCCTGGACTCCGCTAAATCAAGCCTCCGGTCATGGGCCTGTACTGCAGTGTTCATGTCCGAAAGTCGCTGGTCCAGTGCGTCAAAGCGAGTGTCCAGCACCTTGAAGCCAGCGCGCATCTCCCCCATCATGGCGGCCATCATCGTTGTAGCGTCCCCCGCCTCCGCTGCGCCAGCGGCCCCAGAGGCCGGCCCCGGCGGGGGGTCTGTGGTGTGAAGAGGGGTCTTGTCAAAGTTGATTTTCCGTTGGTTCAAGTCCCTCTTCACCATCTTCAAGACTGAGAGGGAGAAGCGGTGGCAGCAGCGACCGACCTCAGCGCCAACACACAGGGCAGGCGGTGACAGGAGGGTGGCAGGCTCGAGCCTCGGTTAGCCCCTGAGGAGAGTGTAGTGGTAAAGAGCGGCAAGCCAGGGCTGCAGAGGCTCTGCCCTCAAAGATGGCGCCGTGGAGCTTGGTAGCCGCCTACAGTAGTGTGCAGGGAGCAGGAGGATGACAGCGGAGGCCAGGTATCAGCAGCTTCGCGTGCCAATTTTAGCGGCCTGCAGGGTAGGGAGCGACCCTCTCCTGAAATGAGGTCAGGAGGAAGGGGGGGGAACAGCCGTTCCGCCAGGCGCGAGTGGGGCAGGACCACCGGAAGGTACCGGTGGGCGCCGCCGGTAATCACGGCCGCCTCAAGCCCCGAGTCCCCCCGCCCCCAGTCAAGCGCTCCCGCCGGCCGCCCAAAAAAAACCCCCGCACAAGGCCACCAATCGAGGCCCCGGTCCCAGCGCGCTCACAGGCCCAGGGCGCCGGAGCGCGACAGGAATCAGGCGCACCAACCCTTCCCAGAGTACCGACCCCGCGGGGAAGATGGCGCCGAGGTCCGGAGGCCTCGTTTCCCCTGTGCCCCACTCACCGCCGAGGTCGCTCCCGACAAGGATCCAAGGCTCCGAAGGCACCAGGCGGCATCAGGAGGCTCCGCTGGTAAGTTGCAGCAGGATAGACGGGCGGATCATGCCGTGTTCTTCTCCGCCGGGAGCCCGCCTGGAGGAGCTTCACTAAAGAGCGGCCATTCCGCTCTCCGCCGTGGCCACGCCCCCCTGCGAGCAAGCACCCTTGCTATTTGTCCTTTTGTGATTGAATAAAGAGAAGGAGCCGGTCCTTGAATGTATGATTATAAAAAATCAGAACTATTTATTTGAGGCAGCTTAAATGAAAGTGTCAGGTGTCAAGCCATGCTGATGCACAAGTAACACTAACGTAATTATGTTGCTGCATCGTGCTCTCTAATATGCTGCTGTCTTGCCAGGTGACATTATGAGCATCATAAGCTCTGCACTGTTCATATGTTATAGCTTCACTGTGATAGGCTCTGTTTAATCTGTTGCAATCAGTGACACAATGAACTGTCATCTACATATGTTGTCATTGCTGCTGTCTCTGTCATTAAATTATTTGACATGCAAACAAGTCGATCTAAACAGCCATTGTTGTCAGGTGACTGTGTACTGAGGTTGTGGTTAATGTTACAAGCATGGTGCCAATGCAACCTATAACGTGCCATTGTCTTATTCACTATCTGCTTTTGTACTGTTTGTTTTATGCACGTGTTTTCTGGATAAACGTGCAATAGAAGAATTCCAATTATGCTTACTTGTCAGAAAATAGTTATATAATAATTGCTGCTCTGTGTTTGTAATAAACAGATGTGTGAATAGTTTATGTACCTGCCTGCCACCCATGAGCTAGACTGCTTTTATAAACGTGTAACATTGCTTGTCTGTATATGCTGAGTAAATCTACAAGCTGCAGAATAAAATGTGCTGTTGGCTAAACCAAAGCAGTACTAGGTGGAGGCATAACTCGTGGTGGTGTGCCTGCCTTCACAACGCCCAGCACTTAGATGACACAGGAATCCTGCAGGGACTTAAGCACATTGTGTGCAAAGTAACAGGGATACCGGCTAGCTGAATCACTAGAGTGTGGTGTTATTTTGTTCGATATATTATAATAACTGGTCTCTTTCACTCTTTGTCTTTGCGTAATGTTGCCCAGCCGTGGAACAGCGGAAGCTGAGACATGGAGGAACAGGGGCTGTGGACCAGGCACATGCTTAGTTATATAGCTCACTCTTCAACCTCTACAACTTCTTTCTAAACCCCGTTGAATTTTCATATTCCTCTATGCCTCCTATGATCTTGCGCTTGAAATCCATTTGCTGACACTGCGTTGAAAAGTTGAAATGCATTGAAGGTAGTGCATTCTTAATTGTGCTATATTGAGTACCATAATGTATCCTATAAGTGTGTTTAAAACCTAAATCCTTTCACGACAAAGAAATTCAAATGTGTTTTTTTCTAGATATTCGTCTACCACCTTGAAGCGCAGGTGACCCCTGGACACTTTTTAGGACTTCAATGAACAGGGCAAGTCACTGCAGACTGCATAATGGTACAGAGTCAATGCCTTCCCAGATGGGCTGAGAGTCTTTCATTTTGGGTGTATGGCAGTGTACAAATCATACCGGCTCAACACCTGCTACTGGCAAGTGGACTTTATTCATTATTATTGCCAGAGGATAAAATAGATCAGTAGTGTGTACAGTAAACATGTCTCACTTTTAAGACATTGTGGCATATTTTCAGTGCCAGACAGCTGTAAACAATGGAAAACGGTGTCCTGACAACAAAAAGGTAGGGGGAGCACAGGGACACATGAGACTGACAAGAAGTACTAGGAGTTAACAGTTAGTAAGCAACACCTGCTGGAATACAGCTTAACAGTAACCATTGCGGATTAGCTTAATCATGTTTTATCCATGTTGATCATGCATGCAGAATGTTGGACATATTTTAGTTTCTTTCCTGTCACCGTTTTGCCAGCACAGAGTTTGATACTGATGTCAGTGAGCCCTGCAATTGAGCTATGTGTTCTAAAGAGGGAAAGGCTAGTGCTTACCAAAGGAAACTTAGCAAGAAGAACTGTACTATCAAAGTAAATTTGACCTGTCCTCGATGCAAGCAGAGCAATACAAAGGGAATTAAATCTGGGTATTTTCTTTAAAACGTGGTGGCAAATGGCAAATATTTTCACTTCATCATCTGCTATTGGTTTTGCTAACACGATCCTACCACCTAGATTTTGTGTCATCAGTTGTGAGTTTAGTTATATGTTTTATAAGTGAATTTGCAACAGCAACTGTTTTCACAGATGTCTGTTTCCCACGCAGAATAGAGATGTGGCATGTTTTCTACTATGTGAGTAGAGAGTCAGGAGACAAACATTTTAACAATTGGTCCGACATCTGACCACTTTGTGAGTTCCCAGTCACTTCACATTCTCCCTGAGAACAGTTCACTTTTCCGGCAAATGTGGGAGTGTTTAAATACACTATGATGAACTGGACTTCTGTATTCTATGCCTGTGGGATGCAGGGTATGGTGCAGCCCTCAGTAAATGTCATGATGCAAAGTGTTTTTGTCTTGTACTACTGCAGCCTACATTAAGAGTGATCAGTAGGTGCTTGTACTGCCACTGTATGAACTATTGTTTTAATTTTAAAACGTCTTAAAACGCAAAAGGGGCAATCATAATGCTGGTAATTCTGTATCCTTACTCCTGAGTGATCCATATATCTTCCACTACTTGACTTGTGAGAAGATTGTTTCCTGAGGGCATTAAGGGGAAATGTGATCTGAATTACCATATTACTGGTAAAGTGCATACATCCTCCAGGGCTCAAAGTTGAAAATTAAGGCCTATCTCAGGCTACCTGACAAATATTCAAGTGAAGACTCTCTTTCCAGAGAAGCAGAAATATACATTCACAGGATTTTTGGCTGAGCACAAGATGTCCTTCACTCCTCCACATCATTTTGGCAGCCTCATAAGGACATGTTTCCCAGACTCTAAAATTGAGCAGGCCTACGCTTATGCCAGAAAGAAAGCAGTAAGAAACAGTACTCTCATACTCTCATTAGCCATAGATTGAACCATAAATATTTAATCAATACATCATGAAATTAAATTAAAGCGCATACTCATATTTTTTTCAGTGTGTTTGAAGAATAATTTGGTATAAGTACTCCACTTAAACATTAACATAAAAATATTACTGAAATAAATGACAAACAAGTTTGAAGGTAACATATTAAAAATATGACAAACAACAAATAGCAATTTGTGTTTCTTGGCCCCTTCGAACAGACTAGGTGTCCCCCCCAACCCAGTCCTTCAGCTCCTGACCTCCGACTTCACTAGGAGAAGTTTAATCTCACATCTTGCTGTTTGATAATTGGGGTTTAAACTCGTTGAACTACCTTGCCCTAGAGTCTAGAGTCCGAGGCAGTGTCGGTTGGCGGCAACTCCAACCAACATCATAATACGCACCTAAGGGGGAGATTTACTCACCTTTTGCACTGTGTTTGCATCACAAAAGTGACACAAAATGACGAAAACATTTTTTTTGTAATTAAACTTGGTTAGCACTGGGAAAAAAGTAAAAGTAATGCGAAGCAGCGCATTGCACTGCTTTGAGTTACTTTGCGCCATGGGGGCATACCAAGGGTGGTGCATGAGGGGTTCCCATTCAACCACCCAAGATTTCACATGCTAGACCCAATTTACTCAAATCAGTAGATTGAGTTTAGCGTGAGAAAACTGCGGCCTTTTCAACTAGGCGCAAGGAAGGAGAAATGCTTTCATTTCTCCATCCTTTTCCGACTTGCCATGTGTGCTGCACTGTGCAGCACGCATACAAAGTAAGAAAAGCTTTCCCTTAAGTCAAGCACAGTATTTTTCACAGGAAGGGTACCCTTCATGTACAAAACCTATGCTGGACTCATGCACACACATTAGCGCTGCGGCTGTAAGGTGTGTGCATAGCGCACATCAGCTGTAATCAGTGCCAGCGCAAGGGAAAGGGGAGGAGATAGCCATATCGTTGAAGATATGGTGCTCACCTGCTCCCTCCCTGTCGTGCAATTTCACCTCGAAATCGTCATTTTCGTCTTGAACCCTTGGCTTCCATTTTGTGTACGGCAGCCATTTTGTGGGTTGCCCTGACATAGGCTTATAATACAGCTAAATTCGATTCCAAAGGACACGTACACCTTAATTGACTTTTCTCTGACCTGGACAGGTTGAAACCATTGCCCCAGGCCGAACCTGTTTGGTCAGTTCCTCTCCCAGTGGCCGAACAAGATAGCATCAGGGCACAACAGGCCATAAACCCTTTTTCATCGCACACACACCCTGCCGAATCTTGCTGACACCTGTCCCTGCTCTTTTCTCTCTCACTTGCTTTATGATGGGGAGGTGCCCGTTTTTATTGGGGGTCCACCGATATCTGATGAAACTGTTGGGCCTTGCCGGGTGATTTATTATGGGCTGGACGAACTGTAATGTGGGCTTGTCATCATGACTCTGCTTTTTCTTTGTAGTGAAAATATGTGAATGGCCTACTGTAAATTTAAGAATGTTTGCCTGAAGCATAATATTTTGTATAAAAAGAGAAGCCTGGCTTTGTAAGATTGAGCAGTCTCCTGAGAATATACATCCCGTGCTGTTGTACTTCTAGGACGCCTGTTACCTTGGTTGCAGCCAATAAAATCGATCCTTGACTTCACCTAGAAGACTCTGAGTTTCTGTGGTCTAAATCAGGAAAGTACTCGAGGTCTTTGGGTGTGTACCCTGACACCACTGGGTTACCGGTTCGGTACCGGTTCTGAAAAACCCAGTACCTCAGTTGGCGCCCATAGTGGGGCGATACCAGCGGTACCGGTCCAGCCAGAGGTTCATGAGGAGCTTCGTGTGAAAACTCTGGAGGAAGGCCAACCACTTCATCGACCCCTGCATGTCGACGTGGTCCGAAAGTCTTTGCTGCGAGGTTCCCCGCTTCCCGACGGCTACAAAGGACTGCTGCCCTGGCTATCGCCCTGATTTGGACCTTTGAAGTTTGGTAGAGCGAAACGATAAGACGAGTCTTCTGGTGACGTCATCGATATCTCAGTTAAGTATAAGTGGAGCGTCTCCCAGTCCTTAGTTGGTCTTAGTTTGGGTATCGCCTTGTGGGATCACTTTTTTGGAACTTGCAAGTGCCAAAGCCAAAGGACTCGTGTATTCACGAGCAATATCGTAATCGATAATCCTTTGAAGTTTGAAGCTAGAATAGTGAGCGAAGATGCCTGGTCTTAGCAGACTTGGAAATTTGTTTTGTCTTGGTTGTAATAATAGGGACTCCCGATTGGAAGACTCGTGTCCGGTTCCTCCGATTGGAACTCCAACTTATGAACTGTATGTGAAACATGGAGTAGGCCCCATCACATATAATGAAGTGTGGATCAAATACACCAGAAAAGATGGTGTTTTAAAATGGCCCCAATATGGTAGCTTTGACACGGAAATCTTAGACAATCTCGAAGTTAAACTTTTTAAGAAGAAAGCCCGGCCAGCGATGTTTGACTCTTTCCGCCTATGGCGTAAGGAAGCCAAACAGAAGGAAATTAAATTAGCGAAGAAAAATAAGAGATAAAGGGGTATTTCGATAATGCAAGCTGCTATGCAGTTTAAAGATAATGAAGAAGAACAGATGAGTGAGCAGTTGCACAGGCAACGTAAAATGGTAATAGATAAATGCTATCCAGTTTTGCCGCCTCTTCAGCAAGATGCAGCAAAAGAGCTTGAAAAAGATCTGCTAATGTCGCATTTGTTAAGTTCACCACCCCCCTATGCGCAAAATTCTACGGCACCTCCGTAACCTTTAGCTGCGCAACCCGTGGTTGCATTGCCTCCTGCTCCTCCACAGCACCCACCAGCTACTCTTCAGCTGGCTCCTGCTCCTCCGGTGCTGCCTCCTCAAGGGCCACCGACTTTAACATCTGCTCCTCCTATGCTTCCTACAACTTTGACTACTATATCGACTACCACTCCTGGTACTTCTCCTGACACTGCCTCTGCATCTGCCTCGTCTCACCCTGCTTTCCCTCTTGTCTTTTCATCGACTTCTCCTTCTGTTCGTCAGAGAGTGGCTAGTACTGTCGCTAATTTTTTGCATCCTCTCTTTGGTGCAACGAGTGTAACTCCTGACACAGAGCGCAAACAGTTGCGTAGTCAACAGCCTGATTCTAGGGAGAAAGAAACGTTGAATTATTTGGCACATAAATGGGTTGCTAACCCGGAAAAATATGATTTAGAATGTGTTATGGATGTCGTCACCCAGTGGGAAGCATCAAAGCAGAGATACGTTTTTGAGAAAATGTGTGTTTTTCTATGTGAAGATTTAGAGGAAAATGATTTGGACTCTAATCCGCCCGAGTTGAGCCATGTATGTTTTGAGTTTTCAAAAGGCGCAATTGTGGGTTCAAATGTTAGGAAAGCAGTTGCGACGTTGTTGTCGCTAAGGACTGAAGGTGTTTCTAAGTCGTTGTTTGAATTTGATTCTTCTGGTAAAAAGAAGGGAAGACAATATCCCATGAGAGAAGTAACCCTGGGCGAAGAACTACGCTCCGTTCGCGGAGCTTGCGGAGTTTCGGCAGCTCCGCGTTCCGCGGAGAACGCGTAGCTGTCGATAACTCCGCGATCCGGTGCGTAGCGTAGTTCTCGCGCGCTGAATAACATTATCGCGTGCGCGGCAATGGCTTACCTTCGTTCTGCGTTCGTTTTTTCCTGGTCGCTTGTGCCACCATGTTTGGAAACACTCTCGCACAGTCCCGTGCGACTGTGCGAACGCGATAACGTCATTTTGATGCGAGATAGCGTCATAAGGATGCGCGAGGATGCTTTTTGGTAAGATCGAGTTGCCGAACACGCAGAAACTGCATTCTTTCACAGAATAACTCGCGAGCATGTTAAAACCCAAATAAATTACCATTTTGGTTAGGAAAAAAAAGCAAAAAACCTTAAAGTTGTACCTTTGGCTTTATTTTTAGGGGGGAAGGACCCCTCTTTTTGTTTCTACTCTTGTTTTGCAGAGTAAGGAGGAAGGGCTCTTGAGTTTACAATTTCCTGTTCCTGTCCACCAGGCTCCTCCCAGTGCTTTGTCCATGTGGTGCTCACTTTCCTTTGGATTTTGAGCTGGAAGGATCACTTTCTGTCTGTGTTGGCTGCATTACTGATTTCCTTGGATTTAATGAGGACTTTTTGAATTGGAATTCTCTTTTTCAAGTAAGTTTGTGTAATGTATGAGTGATGTAGACTTGTGCTTGTTTGATTTGATTTTTTTTTTAACTACAGTATTCAATCCTGGAATGAAATTATTGATGGAGGCCTGTACTTTCATGAGGTCCCAAATTGTAATTTTTTTCTAACATTGCATTTTGTGGAATTTAAAATGTTTCTAATTTTTAAGCCAATATCTGACCCTAGTACCCCATGTAGTTAGTGTGTAGGCATGCATGAGTTCATTGTATTAACTTTCTGTGGTTGGCCTGGCCATGTGTTGGCGGCCATTTAATGTTTCCAGCCACTTTGCTCTTGCCATAGGCCTCCAACCTTGTGGCCTACTCTGGCAGTAGGCCATAGGTACTACTCATAGGGTCATGAAAGTTAATCAACTGTTTTTGTGGTGTACCCTTAATGTGAAAATCATGGATGGCTTGGATTGATATAGAAAATCTTATTTTTATGTGTGGGGTATTTCTGGTTTTGGGTGTGTTTAAACTTTAAATACTCTGTCCATTTCTGCCATTAGGTAACCCTAGGAATACAGCTTGGGTAGTTTTGGTAACTTCGCACAGTGTGAGCACGTGAACTTAAATTTTTTGTCTTGTTCGCGCACTCAATGTACTTGCTCGGGAACGCGAACACGACTTTTTATTCCGTTCGCTCTGACGAACATGCCGATTTAGCATTCTCGCGGACAATATGTCCCGAGTTGCATAAAAGTTTCTCAAAAATGTTGCAGGTCTTTCTTGTGCACCTAAAAAGTCCTCATTTATGTTATGTTGTCATTTTGGTAGTAGTTTTCTCTTTTTGGAGCATGGACCACTTCCATTTTCTGTCCTCTATGTAATTTTTTTTTTTTTTTTTTTGGGGTGGGGTGACCAATTTGGGCGGTGGTGTGGTGTGTCCATTTTCTGAAGCAAAGCATTGTCCCTTTGCCATAGGCATTATTGTCTGTCTTCTCTTTCTTGTCATGTTGTTGTTGGTGGCCAGGCCATGTGGTGGCGGCCATTTTGTGTATGCTTCCTTTGTGATTTATTTTGCCATGTTGTTGTTGGTGGCCAGGCCATGTGGTGGAGGCCATTTTGTAAAGTTGTCCATGTTGTTGTTGGTGGCCAGGCCCTATGGTGGTGATCTTTTTGTGTATGCTTCCTTTGTGATTTAGTTTGCCATGTTGTTGTTGGTGGCCAGGCCATGTGGTGGAGGCCATTTTGTGTATACATCCTTTGTGATTTTGCCATGTTGTTGTTGGTGGCCAGGCCATGTGGTGGCGGCCATTTTGTGTATGCTTCCTTTGTGATTTATTTTGCCATGTTGTTGTTGGTGGCCAGGCCATGTGGTGGAGGCCATTTTGTAAAGTTGTCCATGTTGTTGTTGGTGGCCAGGCCCTATGGTGGTGATCTTTTTGTGTATGCTTCCTTTGTGATTTATTTTGCCATGTTGTTGTTGGTGGCCAGGCCATGTGGTGGAGGCCATTTTGTGTATACATCCTTTGTGATTTTGCCATGTTGTTGTTGGTGGCCAGGCCCTATGTCGGCGGCCATTTTGTGTGTCCTTCCTTTGTGCTTTTGCCATAGGCATAGGCCTCCAACCTTGTGGCCTACTCTGGCAGTAGGCCATAGGTACTACTCATAGTACCTATGGCCCATAGTAGGTCATGAAAGTTAATCAACTGTTTTTGTGGTGTACCCTTAATGTGAAAATCATGGATGTCTTGGATTGATATAGAAAATCTTATTTTTATGTGTGGGGTATTTCTGGTTTTGGGTGTGTTTAAACTTTAAATACTCTGTCAATTTCTGCCATTAGGTAACCCTAGGAATACAGCTTGGGTAGTTTTGGTAACTTCGCACAGTGTGAGCACGTGAACTTACATTTTTTGTCTTGTTCGCGCACTCAATGTACTTGCTCGGGAACGCGAACACGACTTTTTATTCCGTTCGCGCTGCCGAACATGCCGATTTCGCATTCTCGCGGACAATATGTCCCGAGTTGCATAAAAGTTTCTCAAAAATGTTGCAGGTCTTTCTTGTGCACCCAAAAAAACAGAATTTGTCATTTGGTTGTTGTTTTGGGAGCCTGGGCAGGGGTTTCTTTGTATGTGTTTTTGCGGTGTTATGTTTACAACCTCTGTCTTAGCCATGGGCTATTTATTCCTTGCACATTAACCTGTCATGTGCAGCAGGCATCCTCGTTTTTCTGTTCATATTGGTATCTATAGGCCTGCTTGACTTTATTGGTTCTTTCTGGACTTCATGTGGCCTTTGAGCTGTGGTGCTGCTGGACTGGTATTATTAGTCTTCTGTTTTGTCTTTTATACATTGACCTGTGTGTCTTTCAATTGTTCATGTTGCCTTACTGCTTGTTTGACTGATGTTGTTCTGCCTTCTTTACTTGTAGGTGCACAAAAAAGACTGAGGAGGTGCTGGTTGTTTTTTCATCCATCGCTCGTTCTACTGCCAGGCGGACGTCCTTCAGTTGTACGCCACGTGTGGTGTGTGACTCATCTGACCAGACATCTCTGCAATTTGTGCTGCTGTGAGCTGACTGACATCAGAAGAAGATGGGCCCTAAGAAAGCTACCAGGTCCTCCACCACAAAGAAAGTTGCTGCGAAGAAGGAACAGCAGAAGGAAGTGTCACTTAAGTCTGGTATGGACCCCAAAACCTTTTTTGGCACCCCAAAAGGTACGCCTGCAGCAGCGGGGTCTGGGGTGCAAGCTGGGACCAGCACATCTGCATTAGTGGGGGCAAGCCAGCATCCCAGGGCCAAGCACATGATGAGGGTCGAAGAGGTAGCCAGCCTTCTGCTTGCGAGCAGTGATACTGAGCCAGAACTAAACTTATCGCTGTCTCAAAGTAGTACACAATCCACGCAAGATGGAAGTGCTCAACAACCACCGCCAGCAGTAGATGTTCAACAACCACAACCACCGCCCGCAATAGGAGTTGTTCACCCACAACCACAACCACTTCCCGCAACAGTTGTTGAACAACCACAACCACCGCCCGCAACAGTTGTTGTTGAAAAACCCCAGGCCGCAATAGTACTTCCTCAAGAACAACAACCACCATCTCCGCACCAAATAGTAGTAGTTGTTCCTCCCGAAGTCGGGGCAGTTCAGGAAGTAGAGCCTCCTTCCGAGCAAGAAGAAGAGGAAGCCACTTCTGTAGGTGATCTATTTCCTTTGAATTCACCAAGGGAAAGGAGGGTTAGTGCATCGAGTTCTTCGCAAAGCATCCCTTCCGATGACCTTGATACGGATTGGCAGCCACAACTATCTGCGCATTCAAAGGAGAGACATCCCAAGAAGACCATGCTAGGAAAAAGGAAGTTTCCAGGCAGGCTTGAACTTATGGAGGTCGATGTAGGTGAGCAGGATACTGCTGGTGATAAAGACGGGTCTGACACTGTCATCATCACAAGCGTTATTCCTGGTGCAGAGGATGTAGAGACAAACATTTTCACCCTATCCAGAAATGCTGCAATGACTGATGAGCAGGTACCACGCATAACTCCTACACACTCAACACCCACAGTAACACCAGCTCCAATTTTTTCAACAGCGAAGGCCCGGCAGCATCCGACATCCAGCAGAAGCGCCACTTCAACAGAAGGAGGTAGTGGCAGTACTAGGACTGAGCTGTCCCATAGTGAAATTCCACAATCCTCCAGTCCATCCGGCATTGGCAGTGGGTCCTCCTCTTCCTATGGCAGGAGACAAAAGTTTACCTCCCCAGTGTGGGACTTCTTTACGGTTCACCCAGTTCAGGAGAACATTGCTGTATGCACCATTTGTCATGCCAATGTTAGTCGTGGTAAGCTTGGTACAAACTATGGGACTGGAGGCCAAACGACCCATTTGAAAAAAACACACGTGATCAGGTGGGAGAACCACCTTGCAAGCTTAAAAAATGTTAGCACTCGTGTTGGTGGGGATACAGTGGTACAAGGTCCACTCATGGTTGACCAGGAGGTAGAAGAAGAGGGAGACGATGACCTTCTATCTAGGAGTGGTACACAATCGACCCCTGTCGCCAGCACTGGAGTGGTAAAGTCCACATCCTCCGCATCTGCAACTTCTCAGTGGCACCAGAGTCAGCTGGAAACACCAAGGAGTGCAAAGTCTGCGATGCAAGGTGGTCCGTCTAGCACAACTCAAAGACATGCAAAGCAGCTTACCATTCCTAGCATGTTAAGGCAGGAGGGAAAGTACGAGCGGAACCACCCAGTAGCACGTTTATACAATGCCAAACTTGCGAAAATGTTAGCACTGGACCTTCTCCCATTTTCATTTGTTGAGGCTGTTGGATTTCTGGAATTAGTGGCAACCCTCTGCCCAAAATGGAACGTTCCCAGTCGCTACTATTTTGCCCGAGTGGCTGTTCCAGCACTACACCACGATGTGCTGGAATTGATTGGGAAAGCCTTACAACAGAGTGTTGTCCATTGTATCCACCTGACAACAGACATGTGGAGCAGTTGCGATGCTACAGATTTCATGTGCATCACCGCACACTGGATCTCTTTTGCAGGTGTTAAAGACAAGTTAACTTCAGGCCTCCGTGACGTTGCTGGAATTTTTAATGATACGCGCAGACATGCAACTATAGCCATGTTTGGTATGGACAAAAGTCATACTGCTGAAAACATTTTGTCTGACTTTAACGACAAGGTCTTTGAATGGCTGAAACCAAGAGGCCTTAAGATTGGTTTTGTTTCCACCGACAATGGCAGTAATGTAGTGAAGGCAATGAGAGAAGGACATTATTTCAGGGTACCCTGTTTGGCACACTGCATAAACTTAGTCGTGCAAGACTTTCTGAAAAATGAAGCCAAAGTCAGCAACATAATGGCCATCTGCAGAAGAATATGCACGCACTTTAACCATTCTTTCAAAGGACGGAAGCTGCTACGGGTCATTCAGCAAGAGCATAGGTTGCCAGTCAAAGCACTGATCCAGGAGGTCCCAACACGTTGGAACTCAACTTATTTCATGCTTGAGCGTCTCTTTGAGCAGTACATCCCACTGAATGCTTATGTCATGTCAAGAAGATTAGGGGATCCTACTGTTAATCTTAAAGCCCTGACCATTGAGATGTGGCAGTGGGACCTCATTAAATGCATCACAGAGATGCTACAACCCTTTGAGGTCTTCACACATGCAGTTAGCAGGGAGGACTGTACTATGGGCCAAGCCATCCCATTGTTGTACATGCTTGAGCAACAGGTGAAGGAGGTCTGTGAAACATACGAAGGTGACGAACAAAAAGTTGATGCATATACCTTAGCCAAGGGCTTAGTCAACCGCTTGTGTGAAAATGTAAGGCTCAACAATATTGTGTCAGGTGAACATTACATAACTGCAACAATCTTGGATCCACGGTACAAATTATTTGTCAGCAGTAACGAAGTAATTCCATTTTCAGATGAGGATGTTGACAAGTACAAAACTTCCATAGCTGCGGAAGCTAATGAGTTAGAAACTGAACGGCTGTTACTTAAAGGCCTGCCACTGCCAGCCCAGGCCAGTCCAAGTACTCCTGACGCAAGTTCTTCACAGCGTGAGAGCAGTGCGTCTGCTTTCCAGCAGGCACCAACAGTACCAAAAGCAGCACCTACACGATCTGATTCAGCAGACCCAACCAAAAGCATAACTGCTTTTTTTCTACAGAAAGGGATGGGTAAGTCCGTTGCTGTTGCAAAGGGAAAAGAGGACCAGCAAAGCCGAGCACCAATGAACATTGAGCGGATGGTTCAGGCCTATCTGGATGACACAACAGAGGTGTTCATGGAGCAAAGCCCATTGGTCTATTGGTATGAAAGAAGGAGACAGTGGCCAGTGCTGAGCAGGCTGGCGATAAAGTATCTGGCTTGTCCTGTAGCCAGTGTCTCCTCTGAGCGGGTTTTCAGTGCTGCTGGTGCCATTGTCACATCGAAAAGGACTAGTCTCTCCCCCAAAAGCGTGGAGCGGCTGACAATGATAAAAATGAATCAACGCTTCATACCACCAGACTATCAAGTACGTGAATCACCGCCGGATGAAGAAAGCGAGTGTGAAGAAGACGTCCTCACTACTGGGTTACATGACCTACTTCTGTCTGAACGCACAGAGTTTGAGGACGAGCTCCTCTTCCCTGACAACTAGGACAGGTATATTAAAGGAATGATGCAATGCATTGCATAGGATTGTTTAGCCGACTCTGAGCAAATGTGCATGGAATTAAAGTATACTAGTAGTAACTTCAGACTCACGTGATGGGCAATTTTCCCATGTTATTTAATAATATACATTATTTATGCACTTGTGACCCTACTACTACAGGTGCAGTCAGTACTTAATTTATCGTTCGTAGTTCATGTTCATGTTGCACAACGTACATTATTTGGTGAAACAGTCCCCCCTCCACCCCCCCAACAAACACAAATGAACTTCAAATGTTTTCTTGTGAAAATATCTTTGTTTTATTTTTATATTTTCATAATGATAATAGAAAAATAAAATATATAACAAATGTAACCCCCTGACCCAGAGCTGTCCCTACACTCCCCTAACCCCAACCAAATTTCTACCCAAATGTACACCCCAACTCCCACATCCCACCCACCAACAAAAGCATTAAAAAAGGGGCAAAAAACAGGGTCCATTTCAAAGCCGGCGGGCTTTCAGGTGTTTGTCCACCAGTATCTTCACACGCTCCTCTAGACCGTCCTCCAGCTTCTTCCGCTCCTCCTCCAACTTCGCTACCCGGCGGAGAATCTTTGCTTTGAAATCACGGCACCTACACTTGCATGCATGTTGTTGTTGTTGTGGGGGGGCCGCCGAAGATGTAACAATGCGGCGGCGGGCGGCTGCCTGACCACGGCGACGTAGTCCTGCAGGCTTGGGGCCCGGGGCATTGGAAGAGGCAGCAGCTGCTGCCGCCGCCTCCTCCTCCTCCTCCTCGGCCTGATCCACCAGCCGGCGGTAGGCCTCTACAATTGCCTGCAGTTTCCGCTGCCGGGCCCGGACTGCCAACTCCTTCCTTGTTGGTTTTTGGGAAGGAGTAACTATAAAGAAAGAAACAGAATTGTTGTAATCCAAACTCCCCGCAAATCAAGAACACAACATTGATTCAACACATAGTGGGCGGCACAGTAGCACTAGCAAGCAAGCTGAGTACCAGAAATTGTGTTGCGTCTATCTTGAACATTCTACAGCCTCTATTAATTTTTCGGACTTTTTGGCACGGCATTATGCCTGCCCTATTAGCATGGGTGTACTTCAACGGTCACACACATTAGAACGAACACCTGTCTTTTTCATATCTCCTTTTGTATTATATACTCTGATTCCGGGAAGGCGGGAACACTCTCAAAGTAACATTAATTAACAGGGGGCAGCTAGTAGCACATGTCTAGTAAAGACTATAATACTTTATACCGCGCAACAAACCTTATTTGGTTTGTGTTTCACCAGCAACGACCCATGCACCCAGTCGTCCCCTCCTTCCCTTGCCTTTGGGTTTGCCCAAAACACCGCTGCTGCTGAGACTATCCACTAACCACCGGTATTGGGTGTGTCTCCCAACCACGCTGGCAGCTGTGTTTTCCCCTTTACATGCTTTAACAACAACCCATGCATCCGACTGCTATCAGCCACTTGCATTACTGTAGTGGTAATGCTTAGCATGCTAATGACAAGTAAAGGTAACATCATATATTTTCCAGTAGAGTACAGTGAGAAAGTTTTCCCCTCCCACCAAGTAATGCAGATCACTATTGAATGTAACTTACCATCGCCCGCCGCTGTTGGCTCCCCCCCCACTGCTGCTGGTGTAGGTGCCTCTGTTCCTCCTGTCCCCGCCGGGATCGCTGAAGCTGCGCCGCTGTCCCCTTCGGCACTGGTCGATGGTAAGGGTTCTGCACCTATAAAAATAAGTACACCTTTTTAGATGGATGCACAGCCCCCTTTGTACTTGTTCACCAAGAATGGAGTTCTTCAAAACAGTTAAGTACAACGTACGTAATCAGTATGAGTACACATTGCATAGTACAGCAGAGTCACTACACATATTAGCATTCATTGTTATGGTATGGTACCCAAGCTCATCTCATCTGTCCTGCTACTCTAGTCCTTGGAAATTGGAAGTGAACTATGTAACCTTTGTACATCAATGTATCCAGTTTTGCGCATGTTAACTCGCAGCTTGTTGCGCAGTACGAGAAGACGCTCTGGGGCAACACATCATTGTTCAATGCATACACCTGAAGAGGTGGGAAAGTAAAAGGGCCCGTATTTAAGTTTTCTATGTGGATTGTGGAATAGAGTTTGCTTACAGGTTACAACTTCTTTTTAGCATGGCTGCATAAAACTGGCATAAATGTATTTAATACTGTCTAACGTGCACCACTTTTGTCATTATTTTTCGGCAGGTGAGAAGATTGCCTTCTACGAAGCGGACATTTCCATAGCTTACAAAAAAAGAGGAATATCTGACCAGTATACGTTGGTGAGAGGTCTCCGATAGTTGCCACATTTCCCTATTGTGCACTAGTAGCTGTACAAATGTTGATTACTTTATTATGCCTGTTTTAACTCTGGATTTTTTCTGGTGGGCCCTTCAACGTATTGGACGGAACAACTTAAAAACATTGATGTTACTTACTTACTTCTAACAAAATAAAGCTTTTGAATGACCACTTTGACTCTGAAGTTTATTTTCAGTGTCTGTTGTCTTAGAGACTCACACGAGTGAGTGAGCAAAAGGGGGTTTCTTAGGTAACGGTTTGTGTCCTAAAAGCATTCGGCATCTTGGTATTGGGGTTCAGGAGTGTGATTTGAACAATAGACCAATGACTCAGGCCATATAGGCTGACGTTCAGTGAATTGTGCGTTCCTCAGAGTTCTGTGACTGAGGTGTAAGTAAGGTCCAACCTGCCTATCAGTACCAACAACATCCAATTTTCGTGTGCATAGTTACACAGTTGTGTAATATGTATATAACTCCATAGGAGATAGAAGAATACCCACAAGACTAGTAGTGGTATACTAACGTTTACAAAAATACTAGACAAACATCATTCTGGATGCATACTTGGTTGCTGTCAATTGACAAAGCACTGCAGACACATTACAGAGGAAAAAACAAGCACTGTTGGACTTACTGGGGACAGCAGCAGGATCCTCAGTAGAGGAGCTCTGTGTAACTGGTGGTTCACCCGCCGACTCGGTCCCTGTATTCTGCTTGCCCCTGGGTTCTGTGGTTCATGTAAAAATTAAAATAATAAACAAAGAGAAAAACATTGAGTGCTGTGAAACATAGACATCATTGCAAATCACACTGCTACAGTGGAACAGAGCCGGAGGCAACAAATCCATGCCAGGGGCCGCAACGCAAATATGTATCCATCCTTAGAGTATTATTAAATTAAGGATATCTATTGGTGCGGTGGCCCCTGAAGTTTGGTGCCCCTGTGCAGTTGCACAGCTTGCACATGCCCCCTAGAGCCGGCCCTGGCTGAGGTAAGAAGAACAAAGTAACGTTAGCATTCTTTGCAAGAAAAGGATTCGATTCATGCAGAAGAGAAGGCCGTGAAAAAAATGCTACAATATGCAAACAACGTACAATTATCCATCCACCGCTATTTCACTGACGGACAAAGGAAGGACAAGACTCTATTAATAGCATTAACTAACTTCAGTTCTCAACAATAAAGAAAATCTCACATCAATAAACAGCAACAGCTAGCGCCAAGTTGAAACAACACGCAAGAGCCAGTGAAGAAGAAGAACACTGTCATACAATGACAGTAGATATACCGGAATACATCGCAAATGTAACTAGGGGCAACAGTCATCGCGTTACTTATTCAGCCAATATTTACAAAGATACAATAACAATATTTATACAACTATATATATATATATATATATATATATGTGTATATAACTATATATATATATATATATATATATATATATATATATATATATACACACTTTATTTTTGGGGTAGCCACTCACCAAGACCCACAACCTCCACACCAAGCAGGTCCAACAGGTCCTGCTCCCGGTCCAAAATGTCGGCCCAGCGGTGGGACAGCTGATGGTGGGTACGCCGGATACCGGAGCAGCGGAAGACTGCACGGCGCACCTTCGCCCACCGCCGGAGACGCTCTTCAATGCGCTGGTAGCCGGAGCCGGGCCTGCCGCCTGCTGCCAAAGTCAAGGGGAGGTGACGTTGGATAAAAAAGACCAGGGCGGCCACCTCCTCCTCCCCAAAAAGTTGGCGGGGCGTCACTCCTGCCGGGCGCATTCTGCCGCAAGGCAGCCGGGTTTTTTTAGGCACAGCCGCCTTGCCCTTTGAGCCGCCGATGCTGCTGGCACCCTTCACCATGGTTCTGGGTGGAGGGGAGAAGGAAAGTTGAAGACAAAAAGGTTAGGGGAAGAAAGAAGAAAGATAAAAGAAGGAAGTAATATAAAACAAGAGAAAAGTTGCAAAAAAAGTGGTAAAAGTAAAAATAAAATGAGAAATATAAACCTAGGCACAGACAGAAATAGGTAAGAAGTCAAGAAAGTTAGAAAAACTGAGGGAAAAGACCAGGATGGAAGAGATAGGAGTGAGATGCTAAAGTAGGCCCAAAACCATAGCCAGAGTGTGAAATCGAAGATGGCTCTGCCCGTCGCGACCGCCGCGGTAAGTTCGCGCGATATTTGACGCGATCACGCACTTTGGCAGTGCGAACGAGAAGATGAGTTCCCGAACATGTCTAACACAACGCGAACACGTTACTTGTGACCCGGAACCGGAAATAAGGGAACGCAAGCGGGCGGGACAAACCTCATTGAGTAACTTAGCGCGCTAGCTATTGCGAGCATGCAGGCAGCGCCCCGAACACGCGCACCGCGCTCCCGAAGACGAAAAACGGCGCGCGAACGGGTCTAGCAAGCTACTACGCATGTCCGCGGAGCTACGCGTAGCTCGCGGAGTGCAAGTGCGTCTTCGCGTAGCTTCGCGGAGTGCGGCTACGCGAACTACGCCCAGGGTTAGAGAGAAGTTCCTCCAGTATGGAAGGAAGAAGTAGCGGCTGGTCCTGGTAATGTTCCACCAGCTATACCAGCACATTTCCAGCGTGTATGGGTACATGTTCCTTGGAAGCGAGCTGAAGTTTTGGCTCTTAAACAGACATTACCTGATCCCCGTAAAAATCCCGCAGGGTATTACAAGGAATTGTCACAGACTGCAGGTTCCTGCATTATGAATTTAGCCGACAGACATGTTGTTTGGGAACGTTGTTCCACAGCCTTTATGGGGAAAGATTCATCATGCAGATCATGATCAGGGGTTAGGTGACACATGGGCTAATATTGCTGCTGCAGATGACCGACAAGTTGGTGGTGCTAAACCCGAGCCTTTAGTAGCAGACCTCCCTGGTAGGATTATTAATTACATGAAGACTTTAATGCCTGCCATGCGAGTAAATTGGGATAAATTGTCTGCATGTAAGCAGAAGAAAGATGAAACGGTCTCAGATTTCTTCACCAGGTTTGAAGAGACTTTTGTCGACCACAGTGGTCAAGATATGAGCACAGAAGGTGGTCAGCGACTGTTCGTCGATAAATTTGTGCACAATCTGCTTCCAGAGTTGTGCAAAAAGTTGAAAGAATCAGAGAGTTCTTGGGCAGTTTCCTCCTCAGCACAGATATTGGCTACTGCACAATATTACGAAAATCGAGACAAAGACGAGAAAGAGCAGAAAAGAAAACGAAAGAGTTGAAAACGAAGGTTTTGTTACAGCAAGCATATCCGCCACGTGGTGGTCAAAATAGTGGTGCTCAGAGTAACTATCAGAATAATTATCAGCAGCCTCAACAGTATCAGAGGAACTCGCAAAGAGTCGAGTACACTCAACCACGGGTCCCTGTAGGTCCCAATCAGTGTTCATATTCTAAGGAAGAGGGTCATTTTAAGTATAGTTGCCCTGTTTTGTTACAGCGCGCAAATGGTGTTTCAGGTGCACGAGGTCGAGGTGTTCAACAAGCTCCAAGAGGTAGAGGACGTGGAAATTTCCCCCAGAACGCGCTCTCCTTTCCGCCTCAAAATTCAATGGACAAATTTGATCAGCAGAATAACGCGTCCGGTAGGACAGCTCAGTACTACGCTGATGATTACTATGCAGAAGATGAGCAAATGGACGGTAATGATTGCTAGGACAGCCATAGACAAAGAGAGGGAGTTGTTTCAGTTCCAGTAGATCAGAGTGGACCATACGTTGAGGTGATTACATCAGGTGTGTCAGAGCCTTTTCTGTTGGATACTGGTGCTACAAAGAGTTCTATTATGCACTCAAAACTCCCTGGCGCACCTTTGTCTGGCGAAACGAATGTATCAGTAGGTTTTTCTGGCTCCCCAGTTAGAAATCTGATTTCTGACCCTTTGTCCCTTTCTGTTGGACCTTGTGAATTCGAAGCACCCCTTATTCTGACAACAGGTTGTGGTGAAAACTTGCTAGGATTAGATTTGCTGAAAAGATTGAATGCAACTTTGTACTGTTCTCCTTCTGGAGTACAACTTACACTGGGTAAGAAAGTGGTTTCTCCATAGTATTTGTCAAGGGATAAACTTCCAACAGAATTGTCATCTCTCCCTAATATTCTTTGGGCTACTGGTCCTAATGATCTGGGTCTTTTAGAAATACCACCATATGTTGTAACATTGAAAGCCAATGTTAAAATGCCACGAATTCCCCAATACAAAATCTCTAGTGAAGGTGAAAAAGCGTTGTTAGCGATCATTTACGATCTGATTGAAAAAGATGTAATTGAAGAGACAAGAGGCAACGTTTGCAATAGTCCTGTTCTGCCTGTTTTGAAGCGAACTGACCCTTCCCAGCCACCTGTTTACAGATTCGTGATTGATCTTAGAGAGGTGAACAAAATCGTTGTGCCACAGTTTCCAGTTGTTCCTGACATTACTGCCCTATTGACTATGATTCCAGCTTCTGCCACCTGGTTTTCGGTGATTGACTTGAAGAATGCTTTCTTCAGCATCCCGATTGCTGAGGAGAGCAGGGATATTTTTGGCTTCAGTTTAGGAGGACGCAGCTTCCGCTTTAAACGCGCTCCACAGGGCTACTGTGAAAGTCCATCAATATATAGTCAAGCTTTAAAAACACAGCTTGATACGATTGTTTTACCTGATGGCGCTACCCTCATTCAGTATGTAGATGATTTGCTTGTTGCTGCAGATCCTGAGGAAATCTGTAAAGAAGCCACGTTGTCATTGTTGCGTCATTTGTGTGATTTGCACCACAAAGTGTCTCTTTCAAAATTGCAATATTGTCGACAAGAAGTGACCTACTTAGGTCATCTCTTATCGAAGGAGGGAAGGAAACTGACCCCAGAAAGAATTCAGGCAATAGCAAAATTGAGTGTGCCAAGAACACAGAGAGAAGTACGTGCTTTCTTGGGCATTACCTCATATTGCAGGCAATGGATACCAAATTTTTCGTTATTAGCCAAACCTTTGGTGGCATTAACGTGTAAAGATACACCCAATCCCGTTCCTTGGTCTGAAGAGTGTCAGAAAAGTTTTTTTGAATTGCGCACAGCATTATGTTCGGCCCATGTGTTAGGTACACCCAACTACAGTAAGCCCTTTACATTGTATGTCCATGAGAAAGAGGGTTGTGCATTATCAGTGTTGACTCAGTTGTTTGGAGACAAGCAGCGTCCATATGCATATTTTTCGTCGACTTTGGATCCGGTAGCTAAAGCATTGCCGAGTTGTTTAAGAGCAACAGCGGCAGCAGCTGTTTCTATGCGACAGTCTGCTGGTCTAGTGATGAATAATATGTTAGTCGTGATGGTTCCACATGCAGTGGACACGTTGTTGAACAGAACCAAGACACAGCACTTAACTAGTGCTCGATTGTCAGGTTACGAGTTGACATTGTTAGCGAGTCATGTGCACATAAAAAGATGCAACACCCTCAACCCAGCTACGTTGTTGCCAATTGTAGAGGAACTAGATGCTTCTGAACAGCATGATTGTTTTCTTAGAACAGAAGAAGAAACGAAAGGGAGAGTAGATCTCCTAGATACCCCCCTTGCTGAATGTGATGGTACATTATGGGTGGATGGTTCATGCTTCAAGCTCCCGAATGGTGACACGACTGCAGCATATGCTGCCACGACTTTGCATACAATTGTTGAAGCTGCATGTATTCCACATAATTCAGCTCAAGCAGCAGAATTGATTGCACTTACAAGAGCATGTGTGTTGTCAAAAGGAATGAAAGTGACCATCTACACCGATAGTCAGTATGCATTTGGTGTGGCTCATAGTTTTGGACGATTGTGGAAAGAACGTGGGTTCCTGACTTCGCATGGAGCTAAGATTCAACATGGTCAGATGGTGAATGAGCTTCTTGAATCACTGACCTTGCCTCTGCAAGTGGCGATTGTGAAATGTAGTGCTCACAAGAAGGTGACTGATGATGTTGGTCGTGGAAATGAATTTGCTGACGAAATCGCGAAAGAAACTGCAAGGAATGTAATGAGCCGAATGTATGTTGCAGGCCCTGCAAGATGGGTTGGTGATGTTGGAATGTGTGAAGACACGATAGAGAGTGTGAAGTCTATTCAAGCTGAGGCTACAGAGAAAGAGTTGAACATGTGGAGAGAAAGTACAGGTAGAATGGATGCAAATGGTTGTTGGGTTGAATTGTCAGAGCATCAGAGATGGTTGTTACCCGATGCATATGTGCTTGCAGTGGTTACAATGGCTCATGGAATGGCTCATATCAGCGTGAAAGGGATTTGAAAGTTGTTGGCTCCAGTATTGCAAAAATTTAGGAATTCCCAAGTGTGCAGAGAATGTCGTCAAGAATTGCATGGTGGGTCTGAAACACAATCCTGGTAGGGGAACCCCAACTCCAGCTGGTCATTTTGCACTTCCTACGTATCCGTTCGAGGTTTTGCAGCTAGATTTCATCCACATGGAGAGGTGCAACAATTTAAAATACGTACTCGTTGTTGTTTGTGCCTTTTCAAGATGGGTAGAAGCCTATCCCCTAAAAGACAACACTGCCTTATCCACAGCTAAAGCCCTTGTGAAAGAGTTCTTCCCCAGATTCGGAATGCCTAGGATGGTCTGGAGTGACAATGGGAGTGAATTTGTGGGTCGTGTGATGAAGAGAGTATGTGAAGGGCTAGGCATTCAGCAAAAGTTCCACGCTGCAAATCACCCCCAATCAGCTGGATTAGTAGAATGCTACAACGGCACTTTAAAACTTAAACTGGCCAAAATCCAAGCGAGCTCTGGTCTTAAATGGCCTGACGCTCTACCCTTAGCACTCCTATCCACCAGAATGACTGTGCATTCGCGAGTGGGACTTAGTCCCTACAAAATAGTTTTTGGCCGCCCAGCCAACATATGGGGAGTGCCAAGGCCCACTAAGTTCAGTGAAATAGAACACCCTGTTTTGCTTGATTATTTCTACGAATTGACGGCTAAATTGCGTGTTTTACACCAACAGGTCCATGACACCCTGCCTCCAGTCTCTGAAACTCCAGGTCATCAGATCGACCCTGGATCTTGGGTCCTCGTGAAAAATTTCCAGCGAACCAAGAACGACCAGCCAAGGTGGACCGGACCGCACCTCGTTCTTCTTTCCACAAGATCAGCTGTTCGAGTGGAGGGGAAGAAAAACTGGATCCACGGGATCCACTGCAAGCGGATCCCTCTGCCTCTGCCATATGACCGCCGACTCAGAGACTGAAACCGTGCCACGTTTTCTGCCTTTCAGTGATGCACGTGTAAAAGGAACACTTACTGAACAATAGAGTGATAACATTTTGCAACCAGCTGTATCACCGTCAATTCGATTGGACACTACAGAGCCTGAACTCCTGTTTCAGGACCAGACAGTACCTGGGAAAAAGCGCTATAATTTGAGGCCGAGACCTATGGACAAATAAAATTCTTTTTTTCTCCTCCAAGTACTATTTTTGAAAGTGTAGCTCTCCCATCAGAGAAACTTGCTTATTTTTGTTATTCGAACCGCCATCCGGGTTCCGCTGCTAGGGCCGCGATTGCCCAAAGTCTTTGGGGTGCAGCTGACGACGTTAGGTCGACAGTTTTGGTTGGTCCAAGGGATTTGCCCTAGACTGACAGAAGCATTCCTTAGCAGAAACAACCTCCCATCGCGGGCAGCACTTTAGAGAGGATGGAGTTTTTCGAGATGGAGAGACCTGCCAAAACTGTGAACTTTAAAAACCGAATATGTAAAATAATGACAAAGAAAAGCTTTTTGATATTGTGCATTTTCATGTTATTCAGTGTGATGATATTTTTAATAAGTTATGTGTTATTCTCTTTTCAAATAACATTTGCACCCACTACATTGCCTATACCTCCTCCTTCTACTGTTTCCCCACACTCTTTTCAACCCCTTCCTGAACACGAATCCGCTAGGAGATTAGAGATTATTAATAACTCCTTTGTTCAGCTTTTGCACCAACACCAACTAGTAATGAACACAACTAACTGTTGGGTGTGTGGTCTTATGCCTCACACAACGGATAAAGGTATCCCTTATCTGGTCCTGCCTTTCAGCCACAATGGTTCTGTGTGGGCATACAGAACAATGTTCATATATGCACATAAAATCTACCCCCTACGTTCTGTAACAGACAATCAGTGCTCTAGTTAAGGGTATAGTAGACATGATTAAGGAAGATATTTCTTATGAGACTATCCCGAGAGATGAGACACTAGTATACATAGGATGGAACGTGACCGGATATGGAGCTACTCTGAGTGAGAAACAACAAGCTAAGAGATCTTCCCCGATTAGGATTGTACCCCATCAGGGTCACCTGTGTCTGCAAGGTACTGGCAAGAATCCCAGAGCTCAGCTAGGGAAAAGCATCTGCACTGAAACATATGTTTTTGCATCTCAGACTTCCCCTCCATTCTTAGCAGCTAAGGGTACCTAGTTCATCTGCCATGATAGAGCCTATACATGGTTGCCCCCTGACTTTTCGGGCACCTGTTTTGTTTCGTTCCTGCTGCCTCCCACCTACACAGCGGCTGCAGATTACCACAAGACAAGGATAGTTAGAGGTGTCTTCAGCGAAGAAGACACTGCAGGACAAGAATTTGGGGACTTCGTAAAGGGTTTTCTGCCGTTCTGGGGACCCATGGTTAACAGCAGGAACATAGGGCAATTGACAAGGGTGGTTGAGTCCACCGTAATTGAAACTGCTGGTGCCCTTAGTAACTTGACTGCTGAGCTCCAGTCGGATCGTCTTATGACCCTTCAGAACAGGGTCGCATTAGATGTCATACTTGCAGACCGAGTTGGGGTATGTAGATTGATCCAATCGAGTTGCTGTGTTTTCATTCCAGATAACACTCCAACAGTGTACCAGGCCATCTCTAAACTGCATAAGATTTCCAAATCTATTCATGTGGATAAAGGAGATTGGTCATTAATGGGATGGTTCTGGGAACTGATATCCGCCTGGGGATGGAAAATTCTGATGGTCATTGGGATGGTCTTAGCCATTCTTTTCCTGTTCTGTCTGTGCGTGCAGTGTGCTCCTGCAATATGTGGCCTCTGTGCTACATCATGTGTAAGGAAACCTGTATCAAGAGACGAGCTAAGTACTAGAATGATGTTACAGCAACATCTCAATGACTTTAGGAATATAGACCTGGACTCAGATTAGCATGAGATTAGGTTAAATTGCCTATGTAAGGGCAAAAGGAGGGTTTGTAGTTCTGAAAATTCTGGACTCGTGAATAAAACTTCATCATAGCATGACGATTTTTATATCAAAAGACCGAAAATGGCTAGTACACTATGTACAAGCATTTTCGTCATATTAGAGTGACGATTTCACCTCGAAATCGCCATTTTCGTCTTGAACCCTTGGCTTCCATTTTGTGTACGGCAGCCATTTTATGGGTTGCCCTGACATAGGCTTATAATACAGCTAAATTCGATTCCAAAGGACACGTACACCTTAATTGACTTTTCTCTGACCTGGGCAGGTTAAAACCATTGCCCCAGGCCGAACCTGTTTGGTCAGTTCCTCTCCCAGTGGCCGAACAAGATAGCATCAAGGCACAACAGGCCATAAACCCTTTTTCATCGCACACACACCCTGCCGAATCTTGCTCACACCTGTCCCTGCTCTTTTCTCTCTCACTTGCTTTATGATGGGGAGGTGCCCGTTTTTATTGGGGGTCCACCGATATCTGATGAAACTGTTGGGCCTTGCCGGCTGATTTATTATGGGCTGGACGAACTGTAATTTGGGCTTGTCATCATGACTCTGCTTTTTCTTTGTAGTGAAAATATGTGAATGGCCTACTGTAAATTTAAGAATGTTTGTCTGAAGCATAATATTTTGTATAAAAAGAGAAGCCTGGCTTTGTAAGATTGAGCAGTCTCCTGAGAATATACATCCCGTGCTGTTGTACTTCTAGGTTGCAGCCAATAAAATCGATCATTGACTTCACCTAGAAGACTCTGAGTTTCTGTGGTCTAAATGAGGAAAGTACTCGAGGTCCTTGGGTGTGTACCCTGACACCACTGGGTTACCGGTTCGGTACCGGTTCTGAAAAACCCAGTACCTCACGAACTAGGAGAAATAAGAAGGACACAGATAAAAACTGCCCTTCATGGTTTACTCATGTCAGAGTACCTCAGAGTCAACACAGCTCCACCAGGCCTAGTGGTTCGTAATGAACCCTACATCTTTCTTGACGACAAAACATTCAAAATTGACTGGTCTCAAATCTCATGGCGCTGTACATGAGACTGGATTGTCCTTATAATAAAAACCGCCAGCAGACTAGCATCAGAACTTAAAGTAGAAATCCAAGCCATTGAGGTACGACTAAAAAATTATGAGTCCCCTGCCAATTTGAAAAAACACCTTGATGAACTCAATAAAACACTCAATGAATTTGAGACCTCGCTGAAATTGAGCAAGTATGGAAAATTCAAAAAAGACACGGGACGATGGACAACGGAGAAGACCCGAGATATCAAGGCACCCGCCAAAACTATCGACGTCCGAATTTCCATGGAGCGAGAGGATGGAACAACCACCCTCCACCTATGATGTATACACCTCCACAGTATGGTCCCCAACCATTCCAGCTCCCACACGGGCTCTATCCCCCATGGCATACTAACAACAAGTCTACAGCTATTATGACCAGGACCCTTTTTTAGGGTCGCGCCAAGGGAGGAACAAGGGACGGAATCGGAGGGGCACAACCGTACACTGGACCACAGGAGAAGAAGAACCACTCAGAATGGCGACAAGGAGCATGACAGGGGCGTCCAAGAACCAGAAGTAAGCCTGATAGTGAACCTGACCGATTTTAACATATCAGAAGCACAGACAAAAGTACTGGAGAAAGGGCTTGGCCAATATGTACACATTTCTTCTCTGTAAGGAAGAACAGGAATTTATAAGACGCCTAAATATCCAAGTCTTTTTCAAGGATAAAGAAAGGGAAACACAAAAGAGTGACTCTGGACTAAGACCCAAGTCTAACTTCACACCATTGGATAACACCTTACCAATCGAACTACTGACCTTCGAAAAGGCGGTCATGAAGGATCTGAACGATCTAGATCCACGGAATAAAAGGATTTTTCAAAATATCTCCAATGAGGAACGAAAAGCATTACAGGAATTGAGCTGCAATACTGAACTAGTAATAAAACCAGCAGACAAGTGCGGTGCGACGGTGATCCAAACCAGGCAACAGTATGGGAATGAATGCGCAAGACTCCTCCAGGACCAGCGCAATTATGAGATACTTCACACTGACCCGACTGAAAGGATTCAAGTGAAAATAAAAACAATGGTGGAGGAAGCACTAACACACAACTGGATCACGAAAAAGGAAGGGGAATTTCTCTGTCAAAAAAATCCAAGAACCCCATATTTATACACCTTACCAAAGATACAAAAAGGCTGGACAATCCACCAGGTCGGCCCATCGTTTCGGGTATCAGATCAGTTCTGGAACCGGTGTCGAAATTTGCAGACGCTTTCCTACGACCTATGGTACAACAAACATCCACGTACGTTAGGGACACCAAGGATGTACTAAATCTACTTGAAGATCTGACTTTCGACCCGGATTCCCAATTACTGATAATTTGTGGCATGGAGAGTCTGTATACCAGCCTCCCACACAATGAGACCCTGAACATCATTGAAGATATCTTATTTGAGGCTGATTGGGAATACCAGATGCCAAAGAATGTGATTATGGAGTGCTGCGCACTGGCCCTAAAGGAAAACTTTTTTGAATACGAAGGCACCCTTTACCTACAGAAGCACAGGACCAGCATGGGGAGCCTCTTTGCTCCCTGGTCTCTATGTGCACAATCTAGAAACCACCAAGATACTCCATCCCAGCAATCCCTTCAGACAGAATATAAGAATTTGGAAAAGGTACATTGACGACATCCTCATCATTTGGGATGGGGATGAACGAACGTCACAACAATTTCTGACATGGTTAAACCTGCAAGATGATTTCCTGAAATGTACAAGTACTAGCTCCAACAGCAGTCTTGTATTCCTCGACCTCAACATCTTTCCAAGAGATGGAAGATTGATGACTACTACCCACTTTAAAGACACATCCAAAAATTGTCTACTGATGTACAGCAGCTTTCATCCAAAGCATCTACGGGATAATCTACCGTACGGGCAATTTCTCCGATTAAGGCGGAATTGCACCGAAATTGAGAACTTCAAGCTGCAATCTAAAGATCTTAGGAGGAAATTGGAGGCCCGTCAGTACCCAGAGACAATAATCAATCAGGCTTTCAAGAGAGCATGAAATAACTGCAGGGAGAGTCTCCATGAGGAAAAGATACCCAAAGAGGAAGAAAGAAGACCCATATGTATCACCACATACAATTCCAGTTCAAACCAAGTCACAAAGATTGTGAACAAACATTGGAAAATTTTGAATAGCAGGGGATTGCAGTTACCAAAACCGATGTTCTCTCGCAGAAAGGGGAAAAGTATAAGAGACATACTGGTGCATACTAGACCCAAAATACTGAACAATTACCCCAGCAGGAATCCAAATTACGTACAAGGGCACCATCCGTGCGGAAAATGTAAGGTCTGCTGTCTCACAAGAAAGAGCAAAACACTGACCTTCTGCAATGGAACAACCTGGGAACAGCGAAGTTTCACAACCTGCAACTCAAACAACTTTGTATACATGATTACGTGCCCTTGCCGCCTGGAATATGTGGGTATGACCAGTAGGGCCATCAAAATAAGAATAGGGGAGCAGAAAAGTACAATCAAATGCAGAAGAGCAAGTACCAAACTAACGACACACTTTCTGGAATCTGAGCACAAACCTGAAGATATCTCCTGGACTGTAATTGAACAGGTGGCCAGAGAAGAACATCTCCTTGAAAAGGAACAAAGGTCGGTGTTTTGCTTGAACACTAACAACACAGGCCTAAACGATGATATACCGTGGGGACAGCTGTAAGCATCCCTCCAGAACTATTCTTAAAAATGCATTGAATGAGAACTGACAGTGATGAATCTAATACTCTGCGATCGCTGGTTTTCTCTGTAAACAAGATACTTTCTCAACAAAAACAAGTGTTGCTATTGTCATTGGGTAAATAACCATCACCAGTAGATCTCCGAGCTCAAAACACCTATGCCAGTAACAATTCCCAAAGGATGTCTCCTCTATATTTCGCTGCCCCATTGAGCAAAGTTCTTCCAATGCACTTTGACAGAGACCCGAGGGGGCGCTATGTGATTTCCCTGCATCACCGGTTGAGAAAACTCACTCTTTTGCCCGTCTTTCTTTTTCTAATAACGGTCCAACCATTGCCACCCCTCGATGGCAGAGTACAACCACTTTCGATATTACCATCAGATAACATCGTCTTTCTTGGCCCACTTAGAAATCTCATTTTATTTTATTTATTTTTTATGCATTGTCCGATTACCACCTCCTTTTGAAATCGGTATAAACAGAGAAGAAAGACCGCACCATCGGGTCTTTTTCCTCGCAAACATTGCCATAGTGAGCGGCCATCTTTGTTCACGTTCTAGTCTTTTACCTTCTGTGCTACCGGGAATGACGACACAGCATGAAGCAGGAAATGGCTCCTCCGGCATAAAGAGAAAGGCCCAGCAATCCCTCTCTGTTCCCTCGGAGCTGCCGGAAGGGTAGGATTAATACGGATTATCAGAAGCGGTCACGTAAGTTAGACCTCGATCATGGGTCTTTAAAAACACCTGGTCACATGCTGGGAATGGGCCGCGCTCGATAAACAAGCAGTCCCGCCTGAATCTATTGTTTGTTCCTTCACAGCAAACCGCCGATAATTACCCTAAGATGCAGACTCATGGGGCAAACATCTATTGAAACCACTGTATGTATAAGCCATTTGCATTTACTTTATGAACAGGTGCCATTATTTCACCGTTCGTTTTTAAAAAAAACGGACTTATTCCTGGTCTCCTCTTTTTAAATTGCAATATTGCCACTCAGAACCTTACCAACGAGTTTTTCTGTTACACCTAAAGCTAGATGGCTTGGGACAGCCAAAGAATATGTGTGTGGATTACTTTGCTGTATGTGTATTGTTTTGTGTGTGCAACATGGGAGGGGAATTACACTCTCAGCATGATTGATATTAAGAAAACAAGATATTATGTACCAATCGTTCATTTTTTTCCAAAGAAGGAGTATGAATGCAATACATCTCTTTCTGTGTAGACATTATGCCACCATGTGACCCACACCATTAGGTCGGTCCTTGATCATCATGCGCAGAGCATTTCTTCCTTTGTGCTTTGTTGAATTTTACAAATTGTATTTTTTGGTTTTTTCTCCCTTTTCCTTCCACAGGGACCATATTAGATCAACCGTTTTACGCTTCACCTGGGGCCCACTCAAGCCCAGAAGCACAACTTGGTGGTATCTTTTTGCTGCCCAGTTTAGGACTTTTAGGCATACAACACTTATTCAGAATTGAGTATTGTTAGTAGGGACACATATAGGTCCTGATGAGTAAGCAGGAGGGGATTGCTTATGAAACATGTCATGTCGACCAAGTAGCTAACACCTTTGGTTCTACTTTTTTAGAAAACCCTTTGTACTTTTCCCAGCTTGGGAAGTCAATAAATATTTTTTTCTACTAGCCAGGGAATTTTTAAACCCTTTTTGTATTATCACTACACTTTATTAGGTCCCTACTCCCACTTTTCACTGACTACCGTCACACACACATAGCCTATCGTCAAATACTTCAGTGCTCCCGCGTAGTCCGTAGGTCGCAGCACGCCCCGCCCCGTAGAGGGACGGAAAGACCCCTATGATGAAGCATGACACTATGGGATTCATAGTGTGTGAGGGGTATTTTAAAAGCACATAGTGCTCTCCATTTTGCCATTTGCAAACGAGAGCTTATATCACAACCCTTCGACACTTAGTCTTCACTCTATAGAAAAAACCAACAAAATACTCACTTTTTTACATTTGATAGAATCCTTTTGGTTGTCTACTACGTTTAGGAGGGTGATTCTATCACTACAGCCTCTGGACTTCCTCATTTGTTTTTTGGATCTTCACTGGCAGCGTGCAGCTGCAGAAGTCAGCAAAATAAATTCCCACACAATTACGTTCCATACTTCTGTACTGCCACGACACTTTTTTCTCTCAAAGTCCCACAGGAGAGACTTATCTAAAGAATAGCCAAACTGGGCCTTGCATTCACGGAAGACGAAATATCCAACCTCATGGCATCATTGGGTACCTTTGAGGGCCTCAACTCTAGTGTACCATCTACCAGTAACAACGATTGGGACGAACTAGAAAAAATAAGAAAGACACAGATAAAAACTGCCCTTCATGGTTTACTCATGTCAGAGTACCTCAGAGTCAACACAGCTCCACCAGGCCTAGTGGTTCATAATCAAACCTACATCTTTCTTGACGACAAAACATTCAAAACTGACTGGACTCAGATCTCATGGCGGTGTACAAGAGACTGGATTGACCTTATAATAAAAACTGCCAGCAGACTAGCATCAGAACTTAAAGCAGAAATTCAAGCCATTGAGGTACGACCAAAAAAGTATGAGTCCCCTGCCAATTTGAAAAAACACCTTGATGAACTCAATAAAACTCTCAATGAATTCGAGACCTCGCTGAAATTGAGCAAGTATGAAAGATTCAAAAAAGACACAGGACGATGGACAACGGAGAAGATCTATCCTTGCACCAAAGAGGATTACAGACCCTCCAGGAATAATACTACTGATGACGACTCATCAGACGCCGAATCTAACAGCTCAAATTCCAGCAGAGGAAAAAACCCTAGATATCAAGGCACCCGCCAAAACTATCGACGTCCGAATTTCCATGGAGCGAGAGGATGGAACAACCACCCTCCACCTATGATGTATGCACCTCCACAGTATGGCCCCCCACCATTCCAGCACCCACACGGGCACAATCCCCCTAGGGCATACCAACAACAAGACTACAGCTACTATGACCAGGACCCTTTTTTAGGGTCGCGCCAAGGGAGGAACAAGGGACGGAATCGGAGGGGCACAACCGTACACTGGACCACAGGAGAAGAAGAACCACTCAGAATGGCGACAAGGAGCATGACAGGGGCGTCCAAGAACCAGAAGTAAGCCTGATAGTGAACCTGACCGATTTTAACCTATCAGAAGCACAGACAAAAGTACTGGAGAAAGGGCTTGGCTATGTACCGACAGCCAATATGGACAAATTTCTTTTCTGTGAGGAAGTACAGGAATTTATAAGACGCCAAAAAATCCAAGTCTTTTTCAAGGATGAAGAAAGGGAAACGCAAAAGGGTGCCTCTGGACTAAGACCCAAGTCTAACTTCACACCATTGGATAACACCTTACCAATCGAACTACTAACCTTCGAAAAGGCGGTCATGAAGGATCTGAACGATCTAGATCCACGGAATAAAAGGATTTTTCAAAATATCTCCAATGAGGAACGAAAAGCATTACAGGAATTGAGCTGCAATACTGAACTAGTAATAAAACCAGCAGACAAGGGCGGTGCAACGGTGATCCAAACCAGGCAACAGTATGGGAATGAATGCGCAAGACTCCTCCAGGACCAGCGCAATTATGAGATACTTCACACTGACCCGACTGAAAGGATTCAAGTGAAAATAAAAACAATGGTGGAGGAAGCACTAACACACAACTGGATCACAAAAAAGGAAGGGGAATTTCTCTGTCAAAAAATCCAAGAACCCCATATTTATACACCTTACCAAAGATGCTCAAAAGGCTGGACAATCCACCAGGTCGGCCCATCGTTTCGGGCATCGGATCAGTTCTGGAACCGGTGTCGAGATTCGCAGACACTTTCCTACGACCTATGGTACAACAAACATCCACGTACCTTAGGGACACCAAGGATGTACTAAATCCACTTGAAGATCTGACTTTCGACCCGGAGTCCCAATTACTGATAAGTTGTAACGTGGAGAGTCTGTATACCAGCTTCCCACACAATGAAACCCTGAACATCATTGAAGATGTCTTATTTGAGGTCGATTGGGAATACCAGACGCCAAGGAAAGTGATTATGGAGTGCTGCGCACTGGCCCTAAAGGAAAACTTTTTTGAATACGAAGGCACCCTTTACCTACAGAAGCACCGGACAAGCATGGGGAGCACCTTTGCTCCCAGCATAGCTGGTCTCTATTTGCACAATCTAGAAACCACCAAGATACTCCATCCCAGCAATCCCTTCAGACAGAATATAAGAATTTGGAAAAGGTACATTGACGACATCCTCATCATTTGGGATGGGGATGAACGAACGTCACAACAATTTCTAACATGGTTAAACCTGCAGGATGATTTCCTGAAATTTACAAGTACTAGCTCCAACAGCAGTCTTGTATTCCTCGACCTCAACATCTTTCCAAGAGATGGAAGATTGATGACTACTACCCACTTTAAAGACACGTCCAAAAATTGTCTACTGATGTACAGCAGCTTTCATCCAAAGCATCTACAGGATAATCTACCGTACGGGCAATTTCTCCGCTTAAGGAGGAATTGCACCGAAATTGAGAACTTCAAACTCCAATCTAAAGATCTTAGGAGGAAATTGGAGGCCCGTCAGTACCCAGAGACAATAATCAATCAGGCTTTCAAGAGAGCACGAAATAACTGCAGGGAGAGTCTCCTTGAGGAAAAGATACCCAAAGAGGAAGAAAGAAGACCCATATGTATCACCACATACAATTCCAGTTCGAACCAAGTAATAAAGATTGTGAACAAACATTGGAAAATTTTGAATAGCGGGGGATTGCAGTTACCAAAAACGATGTTCTCTCACAGAAAGGGGAAAAGTATAAGAGACATATTGGTGCATACTAGACCCAAAATACTGAACAATAACCCTAGCAGAAATCCAAATTTCGTACAAGGGCACCATCCGTGCGGAAAATGTAAGGTCTGCTGTCACACAAGAAAGAGCAAAAAACTGACCTTCCGCAACGGAACAAGCTGGGAACAGCAAAGTTTCACAACATGCAACTCAAACAACGTTGTATACATGATTACGTGCCCCTGCCGCCTGGAATATGTGGGTATGACCAGTAGGGCCATCAAAATAAGAATAGGGGAGCACAAAAGTACAATCAAATGCAGAAGACAAGTACCAAACTAACAACACACTTTCTGGAATCTGAGCACAAACCTGAAGATATCTCCTGGACAGTAATTGAACAGGTGGCCAGAGAAAAACATCTCCTTGAAAAGGAACAAAGGTGGGTGTTTCGCTTAAACACTAACAACACTGGCCTAAACGATGATATACCGTGGGGACAGCTGTAAGCATCCCTCCAGAACTGTTCTTAAAAATGCATTGAATGAGAACTGCCAGTGTTGAATCTAATACTCTGCGATTGCTGGTTTTCTCTGTAAACAAGATACTTTCTCAACAAAAACAAGTGTTGCTATTGTCATTGGGTAAATAACCATCACCAGTAGAACCCCAAGCTCAAAACACCTATGCCAGTAACAATTCCCAAAGGAAATCTCCCCTATATTTCACTGCCCCATTGAGCAAAGTTCGTCCAATGCACTTTGACAGAGACCCGAGGGGGCGCTATGTGATTTCCCTGCATCACCGGTTGAGAAAACTCACTCTTTTGCCCGTCTTTCTTTTTCTAATATCGGTTCAACCATTGCCACCCCTCGATGGCAGAGTACAACCACTTTCGATATTACCATCAGATAACATCATACTTCTTGGCCCACTTAGAAATCTAATTTTATTTTATTTATTTTTTATGCATTGTCCGATTACCACCTCCTTTTGAAATCGGTATGAACAGAGAAGAAAGACCGCACCATCGGGTCTTTTTCCTCGCCACCATCGCCATAGTGAGCGGCCATCTATGTTCACGTTCTAGTCTTTTACCTTCTGTGCTACCGGGGATGATGACACAGCACGAAGCAGGAAATGGATCCTCCGGCATAAAGAGAAAGGCCCAGCAATCCCTCTCTGTTCCCTCGGAGCTGCCGGAAGGGTAGGATTAATACAGATTATCAGAAGCGATCACGTAAGTTAGACCTCGATAATGGGTCTTTAAAAACACCTGGTCACATGCTGGGAATGGGCCGCGCTCGATAAACAAGCAGTCCCGACTGAATCTATTGTTTGTTTCTTCACAATAAACCACCGATAATTACCCTAAGATGCAGACTCATGGGGCAAACATCTATTGAAACCACTGTATGTATAAGCCATTTGCATTTACTTTATGAACAGGTGCCAATATTTCACCGTTCGTTTTTTCAAAAAACGGACTTATTCCTGGTCTACTCTTTTTAAATTACAATATTGCAACTCAGAACCTTACCAACGAGTTTTTCTGTTACACCTAGAGCTAGATGGCTTGGTACAGCCAGAGAATATGTGTCTGGATTACTTTGCTGTATGTGTATTGTTTTGTTTGTGCATCATGGGAGGGGAATTACACCCCCAGCATGATTGATATTAAGAAAACAAGATATTATGTACCAATGGTTCATTTTTTTCCAAAGAAGGAGTATGAGTGCAATACATCTCTTTCTGTGTAGACATTATGCCACCATGTGACCCACACCATTAGGTCGGTCCTTGATCATCATGCGCAGAGCATTTCTTCCTTTGTGCTTTGTTGAATTTTACAAATTGTATTTATCGTTTTTGTCTCCCTTTTCCTTCCACAGGGACCATATTAGGTCAACCGTTTTACGCTTCACCTGGGGCCCACTCAAGCCCAGAAGCACAACTTGGTGGTATCTTTTTGCCACCCAGTTTAGGACTTTTAGGCATACAACACTTATTCAGAATTGAGTATTGTTAGTAGGGACACATATAGGTCCTGATGAGTAAGCAGGAGGGGACTGCTTATGAAACATGTCATGTCGACCAAGTAGCTAACACATTTGGTTCTACTTTTTTATAAACCCCTTTTTACAGTTCCCAGCAAGGGAAGTCAATAAATATTTTTTTCTACTAGCCAGGGAATTTTTAAACCCTTTTTGTATTATCACTACACTTTATTAGGTCCCTACTCCCACTTTTCACTAACTACCATCACACCACACATAGCCTATCGTCAAATACTTCAGTGCTCCTGCGTAGTCCGTAGGTCGCAGCACGCCCCGCCCCGTAGAGGGACGGGAAGACCCCTATGATGAAGCATGACACTATGGGTTTCATAGTGTGTGAGGGGTATTTTAAAAGCACATAGTGCTCTCCATTTTGCCATTTGCAAATGAGAGCTTATATCACAACCCTTAGACACTTAGGGGTCGATTAGGATGGCGGACGGAAACGGGTTCCGTCCGCCAAGGACGCGGCCAAGATACTAACGACCGCTCCGCGGAGAAACCGCCGTTGCGATTAGGATAATAATGCCATGAAACTCCGTCCGCGGCGGACCGAGTACATCAAACTCCGTCCGCGGCGTACGGAGTACACCTGAGACCGCCGCAAGCGGACGAAACCTAAGAAACTCCGTCCGCCGCGGACGAACATGACCGCGGGAACAGGCACAGCCACCGCAATACCTGCGGATGCTCCATTGCCGCGATTAGGATCACACCGCCAGTCCCACGGAACTCACCTCCTTCCACGACCGCTGCGGAAACAATGCAATGAGAAACCCAGCATCCCAGCGGAAGGACAACACGGACACCATCCCTACCGTCAAACCAATTTACAAATGGCAGACGTAAGTAAATACAAAACACACTACACAGGACACCCACCCACCTGAAACACCCACACCAATCACAAGCCACAATGACAACCCCCCAAGCACCTACTATTCCACACTAGTCAACACAACCGCCTAGCACCTGACTGCCATCAACCATTGGGACACAACCACGACACAGACTATAAAATTACTCCCACCCAATACCACAATCCTTTGCATCACAGCATAGCTGCTAGCAAGAGGGCCGAGACGACTGACAGAGACAAATTGCACATATACAAACACCACCCAAACACACCCACCACACAAACACCCACCACACCATTCCTACACACCACACACCTGCACCTCCCAAAACAATCAACCCACACCTTGAGCACCACACACCATGGCACCCAAAAAAAAAAAATAATTCACGGAGACAGAGTTGAAGGTCAAGGTGGATGAAAAAATCTGTGTTGAACCCCACTTATTCGGGGCACTAGTCCAGCAGACCACCGTGGCCCAGAAAAATCACATGTGGGACAGGATAGTAACTCGGGTGAATGCGTCAGGGACCGTGCCAAGGACAAAGCACGAGATCCAGAGGTGGTGGCATGACCTAAAAACCAGGGTCAAAGGCATCCATGCTAAAAACCATCTCCGAGCACATCACACTGGCGGCGGCACACCCCCGGAGCCCATGCCCTATACTGATTGGGAGGAAAAGGTGCTGGGAATACTGCACCCAGAGAGCCTGGAAGGAATTGAGGAAGGAGAAGAGGCTGGTAAGTACAAACCAAGCACCATGAGCACATAGACATGGCCTGCCTCACACAACTGAGAAGAAAAAGCTCCCAGGCTCCAACCCATGCATGTGGGCTACATACTCACCAAAATGTAAACGACTCCCAACAGGCCCCCATGTCCACAGGGAGGGTGGTGGAGGGTGGGGTGTGTGAGAGAGGTCACAACTACAACTCCCAACAGGCCCCCATGTCCACAGGGAGGGTGGTGGTGGGTGAGGTGTGTGAGAGAGGTCACAACTACAACTCCCAACAGGCCCCCATGTCCACAGGGAGGGTGGTGGAGGGTGGGGTGTTTGAGAGACCAGCACTACAACTCCCAACAGGCCCCCATGTCCACAGGGAGGGTGGTGGAGGGTGGGGTGTGTGAGAGACCAGCACTACAACTCCCAACAGGCCCCCATGTCCACAGGGAGGGTGGTGGAGGGTGGGGTGTGTGAGAGACCAGCACTACAACTCCCAACAGGCCCCCATGTCCACAGGGAGGGTGGTGGAGGGTGGGGTGTGTGAGAGACCAGCACTACAACTCCCAACAGGCCCCCATGTCCAGAGGGAGGGTGGTGGAGGGTGGGGTGTGTGAGAGAGGTCACAACCACAACTCCCAACAGGCCCCCATGTCCACAGGGAGGGTAGTGGAGGGTGGGGTGTGTGAGAGAGGTCACAACTACAACTCCCAACAGGCCCCCATGTCCACAGGGAGGGTGGTGGAGGGTGGGGTGTGTGAGAGACCAGCACTACAACTCCCAACAGGCTCCCATGTCCACAGGGAGGGTGGTGGAGGGTAGGGTGTGTGAGAGAGGTCACAACTACAACTCCCAACAGGCCCCCATGTCCACAGGGAGGGTGGTGGAGGGTGGGGTGTGTGAGAGACCAGCACTACAACTCCCAACAGGCCCCCATGTCCACAGGGAGGGTGGTGGAGGGTGGGGTGTGTGTGAGAGTACACTGAAAAGTAATGTATGTCAATCAAAACATGTCATGTCCAAAGTATTGATCACCAAAATCTTTCCCCACAGGTGATCGCAATTTGACTGGTGAAACCAGCAACCCGCCGCCACACTCTCCTCACTCACATCCAGGACTCTCTTGTGACGATGCCACAGCCACCTCCGGTGCGGAGGAGGGAACGGGCCAGTGCACACAGCCAGGGTCATCTGGCTCACTGGAAATCCCTGCCTCAACAACTGTGGCCTGTGTCACTCCTGCAACACCTGACACAGTGAGCTGTAGACCCACCACCACTACCACCTCCACCACCACCATTACCACCACTCCTGCCTGTGCCACCCTGCCTGACCCACCGCAAGACGCAGGGCTATCAACATCTCAGGCAAGCAGGGAGAGTGGACGGGAAAGGAGGGAGCCGAGACAACATCCCCCAAGCAGGAGTACCTCACACCGGCGAGCTGGGGAAGGACACCCACCCCATCCTGCCGCTGAGACACTGGAAGCCCTCGGCAGAGTCCAGGCTTCCTATGAGCGTGGGCAGGGACACGCTGATCGTGCCCACCAGGACTCGCTTGATAACACCAATGTGTTGCGGTCCATTGACAGCCACCTTGGCCAAATAGTGGACCTCCTGGGCCAGCACACATCACTGTGGAGGGTATGGTTAGACCGCAACACCCCCCCTTAACCAAGTGTCCAGCCGCCACGGTCTGCAACACCACCGCCACCGCCACCTGTGCCCCTGGACATGGATGTGGCCCCTGAGCAACCTGCCCCACAAGCTGACTCCGTAGCGCCTCCAAGACGGAGGGGCCGTCCGAGGCTGGATGGAGCTGAGAGCAGTGGGAATGCTCCATCTACATGCTCAAAGAGGGGCCGACAATGACTGTAACACTGCCTGAGGCTGCCATTCACCCGCAAACTATCCTGTCCCACTACGCCAAGTATTGGCACAGGTCTGCTGGACTAGCAGGACATCACCCAATGTGGTGTCAGCACGGACATTTCATCTACCATGACCTTCAACTCACACTCCCCCACCCAACACTTACTTGTATATATCCACCAGCACCAATGCACAACCTGTAAATAAATTTCACTTACACACTCAATGATGTGTTGCCTCCATGTTTATTCACATGATTGTCTCAGAAACAGACCTGACATGGGGCAGGGAACCATGTCGTACAGAATCCTGCCGCTGTGGGAGTGACCTAGGGAAAATCAGAGACAGCAAACACACGTCAGGTAAGTGAATCACACCCATCACAACACACAGCAGTGCAAAATTCCACAAACCACACCCATCACAAATTCAGTGGATGAGAGGACACACATCATGGAGACTTGCATGTCCAGATAAATAAACACACATACATGCAAACATAACATACCAGAACAGGCAGCTGATTAACACCACATCCACACACCACCAGCAAACATACATAACGCATTGTCAACCGGCACAGGAGGTAGTCACTCACATTCAAGGGAAATAGCGATCAATGAGCTGACGCCTCTGGTCCACACCTTCGTCCTCACCACTATCCTCATCAGTCGACATGGGTGGGATGAGAGGCCGAGGAACTTGTTGGTCTTCAGGGTCCAAGATCAGTTCAATGTTATTGCGCACTGCCAGGTTGCGGAGCATGCAGCAGGCAATCACGATCCTGCATACTTTGCCTGGTGAGTAAGGCAGGGCCCCTCCGGTCTTATCCAGGCACCGAAACCTGGACTTTAGCAGTCCAAAAGTACGTTCCACCACTCTACGTGTCCTTCCATGGGCATCATTGTAGCGCAATTCACCCGCTGTAGTAGGATTACGTATGGGACTCAGGAGCCAGAGCCGGTTTGGGTATGCCGAGTCACCTATGTAGGGGGATGACAGACACAAATATCACAACCAGAATTGGTGGGTACCCCATGCCACACAGAAATCACAAATGTCCCCACAGCATACTCACCAACAAGCCACGCGTGTCCTGGACGCAGATTTGACTGGCCGCATGATGTGGGAGTCATGTGCGGAGCCTGGAAATCTTGCACACACATGGGAGATTATGTTGTCAGCCAGGCACACCACCTGCACGTTGAGCGAATGAAAGTGCTTGCGATTCCTATATACCGGCTCACGTGCCCGTGGTGGAATGAGAGCGATATATGTGCCATCAATGGAACCCACTACGTGTGGTATCTGACCCAGTGCATAGAAGTCTGCTTTGACAGCTGCCAACTCTGCCGGCCGTGGGAAATGGATGTAGTCATCCTTGTACAGCATTATGGCTTTTAGAACATCCCGAAGTACCATGCTGAACATGGACTGTGACATCCCCCCAGTATGTCCAACTGTGTACTGAAAGGTGTCAGTAGCAAAAAAGTGTAGTGCCGCCATCACCTTAGCTGTGGGTGTAATGGAACCAGGATATGTCCTTCATGGCTGCAGATGAGGAGACAATTGGTCTACAAGCTCCATCAATCTACGTCGATCTAGCCGGAATTTTCTGATCACCTCCACGTCAACCATATCCTCCAGCACAGTGTATGGGTGATGGACATTTGGAGCCCTCCTGTGTGGGAGTAGATGTAATATAAGTCAACTTACAAACAACGCATGGCTGTGCAACTCCATCACATGTAAGCCAACACTAGCAAGAAGATAAATGTTGTGGACAATAGTCATATGTGTGACATCTCAGAAAGTAACGACAATGCGGAGTGCCCTATGAACAATGTGCAGCCACTAGCAACATGAAGTGTGTCAGCATGTACAATGCAACTTAGTCTCATGTCAACATTACTGCCAACAAGACATGTGTAAGGACCCAAATGTGTACAAGCCTCAACACAGACACACATGCACGTGCAAACACTAAACGATTCTGCTACACACACTCCATGTCATCATGCACCAATGACAACACTGACAATGGTGAGCATCCGCTCATTACATACATGGTCAAACAACAGGCAACACACATACGCATACACAGAATGCATGTGTACACCCACTATTGTTATTAGCACACATTATCTACACACTGACAACAGATTCTGACTGTGGCGAGACAGGCCTGATGTACAGTGTAGATGTGAATTATTTGAAACGTGTGTAGGGAAATACAAGACGTCAACACGTCGACATGCACATGTGTAGCACATTGTGTGCACATCAATGGGCATAGTATGAACACACATGATATAGTGCATTACATATGCAGTGTCGCCAGCACGGTCACAACCCTCATAACGCAATAGCGGACTATACAGCACGGTGCAGCGGTCCAAATAATAACATCATTGGCGCCGCCATGGCGGTGCACTGCTTCCGCGATTTCCAAATGGGCATACGCGGCCCGCGTTCCCTCTTCCCATTGGCTGCATGTGCACGAACCGTCACGGTCACACATCCTTGTAATTATGGATATCGAAATGGCAGGTCATGACCCCCCTTACAGTCACGTTGCATCATCCACCGTACACCGGCCGTGGCAGGCCCGGTGCACAACCGCCGTGCCAGGCATGTCACCCCCGCCGGGCCCGGCCGGTCACCCGCCGTGGGTGACCGGCCTGGGCCAGCGGTGGGTGACATGCCTGGCATGGCGGTTGTGCACCGGGCCTGGCCCGGCGGTGGGTGACATGCCTGGCCCGGCGGTAGGTGACCGGCCTGGGCCGGCGGTGGGTGACATGCCTGGCACGGCGGTTTTGCACCGGGCCTGGCCCGGCGGTGGGTGACATGCCTGGCCCGGCAGTGGGTGACCAGCCTGGGCCAGCGGTGGGTGACATGTCGTGCCCGGCAGTGGGTGACCGGCCTGGGCCGGCGGTGGGTGACATGCCTGGCACGGCGGTTGTGCACCGGGCCTGCCACGGCCGGTGTACGGTGGATGATGCAACGTGACAGTAAGGGGGGTCATGACCTGCCATTTCGATATCCATAATTACAAGTATGTGTTGGCCTGCACCTCCCCCGCGGAAGGCGTGCACCGCCATGGTGGCGCCACTGATTGAACATTGTTGCAAATGATGCACCCGTCGCGGAAGTGCGCACTTGCGGTTGCCGATGTGTGTCCGTGACGGCACGTGCACAGGCAGCCAATGGGAAGAGGGAACGCGGGGCGCGTATGTGCCATCGACAATGGCGGAAACAGTGCACCGCCACACCAGGGCCTGTCATTGGGCCTTTTCGAATGAGGCTTCCAGGGGGAACCAATAGCTGGCCACATGTGCCACTGACATGAGCTCTGGGCCCTATATATGTGTGACTTTCACAAGCACACATTCACTGCCTTGATCCAGTGCTGCCTGTGACCATCACCTCGACCTGCTGCTGCTGAGCTGACCAACGGCTGCTGCCTGTGACCATCACCTCGACCTGCTGCTGCTGAGCTGACCAACGGTTGCTGCCTGTGACCATCACCTCGACCTGCTGCTGCTGAGCTGACCAACAGCTGCTGCCTGTGACCATCACCTCGACCTGCTGCTGCTGAGCTGACCAACGGCTGCTGCCTGTGACCATCACCTCGACCTGCTGCTGCTGAGCTGACCAACGGCTGCTGCCTGTAACCATCATCTCGACCTGCTGCTGCTGTGCTGACCAAAGGCTGCTGCTGTTGTGCCACTGTCCAGGACCTTGCCATGCAGGGAGTGCGATAGACCCGGTCGCATCCCTTCACCGCAGCAGAGCTGAATGTCCTTGTGGACGGTGTGCTCAGCCACTACCAACGGCTCTACGGTGCACCTGGACAGGTGGTAAGTACAGTGGTGTACATGTTGTTGGTCATGAGGTGTTCAGTGGCTCCTGTCTTCTGCAGGCCTGGCGGTGTGCTGTGGGACCTTTACATGTGTAGTGCTGAGCAAGGCTGCATGTTGAATCGTGTTACTGCGATGTTTGTGCATGTCATACTGTCCACTTACGTTACCCTCTTGTCTCCCATCATGGCAGGTAAAGCTGCACGTTCGCAAGGCCGTGTGGAGGACGATAGCACGTGATGTACGGGCAGTGGAGGGGATCAATAGACGACACACACACTGCCACAAGCGCTGGGACGACATCTCCAGGCTTAGCAAGAATGTGGCGGAGATGACACTGGGGATGATTCCAAGATCTACACGTCTGGCCCGCCGCACCATGACCCCTCTTATCATTGCTGTGATGCATCCTGACCTGTCCGCCCAGCTGAGTGGGGAACAACAGCACACTAGTGGTAAGCAGATTGTATGTGTATGTTACTTGGGCCTGCAATGCATGTATTGCTGCTCGGACACAGTAGTGGCTTCCGTGGTGCGTATGTTTATCTGAAATACCATGCTGGTGCCATTAGCGGAGTAGGCGTTGGCATCCATGTCCGCCAGGTGGACAGCCCACTTGCTTGGAAGTTGAGGGTTCCAGGACATGCCGTTGAGGTCTGTGGTCCCAGGGCATGACATGTGTGCAGATAGTAGGGGTGGGACGTGTGCAGGATGTGTGCTACATGTACAATGTATGTAATGGAATCCTAGATCTGTTGTCCTTCAGTATGTGAGTGTGGCACTTACTCACACCGCGTTTCTCTCTATTTCAGCTTTGGCAGAGGGCACTGACCCACAGACGACGGGGATGACTGGTGGCAATGCTTCCGAATCAGAGGTCACGCACACGCAGACTGACACTGAAGGGGGCAGCCCCGGAGAGGGGGACAGGACCGTCCCTGAGGACTCGCATGTGGAAACACCATCGCCCTCCTCCTCATAAAGTGTTGGTGAGTCCGCACTGTTGGCACAGACAGGGAGTGGGCAATCGACACCTTCAGTCGGGACACAGCACACAGGGCCCACACTGCCACCCACTGCAACATGTACTGCTCGTGCTCGCCAGAGGAGGGGGAGCAGAGTTGCCTTCGGTGCAGGAACCGCCGCCCCTGCCCCAGTGACACAAAGTGCACTTTGTGCAGAGGCTGTTGATCTGCTGCGACAGCTGTGTGTAGGGCAGACCAACATGATCAATGCATTCCAAGACCACGATAGGAAGTTGGGGCAGGTGGTGGCATTCATGGAGGGGATGCATGGCGATGTTGCTGGTCTCCACAGAACAGTTCAGTCATTGGCAAACACTGTGTCCTCAGCCATTGTACAGTCGCATAGACAGGGTGCTACTTCTGTACAACCATCCACACCACTTGATGTAACAGGGGAGAGTGAGTCTTCAGACCAGGCCTCTTATTCTGGTTATTACACTAGGAGCAGCCACAGGCAGCAAGGCAGGGCACGGAGGGCACAGACACCCTCCCCTAAGCCTGTGATCTCTTTATCCGAAGACGACGTGTCCAACACTGGAGTTGACAGACAGGATCATGTAGGGGTGTGTATGGAAATGGATTCACATGCTACACAGCCATCCCCCACCAACGTGACTCCCAAGCCAAGGCCACCTCCCAAGAGCAGGGACACTCCCAAGAGCAGGGACACTCCCAAGGACAGTACCAAGGAAAGGGCACCTCCCAAGAGCAGGGACACTCCCAAGGACAAGGACAGTACCAAGGAAAGGACACCTCCCAAGAGCAGGGACACTCCCAAGGACAAGGACAGTACCAAGGAAAGGGCACCTCCCAAGAGCAGGGCACTCCCAAGGACAAGGACAGTACCAAGGAAAGGGCACCTCCCAAGAGCAGGAACACTCCCAAGGACAAGGACAGTACCAAGGAAAGGGCACCTCCCAAGAGCAGGGACACTCCCAAGGATGAGGACAGTACCAAGGAAAGGGCACCTCCCAAGAGCAGGGACACTCCCAAGGACAAGGACAGTACCAAGGAAAGGGCACCTCCCAAGAGCAGGGACACTCCCAAGGACGAGGACAGTACCAAGGAAAGGGCACCTCCCTAGAGCAGGGACACTCCCAAGGACAAGGACAGTACCAAGGAAAGGGCACCTCCCAAGAGCAGGGACACTCCCAAGGACAAGGACAGTACCAAGGTAAGGGCACCTCCCAAGAGCAGGGTAGCGTCAATAGAGACGGACACTACAATGGACATGTCTGCACCCAGGGACAGGGCACCGGAAAGGGATCAGGGCCATTCCAGGGACAGGACACCTCCGACGTCCAAGGCACATCCCATGGCCTAGGGTTCTCCCATGGACACGAGCACCATCAAGGACAGGCATATTTCACCCCTGGCTGCACTGAGGATGATGTTTAAGGAACGTACAACACATGTATCAGCGGTGGAGTCCCCCCATACCTCTACTCCCATCCACGGCCCGCTATGGCAGAGGAAGGAGTACACTGTTGTTGCATCCCCCATTACACATGATGCAGAGGACAGAAGGAAGGCACACAGCAAACGGCAGGCAGGGTCCAGCACGTGCCCAGAGAGCAGACCACCACAAGCACATGATACACCTTTGATGTCTGGTGATGCCACTCCACTTACCAGTCCAGGCATGTCCGGGGTGCCCCTATGTTTCACAAAGAAACGGAGACACACACCAGTGAGACCTGAACACCCCAATGTCGCTCCAGTACAGCTGTCCCCAGCTCCCAGGGCCACCCTGCCTCCTGGCCCATACAGCCCTGCGGCTCAACATTTCAGTGGTCCTAGTGACTCAGCTGCTGTTCACTCACATGTGTCAGGTGCAGGCATGGTATTTGTTGGTCAGTGTACAGGGACATGTCCGGCCAGTGTGTCTGGGTCTATGGCACGTGTGTCAGTCAGTAGATCGGTGGCTGTGTCTCACACTCCTGTTGCTGGTGCTGGCGGTGTGTCTGGGTCTATGGCACTTGTGTCAGTCAGTAGATCGGTGGCTGTGTCTCACAATCCTGTTGCTGGCGGTGTGTATGGGTCTATGGCACATGTGTCAGTCAGTAGATCGGTGGCTGTGTCTCACACTCCTGTTTCTGGTGCTGGCGGTGTGTCTGGGTCTATGGCACATGTGTCAGTCACCACAGCTGTGGCTGTGTCTCGCACTCCTGTTTCTGGTGCTGGCGGCGTGTCTGGGTCTAGGGCTCATGTGTCAGTCAGTAGATCGGTGGCTGTGTCTCACATTCCTGTTGCTGGTGCCGGCGGTGTGTCTGGGTCTATGGCTCATGTGTCAGTCAGTAGATCGGTGGCTGTGTCTCACACTCCTGTTGCTGGTGCTGGCGGTGTGTCCGAGGCGAGTTGTTCAAGCAGTCCACCAGATTCTGTGATGTGAGGTCTAGTTGCCATCAGTCACATCTCATTTAGGTTTGTGTGTAGATTGACGTATGTAACCACCTATGTTTTATTAGTCTCCTTGTGACGGGTCGCTTGACACACGTACTTGGCTAGCTAATGATGTTCCTGCTCTGTTGGGCACAATGCCCTGTTGCTGTTCTGATAATGCATTCTGCCCTCTCACGTGCTGCCAATGATGTACCTGCTCTGTTGGGCACACTGCCCTGTTGCTGTTCTGATAATGCATTCTGCCCTCTCACGTGCTGCCAATGATGTACCTGCTCTGTTGGGCACAATGCCCTGTTGCTGTTCTGATAATGCATTCTGCCCTCTCACATGCTGCCAATGATGTACCTGCTCTGTTGGGCACACTGCCCTGTTGCTGTTCTGATACTGCATTCTGCCCTCTCACGTGCTGCCAATGATGTACCTGCTGTGTTGTCCACACTGCCCTGTTGCTGTTCTGATACTGCATTCTGCCCTCTCACATGCTGCCAATGATGTACCTGCTCTGTTGGGCACACTGCCCTGTTGCTGTTCTGATACTGCATTCTGCCCTCTCACGTGCTGCCTCTGATGGACCTGTTCAGTGCAATGGACTGTTGATGCACTTACCCCCTCTCACGTGCTGCCTCTGATGGATCTGTTCAGTGCAATGGACTGTTGATGCACTTAGCCCCTCTCACCTGCTGCCTCTGATGGACCTGTTCAGTGCAATGGACTGTTGATGCACTTAGCCCCTCTCACATGCTGCCTCTGATGGACCTGTTCAGTGCAATGGACTGTTGATGCACTTAGCCCCTCTCACGTGCTGCCTCTGATGGACCTGTTCAGTGCAATGGACTGTTGATGCACTTAGCCCCTCTCACGTGCTGCCTCTGATGGACCTGTTCAGGGCAATGGACTGTTGATGCACTTACCCCCTCTCACGTGCTGCCTCTGATGTACCTGCTGTGTTGGGCACACTGCACTGTTGCTGTTCTGATAATGCATTCTGCCCTCTCACGTGCTGCCAATGATGTACCTGCTCTGTTGGGCACAATGCCCTGTTGCTGTTCTGATACTGCATTCTGCCCTCCCACGTGCTGCCAATGATGTACCTGCTCTGTTGGGCACAATGCCCTGTTGCTGTTCTGATAATGCATTCTGCCCTCTCACGTGCTGCCAATGATGTACCTGCTCTGTTGGGCACAATGCCCATGCTCTTTGATTTTCTGATATTATGCACCTATTATGTTGAATAAAGCTAGTTTAGTGGTTTAGTGGTTTGTCGCTGTCATTCCTGGTTGTGCACTTCAATTGTGTATATTTTGGTGCGTTCGTCAATGTTTTTCCTGTGACATGACACTCCCCCTCCCAACGTCACAGCCCGGCCAGGTACTCCCCTTCCGGAAGTAAATGGTGTGTAGCGTACCTGCGTCGTCATCGATGATGGTCCATGACTTGCTGGTGGAGGATCGCGAAGAGTATCGGAAAAGCGTGTAGCGCTGGGTCCATGTGGGCGAGCTGCTTGTGGTGGGTATCTTCGCAATGTGTGGTTTGTTAGCTGTGGGGAATCCGCCGTGTTCAGGCAGGTTGTTTTTCCGCAGTGGTTTTATGTGTGTTTTCCGCCATTGTGATTTGGGACACGGTCGGAGACGTCATTCCGTACGGCGGTGTCTCTGGATTGGTTACGTCCGCCGCGGGGTCGGGTGTAATTCCGCGGCGGTGCGTTCTCTTCCGCCGCGTACGGAGTTTTGACAGTTTTTCCCATCCTAATATGGCGGTCGGACTGTTCGCGGCAGGCGGACGGAAAAGGGCTTTTTCCGCCTACTCCAGTACGGCGGACGTCCTTCCGTCCGCCATCCTAATGAGCCCCTAAGTCTTCACTCTATAGAAAAAACCAACAAAATACTCACTTTTTTACATTTGATAGAATCCTTTTGGTTGTCTACTACATATAGGAGGGTGATTCTATCACTACAGCCTCTGCACTTCCTCATTTGTTTTTTGGATCTATTATGCAGTTTATCCAAGATCTAATCCTTTATTTTCCGTACTTCTTTAAAACATCTAGCCCGTCTGTGTTTCATTCGGCATCATTGCCTAGTCTATCTCAGGGCTCAAAACATATACAATATATACAATAAGTAAACCATCTCTGATTCAACAGAAGATTCCTTCATCACCAAAAAAATTCCATGTGTGTCTTATGCTGCAAATTGTTGAATCTCATAGCTATTTACATTTTATCCACTACAAGTGCTGAATAAAAGCTCATGCAACCTTGCAGGTGATAATTTACAGACAACTTAATATGAGAATCATGCAGTTTTATGCATTCTCCATTCTTAACAAGCAGTATTTTGCTATATTACCATAAAAGAGTAATCTTAACACTTTTGCCGCGGCCGCGATTTCGCTGCAGTGCGGCACTTCCTCAAAATGGGCGGGGCCGCGTCGGCTGTTGGACATTCGCAGCACCAGCGAGGTAGTGCTCGCGACGGTCGACGGCAGCAGGGAAGGGGTTAAAGTCAAGGTGTTCATAACCACCATCTTGAGGTGTTGCATTTAGAGTGGATTAACCAAATAGTGTTAAAAGGGGACACCCAAAGTTTCAGAAAACAAATTGAATTATAGAATATATAAAATAATATACAAACAAATATTAAAAATGTAGGGCCTCTTGACGATGGCGGTTGGATGAGCCTCTGACCGCCATCTCATCAGGCAGGTGTCCGACCGACTACATGGCGGTAGTTACACCTGCCCAATTACAATGTAACCACCATGCAAGTGGTCGGAAAACTGATCTATTGCATTGTGGCTTGTGCTGCGGCCCTAAAATATGGCTGCATCACAAGCCACAATGCAAAAGAGCAGGGCCCATAGCGGAGGACCACAGGGGTCCTTCTAGGGGCCCTCAAAGTCCAATTATGTCTGCCTTTTTTTGGTGGTCGGATCGCCATGTGAAGGCAGACGAAAGAGGGCCATCGTAATCCCTACGGCAGTGCCTGAGCAGAAACCGCCCCTGTTGCGGGATTACTGTTGATCCGCTGCCCGACGGGCTCCTCGAGCGCATCTGAAAAGCAGTGGTCATCCCTACGGCCAATGCCTCCGACCGCCGGATCATAATCTGGCAGTCGGACTGATTCTATGGATGTCGGTGGGCTCACCAACATCATAATAAGGCCCTTAATACTTGTTTGACAAGAATCTTGCATTTTCGGCTGGAGGTGAAAATGGCGGCCGTTGGGAAGCGGCGGTCGGAGGCTCTCTCTCTTGAGGCACACAAAATGCGAAAATGGATGGTTGTGCTCACCTTTTGACAGTTTTCGGCCTCTGAAGGTCTCTGGACAGTGTGTACGGTTCCCCGGCCTGTTGTGATGCTTCGGTGGGGGCTGTACACTGTGCTTTGCTGCGTCCTGCACCCTGTACCTGGTGCTCGGTGCTTTGGCGTTTGGAGCCTGGAGGCAGAGCGGCCAGCGAGCGGCCGCAGGGAGGGTGTGTCCTGCTAGCAGGTCGGACGTGACAGGAGGGAACGTGCTACACACCGCGGAGAGGTGCCGAGTCCTCGCTCGTTTGATTGCTGAGCTGAAGCAACGGTGTCGGACTGCTGGAAGTAGAGGGTTGGGTAGGCTTCATTTTCTGGTGTTTTTTTCTCGCTTTTCCATTCAGGATTGCTCTTGGGTGGAAGAATCTTAAGTTGGGAGTCTGGTTGGGAAACTGCATTCGCCTTCCCTTCTTCTATTGGACACCGCTTAGCCAGCTGACTGTATTTTTGTACATATTATATAAGGTTGAGGGCTAATATATCACCAGCCTGAGCGCACTTTAAACTATTAGGTAAATCTAAACTTGTTGAATATGTCGATCTTGCCAACTACACTGCTGGATTGAGTCGGGCACCGCCTAATTTTAAAGGTTTTGAGCTTCTCAGAAGCTCTCTTGAGTCTTTTGTACGCCTTGAGGGCAGGGGTGGTGCTGGGTTTTTAAGGCTCGGCACCATAGCATTAAAATAGAGATAGCGGTCAGGGGGAAACGACTCTGCGGGGGGCGTTGGCTGGAAGCGGCAGAAAGGCTCTCATGCGGGAGACGTGCAGCTGCCAGGATCGGATTCAGGAGTGACGGTAGTCGGGTGACTGCCTATACTTTCCTACGTTGGGCTTCCAGCTCAAGAAAAATACCTATAAAAAGTGTACTAAACCAACTACCCATGAAATAAATAAATAAAATATAACTAAACATATCCAAAGCATAGAAGGTCAAAGGACTAAGGGGGTGGGAAACGATCTGTTCGACCTAAAGAAAACAGTTCTCAGTGGTTGGACTCCACAGATGACCCCAGTAAGGAGGAAGGGGCGAGACTGGGGACCTAAATTGAATGTGGAGCGAGGTGGAGCTGAGGAGGAAAGACAGGAAGAGCTAGGAGCAGGGCTCAGCAAACAAAATAAATATACCCTAAGAAGTAGGGATATCTGGGGTCACTCCCAATCACCTCCTGAGACGGACAATAGAGACATGGTGTTAACATCCAAAGCAACCAGAACATCCCGAACCAAGATTTTAAAACCTACTCAAAACTCGGGCACTTTTCAGATTAAAAAGGCTCCCCCGGGAAAGACTCCTACTGGCAAAAAGCAGAAGAAACAGTTGAAGGCAAGCTCAGGTAGTTCCCGTGTTACTCCTTCACTTAGATCATATTTTAAAGTCCAAGATATATTGCCTATATCTAATACATCAATGGATTCAATAGAGCCTATAGGACTAAAGAAAAGATATGATCCCCTGGCTCCTTTAACTGATGTTGGAGCTAGCGGCAGTGTTTGTACACTTTCCCCGCCTAGAGAAAAAATAATATAGAGTCTCAATCTACTGAAAAAGCGACTCCAGTCAACAGCTCTGGTAGTACACAACCAAATCTCCCACGAGGTACTTTAATTGTAGCAGAGGAGATGGAACCAAGGGGGGTGCCAATATCAACGAGCTGTATGGGTGTGAACCCCAGCTACAGAGGACTTGCTAACGAATCTCTTAAAAGAAGTAAGAGATAAATTTGCTATTTCAGAAATTAACCAAATGAAAATACAAACGGCTTGCGAGACTCTAGAGGCTAAAATGAATGAGATATCTAAAAGAGTAGGGGTAGTGAAATCAGCCGTAGAGGAACTTAAAAAGCAAGTAAATGAAAATACATGGGATATTCAAATAATAAAGAAAGGTGACAAAATTCTGCTGGAAAAGATGAAGAGTTTGGAAAATAACCCACAGAGAAATAACATCAGGCTCCTGAATATTCCTGAAGATATGGAGTGCGGGGAAATTAGAACCTGCTTGCAGAATTACACTCTGAAGTTGAGAAGCAAATCCTGGATGATGACATAAATAAGTCCATCGGGATCCATACTTTAAAAAACCAGGGAAAAAAACCCAAGAAGGATTTTAGTGAACTTTAAAACCTATGTTCTCAAAGAAAAAATCCTGGCAGCAGGTTTAAAAGCAGGGATACACAAGAGAGCAGACTGGTCATTCCGCATAAGGTGAGATATCTTCCATATAACTCAGGACAAACAGTGGGAACTTAGAAACTTGGGTGCCAAAGCAAACCTACGCTTTCCTGTCTCTCTCAAAGTTATGTGGAACAATAAAATGTTTAACTTTAGGGATCCAGAAGAGGCAAATGCACTAATTGAGAAAATTATGAGCACAGCCAAGTGAACAGATTTAGGTGTTTATGTGTTTGTGCCACTCCATGGAGACATCCAAAAAATAAACTAGAGGTACACAATCTCACCTCTACTAGAAGTAAGTGAGGGTTCCCCAGGGGAGGGTGGGTGGGTCTCACATAAAATGGAAACATCAAAAATAATATGTACAGGATGGGGGAGCAAGCGGGAAAACAACTAATAAAAATTTCCTCATTTATTCTTTTATTGTCAAGGGTGGTACGTAGGCATTGGAGGCCTGTTGTTAAACTATAATTGATGGTAGGTTCTTCAGTATGCCCGAGGCTGGTCCCCATAAATAAGGGGAAAATAAATAAAATACGAACCAGGTCTTGTAATGTCAACGGGTTAAGGGTTCCCTCTGGAAGGAAAAGAATACTAGAATACTTAAAGTTGTCGGAGTGTAATGTTATTCTGATTCAAGAATCACACCTACTTAAAGAGGAGTGGGAGGGGGTTGTAAAACAGCAAAAGTGGATTGAAAACTGTGTTTGTACAACACAATCTTGCACAGTAGAAGGAGTCGCCATCTTAATTAAAAAATCGGCCCAGGCTATGTTAGGGGAATGCTGGGTTGACCCTCGGGGGAGGTGGGTTATCACCAGAGTTAAGATAGATGACATGTGGACATCCTTTGTAAGTTATTATGGGCCAAATATAGACAACCCAGCCACCCTATATACGCTACTTCACCTTCTAGTAAATGTGAACGATCAGATCATAATTGGGGGAGATTTAAACATGGTCCTTGACCCAAAGCAAGATTCCACATCAATCAGAGCAGGCCCCAACACTTAAAAAATTAGAACGGCCCTGAGACAATTAATGTCAGACATCGGGCTAGTGGATATATGGAGAGAGAAGTTTAAGGTACATAAGACATTTGGGGGTAAATTCACCTTTTATAATAAAAAGTGTGGACACCGCTCCAGAATTGATTTCTTCTTGACTAATATCTCTTTAAGCAAAAATATCAATTCATTCAGACATGTCCCGGAAGACCATTCTGATCACTCGGCAGTTGTACTAGTACAAGAAGTGGGAGTAAGCTCTCCCCCGAGGAGATGGACAATTAACCGAGTACTACTACAAGATGGTGAAGTAATTGAAAAGCTGAAGGGGGATCACTCGGCAGTTGTACTAGTACAAGAAGTGGGAGTAAGCTCTCCCCCGAGGAGATGGACAAATAACCGAGTACTTCTAAAAGATGGTGAAGTAATTGAAAAGCTGAAGGTGGAGCAAAGGAATTATTTGAAAACAAATAAAACTCAGCATCCCCCCCAAATAATTTGGGACACATATAAGGCCTTCTTAAGAGGCTCTTTTACAGCTATATTGTTCCTCCAGGCCAAAAAGGTGAAAGAGGAATCCCAAAAATTGGAAGCGGATTTTCAGATGTTGCAGGAACAGCTAGAACAAGATCAGCAGAATTTTATCCTTCTTAGAGAAATAAATATTGCGAAACATAAACTTGCAGATTATTTAGAAATGTGAATAAAAAAAAGTGGGATGCCAGGAAATTGTCACATCATGAGTATGGTGAGGGTTGTAGTAAACTCTTGCCGTGAAAAACCAAGATAGAACAAACAAGAAACTGGATTAGGGACCTCCGATGTCTGAGTACTGGTAACATCATCTCGGATTATTCAGAAATAGAAGAGGCCTTCATCCAATTCTTTCAGAGTTTATACACTGATGAGACCCCTCTTGAAGAAGTTAGGATGGAGGAATTAAACCTCCCCATATCTCATATCCAAAGAAGAGATAATTCAATCGATCAGCTCTCTAACAAGGGGAAAAGCAGCTGGCCCAGATTCAGTCCCCAAGGAAGTATACATCAGTCTAATGAACGAATTGGTTCCTTTCCTCCTTCAGCTTTTCAATTCCTGCTTTATTGAAGGTCTGAGCCCCCCGGCTTCATGGGATGAGGCCACGATAACAATTTTATTAAAACCAGAAAAAAAACTGGACTTTGTGAGTCCTACAAACCCATTTCACTTTTAAACTGCGATCATAAGATCTATTCCCTGATAATCACTAAACGCCTGAATAGCGTAATGGCTAGCCTAATACACCCAGACCAAAAAGGGTTTATCAAAGGGAGACAACTTAGTGAATTGACACATGACCTAATCGCAGTGATAGACATGGCACAGACATATAATATTCCTTTGGCAACAATGACATTGGATGCTGCCTAAGCATTTGACCTGGTCAACTGGGTTTTCCTATTTAAAGTAATTCAACATCTTGACTTAGACGAAAATCTATTGTCGGCAATTAAAGCCTTTATAAGAACCCTACGGCTAAAATTCTTATTAATGGGAAATTAACCAGGTCAATGCAAATAGGTAGGGGTACAAGGAAGGGGTGTCCCCTGTCCCCTTTACTTTTCAACATCTATATCGAGCCTCTAGCATGTATTCTGAGAGAGTGCCAAAACATCATTCCTTTCAGCTGTAATGGCTGGGTTAAAAAACTAGGGCTTTACACAGACAACCTCATAATTTACACCAGTGATATAGAAAGATCACTTCCAGAGGTATGGTCTCATTTAGAGAACTTTGGCAAGGTTTCTGGGTACAGCATCAATCAACAAAAAAACGAATTAATGAAGTGGAATATTAATTACAGGAGTACGTACATAAAAAAGAAATTAGATATCTGGGTATCCAATTAGTCCATAATATTGAAAAAATCCCAGTGGTTAATTTTGAAAAAGTTACAAAAAAAGTTAGATCGCAGTTACAATCATGGGGTGGACTCAAACTTTCTCTATTAGGTAAATTAAATTTGTTGAAAATGTCGATCTTGCCAAAGTATTCCTTCTTGTTTAACTCTATTCCCCTAGACTTTCCAAAAGCATAGTTTAAAAAGGTGCAGGGCCTTTTTTCAAGTTTTATTAGGGGAAACAAAAATCCTAGAATCTCCCTAAAACTTAGGAAGGAAAAAGCTTACGGCGGTATAGCAACGCCACCTATAAACACGCCCCCTGGAGTATTGTAAATTGGGGGATCAAATACCCTTAAGTCGTGAGTGTCCCTGGGGGCCAATTAGCACACCAGCTACCTCCAGTAAGCAACACAGAACTGCGTTGCAGTGAGGTGTACAAAGGGGCGTGGCCTCGCAACACCTCTCTGCAATGCAGCACCCAACCACATACTGGAAGTACCAGGTGGGCTAGTTTGCCTCCAGGGACCTTCAGGATTGAAGGGGACTTAATCCCCCAATTTACAATGTGCCAGGGGGTGCGTTTGCACACTTGCTATGTCATTCCCGCCCCTCCCTTCACCACTGTGCAAATGCGCTCCCTGGCGCGTAATAAGTTGGCTGTTAATTCCTCTTGATTCCTGATTGTCCCTGGGGGTCAACTAGCCTGCCGGGTAGCTCCTGTAAGCACCACAGAGCTGCGTTGCAGAGAAGTGTAAAAAGGGGCGTGGACTCTGAACACCTCTCTGCAATGCAGCTCCCTGGCGCATACTGGAGGTACCTGGTGGGCTAGTTGGCCCCCAGGGACCCTCAGGATTCAAGGGGACTTAATCCCCCCACTTACAACGCGCCACAGGACGTGTTTGCACACTTGTCACTCAGGCCACACCCCCTCCCTGTACCACTGTGCAAATGCACCCCCTGGTGCGTTGTAAATTGATGGATTATGTCCCCTTAAATCCTGAGAGTCCCTGGGCGCCAACTAGCCCACCAGCTACCTCCAGTAAGAGCCACAGAGCTGCATTGCAGAGTGGGGTAAAAAGGGGACTTGGCCTTGAACCATCTCTCTGCACCTGAGCTCCTTAGTGCTTACTGGAGGTGCCTGGTGGGCTAGTTGGTCCCCAGGGACCTTCAGGATTCAAGGGGACTTAACTGCCCAACTTAAAATGTGCCACCGGGCGCATTTGCACACTTGTTACATCAGGCCATGCCCCCTCCCAGCACCCCTGTGCAAATGCACGCCCTGCAGCACATTTTAAGTTGGGGGATTAAATACCCTTGAGTCGTGAGGGTCCCTGGGGGCCAAATTGCCCACAAACCACCTCCAGTAAGCGACACAGAGCTGCATTGCAGTGAGGTGTAAAAAGGGGCGTGTCCTCTCAACACCTCTGCACCGCAGCTCCCTGGTGCTTACTGGCTAGTTGGCCTCCAGGGACCCTCAGGATTCAAGGGGACTTAATCGCCCAACTTAAAATGCACCACAGGGTGCATTTGCACACTTGTCACATCAGCCACGCCCCCTCCCAGCACCACTGTGCAGACGCACCCCCTGGAGTGTTGTAAATTGGGGATTACATCCCCTTGAGTCCTGAGGGTCCCTGGCAGCCAACAAGCCCACCTGCCACCTCCAGTAAGCGCCATAGAGCTTCGTTGCAGAGATGGGTAAAGAGGGGCATGGCCTCGCAAAACCTCTCTGTAAAGCAGCTCCCTCCCTGGCCAATACTGGAGGTACCTGGAGAGGTAGTTCGCCCCCAGGAACTGTAACTGTAATTGCAAAACAGCAAACATTCAATCACTGGGAACCACTCACTCTATCGCCCTCCCTCACTCTATCTATCTATCTATCGCCCTCCTTCCCTCTATCTATCTATCGCCGTCCCTCTATCTATCTAGCGCCCTCCCTCTATCTATCGCCCTCACTCTATCGCCCTCCCTCCCTCTATCTAGCACCCTCCCTCTCTTCCACCCTCCTTCAGCTCTAACTCCCTGTTCTCTTCTCTTCTTCCATGCGGATCTGTTGCTCTCTTCCACCCTGCCTCCTTCTCTAACTCCCTGTTCTTTTCTCCTGCGCTAATCTGCTGTTGTCTTCCACTCGCCTCTTTCTCTTACTCCCTGTTCTCTTCTCCTGTGCTGATCTGCTGCTCTCTTCTACCCTCCTCCTTCTTTAACTCCATGTTCTCTTCTGCTGTGCTGTTATGCTCCTCTCTTCCACCCACCTCCTTCTCTAACTCCCTGTTCTCTTCTTTTCTCCCTCGGCTGATCTGCTGCTCTCTTCCACCCGCCTCCTTCTTTAACTCCCTGTTCTCTTCTGCTGATCTGCTGCTCTCTTCCACCTCACCTCCTTCTCTAACTCCCTGTTCTATTCTCTTCTCCTGTGCTGATCTGCTGCTCTCTTCCACCCCACCTCCTTCTTTAACTCCCTGTTCTCTTCTGCTGCTCTGATCTGTTCCTCTCTTCCACCCACCTCCTTCTCTAACTCCCTGTTCTCTTCTCTTCTCTCGTGCTGATCTGCTGCTCTCTACCACCCTGCCTCCTTCTCTAACTCCCTGTTCTCTTCTCTTCCCCTGTACTGATCTGCTGCTCTCTTCCACCCTTGCTAGCCGTCGGGAGCCCCTGTCCTGTGGCTTGCTTAACGTCAGATCCCTCAGTAAGCATCATGTGGAAATTGCACTACTCATTGAGTCTTACGAGTTGGATGTGCTCTTCATGACAGAGACATGGACCAGAGTAGACAGTGCAGTGGAATTGGGCCTTGCCTGTCCCCCGGGTTACAAAATTAGACACAACCCCTGTGTAGGGACTAGAGGAGGTGGCGTAGGCTTCATTTTTAGGGAAGCATTGGATATCTCCCAGTTGGAGATCAAGGAAATCCCGGGTTGTGAACTCATGGGCTTCTCCTTAAAAGGACAATGAGGTGTCCTGTATTCCGGGTTGCTTTGCTACAGACCTCCGGCCAATGTTTTGTCTGCCGTGCTTGAGCTGGTAGATTTGATTTACGACCTCTCCAACTCCTATACCAGGACTTTGGTTTTGGGAGACTTTAATCTGTGGCCGATGGGCCCATAGACCTAGCTTACAAGGATCTGGTCCAGGCCTGTTGCAATATCCATCTGCAGCAGATGGTACTTTCCCAGACTCATTCAAAGGGCCATGCCCTGGACTTGATCTTTGCAGATGCTAGTCAGGTGACTGTACGGAACATCATTCCCCAAAGTTGGACGGACCATGCCCTCGTCCACTTCTCTCTCCTACTTCCTGCTGATACACTGAAGAGTGGCAGGAGCTACTACTAAGGTTGGTAGGCAATGGTCAAGGCTCCTGAAACAGTCAAGCCTGCCAACTCTGCTCTCAGAGGGTTTTACCTTGGGTGGCAGTGTGGAGGAGAGCTATGAGTTCCTTAGCCAGCAAATTTCTAAATCATTGGATGAATTGGCCCCTGTGCGGAAAACCAGGGACAGGACCAAACACGCCATGCCTTGGTTTTCCAAGGAGCTTCTTCAGCTGAAACTCCAGTGTAAACGGGCTGAGCGTGCCTGGAGGAAACAGTATTCTGAGTCAGATAAGGCTCTCTTTAAACAGGCACTGTCGGTTTACAAAACGCAGATCAAGCGTGCCAAGGCTAGATTTCTCGAGGAGACACTATTGCTAGCGGTGAACAAGTCTCAGGCCTTGTTTAGGATCGTTAAGGATCTCTCTTGTCCTGCCTGTGTCATTAATGATATCCCAGACTCCCAGTCGTTATGTGACTCTCTGGCAAAGGCTTTTGAGGACAATATTGCTTCCATTTTGAGCAATCTAGGTATTCCATCTACCCCTGACTCCCAGGGTATGTCTATTTCTGTACCGGTGCCCACCCTTAGATCTCTGGAGGTGGATAGGCAGGATCGGTTGAACAGCTTCCCCCTCCCATCCTTCGAGGACTTTTGCTCAGTAGCTGACGGGGTTTCTTCAGGTTCTCCCTTTGACCCATTACCACATAAATACTGGAAATTGTTCCATGAGGAGCTCCCCCCCCCTTCATGCTATTTGTTGTCAGTCCCTCAGTACTGCTCGGGTTCCGGACTGTTGGAAGCTGGCCGTGGTATCGCCGCTCTTGAAGAAGGATACATTGGATCCTACCTGCTCAGCGAACTACAGGCCTATTTCATTGCTTCCTTTCCCAATTAAGATCTTGGAGAAGCTGGTTACTAAACATCTGTCCAGCTTTATAGAGACTAACATCTGCCTGGACGTGGCTCAGTTTGGCTTTAGGCCAGCCCACGGTACTGAGTCTGCATTGGTGACCGCTTTGGATGACCTTCGTTCGGGTGTCGACCTCGGCCGAGCAGCCTTTCTAGTGCTGCTCGACATGTCGGCCGCGTTCGACACGGTCAGCCATGCCATTCTGGTCAGGAGACTAGAGGAAGTTGGGGTGTCTGGTCTGGCCCTGGACTGGTTGATCTCTTATCTTTGTAACAGACACCAGGTGGTAGCCTTGCCGCCCTATCGATCTGACATCAAAAAGGTGGGGCAGGGCGTACCCCAAGGGTCGGCCATCAGCCCTATTTTATTTAATCTATACCTCCGTCCCCTGGTCAGGTTGATCAAGTCCTTTGGCATTGCGGTCATCAATTATGACGATGACACGCAACTTATCTTCTCCTTTGAGGGTAGGGATGCTGTGTCGCAGGAGACTTTCCATCACCGCATGACAGCTACCGCGGATTGGCTGAGTCTAAACTCCCTGCAATTCAACAGCTCTAAAACTGATGTACTGCACTGTTCGTTGGATTGCATTCCCCGAACTCTGCCACCGGATTTTTGGCCTTCTTCCTCCCAGGGCTCTGGGTTGGTGGCAGACTCAGTTCGTAATCTGGGTGTGATGTTCGAATCCAACTTACAGTTAGACATGTTTGTTAATAAAACTGTGGCTACGTGTATGATGCTGCTCCGCACATTGCGGAAGATTCTATCTTTGCTCCCGGTTCACGCCCGACCAGAAGTAGTGCGTAGTATCATCTTAAGCAGGCTTGATTACTGCAACGCGCTACTTCTGGGTGCGCCAGCTACCTTAGTGGATAAATTGCAGCGAATACAGAACATGGCTGCTAAGCTGGCCCTTTCTAGACGGCGTTCTGATTCCTCTTCCTTGGTGCTCATGGACCTTCACTGGTCACCAATCGTCCAGCGCATTGATTTTAAGGCACTTTGTCTAGTATTTAGGGCCCTTCTTGGTCAGGGGCCGTCTCCACTGCAGGCGATGTTTTCTTGGTATACACCTCCCAGATCTCTTCGCTCTTCGTCAGCCTGTCTGGTGGTAATCCCTAAAATTGTGAGGACTCGGATGGGCGGAAGCTCTTTTAGATTCACCGCAGCTAAACTGTGGAATTCTTTACCCCTGCCTTTGAGAAATAAGGGGGACCTTACCTCCTTTAAAAAAGGATTAAAAACATACATATGAGACTCAGACCGTCCCCACTGCTTGGAAACAAGCAATTGTACTTCCTTTGCAGAAAAAAGCTAATGTCAGTTTTGAAAAATGAGATAATCTACGCCCCCATCTCCCTCCTGCCATATATGGCGAAGGTAGCGGAAAAAATAGCGAACCTTCAACTGATGAAATTTGTTGATGAAGCCTCCCTGCTCCACGATTCTCAGTTTGGCTTCCGTCCCCGACATTCGACGGAGTCAGCTCTTCTTATGGCGGTAGAGGCTTTGCGACAGGGTGCGGATGAAGGCCAGACTATGGCCTTGATCCTACTGGACCTAAGCGCAGCATTCGACACTGTGGCACATTCCATCTTGCTACAGTGTCTGAATGAAGGAGGAGTTTCAGGAGCTGCGCTTGGGTGGATAAGATCCTTCCTGATAGACAGATGTTTTCAAGTTCGTCTGGGTGATTGTTACTCGAGGGAGATTGGGTTGGGCCAGGGCGTGTCTCAGGGCTCGTCCCTGAGCCCGACCTTATTCAATCTTTATGTTTCCCCTCTGGCGACAATTGTAGAAAGATACGGTCTGCGCTTAGTGTCTTATGCCGAAGACACGCAGTTGGTTATCTCCCTCTCGCGTATGCCCGGTCTTGCGGCGGACAGCTTCAGAGATTGCATGAAAGAACTGGCAGCCTGGATGCCCGCCAACTGTTTGAAGCTTAACGGTAGCAAGACCGAGGTACTTGTAGTGGGAGGGGGGCCGACTGCTTGGTCGTCGGCATGGTGGCCTCCCTGCTTGGGAGAAACTCCAGTCCCATGTCGGGAGGCAAGGAATCTTGGAGTGTGGCTGGATGCAGACTTGGCCTTTGGCCCCCAGATTGGCCGAGTGGCAGGGGTATGCTTCGGCGTTCTGAAAATCTTAAAGAAGGTATTAGATCTCCTTCCTGTTGCAGCTCGCCGAACGCTGGTGCATGCCCTGGTCACATCGCGCCTTGATTACGGCAATTTGCTGTATCTGGGGGCCACGGGAAAGGTCATAAGCCGCCTCCAGGTGCTGCAAAATGCAGCCGCTCGCTTAGTACTGAGGCTCCCTAGGAGATCTCCCTCTAAAGCAGCGCTCCAAGCACTACACTGGCTTCCTATTGGGAGAAGGGTGGAGTTTAAAGCCCTCTCTACATGTCACCGCATTCTGAACGGTAAAGCTCCTGCTCTGCTACGGAGCTTGGTGACCTGGTATGAGCCCACACGCAACCTCCGCTCCTCCCGCACGGGACTTTTGATGGTTCCAAGAGTAAGGAAGGCCCGAATGGGAGGGAGGTCTTTCAGATACTTGGCTGCCAAGTGTTGGAACGCCTTACCCCTGGAATTGCGTTTGGAACCGTCTGAAACCATCTTCAGAAAAAAACTTAAAACTCATTTATACAGTAGGTAGGCGTTCATGAGGGTGGTTGGACTGTAGCTCCCACTTATCACAGCGCGGGGACACGCCGGTGGGCGTACTTCCAGGCGCTCTATAAATGTCCAAAATGAAATGAAATGAAAAACATACCTCTTTCCCAGGACAGTGTAAAGACTGTGGCAGTGTAACAACGCGTATGGTTGGTTAAAGTCAAAGCGCCAGGATACCCTTTGGGTGACAGTTTCTGCGCTATACAAATATGCCATGCAATATAATACAATACCTCCTTCTTTAACTCCCTGTTCTCTTATGCTGTGCTGATCTGCTGCTCTCTTCCACCCCACCTCCTTCTTTAACTCCCTGTTCTCTTCTGCTGTGCTGATCTGCTCCTCTCTTCCACCCACCTCCTTCTCTAACTCCCTGTTTTCTTCTCTTCTCCCGTGCTGATCTGCTGCTCTCTTCCACTCTGCCTACTTCTCCAACTCCCTGTTCTCTTCTCCTGTGCTGATCTGCTGCTCTCTTCCACCCAATTCCTTCTTAAACTCCCTGTTCTCTTCTCCCGAGCTGAACTGCTGCTCTCTTCCACCCGCCTTCTTCTCTAACTCCCTGTTCTCTTCTCTTCTCCTGTGCTGATCGCCGCTCTCTTCTACCCGGCTCCTTCTTTAACTCCCTGTTCTCTTTTGCTGTGCTGATCTGCTGCTCTCTTCCACGCCACCTCCTTCTTTAACTCCCTGTTCTCTTCTCCTGTGCTAATCTGCTGCTCTCTTCCACCCGCTTCCTTCTTTAACTCCCTGGTCTCTTCTCCTGTGCTGATCTGCTGCTTTCATCCACTCCATCTCCTTCTTTAACTCCCTGGTCTCTTCTCTTCTCCTGTGCTGAACTGCTGTTCTCTTCCACCCACCTCCTTCTTTAACTCCCTGTTATCTTCTCCTGTGCTGCTCTCGTCCACCCCAACTCCTTCTTTAACTCCCTGTTCGCTTCTCTTCTCCTGTGATGATCTGCTGTTCTCTTTCACCCCGCCTCCTTATTTAACTCCCTGTTCTCTTCTCCTGTGCCATTATGTTGTTCTCTTCCACCTGCTTCCTTCCTTAACTACCTGTTCTCTTCTCATGTGCTGATCTGCTGCTCTCTTCTGCCCCACCTCCCCCTTTAACTCCATGTTCTCTACACCTGTGCTGATCGGTTGCTCTCTTCCACCCCGCCTCCTTCTTTAACTCTGTTTTTTCTGCTCTGCTGATCTGCTGTTCGCCTCCACCACCTCCTTCTTTAACTCCCTGTTCTCTTCTGTGCTGATCTGCTGCTCTCTTCCACCCCACCTCCTTTTTTAACTCCCTGTTCTCTTCTCTTCTGCTGATTTGCTACTCTCTTCCACCCACCCCCTTCTCTAACTCCCTGTTCTCTTCTCCTGTGCTGATCTGCTCCTCTCTTCCACCCACCTCCTTCTTTTACTCCTTGTTCTCTTCTCTTCTTCCGTGCTGATCTGCTGCTCTCTTCCACTCTGTCTCCTTCTCTAACTCCCTGTTCTCTTCTCCTCTCCTGTGCTGATCTGCTACTCTCTTCCACCCCACCTCCTTCTTTAATTCCCTGTTTTCTTCTCCTGTCGTAATCTGCTGTTCTCTTCCACCCACCTCCTTCTGTAACTCCCTGTACTCTTCTCCTGTGCCGAGCTGCTGTTCTCTTCCACACTGCCTCCTTTTTAACTCCCTGTTCTCTTCTCCTGTGCTGAACTGCTGCTCTCCTCCACCGCCTCCTTCTTTAACTCCCTGTTCTCTTCTGCTGTGCTGATCTGTTGCTCTCTTCCACATACATCCTTCTCTAACCGCACACACACATACATACAACCACTCACACACATACAACCATGCACACACAACCACACAAACACACACAACCACACCACACACACAATCTCACACACAACCACACACACAACCACACACAACCACACATCACCCCACACACAACCACACACACAACCACACACACAACCATATACACACACAAGCACACACACACACACACACAACCACACACACAGCCACACACTCAACTACACACAACCACACACTCAACCACACACTCAACCACACACAACCACAACCCACCCAACCACACATACACACAACCACACACACAACCACACACACAGCCAAACACACACATCCATACACATACAACCACACCCAACCACACACACAACCACACCCAACCACACACAACCACACACAACCACACACAACCACACACATCTATCTATCTATCGCCCTCACTCTATCTATCTATCTATCTATCTATCTATCTATCTATCTATCTATCTATCTATCTATCTATCTATCGATCGCCCTAACTCTATCTATCTATCTTTCGCCCTCACTCTCTATCTATCTATCTTTCGCCCTCACTCTCTATCTATCTATTTATCTATCGCCCTCACTCTATCCATCGACCTCACTCTATCTATCGCCCTCACTTTATCTATCGCCCTCACTCTATCTATCTATCGCCCTCACTCTAGCTATCTATCGCCCTCACACTAGCTAACAGTGCGCTTTACAAGTATACATACATTACATTACATTACATCTATCTATCGCACCACTACAGCATCATTCAGGAGCACCACAACATCACTCAGGGGCACCACAACATCACTATGTGCTACCACAGCATCACTGAAAGCCACAGCATCACTCGTCACCACCACAACATCACTCAGCGCCACCACAGTATCAATCTGTGCAACCATTCAACAACAACTGGTTCAAATATGTTCTCTCAATGTTTCAAGCTTTATTACAAATATCACAAAAAGATTTTAATATTTCACTTCTGTTCTTGAATTTTCATCACAATAAAATACACTGAACATAATCTTCACAAAAGTTATATACAAAAGTTTAAGCTATTGCCATTATAAATAACAATAACTTTTATTTAAGTATTAATTATTAAAAAGAATAAAAGCCATTGTTATTTGTAATATCAATACATCTAAGTCACGTAAATACAAAACATGTTGCATTACAAATGCTATAGGTGTCCCATTTGCAAAAGATAAAAGTATTGGCATTGTAAATGACAAAGCTATTAATTTCGCTATTTTCAAAACCAACACATAAATAAAAATGTTGGTATTTACAAGACCAATAGTTCAAACTTTCCTAATGCGAGACCTATTGCATTGCAAATGCTTGTTGAGCTTATCTCTGCCGCACCCGTGTACTTCACAGGTCTTTAAAAGACCATTTACATGTTAACGAGGCTTTGTTGTTTCTTTTCACCCCTTCATTTCCACTCTGCCTATTGCTGGAATAATTAACCCCCTACCCCGAAATTTTTAGTTGCCCACACCAACCCCGAAAATTTGGCTCTAGTTTTGCCTCTGCAACAAGTAACATAATACCTACAAGAAGTCAGGACTATTGGCTTTGTCAATGGTTGTTAGTTGCAAAAGATAAATAAGCAGCAACTATGGCTTCTTGTATATATTATTGAAAAAAGCGTCCACTTAAAGCCCTGGTAACACAGGCGATGTTGCTGCTCCTGCGTTTCAAAAAGAAAAGGGAAATCCAGAGAGAAAATTACTCTCTTTAAAGGATTTCCCTTCGTGTATAGCTCGCCTGGCTTGGAGTTTTGCTGTATCTTCTCCACCAGCGAGAAGTGAGCAGCGTGGGCACGCACACAATGATGTGCCTACTGTCACTTCAGCCCAGAAAAAAAATGGACCGCCTGTGCCACAGCACAAAACAGAGCCCGATAGAGAACCGTTTCAAGGCCCCCTTTAAAAAAAATGCCGGTGCTCACCACCGCGGAGACCCGGCCCACTTAATTAATGCCTTGCTTGTAAATACAGAGTTCAGTGGGCTGGTGAGACAATTGGCAAGAAGCTTGGCTGAAGGCTTTTCCATCTTTATCCTCAGTAGGAAGCATATTATATCTACTGAGGATTGAAAAGGATCTATGACATAATATCGACAGACAGAATATCTACATACAAAAATATCGACACAAAAATATCGACATCAAAAATATCGGAGTTATATCTTCATAAAGGTAAGTACAAAAATATCGAAAAAATAATATGGTAGTACAAAAATATCGAAATTAAAAATATCGTTTTTTTAAATGTATTAATAATAATGTAAAAATAATTTAAAAATACATATAATTTTACAAATATTAAATAAAAACATTAAAACATATTTAAAAAATTATAACTAATACATATACATTTAAAATAAATTAAAAACTCTACATATAAATTAATATATATACTTCCTCCACATATTGCAACAGTAGGAAAAGCGTTGGATAGCGTAGGGGTAAAAATTACTATTCCCACTCCAGAGGGTGCAACAGTAGGGAAAGCGTTGGATAGCGTAGGGGTTTAAATTACTATTCCCACCAGAGGGTGCAACAGTAGGGAAAGCGTTGGATAGCGTAGAGGTAAAAATTACTATTCCCACTCCAGAGGGTGAAACAGTATGGAAAGCGTTGGATAGCGTAGGGGTAAAAATTACTATTCCCACTCCAGAGGGTGCAACAGTAGGGAAAGCGTTGGATAGCGTAGGGGTAAAATGTACTATTCCCACTCCAGAGGGTGCAACAGTAGGGAAAGCGTTGGATAGCGTAGGGGTAAAAATTACTATTCCCACTCCAGAGGGTGCAACAGTATGGAAAGCGTTGGATAGCGTAGGGGTAAAAATTACTATTCCCACTCCAGAGGGTGCAACAGTAGGGAAAGCGTTGGATAGCGTAGGGGTTTAAATTACTATTCCCACTCCAGAGAGTGCAACAGTAGGGAAAGCATTGGATAGTGTAGGGGTTTAAATTACAATTCCCCCTCCAGAGGGTGCAACAGTAGGGAAAGCCTTGGATAGCGTAGGGGGAAAAATTACTATTCCCACTCCAGAGGGTACAACAGTAGGGAAACATTGGATAGCGTAGGGGTAAAAATTACTATTCCCACTCTAGAGGGTGCAACAGTAGGGAAAATGTTGGATAGCGTAGGGGTAAAAATTACTATTCCCACTCCAGAGGGTGCAACAGTAGGGAAAGCATTGGATAGCGTAGGGGTAAAAATTACTATTCCCACTCCAGAGGGTGCAACAGTAGGGAAAGCGTTGGATAGCGTAAGGGTAAAAATTACTATTCCCACTCCAGAGAGTGCAACAGTAGGGAAAGCGTTGGATAGCGTAGGGGTTTAAATTACTATTCTCACTCCAGAGGGTGCAACAGTAGGGAAAGCGTTGGATTGCGTAGGGGTAAAAATTACTATTCCCACTCCAGAGGGTGCAACAGTAGGGAAAGCGTTGGATAGCGTAGGGGTGAACATTACTATTCCCACTCCAGAGAGTGCAACAGTAGGGAAAGCGTTGGATAGCATAGGGGTAAAAATTACTATTCCCACTCCAAGGGGGCAACAGTAAGGAAAGCGTTGGATAGAGTAGGGGTAAAAATTACTATTCCCACTCCAGAGGGTTCAACAGTAGGGAAAGCGTTGGATAGCGTAGGGGTAAACATTACTATTCCCACTCCAGAGAGTGCAACAGTAGGGAAAGCGTTGGATAGCGTAGGGGTTTAAATTACTATTCCCACTCCAGAGGGTGCAACAGTAAGGAAAGCATTGGATCGCATGGGTGTAAAAATTACTTCCCACACTACTCCCCCTTTAACACACAACACACTACACATACAAAAAAACACAAATAATATAAATATCAATTATTCAATTAATAACAATTAATATTATTAAATTGATGTAATTATAAATGAACTAATTAACACATATTAATTACCAATTAATTAACAATAAATACCAATAAATACATACAATCTCTTTAATTAATTACATTTAATTATATCACACCCTATTACCCTATAAACACACAACCCACTACACATAAATAAATCACATCATTTAATCACCTAATAATTATTAATTATCAGTTATTTATTAATTAACAATAACAAAAAAATAAATATATTAGCACATTAACTCTAATTAATTTAATTAACTAATTAATATTATTTAATTACCAATTAAATATTAATTAACAATAACAAAAAATAAATATATTAGCTTATTAACTCTAATTAATTTTATTAACTAATTAATATTAATTAATTACCAATTAATTATTAATTAACAATAACAAAAAATTAAATATATTAGCACATTAACTCTAATAAATTTAATTAACTAATTACTATTAATTAATTACCGATTAATTATTAATTAAAAATATTTAAAGAATATTAATTAATTATTATTAAATTACTTCCCACCCTATTCCCCTATAAACCCACAACCCGCTCTGATACTAAAACGCAAAATGTAAACAAAATTAATAATTTTCAAACATACATTAAAAAACATATTTAACAAACATATAAACAACATAATAAAATACATAACACTAAAACAATTTCGATATTAGTAAATTTCGATATTAGATACATACATACCTTAAAAACGATATTCTGTTTGTCGATATTTTCCACATCGATATTCTATACCATCGAAATTAAAACATCGATATTATTGTATATCGATATTTTAATTTCGATATTTTGTCTCTCTACCGGTGGAAACAGCGTACACATGTTTTCTCAAAAGAGTTGATGTATCATGCATGTTTATGAGAGGCAGTTTGGGTGCTCAGGGCAGAAACATGTTAACTGTAGGCATATTTGCCTCATCTGATGGTTTGCCATCGATAATCTTATTTTGAATGTTAACAAGCCTGGGGAATTGCCTCTTTAAACGAAGACAGGTGCCTCAGACTGGTCTGCGGCACCTGTCTTCGTGTAAAGAGGCAATTCCCCAGCATTTGCACCAGTGATATCAAACCATAAACATACCATAAGTGTGGGTCTTCATAAGAGACGTGAAGGTACATTGGAGAGGTATGTATGGGCGTGCGGAAGAGGTGAAATTCTCAAGGGATTGTGGAGGAGACACCTTGATAGAACATATAAGTAAAACTATCTACCATTCCTTGAGGGATGGAGGGATATGTGAGTTGTGGTGAAGCTGGCAGCTAGGTATGATGCAGGGAAGACATGATGCACTACTGCAGACGTACGGTTCTGTGTGGACTCGCAGAAAGACAGGGCTTATGATGAGGAGACAGGAGCTACGAAGGCTAGATGTTTGAGGGCAGATAGAGAGAAATAGGTCCGTGCTCGCAGCATGCGGGGCACAAGTAAAGACTAGAATGGCTAAGGATAAGATGGTCAAATATATGGGACATTTTGACAGCTAAGCACCAATTAGCACATTTTATTTTACATGCTCCATCACGAGCTAAAGACATAACGCTGTAAGTGTTAAGAATACTTGCTTTTTGTGGGAATTTGGCAGAACTCTGTGGTATTAATTACACATCGACTACAATCTACTGACTGCCCCCACTCCCCCTTTTTTTTTTAATGTACACGTTCACAAGCACGCGCCCGGCGCGCTGTGTATTCAATAAATTATAAAGATTGGATTGTATACTATAATACTCACTTGTGAGTACAGCCCATCCAACTCTGAAAACTTGTTTTATCCCTGTGATACAATGAGTGTTACAAACAGAGCAGAGAGGTGGGTAACAATGTATTGCTTCTGTACTACTTGAACTCTGCCCAGAGTTCCTGTGCATTTGCAAGTTGTCACTACTTTGCATTTTTCACTTATTAAATTACTGTGACTCTTACTTTGTAAAAACCACGTGCATGGTTTTATCTCTGGCATATGTATGAAAAGGAAAACAAGTTTTATAGGTTGTTAGGTTCCTTGCGATTTTATAGGGGGATGGGGGGTGTATTGCCGCCTTCCCTCAACATTGATCAAGTTAGTCAGGAAATGTAATATATTTTATTGAGAAGCAATAGGGTAGGAAAGGCCAAAAATAACACCAATGGTGGCTGTATCTGGCTTCTGTGTTACAGCTGAATATCAGGCAAACTCTCTGCCAAGCAAAGTCACATTATACACCCCACAGGGCCTGCCAAAGTAAGAACAGCAATAAAAGTAATGGGAAGGATTTGTTAATATAACTCGAACTTGAGCCATTTGAATTGAATTAAAATAACAGGCAGACTGCAATGCTAATATAAAGGGCACGCCTGTCAACCACAATTTCTTATTTTTCTGTTGTTTATTAGAGTTATTTTTAACTCAAACACGTGTGTAGGCAAAGGGTTCACAAAAGAATGTAAATGGTTAGCACCCTTTGGGGGAATTCTTAAAATAGGATTTTAGATTATTAGTTATTTCAGTCTGGTCCTTAAAGACTGGAGACCGAGGAAATGGGAAATTGCTGAGGAAACTAAGCAGCTGCAAGACCAGTAACTGTATCTTGCTAAAAATGTTCATCTTTTTCTGCTTATACACAGAAATAAATTGCCACGAATATTTGTTGCAGTACACGATGAGAGGATAACTGAAGTCTCGGTATCCCATTTATCTAATTTCAGTGTGTGTCAATATTGGGAAACTGCAGATATAATAATTCAAGAGCTTCCTAGCTTGAAAACCTTGAATCCTTTAGACTCTCATGAGTGATTGTTCTGATTCTGAACAGCATATTAGGATAATAAAAAGAGTACCATCTTCCAATCCGTCTACTATAACCCCCATGGTGTAAATAAGTGTGAAACAGTGAGTCCCAACTTTATGGCTTCATCATGGATATAGAAAAACCAAAGGTAATGATGGACGGAGCGTTGACAATACAAACACTCACCCCCAGTCAACTGATCTGGGTTTAATCCATCACCGTTCTATAGCTCACTCCGCCACCCCAGTTCAGACATGGCCATATGCAAATCAGTCTGACCCTGTGCCTCATGGGAACAGTCCGATACAGAAAAGGGGGTGGTGATGAACAGAGTGTCTGAATTAAGCAGACCACTCTTATCCAGTCCAAAGATCAGGGCTTGATCCATCACCGTTATTTATCTCACTGCCCCATCCCAGCTCAGAACCTGGCTATATGCAAATTAGTCTGTCCCTGGCCCAGTGCATCATGGGAACAGGGCAGACCAAACTACCAAGCCAATTCTTCACCAGAAAGGAGACAAGCTACCGGGGACCGGTTTCTGGCATTTCAGCCTCTTCGGCCCGGCTTGCTTGAATCCTGATGGAGCAGTAAAAAAGGGACTCATGTCTGAGTATACCCTGCCACACCTATAGTGGCCAAAAACGATACAGAAAAGGGGGTGGTGATGAACAGAGTGTCTGAATTAAGCAGACCACTCTTACCCAGTCCAAAGATCAGGGCTTGATCCATCACCGTTATTTATCTCACTGCCCCATCCCAGCTCAGAACCTGGCTATATGCAAATTAGTCTGTCCCTGGCCCAGTGCATCATGGGAACAGGGCAGACCAAAGTACCAAGCCAATTCTTCACCAGAAAGGAGACAAGCTACCGGGGACCGGTTTCTGGCATTTCAGCCTCTTCGGCCCGGCTTGCTTGAATCCTGATGGAGCAGTGAGAAAGGGACTCATGTCTGAGTATACCCTGCCACACCTATAGTGGCCAAAAACGATACAGAAAAGGGGGTGGTGATGAACAGTCCAGCCCGAACCGCCAAGCCATGTCTTCCCTGGACCGAAATCAAGCTTCCCAGGACCGGTTTCTGGCATTACAGCAGTCTTCAGCCGGGCTTGCTTGACTCCAGTGGCAAAGTGAGCAAGGGACTCACGTCTGAGCATACCCTGCCAACTTAGGGCGAACAAAGAAAAACCAAAGGTGATGATGGACGGAGCGTTGACAATACAAACACTCACCCCCGGTCAACTGATCTGGGTTTAATCCATCACCGTTCTTTAGCTCACTCCGCCACCCCAGTTCAGACATGGCCATATGCAAATCAGTCTGACCCTGTGCCTCATGGGAACAGTCCAGCCCGAACCGCCAAGCCATGTCTTCCCTGGACCGAAATCAAGCTTCCCATGACCGGTTTCTGGCATTACAGCAGTCTTCAGCCGGGCTTGCTTGACTCCGGTGGCAAAGTGAGCAAGGGACTCACGTCTGAGCATACCCTGCCAACTTAGGGCGAACAAAGAAAAACCAAAGGTGATGATGGACGGAGCGTTGACAATACAAACACTCACCCCCAGTCAACTGATGTGGGTTTAATCCATCACCGTTCTTTAGCTTACTCCGCCACCCCAGTTCAGACATGGCCATATGCAAATCAGTCTGACCATGTGCCTCATGGGAACAGTCCAGCCCGAACCGCCAAGCCATGTCTTCTCTGGACCGAAATCAAGCTTCCCAGGACCGGTTTCTGGCATTACAGCAGTCTGCAGCCGGGCTTGCTTGACTCCAGTGGCAAAGTGAGCAAGGGACTCACGTCTGAGCATACCCTGCCAACTTAGGGCGAAGAAAGAAAAACCAAAGGTGATGATGGACGGAGCGTTGACAATACAAACACTCACCCCCAGTCAACTGATCTGGGTTTAATCCATCACCGTTCTTTAGCTCACTCCGCCACCCCAGTTCAGACATGGCCATATGCAAATCAGTCTGACCCTGTGCACATACATCTGATGCATTAATCAAATAAAAACGCAAAACACTGCCATGCAGAAGTGGTGAAACTGTTCTTGCTCTTGTTTTCGCTTTTTATAAAGACCACATATGTAGTAGTGCGCCAGCAAGCAAACAATTGACACCCTAACACAGGATTCAAGTGTCTGAATTCAGATGGCTTAATCCGCAAACCTTATCCTCTGAAGGAAGAAAACAAGGTGCAAATGTGCCTCATGCTTCAGAAAAGGTCTGTTGACCACAACTTCACTCTCTTGCCATTCAGAGGCAACCACAGATGAATGTATCCATACACACACTGGCTTTCAAGCCACCACTACAAAACTATTATTATGGATGTACTTGGGAGCAAAAAAGACTGCAATTGCCAGGGGATGTAGTACTGAGGCACATTACACTCTCCTAAAGATCTCTTGCTATGGGCACTAACTGTCGTATCATTGTCCTTGAAGCCTTGGCACTAGTGTACAGGAATACTGGGCACCAATTGAAAGCTACTTGTACTTATCTCTCCCATCCATCCATGCAAAAGGAGTAGAAGATATGGCCCAGCTAAGTATACTACACACAATCATGGACAGAACAGTATGGGGGTGTTGCAACAGCTATAAGCAGGTGACATTGATGCTACGGGTAGTCTAGAGGGTCATCTCAGATGAGGAGGGATTAGATCTGCAGTATTGACAAATGGGTCACATGAATGCTGGACAGAACGTGACCATACGAGAGAAAGATAAACTATCACGTTTGATGATATGCTTAATTTGCCAATGTTAAGACTATGCATAGGGAACCCTACAGTTAGCTATTATGACAAATCACCCACATAGTGCCCATGCATCTAAATTTGAACAAAAGCCTGAGAGGGAATGAATAACTATATAAAGCTAAATGTCTTTCCATTGCAAGGTATGGGGCAGGGGTGTGGGTACATCACATAAGCTGTCAGTTACAAGTATTGGAAAATAAATTCACTAAAAGATTATTGATGCCCCTGAACAGTGCTCCTACCCTTTTTTGTCACAAGGAATTGGGACTAGAGTTTATAGCGGGTCGCATAGGTGGTGCCCCTCAGAAGACTTAATGTTTTCAAGAGAAGTAATCATGGACTCCCAAAACTTGGCCAACGCTTTAAAGATACCACTTCTTGAGAGAAAAATATGACAAGATAGGATTGGGGCATTTCTACGATAACCCTGAAAGTATTCCACAGAATGCCAAAACTATTATTAGGGAGGCGTACCACACCAGGGCCAATATGCACTTTCCACAACAAGATGAGATGGGCTTACTACAGATGCCCTTCGTCTCATTGCAATATTATTTAACGTTTACTATTAATCTGCAGACTAGATTTTATTTAACTAGATTTCATTTATGCACTGTGGACTTTTTGCTGGCATTTCCACACCGAAGAGGGTGGGCTGGTAAGCTTATACCTCGTCCGTGTGACAACTCTGCAAGCCAAAGCACTATGCACTTTGTTGTTCTATTCCTTATATAAAACGGCAAGGAGTAAATGTTTAGCCCCTTTATTAAGGAAAATTCGCCCTTGTACATACACATATACATTGATGGTTGTAAGTTATTGCTCTCATTGACTACCCCTGATATTTGTATTGTGGTAGCCAATTACATAAACATTTTAATGGCTATTAGAAAATGCTATGAGTAAAGGTTGCTGTTTCAAGCTGATTACTGTATGTAAAGTATGTTATACTGTCGGATATTTATGAACCATGTAAAATTACGCTGTTTCAAACCAATCGTATGTAAACAATTGTTATACTGCCGGAATTTTATGAAGTGTTCTCTTGTAATTCATTAATTGTGATTATTTTATAAACTGTGATAATTTTATTGTTAAACGTTTATGGTTCTCTGAACCGAAATAAAATTATTCTTGAGGAGTAAAGGTCCAAACAACTCTTGGACTTTATTTCCACCAACTTTGCAACATTTGAGTCAATTAGCCCACATCAGTCTCCTTTAAGACCAAGCCCTAGTCAATTTCAGCATCTCTGTTCTGGTCCCACACACATGCACTACTGCCATACCAGCCTGCCGAAACTGGAACAGCATCACTGACATGGACTGGGACATTGTTCACAACACCGACCGACCCAAGCACAGAAACACCTCCCCAGAGCCATCAAGAATTTCAACAATTTGATCACCTCCTGTACCATCTCCCTGGCCCCCTCAACCACAAAAATACAACAAGATTGAGAACCCAGGCTAGTTGGTATGCAGAGCAACTGAAGGAAGTGGCCTGATTAGGGTCACTTGGGTCACTCACAACCACCTCTCAGCCTTCCATACAAATGAAAAGTTAGTCAGACAGCAGAGAATACAAACCAGTAACAGTTTATTCAAAGTATACTCAGAGAGGAGTACGTTTTGATTCTGAGGCTGGGCATACGTTATCTACTATCCAAGGTCTCTCTCCCTGTACCCACCAATAGACAAGTGGGAGAAGGCTTACGTCTAAGGGAAAAATATGCGCTTATAAGAACAATGCATTCATTAGTGTAACAGAACTCAGCTCCAAAGAAACATTAATTAGAGAAGGCCCTTTCGCGAAAATGGCAAAGGAATAATTTCCATCATGACACAAAATGGCACCCTTACACAAAATGGCACTGTGAATGCTAACTTACATAAAACAATGCTAAAGCATATTTTTTTCTATTCTAACAGACCCTTCTTTTAGCATGAGCTAAACATTTTTGTGTAGTGACAGAAAGACATGTAATTCAATAGATCATGAATAAACTATTTTAGGAGAACTCCACATCTTCAGCTTCGGGAAGGGAAGCAGTAAGGAGGGAAGAAGTCTCAAAACTACCCTCATCTATTTGCATAAGATCCTCTACTTATTTCGGAATCATAATTGCTGCATTAGCATCATGTATTGTATTCACTTAGGAGCGAGAAGGGTGGTGCAATACAAACAACATAAGGGGAGACACTGGACCAGAACACAGCAAGAAATCAGAATCACAATGAAGTAAATCACCTTCTCAAGGATCCAACTCCAACTACCAAAAAGTGAGCAATTCCAGTTCCCACTCTCCATTCCTTTAACATTTTCAAGGATGTCTAATATGTGTTGGGTAATGTTCTTTTCCATGTTAGTGTTCCTGACTACACACTGGTCTCCTACTACAGTGCATACATTACCACTTTTAGCTATAATGAAATCAACAGCTTATCTAGTCTGCTGTGAACATGTCTGCATACTTTCCAATTGGGTGGTGATGTCACTTAGAGCTGCTACTGTAGAGTTAGACAATATCTGAAGGTTACACCCAAAATATTCTTTCGCTCCTTCACCCCTAGCCATTGCAGTACCACCAAAGGTAATATTGGAAGTAAGAATATACCCGAAGGTGATACCATTACTATAATTATTAACTTCCAAATCTGTCACTCCATCGCAAAACTCTGCATTCAATGTTCTTTTTACCCATCTTACACTAGGCTTACTATACTTACAGGGTACATCAAAGGGAAGCACAATTCCTAAAACATCATCTGTACCATTCTGAACATTTGAGTAAGTGCCATTGGATAAAAAATTAAATCCTGGCTGTGCATAAAGTGGGCTTTGATAATCTACAGGAGCATATCTGGTATTCATTCCAAAGGTACTCAGATCTTTCTTTTTCACTAGAGACATTGTCTTCCTGAACAGTATTACTCCAGAACAATGGACATACAGAAATGCATCAGTACTATTAATTATCACGCAACATGCTGGGTAATAACCAGCTTTTTGAGTAACCGTTAAATCTTAGCAGTGCCAGCCCACTAAGGTGATGTTCTGCTCTCTCGTGTACAAGTTATCACAATGCGTGTTATTATCACACCCCGAATACCCCTTTCCTCATGGCTTTTGGTAATACAAACAAGGGCCATACCAAACTCACCCCTTACCTCTATGAAATGGGCTGGGCGAGTATAGGTGTAATTGACAAGTGACAATGGGTAAGCAGTCCATAAACTTGTAACAGATTCAGTGGGATAACAAGCTGAACCTGCCCCAAAAAATGTTTTATGTGTGTCTAGAAATACATTACTCTGGGCTGTTCATTTTGTGTGGGTTTGGGAAACACTCGACAGTGTATTATGATTACATTAAAAACCCAGGACACCCCACCTAGAATTAATAGCAGTAAAATGGCAAAAATAGTACATAGTATCTTTTTATTAGTTGATCAAAATACATGTGTATGAACAAGAGGAATCACTGGCTGCTCTTCATCAGAAGCCATTCTGCCAAAGGGATGCATAACAAATGATGAAGCAAAGGGGAAAATGCCAGCAAGAAGAATATACAAGTTCCCAGTGTCCATCAGAGCCTCACTGGTACAGGCTCCTATTGTCCATCAAAACGTTGATACGCTTGAGCACCGGCAGTGGAGCTTGCTCTGTCCTAAGGTCGGTTTCCCATTTTGACCAAGATAATGTACCCCCAAGGGAATACTTTCAACATATCCTGTCCAATGTTCAAACAGTGCATAAGTCTCACATTACCCTAAACTAGCTCTGTTGGAATTATAACAAAGTACATCCTAACTTACACAGTCCATCCCTACCGAATTGGACTTCTCCTTTGGTGCACTGTTTCTCAGCTGAGGTTGCAGATTGTATCTAGTGACTCCAGGCACAAAGGGATCCACAAAAAGGGCCTCCTGGTTTCCTCTTATTTCCGGAGAAACTGCTGTATTCAGCACTTCATCATTTTCCTCATCCGATTTGGTCCAGGTCAGCCTGGTGTCGCTGAAGGGTAAAAATCGAGGCACTGTCCCACACTCAGAGTACCCTACTCCATCTTTTGTCCGCTGGTCATAGGGCAGAAGCAGGGGGACCCTGTAACAATGAGTCACATGGATCCAGTTCTTAGGGCCAGCAACCTTGACTGCAGTACATGTTGATAAGAGGACCTGTTCCAGTCCCTTCCACCACAGCTCCAAACTCTTCTTCTTTTGGAAGTTGCGCACCATAACAAAATGACCAGGCTGAGTATCGTGTCCGGGGCCCTCTGGTGAAGCTGGCAGGGATTTCTGGACCTGTTGGTGAATAGAATGTAAACTTTCAGTTAACTCACAAAGATAGTCTATCAACAACGGAAACTCAATATCTGAAAAACGCGGAGGGCGCGGGACGCCCCATTCATTTGCCGGGCATCTAAACATGACCGCTTACGGTGACAATCCTGTCCTAGAATGTGCTGTTGTTCTTGTCGACAAAAGATCTAATGGTAAAGCATCTGGCCACTGTAACCCTGTGGTCTCCTGAATCTTTGATAGTTTTAGACTACCATTGTACTTCTCAACCAAACCTGCTGACTGTAAATGATTGGCAGCATGAAATATCTGCTTAATACACACCCCATCACAAATCAATGGAATCATCTTAGCATTAAAATGACTTCCATTATCACTCCAGCTCAAACGGGGCAAGTTGAAACGAGGAAAGAACTCCTTTAGGAGTACCTTTGCAGTTGTAAAGGCTTTATTGTCTTTAATGGGATAAGCCTCAACCCATTGACTGAATGCACAGACAGCCACCAAAACATACTTCAAATGATTGCACCTATCCAATTCAATATAGTCCATCTGAAGGACCTCAAAAGGGAAAATGAGCAGTGCAGAATTACCGGGTGGTGTAGGGGTACCCATTCCAGGATTGTGAATCATGCACACCATGCAGTTCTTCACTAAGTGTGCAGCAGATTTCAGAATGGTATTATTCTGCCGTACTGGGTCTAACAACTTGCAAATACCTTTAGCACTGATATGAACTGGGCCATAAACCATCGTGACTACACGAAGAACATATACATCCGGCAACATCCATCTCTGCTTCCCTGACTTATCAATCCAACATCGCTCATCGTTCAATTGTGCTGTACATTCCTGCCATATTGCTAATTCTTCTATTGTTGCTTCACTTTGATCTTTTTCACATTCTCAAGTGTATCCTCAAACATGGTAACTTCAGGCATGCACTTAGCGGGACTTACTACAAACATCCTTTTAATTTTAGTCTGGGCTGTTTCCTTAGCTGTCTGATCTGCAAAAGCATTTCAATTACCTACATTGTCAGTGACTTTCCAGTGATCACTACACTTTCCTATGGCCAATTTCTTAGGGAGTGTCACAGCAGACAAAAGCCTCAATATAAGGTGCCCATGCTGAATCTTTGTGCCATGTGAAGTTAGGAACTCTCTTTCTGCCCAGAGTCGCCCAAAGTTATGTGCGACTCCAAAGGCGTACTGGCTGTCAGTATAAATATTGACAACCAGTCCCTCACTCAATTTGCAAGGTGGTATTAAGGCAACAAGCTCAGCAACTTGGGCTGACTGATAAGGAACTTGTGATGTTTCAGCTATTGTACGCAGAATGGTAATAGCATACGCAGCAGTTGTAGTGCCATCCGGTAATTTAAAACAAGAGCCATCAACATATAGTTCCCCTTGTGGGTCAGATAGTGGAACATAAGTCAAGTCTACCCGTCCTTTCATCTCTTCTTCCGTCCAGAACATACAGTCATGTTTATCAATCTCTTCACTCTCAGAAGAGAGGGGCAGTAACATGGCTTTTGATCTTAATATGTTTGGCAAACAATGTTAATTCATAGCCAGTCAGACGTGCACTGGTGAGGCGCTGTGTCGTTGTCTTATTCAAAAGTGTATCCACAGCATGGGGTGCCATGACTGTGAGGTCAGAATCAAGTACGAGTCCAGCCGATTGTCTTGTTGAGAGAGCCACGACCGCTCTTAGACAGCTCAGGAGGGCTCTTGCGACAGGGGCAAGAACAGCAGAGAAATAAGCAGAAGGCCGTTGCTTATCCCCAAACTTTTGTGTTAAAACAGAAAGCGTGCAACCAGTCATCTCATGGAAGTGCAACACAAACGATTTGTTGTAATCAGGGGTGCCAAGTACTGGAGCTGAACAAAGCACAGTTTTCATTTGCTCAAAATACTGCTGACTTTCAGGCATCCATGGCAGGGGTTATGCATGTCTTTATTGGTTAGTACAAGCAGGGGTTTGATTAATAAGGAGTAGTTTGGTATTCACTGCTGACAGTAGGAAGTGATTCCTATGAAAGCACGCACATCCTTCTGAGTCGGTGGGATAGGCATTTAACAATAGTACTTATGCTCTCAGGGGTCAATCTCCTACCCTCCTTCGATAGTAGGTGACATCCTGTCAACATTACTGAAATTTCGAAATAGAAATTTTATGTCCATGTTGAGCCAAATGTAACAATAGCTTAACTGTACTATCTTTACAACCTTGTTCAGTATCGGAAGCGATAAGTAAGTCGTCAACATACTGCACCAATACATTACGAAAAGGGAATCTAATTGACCTTTCACGGCCTGACTATAAATGCTCTGACTTTCTGCATAGCCCTGAGAAGCTCCACAGAACCTAAAGCTCCTACCAGCTAGGGTGTACCCAAACAGATACCTGCTATCTGAATGCATAGGAATACTGAAGAACGCATTTTTCAAATCGATGATGGAAAAGAATTTAGCAGAAGAAGGAATCCTCGTCAAAAGAGTAGTAATGTCAGGGACCACTGGAAACTGGGGAACCACTATGTTATTAACTTCGCGCAAATCAATCACAAAATGATAAACATTTTCATGCTCATCAGGAGAACCTGAGGGTGTCTGTCTAAGAATTGGAGGAATAGGGCAATTACAAATATTAGCAGTTGTCTCCTCAACCACTCCCTTCTTAAGGAAATCCTGTATAATTTGCAATAATGCTCGCTCTCCTGCCTGTGGTATTTTATACTGAGGGAAACAAAGCACAATAGTACCATCCTTAACCTGTATCGAAACTGGCAATACCTGCAACAGTCCCACGTCTGTGTCACCGGTTGCCTAAAGAGTGGGTGGCACATCAGCAAATTCAGCAGGAAGAAGCGCACCTACGGACAAACAGTGTTTAGCGTGCACTACATCTGGACCCATTGTCATTTAGACACCCGCAAGAGAACAATAAATCATAGCATGTAATTTCTTCAACAAATCCAAACCCATCAAATTTTCACCAAATTTAGATGTCAGCAAAAATGGTAAATCCACAGTGAAAGGACCAACAGTCAATGCAAGGGGTCTTGAAGTGGGGCTTACAACCGGTACCCTAGAAAAGCCTACCAAAACATTATTATGGCCAGACAGAGCCACCCCAGGGACCATATTTAGAAAAACAGAACTTTTTGTCGGACCTGTGCCCACCAAAAATTCCTTAGCCGAACCTTGTAGTTCCACTGTTACATAAGGACCACGCTGGTCTATAGGTATTGGAACTGGTCCCCCACTCTGTTCCTGGCTGTCCTACTGTAAGACATTCCTGTTGCTTCATCTATATCATAAACATCATGGTAGTGTTGTCCATCACAGGGGTCATCAAAGTAAATATTATCAGAACGACCCTTTGATGCTGCAGCGTTCTGTGCCGTATCAGCCCCACCAGCTCCATGACCCTGTCCACGAGAACCTCAACCTCTAGGGACTGCTGCCTTCTGCAAAACCACAGGACACTCGCTACACCAGTGACCCTCTTCCTTACAGTAGGCTCACTGATTCAACCCCAAAGGCATAGTATTCAGCTGTATACTAATGGGTGGAAGCTGTCAGGCAGAACCACCACGTCCTCTGCCATTCCATTCCCTCTAAAAGCCTGCTGCAACAACACCTTTGTCTTCAAATCCTTATGCTTTTTCTCTGTTCTCCCCTTTTTCTCGTTATCCCTATGCTCATAATACTGTGCCATATTCAAAATAACAGAAGAGGAAGAGGTGGACCAGGTCCTTTTGGAAACCTGCAATCAAGTCACAATCTCAGGAAGCAAATTGGAAACAAATCTATTAAACAATCGTACATCTACCTCAATAGACAAATCCTGCCCACTGTAATCTAAAAACTTGTCTTCAAACCGGGTGAAAAAAATCAGACATACTCTCATCTTTCTTTTGTCGGCAAGCCGACTATTTATCCCAATGTATTGTTCTTTGTGGAATAAGGGAATGCATATAGGCAATAATACAATTAATCAATCAATCAGGGGTTTATAAAGCACACTACTCACCCGTAGGGTCTCAAGGTGCTAAGGGAGGGGTGGGCGGTAATGCTAACATTTCTGCTCGGGCTTATCATCTGGCTTCCTTTCCTGGTCCCTTCCTTTAATTACATCCCATGTACATCCCAACTCCGCAACATGATCCTGAGTGTGAATCTGCCTCCAAACATCAACTGGAACCAGCTGACCAAAAAACATCTTGATATCAGCAAGAGTCATTACAGTGGAAGAGGCAAATTTAGTCAACTCTTTATAATATGCAGGTGGGTTTTTTCTAAGGTCGGGAAAACGAGTCTTAAGGGACAGAACCTCACTTCTTTTCCACAGAGTATAAACCCATTGTTCCTGAAACTGGCCCCCTCCCTCGCCCTAGTAACCAGTGGCGGATCGTCGCGGGAGTGCTTCGGGGCGATGGGGCACGGCGGGAGAGGGTCAGGGTGGGGGTTAGTGGAGTCTGACATACGACGGACAGGAGTAAGGTAAGTAATTAAATAAATAAAAGAATTTACCTTGAGTGCACTGCATCGCCAACTTGGCAATGTAGCGTGCGCGTAAGGTTAATTGTTTTATTTATTTAATTACTTACCTTACTCCTGCCCATCATATGTCTGCATTTTTCCTTTCTGGGCCTCTTTTTCTGCCTTCAACCGCTTCTGTATAGCTGTCTTCTGCCATGTTCTGAGGGAATCAAACATAGACTCCCTACTTCGTCTTTTGAACTGCTGTTCTTGTAAATACGCAATCATTTGTTCATCAAAAGTTCCCATCAACGGCCACTGCAACTCTGCAATGTCCCTCGTATGTGCAATAATGTAGTAAACATAATAGGGACAAGACCATGCTTCACACACATATAAAATTTGGAGTGCCTTCTGGAGGCACCAGCTGACTTTCTTCCAATCGAGTCTCAGCAGAACAACGACGACAGCACAAGGAAACAACTTACTGAATCTGGGCATGTTTCAAAAGAAAACAAATGCACTATTTATGCCTAGCAAAACAATTGCAAATACTCTTTTCCAAAAGACGACCCTTAGACTGTACCAAATACAAACCAAAATGGTACCATATCCACATAGAACAAAATGAACTCATCTGATATATGCAGGCCACACAAATGTATTCTCCACTGCCGACTCTTCGGACTAAACGGTCAAATCTAAGGGTTTCACTATTCTGGACTCCAGTCGGGATGACCACTGGTTGAGGCACTGTTTGGTGGGACAGAAGGGGCAGCTGCGAGTCCCAGGAACTCTTTCGTGCAGGGATCCCTGATCCGTCCATCCAACCCAACGATGGCCTCGACCTCCCACCCGATCCACAGAAGGGGATGGGTCACACACCTGAATGTTTCCCTGTTCGGGTGCCAACTGAAGGAAGTGGGCCTATTAGGGTCACTCACAACCACCTCTCAGCCTTCCATACAAATGACAGTAGAGAATACAAACCAATAACAGTTTATTCAAAGTACACTCAGAGCGGAGCCCTGTCTGCCCAGTTGCTAGGAGTGCTGCAGAGGGACTGATATCAGCAAGCATAACAATACATTATGTATGCTTCGAAACCAATGAAAGTATGCCCACCCTGGAATTTTCCAAGGAGATGCAGCTGGACAGAAATTACAAAGGAGTAAGTTTTGATTCTGAGGCCGAGCATAGGTTATCTATTTTCCACGGTCTCTCTGCCTGTACAACCCACTAGACAAGTGGGAGAAGGCTTACGTCTAAGGGAAAGTTATACGCTAATAAGAACAGTGCATTCATTAGCGTAACAGAACTCAGCTCCAAAGAAACCTAACCTAGAGAAGGCCGTTTCTCGAAAATTGCAAAGGATTAGTTTTGATCATGACACAAAATGGCGCCCTTATACAAAATATCGCAGTGAATGCTAACTTACGTAAAACAATGCTAAAGCATATTTTTTTCTATTCTAACAGAACTCACACTGATGTAAAAGAACTGCAAACAACTGGAGCTTCAATAGAGATTGAGCCAGCACAATGCAGACAGGAGCATATTCAATTTTGCCCTCAGAATCCGTCACCAAATTATCTGTAGCACCAAAGACACCACTCTGGAAGGCCTCATGGATGCCAGCACTAACAGAAGCTAAGAAATCTTTACCACTGTAAAAGACTTCACTTCACCATTGGCCAATTACATCTCACTCACTCCCTCACAGGACCTCTGCAACAATTTCTCTCAATTCTCAATTCTTCTGAAGACAGAACACTGCCATTTACAGCAATTTCAGCCTGCAACCGGACCAAACAAACCTCTCTTAATATCTCCCTATCTTATCCTCTTCCATGCATACATGATCCCTCTAGACACCATCATCCGCTCTCGATATCAACATCCTCTCCTAAGCTGATGACACCCAACTCATTCTCTCCCTCATAGGCAAGATGCCCAGTACCTGGATCAAGCTCAATCTTGGATAACGGAAATCGCCCACTGGATGAACAGCTATCTAAAGCTGAACACCAATAAGACCGAAATTGTGATCTTTGGGAAGAGCACATCTCTGTGGGACTCCACCCGGGGCCAATAGAGCTAGGACCTACAACCACCCCCATGACTCATGCCAAGACCCTCAGGATCATCATCGACAGCAAAACCCGACTTGACCACCCAAGTCAATGCCGTCACTATCTTAGGCTTTCATAGGCTGAAGACGCTGATGAAGATTTTCAAATGGCCAATTAGCACACCAAAACCTTCCCACTGGCCCTGGTCACAAGCAAGCTAAACTACAGGACCCCCAGAAGCCAAGATCATCAAAAAGCTCACCAGAAGGCTTCAGACCATTCAGGACTAAGCAGTCAGAATTACTCTCAACCTCCCATGCCCCACTCACCTCACACCATACCTGAAAGAGCTCCACTGGCTACCCATTCACATATGAGTACAATTCAAACTCCTCAGCCACACTTTGAAAGTACTACATAACACTGACCCACCATACCCCAACAATCGCATCTGCTTTCACAAACCTTCGAGGCACCTCCGCTCGACTGGACTCATACTTCACAAATCCCATGGACAAGGAAAACCAGTTCTGGCAGTCAATCCTTCTCCTACATCGCTCTTAAAGTGCATCATCCTCACTTCTTGAATTGCACAAGCAGCTGAAGACTTATTTTAATAGCATTACTAGGCACTAGCTATGCCTACACTCACAACTGCTCAGTGCGAGGGTACCCTACCAGATGATAATGAGCTTTACAAAATAAAAACATAAATAACTTTTGGATTGAATAACCATTATGTTACCACCAAAAATTCATAATGACTGAATTGCTTAAAGGAGGTGGTGACTGATTCATGAAGAGGACCACCTGGGAACTGGAATGGAAGACTTAGTAGAACAGGCAGTGATTCAAAGTGCCACTGTTATTGTAGCTTTTCCATTATACAATCTATTAGAAACTGGACCAATTGGTGTGCTGTAATCACCCGTCGGCTTTAAGTCTTCTCATGCTGGGACAGAGGGAAATGCTAAATGAGGGTGAGCACTGCTCAGTGAGCAGCTCAGCCTACAAATGGATACAGGTGAGGAGCATGCTGTAGATTATAAAACACAAAAGTGCTGATGTAGTGAACGGCATAGAAAACTGTTTTCATGCTGCACACTACTGCTCTCTCCAGGATGTTCTTCCCTGCTCCCTGTTGGAAACAGTTAGATATTGAGCTGAAGCCATGGTAGGCAATGCATGGAGACCACACAAACATCATAGTTCAGTGGGTAGGGCTGCGCAGGTGTCTCCCACTTCCTGCGGGTCCTGATGGACAATATTTGAAACTGATAATGAGAAATCAGAGCTGGTGAGGGGAATGCAGTGGAAAATATGGCAGCCGCAGGGGTAGTGACTGATAGCTTATAGGAACTGTAAGGGACCATATCATGAAGACAAAGAGTTCCTCATGTTTGCTTTCCACCTGTCTTTAAAGAATATTAATTATTAAGACAACTTTTATTGCACTTATAACTTGCTGCATTTGATCTCTTTTTGAAATAACATTTGCCATCTGGAAATTGTAGGATATGGTTGATTTTTAATTAACTTTTGCTTTAATTTTTTGCTTTCACCAACTTTTAATTACAACACTTAATTTAAACGAGTCAGCTATAACAGAACAATGGATGGAAGGAATGGTTGACAGCTATTTGAATTGATGCCTTCCCTTTCCTAGTAGTTAGTTGCAAAAGCAGCCAGGAATGCTTGTGTTTTGTGGCTGTCCCGCATGGGCTTTGCACCACTTTTCTGTCCCTCTGCATTGCCATCGGACACGGACAGTACCTTACCAGCAGTGGAAGCACCTGGTGGGTGTAGTGATGGTGGAGTGTCTGAGGGATCAGGGGTAGGGTCCGTTACATGTGGGTCTAGCCTGCGTGACTCCAGGTGCAGCTTGATGCTCTCAGTGGAGGAGATTTAGCAGACTAACTATCTTTGCCCCATAAATTTGAAAGGTTAAGAAGCTCAATATACTCAGGAATAAAACAGTTAAGGAGTAGCTGTGTGCACTATGTAACAGTGGGGTTCAAAACGTTCATGTTTTTTTTCATTTGTTCTGCACTGCACTTTATGCACCATCAATTTCTAACACCTCTCTTCATCAGACATGGCTTTATATCTGTTGACAGGGCCCATCAATTAAATATGTCCCCTGGAAATGAAGTGATATGTTTCAGAATTTTACATTTTTTAGAAGTTTTATATACTTGAAAATGGAATGAAAATATTGTTGCTTATGTTTTTTGAGAAAATATGTTTGGGGATTTCATTGAATATCTAAATTCTTTATGTTAAACTCAACAAAAGTTTTGAACTATCTGAATTTTATTTTTTTGCATGAACAAAAAGGGGCCAACACATGTTTTGCAACATCAAAGTCACTTCATCAGGGTTAATACATTGTATAATTACTGTTTGGACTTCAGATTTTTATAAAATTAGCACTTCAAATGTGTATTTACTCAAGTAAAATGATCATAGGTATCAAATCAATACCCTATTCATTAGATTGCTTAAACAGTCATAGTCTGATGGGTGTTCAATTAGATAAATCACCCTTCATTGATTTACATCGGCTTGATAACCGTCCCTCCTGTGTACCTTTAGTGACACCGGGAAAGAGCAATATGGCGCTTGAAAATACCGATCGCGAATTCCCCACACTCATAGTGTGCAATTCATATTGCTGCGTCCAGTCTTACAATTATTATTCCCGGAACTGGGTCCAAAATGGTTTTAAAGACTCAAAAGGTGGCACAATCAAGCATAAAATGCTTTGGGAACAAGTAGCTCTATTACAGAAAGAACTACAAAAGACTCAAGTGATCCATACACTGAGTCATCAGCGTGATGGCGTTCACGTTGAAGGGAATTCATTGGCTGATGAAGCAACGAAAGCAGCTGTGCAAACGGCTTCCGTAGCTGCAATCACTCATTCAAAAACAAAAATAGACGGTGAAACAATGCTAGCTGTCAATGCCACAAACAAAGGCAGCGGAGCAGCGTAACCTCTAAACTGTCCACTCGAATATTCATACATAATTGATGCCAACTCTGTTCCTTTTGCTCAAATCCCTGGAGTGGGGGATAGGGTAATCCCAAACATGAATCAGAGAGGTACTTTGATTCAAGAAGCACATATGGGAGAGGGTCTGATACATCAACGGATCTCTAAATCTCTACTAGAATTACAAGAGATGTACTGGTGGCCAGGGATGTGCGCCCACATTTACGAAGTTGGAATTAATTGCGATGTCTGCTACAGAGATCACATCTTGGAACGCCACCAGATTCCTGACTACAGTGTAGCCAGCCCAGTACAGACACCATTGTTAGATTAGACTATCCACGCTCAGACAAAAGCGGTCCCACAAGTATTAGGACAAGATTTATTTGGATGTGACCTCAGCATTCAGCTGACACCCGAACTGTTATAAAAGATTTGCGAGTCTTTATCGGCACATACGCAATCGACACACTACATTCTTCCCAGGGTCCTGCTTTTAGCTGTTGGGCTTACAAGGAGGCCATGGCCAGCTTGGGCATTGCATTGCGGTACTCAAGTCCATTCCATCCTGAGGGAAGAAAAAAAACTTGACATGAAGCAATCTATAACAGCCAGGTTATTAGGTTCGGGTGACGGGTGGCTCAAAATCTAATAAGTGTCCAGCGTAGTCTAAATAACCTGCCAAGAAATTCTCTGGGTGGAATCACTCCATATGAAATCCTTTTTGGTACTAGAATGATGGTCAAAGACCTCGATCGTCATACTTCAGTGGTGGCACAAAAACCCTTTGATATCAAAGATCGTTTCGCTGTTTTACAGGACTTAAATGAAACAAGAAGAAGTCTAAGCAACACCATACAAAAGCCAACAACCACTGAAGAAAAACCACCTGTCCCTGCAACACCTGTCTGGATTCCAAAGATTGGGGATCTGGTCAGAGAAAAAATAGTGGATAAGAAGAAATTTGGGCCTTGTTACAGAAAACCAGTACCTGTACTAGCAGTCCACGGATCAAGACCAGTGTTACTGCCGCCCCTTGCTGGAAGAAAGGAGAACTGGTCTGTATCAATTGACCTGTTAAAACGCCACCATGTGGCCCATAATAAGTAGTAGGCCCAGTGCACTCCAAAGATGTAGCAGACAACCAAATCTTGCTACCATCCAAGAGGTTCAAACTGAAAGACTCATCACTTTTGAAGAATCTGCGGTGAGAAAAGAAGGACTGCGCAACAAAGCCATGGAACTTGTGCCTCTTGAAACCCAAATAACAGTTCGTCAAGACACTCCTGTCTACAATGATGTAGCATCTGACAATCCTAACATGTCAAGGGAACAAGTAGCTCCAGCAATTTCAAATAATCCGGATGCAAAACCAACCATTGACAGAACTGCCTCTGGCTATTTCATCAACTTTGATACCTTTTCTGAGAATCCAAGTGAGCCTGCAACAACGCCAACAAACAAACTTTCAAGGAACAAGCAAAATAACTTTTTCACCAGCTTGCAAATACATATCTGGTTTCACCATGGGTTGAACTTTGGATTGTGTAGGGTATACTATTTCTCCTACTATGGCTCATTCTTGTTTTAAGTTTGGGAAAGCTAATAGATGGGAAATATAGTAAAATGGACACAGCAAGTAAGAACATCAACTTGCACCTGAAACCACACAAATCATCTCATCGTGAGCAAAGAGACCTGTCATCAGTAAACATCACAGCTGTTCCTCCAACTGGTGGTATAGCTTGGGATAGAACTGATTATGACATTTATAGCCCTCTTGAGCTGCTGAAGATTCCACACTCATTTAAGGTTTCCTTGAGTGATTTTGTTTCACCGAGTACATTTTCTGATAATTGGCACTTTGACACTGTTAATAATATGATGGCAGACTTAGAAATGTCAGCAAAATTTGAAAAACATGAATACTTAGAAGGTTCATCAAATTATGAAGAAATGTATATTTAATCATTTTGGTCATCATTATTTTCACACATCTGCAAACCCCAGAAATGTTTTAACTTATAATCAATGGGAACATTGTCCAATGCCACCAAAAGGTAGCTCGAAAACATTTTATGAAAAATGTCCATACTTTAAAGGTTTTAATATCACAAATCCAGAAACCTTTTAATTTAAAAATGTTAATAAGATAGGCATGAAAAGTATGTTAACTAATACTAAACAAATTTATTCTGCGGCCTTTTATGCTCAATTGTACACATTAGGCTTTGACTTTTGGAATGACAACATTGAGACCAAACTGTCTGAGCCAAAAGACTGGCAGGTACAAGGTTTAGAAGCATTATTTAGAGCATGCATCATTTCAGAACAAATAATGTTCTTAAATGAAACTGTTCAACAGACATCTTGTCTTGGCCTGGCTAAGATAAAAGATTTTTAAAAAACGTCTATACCAAAGCCCACACCTGATAGTAATAGAACTAGGGATGATGAGGTAGACGTAAATTATATTTTACAACAAAACAGAACTAATCCTGAATGGAAAAAATGGTTAATCTGGCCCACATACTTGAATAACTGTCAAGATAGATTCCTGAACAAGACACAGGGGTTTACAGTAACTAGCCCAAATCCAAGATATGTCCAGCGACAACATCCAGGGATAACAACAACTTACAGTGTAGGAAAACTGTGCCTTGATTGGCTACAAATATCTGCACTCCCAGATATAAAACAACACCTAACTTTACTTAAAGATGGCATTGATTTGAGGGAATTTTTAATGGGACCTCGCAAACCACGCCATAAACTTTTCATATACGCCAGTATATACGCTGCTTATAATGAAGCATGGAAAGTCACACAAATGGAAACTTTAGAACGAATACAGGAAATTGATTGTATTAATTTAGAGAAAGCTCTCTCTGTAGTTGACAATGGGTTAACAACTCTGTCGTCTAGAATTTATTCTTTGGACAGCATTGTATCCTCTGCCAAAGACATAATGGAACAGGACTTGCTAATGTTACAACATGGCCAGTCTCAATTGCGTTCTATAATGCTGCTAGGCTGGACGTTACAAAACCTTCGTTCCGGCTATGTGCCTTGGCCTCTAATCAACACCACGTCATTGTTAACTGGATTTAACCTTACAGATAAACAAATCTCTTTGGCACAGAGGGGAGTAGACTATACGGTGCTGAGCATAGGAAAACTGGAGAGATTACCATTAACCGTTTCTGAGAAACCAGCCGTTGAATGGATAGCACATGGCACCATCACGATACCAGTGACGATTTTCCAGTTTCAGTATTGCTTAACCCCTTCCATGCTCATGACGAGCTCAGCTCATCATGACCACACCCATTTTCGTTGCTGTCCAGCACAGCAGGGGAAACTCTTAAGCAGCGATGTGGTCAAAACACATACCAGCAGGCCTGTATGAAAGGTTGGGTAAAGAATACATAAAGTTGACCTGGGATTTACCATACAGACACAAATCTTGGAGTGGGGAAAAGGAGGTATTTCTTAGTGGTAAAAATTGCAAAATCACATTAAGCGGTACACTTCTATGTCAAGGCATTAATTTACATGGAGCCTGTGATGGTTCTTCAAACAACTTATCATGCCACCTGCAGGGTTCCCCGGCAGCAGTGATAGATCAATTTGTAGGCAGCTTTTCAATGGGAGCTACATAATGCTGAATAATCACAGCTGTTGTGGAATGATGCCAGGAACAGCCTATCTCGTTAGTGTGCCAGCCAGGGTCACTTGTTGTATGCAAGTGTTTTTTCCAAAAACTAAGACAGACGGGGAGTCACCACTATGGCCTTCACTGAACATCTCTTCTATACGAATTGATACTTTAAGCAGAATGAAAGCCATTCTTTTACAAAAAACTGTGCCACTGACCTCGTCCATAAAGATGTATGATCTACAGGTTGCAAGGTCCTCTGCGGAGTTACATGCATTATTATCAACAAACTGCCCTATACATTTCGCAGAAATGTTAGTTCGTATCTAAACATGTCTGATACCAGTGGTATTGTACATGTCTGTAAGACAATTTTTTCGGGACTGTTAGCACCCTTTGAAGCAGTCCTAGCCACTTTTCCTACCTTCGTGCACTGTGTGTTCGGCGGCCTGCCTCTCGTCTTGGGACTCGTAGCAGGGTTACTATTTTTATTCCTCCTGCTCCGTTATGGCAAGTCCAGTAACCAGCGATACCAAACTACCATGGTGAACACTCTTCTGGCAATGCAGTATCGTGAACGCATAACACAGATTCTTGGCTTGGCTCAATTAAGAGATCTGAATACCATGTGATTCCTGCCATTCAGACCAATCTGGCAAGATTGCATCTTACCTGTTCTACGATACCTGCTTTGTGGAGAGGAATGCGTGTTGGATATCTGTCTAACACTTCCATCAGCAATGCCAATGGATGTTGATGCCTTACTGGGTCCGATAACGGCTCAGGTATTGTGTTGCCCCCAACGGCTACCAATCCTGATGACAGCATTCATAGAGATCTCACCGGCAATTCCAGCTGAAGGTGAGGTACGCGGACCAACAGGCACGCAGGTACCATTGACTGCGAACATTGCTAATGCGACTGACACTGATGGCGATGCTTCTCATCTGTGTACAATTGATCTACTTAATGAAGTGGTTAAACTTTCATCTACTGTGGTAGACGATTTCTTTGCCAGCCTAGACGATTTAATGTTTTCTCCTGACACCGAGAATAACTGTTGAAGTTAGCACACAACGTTCTTTCAACTCTGAAATTCGACCTTTGTTTTTTCAAAGCAAAAACTTCTAATTTTGGAACTCTGGGGCATATTACCACGCGCTATTGCTTGGTTAGAGACAAAAATTTACCGCTGAGCTGCTGCGATTTTTATCGCAAATAAACCTTGGTATTACCAAGGTTTATCGCAAATGCGATAAAAATCGCCGCAATGCATGAATATCGCTGAAAAGTCCGCGATATTCATGCACTATCGAGCTAATGCTCTTAGCCATGTTATCCACCTCCCATTGGATAACATGGCTAAGAACTGCTCAGGGCAGGTGTTAGCTTTTGGAGATATTCGCGCTTAGCGCGAATATCTCCATAAGTTGGTAATAGGAGATAGCGATGTTAGCGACTGTTTCCAGTCGCTAACATCTTGGCACGCCCACTTTGCATGTCATTAGTGATAAATATCACTGACATGCAAAGTGGGGCCCAAGATGGTCGCTATCTCCTACTAGCTGTCGCTAACTGGTGTTAGCGACAGCTAGGTAATAGGGAGATAATTTTATCTCCGCTTTCTTGGCTTTTAAAGCCAAAAAAGCGGAGATAAACCCCCTTGATAATATGCCCCTTTATTTTTCTACGATTTGTTTAGACTTTTTTCAAAAAATTAACTTTGGCACAACGCAATCTGCTTAAAATAGAATTTTTCTTAGAGAACAAGAATTCTTTGAACACTTCCTAGAAACAATATTGACCTTATCATGAAAACGAAAAAATGTATATATTCTGCTATGGGATGGTCTCGGCTTTTTTTCTGTATTTAGAGCCATTTCATGAATGTAATTGTTTGTGATTCATTCAGTTAGACATGCTAACAACATGCTACATGATTGAAATGAAATCATTGCTTTTAAAATGCGTGCAGTACAATACAAATGCTCATTTTTTCGTGTGCAACCATTTTCAAATGCATTTTATGTATTTTTGGGTGGGATTGTAAACACATTCTTTAGAATATGTTTTAGTGCTTGAACTTAGTAATGTTGAACATAATAATGTGGACTGGGTGTTGTATAGCATTTTAGGACCCTAGTGTAATTTTCCTGATTCATGCCCTTCTATAGGTATAAATCATCATATCCTTATATAGGCATAGAAATCATACCCATATTTAGACATAGCTCATGCAGTCCAAATAAAGCAGGGCTACTTCCACTAGTTCCGAAATTCCACAACGATTTCTTGGAAAACTCGGCTTTAACAGCTAGGGACTTCCCCTTGCTTGAATACTGACTTGTCTAAGAACTCATGGAGTTTTCAAAGAACTGAGACTCTTTGCTGACGTTACTATGTCCACCTTTATGTCAATCTCTGCACCTTCAAGAAATAAATATGCTCACACTTGCTATAGCAAACACACAGTGGTTTGGAGCAGTTCTACTATCTACTTGCCCGACACATCCTGCTGCAGCAAGTGCCGAAGGAAACCGACCCTCCAGGAGACACACTTTTGTGAGACGCTTTCTTTTCTCTTGCCGAGAAATCCAGCTCCAGTGTTTCCAAGCTACCCTTGCGGGTTGTTGGGAAATCGAGACCTGAGACTGACCTCCTTCATTCTAAAACCAAGGTACGGAGCTGATTAGACCCTAAGAGAAATCTTGGATAGATTCTTGGCAAAGAATACTACATTTATGCTACACCTCACTTACTTCTTCCCTCGTACTAGACTTAGGTTAGGTACATTGGGGTAGGCGTATATTAGAAGCACCTGTTAAGTACTTTTTAGCCTTTGTTATTGATGTATGTATTTATCCATGGTCTAGGAACCATACAATGCTTTTACAGTATTATTTCATAATACTCTTCTTACTGCACGCATTATACTTTGCAACCAGTATTACGATTGTAGCAGTTCATTTCTTCTACATGAGAAAGAAGGCTGTTCAATAAATACTATTTTGTTGAAAACGCCTGTCTATCTATTTCTGTGCACCTCTGGTGAAATGAAGCATGCACGAATGACTGAGTAAAATATCTACCTATTGTTTCCACGACTCTGAAGATCTGTTTTATCTTGGGAAACAAAGTTGTCATGTTTATGCGGTTGTCAGAAACTAAATCCCTTATCGAGAAAGTTTCTAGTGACCTCTGAGCTAGCTGGCACACACAATTAAGTCTAATATATTCGATAGCGACCTTGTAGACATAAGTTCTACGTCACATCTATAGGATATATTATTCCAATGCGCATAGCCTATTGGGAATATAGGAACTACACTACAGTGGAACATTGGTAGAAAGGGCTTGGATATTGAGAGTAACCAGCAAGGATTGGAAGTCATTAAAAGGTATCCCTTCTATGAGTTGAATCAGACTCATTCTGTCCCTAACAAAACTGTGTCTCCGTGGAACAAATGGTTTGAGGAAGATGTCAATTTTTTAACACAATAGTTAGTAAGGATCCAGACCCAGATACAATTGGTCAGCCTAGCGGATTCATCATATTCATATGCATGTTGGGCAAGATATCTATCGTAAGAGTTCTGGTATGTTTGACATTGAGGAAGGCATGCTCATGTTTAGATATAAACCCTTCCTGAATCACTTGGTTGGTAATTTGCTTTGGTCTAGACACTGAAGAAGCTGAGACCATACCTATTTGGAATTTACTTCCGGGTTTAGACAGATCCCGTCAGATGGCTCATGCAAATGAGATGTGAGAATCCCAAACTGTTGAGGTGGTTATCTCCCTACAGGAAATGGACTTCCTGGTGGAACACCATCCTGGGTCAGACCACTCCAATGCTGATGGTCTCTTCAGGTTCTTCCCCGTTAGTGATGAGAACTCCCAGGAGACTGAGTAGTTCACCCCACTTTCAGCCAGAGGGGACGCGTGTTAGACCTTTTAGCCTTAGGGTGCTCTTCCCCCAATTTCTTTGCTTTCACGTTACTATTTTGCTGATTTGGTTTTTGTTGATCTTAAGATTCTGTATACTTTACCACTGCTAACCAATGCTAAAGTGCTTGTGTTTACTACCTAAAGGTGGTTAAACTGGGTTACACTTGATTGTCATATTTCATGTATTTATAAGTCCCTAGTTAAAGGGTACACCATATACCCAGGGCCTGTAAATGAAATACTTCTATTGGCCCTTCTGCAGCACTTATTGTGTCTCCCACTTAAGTAGGCCTTTCAAATATGCAGTACATCTGCTATTGCAGCCTGAATGCAGATTTAACCTGACAATTCGACTTGTCAAAAAAAAACCTTTGCCAAGCCTTAAACTTCCCTTTTAGTGCATATACACCGCCACTAAGGTAGGCCCGTGGCAATCAAAGGGTAGGGTACATTGTAATTAAAAGGTTGGACATATACTTTTGAGTTTTACGCGTCCTGGTTGGGAAAAACTCCTACATTTGTTTTCCCTACTCTGGTGCCTGCCTTTTCTATAGGATAGCATTGGGTTGCCTTGTTATAATTGTAAATATGTTTAATCAGCAGTTATGACCCCTGATGAGGCATTAAAGTATGTTATTCTGGAATTCCTGATTAGTAATTAGTAGGTTGCCATATTATTTTTTTTGCTGTGCATTACTTTTGTTAGGATTGTGTTCTTAATTTCTTGTGTGTTTAATAGAGTTTGGTTAGGGATAGGATGAAATGAGTGGATTTGCAAGCAAGGGTAGTGTGTGCTTGCTAGTTGGATGGCATGGCTTAAAAGCTTAAAAGGAAGGTTGAATGATTTAGAAGGATGTTTGGGAGTTAAAAGTAGTATGATTGGGATGACTCAGCGGGAGAAGAGATGAAGGGAAAGAAGTGTTTTTTCATATCAGCAAAATGTACATTATTTTTATATCTATATGTATTTTTTCTATGTTGTGGATGACGTCCACATATTTAAATGAAAAAAACAAAGATGGAGTGGTTCACACTTTGAAAAAGGCTCTGGCCGAAACGCGTTTGTGTGGAATAAGCACTTTTAATCGCATCCTGGAGTGCCTGCTGTATTTTTGGCTTTCCCGACAGAGTTCTCAACATAATAAGCTAGCATTTTGAAGATGATGATGAAATTCAGTATTTGTTACAATGTGAAATGAAATTTAGATGCAAGTAGAAGGGTAACATCTTGTTTAAAATGGTGCTTTAATACACTTATAGTGGCAATAATGATAATGAATACCAATGAACAGCTATTATAAAAGAAATATACAATGCACTAAGCACTTAATTAGTGATGTTTTGCACAATTATAGTGAACCATGTCAATATTGCTTAGTTTGCACATTTGCCTAGTTTTGCACATACAATATGTGACCAAGGATTTAAGCAAAATGTCTTATCATGTTCTATCATTCTTATATAATATGGTTAGTTGATCAAGACATTAAAGCAAGATGTGTACCACCTATTCTCAAATAGATCATATCCAAATTGCATATGATTTATTTGAATTTAGCATGTGCTTAGATCAACCATCGCATTTGTATATTTGAATATTGTACCCTACTAAGATTGTCATGAAATGAGGTGACAGATCAGTATCAAATGAGAGATTATTGGTATCGAATTGTAATAATGATTTACTGAACCTCGTCATGAATACTTCAAAATGGCCGACACGTTTACTGTTTTATACCAACTACCTCGAAAATAGTCCTATGTCACTGTTTACATGTTCAGATTTAAATTGCACTGGTGTGGTGAGACCTTCAGCGTGATCAAGGCTTAATCGCCGAAACGCGTTGTTTGTGCCAATAAACGAAGAATTTCACTTGCACTTGAAAGGTGTCAGAGTTGTCTGTCTGATAAACCGACGAGACTGTGGAAAATATAACGGGGACTTCCGGTGTCCCGGCTCGGACCGCCCGTTGACAGCGGGTCTGATGTTACCGGAGATCGGTGAGAGAAGCTGTTTGTCTATCGGACGCTGACCCCCTCGCTTGTAAGGCCGGATCCGCGAATGAAGAGAACGTTCGATTACGTGATAGTGTGGTTACATCGTTGATTGCGGTGTACTTACGACGTGTATCGGATCTGGTGGAACCAGGAGAAGGCTAACTGATAGCGTGAAGCTGCCAAGTTGCGTTAAGGTGAGCATCTTACAGCCGCTGTTAACATCAAGCCCGCAAGGTGGTGGTTTCCATTACCCGTTACCGGCTGCATTAAGGGCTTGCTCACCGCGCGCTACTTAGGTGCAGCAACACGCCAAATCGAGGGGCAGGGAGCTGGTAGTACACAGAGCTGGCATGCTCCTAAACCAGTGTTTCAAGTGCAATAAGACTTTTATTCATTGAGAATATGTTGGCAAGTGCTCTAGAGTCTCGTCGCAAGCAGACGGCTGACAAATTATTTTTTGCCCAGGATGCCAGGGGCAAAACGACTGCCATTAACACTGTGGGCATAACTGAGGAAATCAAGATTCAAGCTTTGTTTAATAACTTGGAAAAACTGTACAAAAAGGAACTAAACAAATGGTGGGAAGCGGAGTCTCTCCAAAGATATATTGAAGTTAAGAGAGTTCCCAGAGGCGTGCGGATATTTACGGTCCCGACCTATGATGATCCCGATTTAGAGATGCTGGAGGAATGGTCGAATAATTCAACATCCTGCTCATTAACTATGATGCGCATTCTTGTGAAGTACGCTATCAAAGATAGAGCAAAAATATTGTTAGAAATTGAAAAAATAACTGAAGAGCTCAGTGAATTAGTGACCAAGGAAACACTTTACAAATTCATTAAGAATTTGACCATCAAAATGGAGAAATTAGAAACGGAAATAACTGCCAAAAAACAGCAAAAATTTCTACGTGACTTTAAAGACTATCAAGCCGGTCGAACATTGACATTTCGTAGGAAATACGTCCATTTGTTTGATAAAAGCCAAAGAGGAGTTAAATCAAAATCTATGTCCCCATTGCATGTGGCAGAAGCCGTGGAAAGTGATGTTTCCAATGATAACCTGTCCGATGCCTCACTAACTGCACTTAACCAGGAAATTACACCGGACCCACAATGAGTGAAAAATAATTTTTTGTTAGAGTTTCAGGTGATAAACCAGACAAGGACAGAAGGCCAAGATCAGGGAGCCCAAAGGGAAAGAGGGCGAAGAGGCAGAGGAAAAATGAGAGGAACAGGAAGGCCAAAGCAAGGAGAAAAAAACGAGGAGAGAAGTCCCATGGGAGTGGAAACACGGGGCAGCAAACAACAGGACAAAATATGACAGTAGTAAACCTCTCCAAACGACATCTATCTAGAGATAAGGTTGATGTTCTCTCTCTAGGTTTATCCTTTTGCCCCACCACTAACATGAACTTTGCACGTACCAGAATCGACTTGTTTTATTTTTCAAGGAAGTTGAAACTAAAGAAATGGTTTAACACCAAACCAGGAAGAGAAACCGTGGATGAAACATTGAACACTCTGATTAACCTCAATGTTGAGGATTTAGCCCTGTGTAACAGAATGTTGATTGGGACCCAAGACTGTGGGGATAATGTTGATTGGAACCAATGGGGAGTTGATACTGATGGGAACCCAGGGAGTAAATTTAAGCCTAAATCGATATTTCTCCCTAATGTCCAATGTGATGCAATAGATCTCTTTGAGAAAGGTGTACTATCTGACCTGAGGAAACTAAGATTCACAAAAACCCCCTTCCATCAAAAGAACCTAACTACTTCCCAAATAAATGCGATGGAAAGCTTAAAGATGGATAATAGTATTGTCATTCGGCAATCAGACAAAGGGGGGAACGTGGTAATCCTAGAGAAAAGAAAATACTTGGATGAGGGGTTCCGACAATTACATGATGTGTCTTGCTATGAAAAATCGAATATGGCAGAGGTTTTGAAATCTAACACCACATATAAAGAGCTATTTGGTGGAATGGAGGTAAAAAAGCCAACTTAAATGGAAGGAGTATTATTATTTGCATTGCCCTCACCCTCGCATTCCAGTGTTATACCTCCTGCCCAAGTTACATAAGAACTACCAAGACCCCCCGGGCAGGCCTATAGTCTCTTCCATAGGATCCTTACTAGAGAATACCTCCAGATGTATTGATTATTTCCTGAGACCATATGTTTTAGCACTTCCATCATATCTAAGAGATTCCACACATTTCCTTACAAGCATTCATGGTATACACTGGGAAGAGAATTTTGTTCTTATTACCCTGGACGTTGGTAGCTTGTATACCAGTATCAAGCATCAACTGGGAATCAATGCCGTCAGACATTTCTTTAAAACACGCTCTATCTCTCTGCTGGACCACTCCAATATGATCATCAAGATGATTGAATTCTGTTTAACTAACAATTTTTTTATCTTTGATGATACCATCTTTAGACAGTCACAGGGCACCGCGATGGGCACCTGCTTCGCCCCCAGCTACGCAAATTTATTCATGGGCTGGTGGGAGGAGCAGGTGGCTGCACCCATGGTAGAGTTTGACACCCAGGTTGCCCTGTGGCTGCGCTACATAGACGATATTTTCGTCATTTGTAATGGATCTGAGGAATCAGCTAGAGAATTTGTGAGCAAATTGAATGACAATGATCTAAACCTGGTCTTTACTGCTGATATCAGCAAGACCGCAGCTGAGTTTCTTGATATCTCCATTTTGATCCAGGGTAATAGCATTGAGACAAAACTACACCACAAAGTCACTGCTGGGAATAGTATCCTGAGGGCCAATAGTGCACATCCCCGCAACCTATTACAAAGTATCCCCTACGGGGAATTAGTAAGGGCCAAGAGAAATTGTAGCACGGCAGAGACCTATGAATTAGAGAAAACAGTTATGTGTCAAAGATTCAAGGAACGTGGGTACAATGCCAAAGTTATCTCTGAAGCATGTAAAGGAGCAGGGGACATTCCCAGGAACGATTTGTTATATCCAGCCAGAGTTAGTACTGACAATGATACTGTGAGATTCATTACCACCCATTGTGGGCAAGCCAACAAGATAAAAGAAATCTTTAAAAAACATTGGCATGTCATACTCACAGATGAACACCTCAAACGTGACCTGGCCAGTAATCCCCAGATTACCTTCAGGAAGAGTCGCAACCTGAAAGATGAATTGAGTCACAATCATATCACACAAGCCAACCACAATCAACTTGGCACAAGAACTGGATACAAATGCTGTAACAAGTGTAAGGCATGTAAAGGGAGCACAAATTGTGACAAATTACTTGTTCCAAATACTGGCAAAGAATTTGTAATAAAAAAACACCTTACCTTTCACACTCCATACTGTGTATACATTTTGATATGCCCGTGTAACAAGTGGTACGTGGGTAGCACTAAACACCAGGCCAAAAAAAGAGTTCTAGAATACCTCCGAGCTATTAAGAACAACAACAGAGCATACCCCATAGCGAGGCACTTTCACACACACCATTTTCAAGATGAAACCAAAGTACGGATGGTGGTGATTGATAGCGCTGATTTGGGAGTGAGGGGTGGGAACCAAGAACTATCTTTACGCAAACTTGAGTCGACTTACATCATTGATTTCGAAAGCATTGCACCAAAAGGATTAAATGTAACTGAAGAACTGGCAGTACATTTACATTGAACTGAATTTGCTACTTTTTTCATCAGCTACTGTTTCAGTAATTTTAGTTTTAATGTTTTATCTTTTTAGGTATGTCTATGTGTGTAGGACTAGGAGGCCATAGAAATGTCCATTAGGTGTGAAGTTTCAATCTGAGACATCAACATGACAAGATCGTTGTGGGGTACTAAGGACTTAAGTATGTTCAGCCCACTGGGGCGAGAAGGCTGTCTGCAGAGCAACTATGATAAATTGGTTAATATCAATAGCCCACTGGGCCGAATCTCATGGTGTTTCAATCATTGCCAACAGGAAATTTGATTGGCTTCTTTCATATTATGAATTTGTGCATTATCATGTATTTACTTTGATTTGCAAACACCAATTGGACTATTATTGGACATATGATTTTTGTAATATGTACCCTACTAAGATTGTCATGAAATGAGGTGACAGATCAGTATCAAATGAGAGATTATTGGTGTCGAATTGTAATAATGATTTACTGAACCTCATCATGAATACTTCAAAATGGCCAACACGTTTACTGTTTTTTACCTACTACCTCGAAAATAGTCCTATGTGACTGTTTACATGTTCGGATTTAAATTGCACTAGTGTGGTGAAACCTTCAGCGTGATCAAGGCTTAATCGCCGAAACGCGTTATTTGTGCCAATAAATGAAGAATTTCACTTGCACTTGAAAGGTGTCCGAGTTGTCTGTCTGGTAAACCGACGAGACTGTGGAAAATATAAATATATATATATATATATATATGCCACTAGAGTTGGTTCTGCTTTTACGAAGAGTTTATTTTCGGCAACGAAACAAGAGGAGTTTTGACCACACACAGGGTCTTGGTCACATGACCATTTGCAATAGCTGCAGTCTTTTTAAGCAAGGTCAGACATGACGCAATGTGCAAAGGAAATAGAAAACAGTGGGACAAATAAGATAGTGCAATAGTGAAAATTTTAAACTCTTATGCAATTTGTAATATTAGCTTGATCACAGAGTATATTTTCAACTAGTCACATTGTGGGACATAATTCATCTGTACCTGTCATTTTACCAATTAAATCTGCACATTTCTTTGGAATTATTGTGGAAGTGCAACATAATTCATTTGTTTGACATAGAATCCCGGTATAGTACCATAAAAATACTTAATTCATTATACAGGATTTTGCGGGTCATATTCCAATCATCATTGTAGCTCAAATCGATTCAAAGTAACCATTGGAATTTTGTACATTCAATGTTGATTTTGAGATAAAAAAAATCATGGTATAGTGTCATATTACATGGTTAATTTGAATTACCACAACTCATGTTCTGGAAAAGGTGAATATACAAACATGTAAATCATAGTAAATATGAACAGTATAGTACCAAACTGAATCACAGATTCAATGTGAAGTTTCAAAGTTGACGCTGTATATCAAGGAGTACCTGCTCTTGAGTTAGCTTGATATCAAAACAACATATAAATCATTTGTATACTCCATCTAACAGGATAGTATCTTCACTAGACAGTAAATAAGGCAACAAAACATATTACTTAGACAACAACTCGTATCCGTAGGCAACAATATACTCATATCATTGTTTGTCATTAATCAAAAAAAGTGAATTTTATAAAGGAGAGGTGATTGTTACGTGTAACATAGCCATTCTCCAGTGTTCTTAAATTAACTGTGGCTAATTCAAGAAATATGCAGCATTCCTCATTAATGTCAATTTCCTGCAGTTGAAAAAAAATGCACTTAAAACCATCAGTTCAATACTTTTCAATATTCACATATTAATATAACACTTGAAAGAATACAGTTGTGCTCTATTAATCCTCTGTTAATAAAAAACCTATACGTTGCATAAGGAACATGTAAAAGACATAATGCTGACCTAAATGGCTGGATGTCTAAAGGCTATCTCATTATTAAAGGTGTGAATGTAACTCTTCATAATTATTCATACCATGAAGAAAAATGGACCCTGCCTTCAAGATGAATACTGACTCCATCCTTCTAAGAGTTGAGATATGATCACCACCTCTAGGATGATTCTGCACAGAGTCTTGGCCGAAGTATCTGGCCTTAGTCCAATCACTCTGATGTTCCTCCTGAAATTGTTTTGCCATATTGTACGTACGATCATTGTTCCAGTATACGTTTCTTAACTGGAAACTTTGTTGAATCAATGTACCATTTGCCATAGGGGAACGTGATGGCATAAACCTCAAAATCTGTAGTGCAGTTAATCAGCTTAGGGATTCAGCATTTTTGGTTTGTTTGTTGCAATGTCACCTCTTTCGTGTTATCACTATGCCTGCAGGCCTTACAACGTCTACATTTAAAGAAACCCTTACTCTCTCTTAACCTGTTCGTATTGCTTGGTGCAAGGTGGCTGTGCACTAACATATCTCTAAGTGATAGATTCTTCTAATAGGTAATGGATGGTGTTTGTCCTACACTGTCTCTTAAAATTGGATCCCGCTTTTATATGTCCATCTCTGTTTGAGAACCTTTTTTTAGATCTCCGGCTTGACTGCTAAACTTAGTGATAAATCAGATTTTATATATATATATATTCACTGAAAAAATCATACGTTTAAGACATGTTATAGTTAGGAATTAGCATTTAAAAAACCTTAGAAATTCACTGAAAAAACCATAGGTTTTAGGGGTGTTATAGTTATTTGGACATTTCACTCATACAATACCATTGAAATAACCCGTTATAGTTAGTTGTACTAACTATAACTCGCAGGCCCGCAATCCACTGCTGATGATGTCACATATTACATCATTCATGACATGGTCAGTTACATCACTGATGACATCTCAAATTACATCACTAATGACATCATCCAGTGAATGTGGTTTGGTTCGTTATTTAAATAAGTATTATATATATATATATATATATATATATATATATATATATATATATATATATATATATATATATATATATATATATATATATTCACTGAAAAAACCATAGGTTATAGACCATATATAGTTAGGAATTAGCATTTACAAAACCTTGAAAATTCACTGAAAAAACCATAGGTTATAGACCATATATAGTTAGGAATTAGCATTTAAAAAACCTTATTTTACTCACACAAAACCATTGAAATTCCATATATAGTTAGTTGCACTAACTATATATGGCGCACCCGCAATCCACTGCTGATCATGTCACATATTACATCATTCATGACATGGTCAGTGACATCACTGATGACATCACTGATGACATCTCAAATGACATCACTGATGACAACATCCAGTGACTGTATTTTTCTGTAAAGTTAAAATATGTCTTGAGTGGATGTATAAGTGTCTGGATGAAGGATTTAGTAGGTGCATGACTGACTGTATGAGTGAGTGATTAAATGTGTCTCACTGAATGCATGGGTTAGTGACTAAACTGTCTTAATTTGTGCATCATTATGTCTGTTGTTCTGTAAACTGCTGCATGTGTTGATCATTAGCTATACGAGAGGCTATATGTGTTATTAATTGGTTGCCCAAGTATTTCTATGGGAGATTGAGTTTGTGTGGGGGTGGCTGGAAGGTGTGAGACTCTATGCATAGATGTGTGAGCAGTTTATTCACTAGGTGTATGAGTTCAAGAGTGCATGTGGAAACAGCTACATGGGCAGTTGACTGTGTGCATGAGTGTATTGATGAGTGAATGGATATCTCAATGCTACATGTCATAGTAAGTACATATGTAAAACACAGTACATGTGAGAGTTGGCATATATAAATAACTGTGCATGAGAGCCACTGAATGAGTGAGTGGTTGTATCGATCATTGTGAACTTGTATCAGGGATTGTATAAGAGAGTAAATATGTGTTAGTATATGTTTCAATAAGTAAGGTGTGTTTAACTGTATAGTTGAAGAAATGGAGGTGAGATTGTTTCTTTGCATGACTGACTGGGTGTGTGAGTAACTCCATGGATGAGTGGCAGTGTGTGAGTGTCTGTATACACTGAGTGTATCTAAGGTTATATTAGAGTCTGAAGAGGTTTATCGTATTAGCACAAGAATGATGTCAAATGAGATGTCATCAGTGATGTCATTTGAGATGTCATCAGTGATGTCATCAGTGATGTCACTGACCATGTCATGAATGATGTAATATGTGACATGATCAGCAGTGGATTGCGGGTGCGCCATATATAGTTAGTGCAACTAACTATATATGGAATTTCAATGGTTTTGTGTGAGTAAAATAAGGTTTTTTAAATGCTAATTCCTAACTATATATGGTCTATAACCTATGGTTTTTTCAGTGAATTTTCAAGGTTTTGTAAATGCTAATTCCTAACTATATATGGTCTATAACCTATGGTTTTTTCAGTGAATTTCAATGGTTTTTTAATAGCAAATATCATAAGCTGTCGAATGTCAAGTACGTGGTAAGTAAAAACATTTTCGTGTTTATGCACACTGATCTGCTTTGAATGCTGCCCCCCACCCCTCATTTCTATTAGGAGTACTCTCTCTTTGCAGATAGTGAAGGGTAGTTAACGCAGCCCTTTGCCCCCTTTGTAATCCGTCGTGCCTGCTTCTCTCTCCATTTGATTGATTGTTCTCTTTGGTTCATTCTCTATTTACAAACAAGCACAGAGTCGCAATACTCTGTTTAGTCTTTGCAGATAGCGAAAAATCGTGTAAAAAAACAAAAGGAATCGAGCAAAATCAGTAGGCCACTAATGGGATCTCTTTTTGACCTCGCTAAAATAGAAACATTAGGAACAACCTGTTGAAAATAGCAATGCGTATGTACATAAGCGGCGTTCATTTGTGTTCACAGTACCCCTTGTTGATTGTTTCAATCGAGCATTGAATTGTTCGATGTTAATTCTCTTAAGGATCTTCTCTACCTGCAAACGAGGAAGAATAGGAATATTCTCTCTCCCTTTGCAGATAGTGAAGGGTAGGTAACGCAAGCCTTTAACACGTCGTACCTATTTCATTCCTCATTGATTGATTGATTGTCCGAACATTGACTGTTTGGGAATTAGTTCTTTTTGGAGGTATTCCCTGTTTGCAAATAAACGTAGGAAAATCTTTGCAAGTAGTGAAAGGGTACGTAATGCGGACCTTTCTCCCCCGTTGTAATCTGTCATGCCTATCTACTCCCCACTGATTGATGCACCTGTTTCACCCGGACCATTTACTAGACATACGTCATCTGGCCCGACCAGAGAGCACCCCTAGTGAAAAGGACATATGCAATAATAACGAAGTGATCACTGTATCCTGTTAACAGAAACTTTAGCATGAAACAACCTGGAAAGAAAAGAATAGGAAAACGAAAATCAGTAGGCCACTGATGAACATGAACTTTTATTAAACAACGAACAAAGAAACGATAACATAACGTAATGATAAAACCTATTAATGTCCTAGAAACAAGAAAACGTTAAAATATGCCAGTGGTGAGAGACCAGAAAAACAGTAAGAGAAACCAAATCACCCCTCGCTGTCCCACCGCCTGCCACGCCAAAAAAATCGATAGACTAGGGAAAATGCAAGTCAGTAGAACATCCGCCCCCACTCTGGAAACTTCCAAGGTGGGGCAGGGTTCCGGCTACGCCCAGCCGGGAGCAGCCCATATAAGGCAGGTCCTGCTGCCACGCCTCGGAGATCCTAACGTAGGGTGTAGCCGGAGGAGAGGCCGAGACCAACGGGACCCGGCCAGGGAATTGCCTTTACAACGCTGAACAGTTGCAGGGGGGGGGAATGTCTCCTCGACCCTCCCCTCTCTCTCCCAGTCCGGCCGCGGTGGCCCTTGAGAGTTGCAGGTAGTCCCGCCACATGCTCTTCCGGTCCGGCCACCAACGGTCGGGGGGCCGAGACCGACGGAATCCGGCTGCAGCCGATAAACCAAGAAACCCGTTCATGGGGCCAGAGCCAGGGGCGTCCGGCCGACATCTACCGGAAGCCCGGCCCGAAGACGGACGGGACACTTCTTCTTTCTTGTATAATTGCTGCAACAACCCTGGGGGGGGATGTCTTGCACATGCCTCCGACCCCCCCCCCTCGTCCTCATCGCCTGGTCCGGCCATAACAAATCTCAAGCGAGACGCCGTGGGGTGCACTGGGAGGGAGAGACGGTGCGAACAGGCCTCTCCCGCCTCCCCAGTGGAGGCTTCCCAGCTGCACCCTCAGCGGTCCAGGCGCCCGGAAAAGAGTTCTTCCACTGTGGCCATGCTGCAACGTCTCGCCCGGCAGGGTGGAGCCCGTCCGCTCATTTGACCCCGCGATCGCCAGTAGCTACCGAACTCTGAAAATGGCGGTCGACCTGGCAAGAGCGGGCCCAGCATAAAGAAATGGCCCGGTCACTGGTTGACTCCACCACCGTAGTCCTCCACGACCTTGAAGATTCTAGAGGAGCCGCGGGAGTCTCCGACCCCCGATGGGGAATGACTGCCATGATCACCCGTGGAGTGACGAAACTGTATCCGCGGGACGTCGGCGCCAGCCTCACTTTGAATTACTAGAATCCTGCAGACCTCACTTCCGGTGAAAGCACAGTGTGACCCGGTAGGAAAAATTGTTGCACCCCCTCCCCTTTTTGACTGATAGTTCAAACCACCGATCCTTTCCTTTGCCCTTTTAACGGAACTTTGGACTGCCTCCCCCTCTTTTACATTTTCTAGAGAAAACAAAACATTAACCACTACATTAGCATAGCAGTTGACACCAGAACTGTTTTCAAATTGAAAACCAACAACATCTTCAACAGAATCCTTTTTGTTTCTGCTGTGACCCTGCTCCAGCACAGGCATTGTCCCCAGCAGTAATTCTGCAATGCCGGTAAGAATAGCTGTGGTGCCTACTGGACTCACTCACCCCCGCGGCGCCCCACGCCGTTATTTGCTGGGCGGCAACTTGCTAGACATCACCTTCGTGACATCCAGATTTCAGCGCGTTCTGCTGCCTTGGAACTATTCGCACAACAGACCGCTACTGACAAGAATATTTCATTATTGGTGCTGTCAATTTCAATAAATCTATTACTGTTTTTGTTTTGTTGTATATATTTATATGTTATTAAAGTTTTATATTCCTACTACTTTGTTGGAGTGCTATATATTTTTTATGTGACACATAATTGTAAAAACTTTGATGTACAAAGAGTCATTCCTGGAATCTTCCGCTTCAGGCTCGGTCCCCTCCCCAATCACAATACAGGATAGTTTTCAGATAGTAGGAACACGTGTGGTGTGACGGATCTCATCGGGTGTGGGCCTTGATCTACTATAACTCCTTTGAAGAGGGGTGATTCTTTACAGCTGGGGCCATAAACTACATCTGCAGGGCTAGCTGATAGCCTGGACAATCGGACACAGAGGAAGAGGAGTGTCACAGGGTGCGGTAGTGAATAGGGCGAAAGGGAGGTGTCGGGCGGGCACAGTGTGATTCTCAGGGAAGAGCAGCACAGATGGGGGGAGGTTTATTGCCCATGCATAAGACAGAGAGCGGGGGTGACCAGTGCCTGGGGAAGATGCTTGCGAGGGTGAGGAGCCATGCTACGAATCGACAGCGTGCAGAGAGTGGGTCTGGTCAAGACATCTAAAATGGCTGCCGTGCACGACAAAAGTGTGGCATTTCAAAAAAGGCAAGATGGCGCAGACAATGTTTTTCAACACTTCCTCATTTCCTTCGAATCGAACGTTAACAGACGTTGGGGCATATTACCAAAGTTAAGCGATATTTATCGCTAACGATGCTTACCAACCAATTTTTTACCACTAAGCATCGTCAGAAATTATCGAAGATAAACCTTACTATTATCAAGGTTTATCGCAAATGCGATAATAAACGGCCGCAATGCATGAATATCGCTAAAAACTCAGCGATATTCATGCATTACCGAGCTAATACTCTTAGCCATGTTATCCACCTCCCATTGGATAACATGGCTAAGAACTGCTCAGGGCAGGTGTTACTTTTTGGAGATATTCGCGCTTAGCGCGAATATCTCCAAAAGTTGGTAATAGGAGATAGATATCTTGCATGTTGTAATGCAAGTTATTGTGGTATATGGAACTCATACCATAATCTCTCAGGAAAGCAGAAACTGATCCTTTTGGGACCGCCTAAAAAGGCCTAGGGGGTGAGGAGTACTCTACTTTGCCCCCTTTTCACGTTCCGAACTATTTTATTTTACTCTCTTCTGTAATTACACAAAATACCAGCGATAAGATGCATCGGAGACACACAGTGAGAGAAAGGAGGCCGGAGATGAAGAAGACATGTCAAATACACATTGGAGATAATATAGTGGCAGAAGGGAAGTAAATATGAGTAAACTTACCATGTAACATAAAAATGTTGCACTCTATACTATAAGTCTCATTTTATACTACAATCACTTCGCTACAACCTCATAAATTAAAAATAAAAATAAATAATGTCTCAAACAATTTTTGATTTCTAAATATAAATTTATTCTTCAGAATTTTCTAAATTTGAAACAACTAGTAACATGTCCTCATCAGTAATTTCCTCTTCAATCATCTCATCTGGAATCTCCTCATTAAAAGTCTGCAATGATGATTCTTGTAACTCTATGGTCTCCAAACACTCGATAAATTCGCCATCAAGAGATTGATCAAAAAAATCATTCAAGTCATCTCCTCCTTCTGACAATATTTCATTATTGGTGCTGTCCATTTCAATCAATGTAGTGGAATCATTCAAGTCATCTCCTCGTGACAATATTTCATTATTGGTGCTCTCAATTTCAATCAATGTAGTGGAATCATTCAAGTCATCTCCTCCTTGTGACAATATTTCATTATTGGTGCTGTCCATTTCAATCAATCTAATGGAATCATACAAGCCATCTCCTCCTTGTGACAATATTTCATTATTGGTGCTCTCAATTTCAATCAATGTAGTGGAATCATTCAAGTCATCTCCTTGTGACAATATTTCATTCTTGGTGCTGTCCATTTCAATCAATCTAATGGAATCATACAAGTCATGTCCTCCTTGTGACAATATTTCATTATTGGTGCTCTCAATTTCAATCAATGTAGTGGACAATTCAAAAGAAATTGCCACGGTCTCTTCATTGTGAGCCATTTTATTTTGAAATTGCTTGCTGTAAATTGCAGAAAAAAATAATCACTTTCATTTATCGTTTTTAGTAATACATAATATAAAACTAACTTCATCAAGTATTTAGTATAACAGAAGGACTGCAAATAAATAACAGAAAACATTTTTCAAATTATCTTCAAGTGTACAACATAGTTCCCCTTACAAATTAACAACTCACCTTTTTAAAAGTAGCAGAAGTGTTAGTACTGTGTAAATCAAACACCAGAAATTCACCACCAAAAATTCCTCACAAATGTACCTCAGACAGTAGTATCGCAAAATGGCTGTGGTTTCCTCTCATTTGACATATATACATAACCAATTAACTTTCATCACACACAAATACAAAACCAAAGTAACATTTTAATTGGTTCTAAATTTCAACACTTTCAAATGTGTTTTCCCCATGCAATTTTCCATAGGACATTTACATACGTCTACAGCCTGAATGGCTGAACGGAATTACACCAAACTTGGCAAAATGGTACATCAAACCTAAGAGGTCAGGAAGGATCTACTATGCCCCCTTATGGTCATTTCCCCCTTCACTTTGGCCTCCTCTTGTCTCTCAATCCTACCGAGAGACAAGATGGCGGCCGCTACGGACTGTTTGGAATGTTGACAGACGCCGGAGAACCAATCAGCTTCGCAAAGCTCCGTAACGCGAAAAGTACGCGAAGCGGAGCGCTGTTACAGATATATATCTTTTTTTGAACGTTAATTTCTCAAAATCCACTGGAGCACATATATTGAGACCTAGCAAAGGCACATCGGGCTACCAGTCCCTAATATTTTACCAAGTTTCGTGCAAATCCATTCAGCCGTTCGATTATTATTATTATTATTTTTTTTTGCCCCGCGGGGCCCTTTTAAAACCTCCACATCAAACCTAGGGGGTCAGCGAGGATCTACTATTCCCCCTTATGGTCATTTGCCCCTTCGCTTTCGCCTCCTCTTGTCTCTCGATCCTACCGAGAGACAAGATGGCGGCCGCTACGGACTGTTTGGAATGTTGACAGACGCCGGAGAACCAATCAGCTTCGCTTCACAAAGCTCCGTTGCGCGAAAAGTCCGCGAACCAGAGCGCTAACCGGTCCGCTGTTACAGATATATATCTTTTTTTAAACGTTAATTTCTCAAAATCCACTGGAGCACATATATTGAGACCTACAAAAGGCACATCGGGCTACCAGTCCCTACAATTTTGCCAAGTTTCGTGCAAATCCATTCAGCCGTTCGGGCTAAAAGTGAGGCCAACCGCCCTATGGAAAACTCAATGTTAAAAACACGTTTTGGGACCCCCCTTTTTTCTCGGCCCCCACTGGACGAACCCCCCCCAAATTTTCAAGGGCTGCTCAGAAACAAAATGTGCCATTTTCCTGAAAATTTCAGCCAATTCCGTCCACAAACGCCAAAGTTATTAGACATAGAATTTTCAAAAAACCCATAGAGAAAAAATCCTAACTATATATACCTACTGGCGACCGCCAGTAGGTAATTACCTACTGGCGGTCGCCAGTAGGTATATATAGTTAGGATTTTTTCTCTATGGGATTTTTGAAAATTCTATGTCTAATAACTTTGGCGTTTGTGGACGGAATTGGCTGAAATTTTCAGGAAAATGGCACATTTTGTTTCTGAGCAGCCCTTGAAAATTTGGGGGGGGTTCGTCAAGGGGGGGCCGAGAAAAAAGGGGGTCCCAAAACGTGTTTTTAACATTGAGTTTTCCATAGGGCGGTTGGCCTCACTTTTAGCCCGAACGGCTGAATGGATTTGCACGATACTTGGCAAAATTGTAGGGACTGGTAGCCCGATGTGCCTTTTGTAGGTCTCAATATATGTGCTCCAGTGGATTTTGAGAAATTAACGTTTAAAAAAAGATATATATCTGTAACAGCGGACCGGGCAGCGTCCCAGGACGCGTACTTTTCGCGCAACGGAGCTTTGTGAAGCGAAGCTGATTGGTTCTCTGGCGTCTGTCAACATTCCAAAAAGTCCGTAGCGGCCGCCATCTTGTCTCTCGGTAGGATCGAGAGACAAGAGGAGGCCAAAACAAAGGGGGAAATAACCATAAGGGGGCATAGTAGATCCTCGCTGACCCCCTAGGTTTGATGTGGAGGTTTTAAAAGGGCCCCGCGGGGCAAAAAAAATAATAATAATAATAATCGAACGGCTGAATGGATTTGCACGAAACTTGGCAAAATATTAGGGACTGGTAGCCCGATGTGCCTTTGCTAGGTCTCAATATATGTGCTCCAGTGGATTTTGAGAAATTAACGTTCAAAAAAAGATATATATCTGTAACAGCGCTCCGCTTCGCGTAACGGAGGTTTGCGAAGCTGATTGGTCATTCTGTCACTGGGCTATAGTTGGGCTACATCTGGCTGATATTTGGGCTACATTTGTTTTTTTGTGTGTCTGGCGGCCATCTTTGGGCTACATTGGGCTACATTGGGCTTCATTGGGCTACATTGGGCTACATTTGGGCTCCAACATATATATAGGCCAATGTAGCCCAATATATATTTTTCAAAGTTAATTTTCGTAAAAACCACTGGAGCATATATCTTGAGACATAGCAAAGGCACATCGGGCTACCAGTCCCTACAATTTTGCCAAGTTTCGTGGAAATCCATTCAGCCGTTCGAGCTAAAAGTGAGTCCAACCGCCCTATGGAAATGAAGGAAATGAATGGGTAATTTGTAATTAGCAAATAGCTAATCGCAAACTAGGAATGGTAAAGAATCACTATTTATTCCTTAAAGTTCGCTATTTAGGAAATGCAAAAAACTTTGATGATACATATGGCGGTTCATCTCTAACAAGATAAGAAGCATAGGGATACATTTATGATGACTGGCGCATCACCAGGGATGTGTTAGTCATTCTGTGCCGCTGTTCCGTCACCTATGGTGTGCTGCATTTACAATGCGGCGCATCATGGGGCAAAAACAGCACAGATGCGTGATGTATCTGTGCCGTAAAGGTGGCGCATTGCTGGAGTTGTATCGCAAGTGTGATGAAGCTCCAGCAAGGGTCGGGGGTGCCCCTGTCGCAGGGTTTCTGTTCTCACACAGAACTGTGGACAGAGGATTGGAACCTCGGCGAATTAGGGTGTCCCAAAACTCACGTTAGTAATCAAAAACTCCTTAGCAAGCTAGGTACAGTGTCAAATTGGATATAACAAACTCTCAATGTTTAGACAATCCAGAATATGAACTTATAGTACCTCAGGATACGTGGAACTCATGAACAGTCGGTCGTTATATATTTCTTAGAAACCAGAACATGGAGTTAAGAAGAACACATGTGTATTTGAAATGTTTATTTACTAATGCCGTCTTCTCAGGCGTAGTATCTTAGATAATACAAGTACACATATTATCAGTAGCAAAATTACCAGCATAGTTACTAGTACATAAAAAGCGAATGGTGATAGTATGTTAACATGCTGTAAATGAATAAGAGTTAGCAACACTTATAAGCAGCCGCGGGCCGTGGAGGGAGTTACGGTGAGGCAGGGAGGCGGGGAGGGGGAGAAGCAGGGTGGAGAATACAAGTACACATATTATCAGTAGCAAAATTACCAGCATAGTTACTAGTACATAAAAAGCGAATGGTGACAGTATGTTAACATGCTGTAAATGAATAAGAGTTAGCAACACTTATAAGCAGCCGCGGGCCGTGGAGGGAGTTACGGTGGGGCAGGGAGGCGGGGAGGGGGAGGGGCAGGGTAGAGAGGGCTCCACCCTGCTTCTCCCCCTCCCCGCCTCCCTGCCTCACCGTAACTCCCTCCACGGCCCGCGGCTGCTTATATCTCACCCTCCCTAATACACATATTATATTATATGCTAAGAAGGTCTCTTTGTGTTGGTTTAGGGTGTGCCCATACTTTAGTGTCTTAGATTTGAAGGAATCACATCAGCATACACCAGCTCTCTCTTCATGTGAACCGCATCAACTGTTGTGTATGTGTGTTCGGCAAAGCAATATAAAACCCGCCTCATGCCCAGAATTGGCAGAAGTTGCACTTATGTTATGAGTATGAAGTCGTGGAGATCAGACCTCATAACAATTCTGTATCGTGTTGTTCTTGAAACTTTAGCACTCGCTGTACAGATATAGTTTAACAAGCAAAGCAGATAGTAGAGCAATAACATATTATTCTCATGTAAACCACGATGAACTACTAGGTGGAAGGCTAAAGCAACAACTAAGTGTCGTGTGCAGAAGTTGCAAAAAAGGAAAAATGGCGTTTAAACCGGTAATGAGCCCATGCTAACTTAACACGGTGTAAAGATATCCAGGACCTAGATGACACCTCCCCATGATCCGGAAACGAACTGAATAAGATAATAGAAGTGCCATCTCATGAGAGCAGATTGCAAGTTTATATGTGGACGGTCCGCAAGGTAAAGCATTAAAAACTAGGAAAATTTAATGCTAAAGAAAAATAAAACAGCCAAGTACTTTATCGAGTCTTAAGCCAATAGGCAAGGTAAATAATAAAAACTTGACAAATAAGTCAATGAATTGTCAATGAAATGCTAGTACTCAGCATATCAAACATGAAAAAGGTCTATGACATAACTGTGTATGCAAAATAAGCTGCAACAGCCTCCAATAGGAAGTCACCGTCTTCATCCGAAAACAGTTCAGCCATCCAATTTAAAAGCGGAAAAGAACATACGTGCTCTCCCAGCACCGGATCCTCTATCACCATCAGAGGACAGCTCGGTGGGTTTTCAAGAAAGCTCTGTTCCAAGAAAGACTGTGCTGCCGCCAATAAATTCCAGGGACCAATTAGTCCATGCATCAATGCCACAGCCATAATCCTTTCGCCAGGACAAACCAACTCGTGAGTAATGATAGGAGTCATCAGCTGATTAAAGTCGACGTCAGGAGAAACCGGTCCGCAGAGACACAAATCAATGGCCCAATCGAAATCACAGGTCAGGCAGTGAAATACAGGCTGGACACAGGTGAAGTAGGAGAATCGAAAAGATAATCCATATGCCGTGCTTAATATCGCCAACGGCATTGTGCCATAATATTCTAGCATGCGATTGCGGAACAGTGTCAGCAGCTGCAGGGTGGGAGGTTGCATAGGAGGGACATCCATATTTAAAAATGTAAAAAAGCACAAGAGCGTCCGCTGGTAATGCAAGTAAAAATGCCAATCCACGAAGCAGAGTGGAGAAAATAGAATGAAAGAAAGCAGGGATGACTCCAAAGATTTTCTCAAATGAAGTCACAAGACCACTGGTAACAACTTTAAAAAAGTGCGCCAGGGCCTTTGTGGAGGATGCGTTAAAGATAGTCCGAACCATCTTGCTGAAATTGAAAGGCAAATCTGAATTGAAAAGGGTCTGCACCTCTGTACGGGTGTTCGCTATGTGAAGCAGGAAAGTTTCACGGGCCGAACTCAAGGCCACCTCTCTCTGAGACAAAAGAGCTCTTATTCTTGCCATGCCGTTGAAATCTCTCCCAAGGTTGGTATTTGTGGCCAGATTGAAAACTCCCTATGTTCATGTGTGGGAGAAAATAGAACATTTCTGCAGCAAATAACCCGTTCACTTACTGTTACGATAAAAGGAATACTTTTAATTAACTCAGAACAATCTTCATTATTGAGCATCAAATAACTACCATTTTCCAACAACTTGAACGTGGGGATGATAGCAGGAACTGGCGTGCCTTGCAACACGCAAGCCATATTTGGTCGGTGTTTGTTGCATGAACCGTGTAACTGTATGTGCCTACACATTAGTGAATGATCTGGCGTCTCAGTGCATTCCTCTCCATTCAGATAAACTTCTTGATCATCTTTGAAACATCTGTATGTGTATGGAAGCGACCAGACCTCATGAAGAAAAGCACTACCTAAAGGTTCATAACGACCTATTGGTATATATTTCATACAATTTGAAAACTTATATAAAGCAAAAGGCAGCGTTATTAAACCGTGGATAAGGCACGTTGCCAAAAAACCCGCAATCCTCTGCTGATGATGTCACTGAGCATGTCATGAATGATGTAATATGTGACATCATCAGCAGTGGATTACGGGTAATAGTATCTCTAGTTTACTCCCCTATAGCTGTCTTTCTTTTAACATAAGTGTCTGTTTCCTTCCCTTATACTTACTGTTTTTGGTTCGCTTCCGGTTCGCGTACCGGCGAGCGAACTGGGAAGCGAACTAAGAGAAACAGAGGTTGGCACAGTTCCAAATATTGTACCAATTTTTTAATAACGGGGAGGTAGTTCTGAAAAGAACTTTTTTTTTATTGTTTTTGTTGTTTTATATTTTTTTTATTATTTTTCAGAACATTTTTTTACTTTTTTTGAATTTTTCTGAACAGTTTTATATTTTTTGGGGTTTTTCTTGGAGGGGGCAATGAAAACGATTCATTGTAAAGGGCTCAACAGGAGCAACAAAACAAAAAAAAAGTATTTATTATTTTGGGCGTTTCGTACAAACTTGCATATGATAGTCAATAGCTCTGTTGATCAGAGTGATGCTTCTTTCTCCGTAGCAAATGAATCCATCGCAAAATACGCAGATGTGTTTTACTTCACCAAATCTCATTTGTATATTTGGCACCATCTCCCTGCCCTCTGGTCCCGTTACTTCCGGTACAACAGATCTTCTGGCCATAATAGGGAGATTATCTAGGTCGTTCCGAAACTGTGCAGCACTGTAGTTGTTAGGATGCCACCTAGTCATATGGCGATGCATTGTGTAGTTTCCGAAACTATATTTTTTCTCGGTTCCTCTGGACAGTCTATCTTGACATATAAGGCAAGTTACGTATCTTGCATTTACTTTTTTCTGACCTTTGGGAATTTTAAAAAATTGCCAAATGAAGTTTTCTTTCCGGTGAGACGTCCTGGGTTCCTCAGGCAAAAACTGCCTCTCTTCCTGCTCTTCCTCGTCTTCCTCTTCTTCCTCTTCTTGCTGAATTATAACTTGAGCAGGTGGTCCACTCTTCCTTGGATGTGGTGGAGGTGGTGGGGAAGCACCAGCTGAAGCTACTAAAGAAGCCATTGCTCAGTGATCACAAAGGGTCTTTCTCTCACAATGATGAAAGTCAGAGTGAGGAAAGAAGGAGGGATTTTCATCATTTGGGAAAAACAAGAGTTCTCAACCAATCAAAAGTGTTCATTTTAGATTATATGACCTAGTCTTACATCATTAGGAAACCAAAAGTGAAATGAACCAATGAAAAGTGTTATTACCAAGTCACATGACTTGCTGTGTTTACGTTAAGCGCTTTGCAGGGCCTCCCGGTTTGCTTCCAGAAACCTGCGCTTTGCGACTCGCTTCGCGTACCAGTTCGCTAACGTAGCACGTCATATGACGTATCACGCGACAACGTGAAACGTCATGCGGACGGGAGGCGTCACGATGTTGTTTTCTAACGCGGCACTTGCGGTAAAGAAACGTTTACCGGCTCGCGGTCTATTTCGCGGCATCAAGGTCAGCTAACGGGAAGCTTCCCGATTCGCGAAGCGGGAACGAAGAAAAAAAAATATTTAAAAAAAAAATTATTCATAAACATATAAAATATATTTTTGGATTTAAAGAAGAATACATTTTACAGCTACAGATATTAGCTGTTAAAAAACCAATGAAATTCACTGAAAAAACCATAGGTTATAGACCATATATAGTTAGGAATTAGCATTTACAAAACCTTGAAAATTCACTGAAAAAACCATAGGTTATAGACCATATATAGTTAGGAATTAGCATTTAGAAAACCTTATTTTACTCACACAAAACCATTGAAATTCCATATATAGTTAGTTGCACTAACTATATATCGCGCACCCGCAATCCACTGCTGATGATGTCACATATTACATCATTCATGACATGGTCAGTGACATCACTGATGACATCACTGATGACATCTCAAATGACATCACTGATGACATCACTGATGACATCTCAAATGACATCACTGATGACATCATGACACACCAATACCAGTTACTACATACGCACTCACTGATTCCTACGTCTACACACACATTCACTCATTCACCCATACAATAACTCATACATACAGTCACTTATTATTACAACACTATCATATGCACTCATACACCTATGCAGACAGTCACACACTGCCACTCATCCATGGAGTTACTCACACACCAAGTCAGTCCTGTAAAGAATCAATCACACTTCCATTTCTTCATCTATACAGTTAAACACAGAACACCATACTTCAGTGACATCACTGATGACATCACTAATGACATCTGAAATGACATCACTGATGACATCTCAAATGACATCACTGATGACATCATGACACACCAATACCAGTTACTACATACGCACTCACTGATTCGTACGTCTACACACACATTCACTCATTCACCCATACAATTACTCATACATACAGTCAGTTATTATTAGAACACTATCATATGCACTCATACACCTAGTCAGTCCTGTGAAGAATCAATCACACTTCGATTTCCTCATCTATAGTTAAACACAGAACACCATACTTTTCACACATATACTAACACATACTTACTCTCTTATACAATCACTGATACAAGTACACATTGATATGCACAGAGTCACACACCTCCCAGCCAGCCACACACACACTCAGTCTTCCATACATCCAGTCATTCTTCAATATGTAAAACGTATTTAAACTTTACAAAAACACACAGACACTAGATGATGTCATCAGTGATGTCATTTGAGATGTCATCAGTGATGTCATCAGTGATGTCACTGACCATGTCATGAATGATGTAATATGTGACATCATCAGCAGTGGATTGCGGGTGCGCGATATATAGTTAGTGCAACTAACTATATATGGAATTTCAATGGTTTTGTGTGAGTAAAATAAGGTTTTCTAAATGCTAATTCCTAACTATATATGGTCTATAACCTATGGTTTTTTCAGTGAATTTTCAAGGTTTTGTAAATGCTAATTCCTAACTATATATGGTCTATAACCTATGGTTTTTTCAGTGAATATATATATATATAAAATAAAAGAGACAGGAAAACAAGAAATAAGAATAGTCACCACTTTTAATCATACATCACAGGATGTGTATAACATTGTGCGCAAACATTGGCACATTATTAAGAGTGATTTGATCATCGGGAAGCTGGTCAGTCCAACACCACATGTGACATATCGGAAATGTCAGTCTCTTAAAGACATTTTGGTGCATAGTCACCTCTCTGCAAAGAAAAAAACACCACACACATGGTTGAGGGGACTCCTATGTTTTCATAAATGTGGGAGATGTAAAGCCTGTAACAGCAGTTCTAATGTGAAAACCTGCAATCTCCCGAATGGCAAAACAGGTCAAATATGTAGCTTTATCAACGGTAACACGGAATTTGTTGTTTACGTTTTAACCTGTGTTTGTGGCCTGCGCTATATGGGAAGCACTATCTTTCCAGTGAAGAAGCGTATTCTTAAGCATCTGCGCACAGTCAGGAATGGTGATATATCTTATGCAATAGCAAAACATTGTGATCTAATGCATGCTAATATCAAGGACATCAGCACTAAAATCACTTATTTTGGCATTGACAGGCAACATCATCTGCGACGCCTGGAATCTGAGTATATATCAAGCTTGGCAGCAAGACCCCGGGAGGCCTCAATCATGAGGAGGACCTCTTTGTACACCTAGGTTAGACTGTCCACTGTAAAATTGGTTAGTGTTGATATCTTCTTCCACATCATGCCGTACGACTTCCCTGGTTTCTTGTTCAGCACATATATATATATATATGAAGCGCACTGGAGTCCACTTGTACCCCTGCTGGCCATTGCGGTAGGAGTGGCTGCTCCACCTTTAAGCACTGGCTAACCTTTTCGATCCCCCTTTCTCCTCACCGTTGTAAATATATGTTTTCTTAATATGACCCAGAGAGGAATAGACACAGTGACTTGAATGAGTACTTTCCTGTCCCCAATCTGGGTGTAATTCCAAATCTAAGTAATCTGGCATTGGCATTGATTTGTGACACACATTTAGTATTTGTTGTTTTGGAAACCCCACGCAAAACATGAAATAAGCAAAGCATGTGTATAGTGTTAGTAAGTTACAGAACTACATTAACTAATGCCAGTTGGCATATTACTATGCGTGTATTATCACTGCTATGTTTATTATGTATCACTTTGAAGATTACTCTGAAGTTAAACTACACATTTCAATTAATTCTTGAACTTGCAAAATAATTTACTAATTTGGATTATTATGTCTGTGCAGTCTGTCTTCTATGAAATGTTTAGACATTGTTAACATGAAATGCATAATGTCTTCTATGTCTATGGACTTTACAGGAAATGCTTTTCAGCTCACCTTCACTTCCGGGTCACTGTATGACTTTTTGACAAAGACTGTGTTGTTGAAACACGTCAAAGTCAATAAACACGAACTTTGCCACTACTTGGAAATCCCGAGTGCGACTTTTCCTGGGCTGCAGCAGCGCAGCGTGAGACGATTGAAAATATATATATATCAAAGTTCCAGCTTGGTCCCAACAGTTGAGAGGCACACTAATGGCGCGCAATCACACGTACTTAAGAGGCGTGGACCGGACTGTGTTGTATCCTTGTCACCAACAGCCTCTGAGGAAGAAATGTATTTTCGAAACGCGTCAGGCAGCAGTGATTTAGGCTGTGAAAGAGATCAGCTGGACGTTTTCCTCCGTACCTGAAATAAAGGAGTTTGAAGCTTGAAGCTCCGTGTTGTTCATTAGTGTGCCTCTCAACTGTTGGGACCAAGCTAGAGCTTTGAATTTTGGTGGCAGTCCAGCCACCGAGAGAGCACCACCCCAGAACTTAAGGGGGCCATGGGGGTTTGAGCCACGATCCCCTCTAGTGTGGAGTGACAAAACAGGATTTAGGAGGAGCCCCGCCCCGCTGAGACCCATCTCTGGGTTTTAAATGTGTCAGCAGCATGAAATTTAAAAACTACAAAAGGAACATATTTCCTGCCAGGACTCCAACTCCCAGAAGTACTTGCGCAGGGTCATAGTGAACAGCCCATCCAAGGGCACGCAATCACACGTACTTAAGAGGCTGAGACCAGACTGTGTTGTATCCTTGTCACCAGCAGCCTCTGAGGAAGAAATGTATTTTCGAAACGCGTCAGGCAGCAGTGATTTAGGCTGTGAAAGAGATCAGCTGGACGTTTTCCTCCGTACCTGAAATAAAGGAGTTTGAAGCTTGAAGCTCCATGTTGTTCATTAGTGTGCCTCTCAACTGTTGGGACCAAGTTGGAGCTTTGATTTTTGGTGGCAGTCCAGCCACCGAGAGAGCACCACCCCAGAACTTAAGGGGGCCACGGGGGGGTTGAGCCACGATCCCCTCTAGTGTGGAGTGACAACACAGGATTTAGGAGGAGCCCCCCCCCCCCCGCTGAGACCCATCTGTGGGTTTTAAATGTGTCAGCAGCATGAAATTTAAACACTACAAAAGGAACATATTTCCTGCCGGGACTCCAACTCCCAGAAGTACTTGCGCAGGGTCATAGTGAACAGCCCATCCAAGGGTGCGCAATCACACGTACTTAAGAGGCGGGGACCGGACTGTGTTGTATCCTTGTCACCAGCAGCCTCTGAGGAAGAAATGGATTTTCGAAACGCGTCAGGCAGCAGTGATTTAGGCTGTGAAAGAGATCAGCTGGACGTTTTCCTCCGTACCTGAAATAAATAAAGGAGTTTGAAGCTTGAAGCTCTGTGTTGTTCATTAGTGTGCCTCTCAAGTGTTGGGACCAAGCTTCTGCCTTGAAGACTGAGTGCATGTATAAGTGTCTGAATAGAGGATTTAGTAGCAATGTGATTGACTGTCTAAGTGACGAATTTAAAGTGTCTCACTAAATACATGGGATAGTAATTAAACTTTGTGAATACCTGTATCACTCTATCTCTTGTTGTGTAAACTATTACATAAGTTGGTTACTGGCTATGTGAAAGTCTATATTAGTTATTAATTAGTTAAGTGAGTATTTGTATGAGATAGTGAATGAATGTGTGTGTGGTTGGGTGGGAGGTGTCTGACTGTCCAAAGATGTGTAAATAGTTGATTTAGTAGGTATATAAGGTTATGACGGTATGTGGAAACAGTTGTTTTGGTGAGTGAATCTCTTTATGGGCGTGGTGATGAGTAAGTATATTTTTCAATGATACATGTCTAAGAAACTAGAAATATAAAAAGCAGTGTCTGTGACAGTAGTTGTATATAAATAACTGTCATGATTCAGTGTGAATGAAGTACTATGGGACTACTATTCCCAGAATGCCTGGCGATAGGTGTGTCCCTTTTCTATCTTTCCCTTCAGCCATTTAGCCTTTCCTTTTCCTGTGTTCAGGTGCTTGTCACCTGTTTTCAAAGTGAGAGTCCTGGTCCGGAGAGGGAACACTCGTGTTGGTAACCTGAGAGAAAAGAAACGCGGTTTCTCTTGTTTGAGCGGCAGCGCATGACGCGCTGGATCTGAAGCCGCGAAGATTTCGCTGTTTCCCCTGCCTGAGCGGCAGCGCATGACGCGCTGGATCTGAAGCCGCGAAGATTTAATTCGTGTTTCTGAGCGCGGTCTGTTTAAAGGAGTTGCGCATTTCCAGAAGCGTGAAGGAACGCTTGAACTTGTTGAAAGACTGTCGCGTGGACTTTATTTAAGTCGTGCAGAATTTCAAAGACTTCGTAGTTAGCTTTTTTAGCGCATGCCGCGCTGGATTAGATAGTTTCCAACTCGTGAGGTTAACGAGTGTGTAGCGGTTACACTGGATACTGCATCAGCGGACCTAGCATTATAAGGGACTCTCACTGGTTAAGATAAGTAGTAAATGAAGGGTCTGAATGTGCATTAAGCATACGTTCTCTGTTTTACAAGAGAGTGGTATCTACTGCCATTATTGTTTTTTCTTTCCTTTACTTTATTTTTCTATTTTTGTGCCGTTTTGAGTATTGCCATCTGCAGCAGTGATTATTGTAAGTTAAGTTAATCACTCACACATTGCATTACATTGTATGTTTACATGTTAGGTGGTGTGTGGTGACGTGTGCTTTCTTCCTATGCAGGGTCTTTGATCAGGAAGAAGTTATGCGAACATCTTGGTCTATCAAGACTTGCTGATTTATACTGCTGCATTGTTATGTTTTATTTCTCCACTTTTCCCCTTCCCCTTGTGTGATGCCCGTGGTGGAGTTGTTTACTATCGCTCCTGCGGTGTATTGCACATAGGGGTAGTCGGAATCAAGCATCACCATCGCTCCCGCTGTATCCTGCTTTGAAAGGTTAGTTCACTCGTGTTTCGATTCTTGACAGAGTGACAAGCCTACGAATTGAATACGGCCTGAGCGATGGATTCTAATGCTGTAGTAACTTCAGTGTTGGAAACACTGTCTGCCTTACGAATGGAGGTAGAAGCGTTGAGAGGAGAGAATGCTGCTATGCGTTCTGAGATGATTACAGTACGTAGGGAAATGGCAGGTTTTTCACGGGGTGGTCCTGTTGGTGTACAGGGAGGTCATTATATTAGGGGAGGGACGTTGCCTCCTCCGGTTGCTAAGGAGACATTACAAGGGCAAAGTGGGGGTGCTAGTTCCTCTACTATACAGGTCATACAGCCCCTTCAACTTCCTCTTTCACCTCCGGAAAGGTTTTTTGGGGATCCAAAAAAGTTTAATATCTTTTTGGGGCAATGCCGATTGCACTTTATGTGTAAGCCGGACGTTTTTCCTGATGATCAGTCCAAGACAGCGTTTGTAATGTCGTATTTGGGTGGCAATGCAGCTACATGGTCTTTTCCGTTAATTGAAAGGAACGACCCTGTTCTTGTTGACTTTACAAAATTTTGTGATGAAATGAGGAAGTTATTTGATAGGAAGGCTTATTCTCTGTCCCTGGATAGGGAACTAATCACACTAAAGCAAGGCACACAGGATTTATTGCCTTATATAACCGATTTTAATAGATTAGTGGTGGAAACAGAGTGGCCTCAAGAAAAACGTATTTCATTATTCTACCAGGGGCTGCGTAGTGATTTGAAGGATGTCTTAGCCTCAGTAGTTCCCCTACCTGTCACTTGTGTGGGGCTTATTGATTTAACAGTGCAGTTGGACCATCGGTTGCAGGAAAGAAAGGAAGACAAGCAACGTGGTGAATTTAAATCTCCCTATATTAGGCCCAGAGTGTTGGCAGAAGGCAATTCATCTAATTCGAATGGAACTGAATCAAGACAAGTAGGGGCCTTAGAGGGCCTATTAGTGCAGAAGAACGACAAAGGAGAAGACAGCTGAAGTTGTGTATGTACTGTGGGAAGGCGGGCCATTTCATACAGAACTGTTCCATGAGAAACAAGACCCCCTATAAGGAAAAGCAAGTTGTGAAAAAGGTACCTGTGGTGGAATGGGCTGAAGAGCCGGCGGAAAACTGAATACCTCAAGCATGAAGGAGACGCCTTGTTTGAGGTCTGAGCAAAATGATGTCTCTTCTTTTCTGATTAATACAATCCAAAATACTGTTGCCCACATAAACGTGTGTGTTACGTTGGAGGTGGCTGTTGGAAAACATGAACTGGTACACGCCCTGCTTGATTGTGGAGCTACAGGGAATTTTATAGATCAAACGTATGCTCATGAGTTGGGCATTCCTTGTATTCGAAAGCTGAAGCCGGAACCTGTCAAGGCAGTAGATGGGACTGCATTGACGTCTGGGCCCGTGTGCTTTCATACGCACCCTCTCATGATGCAAATGGGAACAACGCATTTTGAGAAAATTCAATTTGATCTTATTGATGCCCCAAATTTCAAGTTGATATTGGGAATGCCCTGGCTTACCACGCATGATCCACATGTTCAATGGGCTGCTAGAACGATCAATATGAATTCGATATTCTGCGCTGAGCATTGTACAAGAGCACATTATGCAACTGATACCTTCAAAGAGGATAACCCGGCTGTGTTACTGGCCTCTGGGTGTGGTGTACAGTCAGTATGCCTTGTATCAACTTTACCCGAGGAATATGTGGCCTACCAGGATGTATTCTGTGAGAAGGAAGCAAGTAGATTACCTCCCCATAGGGAGTATGATTGCGTAATAGAGTTAGAACCCGGCGCAAGTATACCGTGCAGTAGGATATATGCACTCACGGAGCCCGAAAATGCTTATTTGCAGTCCTATCTGAAGAAAATGTTAGCTTCTGGTTTTATTCGACCATCTACCTCACCTGCCTCTTCGCCGCTTTTTTTTATTTCGAAAAAGGAAGGCGGTTTGCGGGCATGCATTGATTATAGGGCAATAAATCGGATCACAAAAAAGAATAGGTATCCATTGCCTTTGATACCGGTGCTTATGGACCAGCTGAAGGGAGCCACAGTGTTTACTAAACTGGATCTCCGGGGTGCATACCACCTGGTGAGAGTGAAGCGGGGCGACGAGTGGAAGACTACATTCCGAACGAAATACGGCCTATATGAATATTGTGTGATGCCCTTCGGCCTATGCAATGCCCCTGCCGCCTTCCAGTTTTTCATGGATGAGGTTTTAAGAGGTTTGTTGGACGTTTCATGTATGGTCTATATTGATGATATTTTAATATATTCCAAGACAATCGACCAACACGTCCAGCATGTGGAGGCAGTGTTGCAACGATTGCAAAAGAATACATTATTCGTGAAACTGGAGAAATGTTTGTTCCATGCGAAAGAGGTGGAGTTTCTGGGTTATGTGATTGGCCCAGGGGGTATATTCATGGACAAAAAGAAGACTGATGCCATCATTCATTGGGAGTCCCCTACCAGTGTGAAGAGCTTGCAGAGTTTTCTGGGATTCTCTAACTTTTACAGAAGGTTTATACAGGGATTTTCTTCCATCATTCAACCAATGACATTGCTGTTGCGGAAAGGAGTTACTTTTTGTTGGACTGAGGCCGCAGAAGTTGCCTTTCAGACTTTGAAGAGATGCTTTACTAGTGCTCCTGTTTTACGACATCCAGACCCTGATCTACCATTCATGTTGGAAACAGATGCATCCTACTATGCCTTGGGGGGTGTTCTGTCTCAAAGACATCCTGAATCTGGGCAAATCCATCCCGTTGCTTTCTTTTCAAAAAAGTTGACTCCGTCTGAAATAAATTACAGCATTACAGATAAAGAGCTGTTGGCGATAAAAAGAGCATGTGAAGAGTGGAGACACCATTTAATGGGGGCCAGGCATACGGTGGAAATATATACGGATCATCGTAACCTCCTCTTTTTGAAAAGTGCCAAGGCGTTGACACCTCGCCAACTCAGATGGTCTTTATTTTTTGCGGACTTCGATTTTATTATTAAATATCGTCCAGGTCCCCAGAATGGTAAGGCAGATGCTTTGTCTAGACCTGTAATTCCTGCAGATGTTTGTTGTCCTGATGAAAAGGAGGAGCCACCATCCATTCTTCGTAATGCCACATATCAAGAGGGTGTGTCAGCGGTTATCACATCTGCGAGTTTTTTGGACGATGTGAGGAGCCAATGTGATATACCGGATACACAGGCCTGGGTGGATCTGGATCCTGTTCATCGAAACATGAAGGATGGGTTGTTGATGCAAGATAGTAAGCTGTATGTTCCTGTGTGTCCTTTGCGACAACAAGCTTTGCAATGGATTCACGATTCTTCTTTAGGGGGTCATTTAGGACAACAGAAAACCTTACAAAACATGTCTCGCTTTTTTTGGTGGAACTCGATCAGAAAAGACACTATAGATTATGTTTCCAGTTGTTCTATTTGTGCTCAAGCCAAGTCAAGTCATCAATCACCGAGTGGTTTGTTGCGTCCAATACCAGTGCCTCCTTCTCCGTGGTACACAGTTTTTATGGATTTTATCGTTGAAATGCCCCCTTCTCATGGAAATACTGCCATTTTGGTCATTGTCGATCATTTGTCTAAGATGGGACATTTTGTTGCCTTGCCTAAATTGCCTACATCAGGAGAATTGGCCATGACATTTTTACAACATGTTGTGAGATTACACGGCCTTCCTTCAGTCTTGATTACTGACCGAGGGACGCAATTTACATCACGCTTTTGGAAGGAGTTGTGCTCTAGTATGAATATTGATGCTCGTCTGTCTTCGAGTTACCATCCGCAGACGGACGGTAAAACGGAGAGGTTAAATCAAACCCTTGAACAATATCTTCGTTGTTTTACTCTCCAGCATTGTTCTGAATGGAGTACACTTCTATGGACTGCTGAATTTGCCTATAATAATGCCACTCACTCTTCGTTAGGGTGTTCACCTTTCTTTTGTTTGTTAGGTTGTCATCCCAATATGTTGCCTTTTTCCCATCCTGTTACTTCCTCACATCCCTCAATACAACGTCATCACGCTAATTTACGATCTGTGTTGAAGGAGGCAAAAATGCATTTGGGGGAGGCAAGGGAAAGAGACAAGCTTTATGCTGATAAAAAGAGACGAGTGGAGCCTTCCTATCAAATAGGGGATAAGGTGTGGTTGAGCACTAGGCATTTGAAATTCAAAGGGAATACTAGATTGCAGCCAAAGTTTGTGGGGCCGTATGCTGTCCAGAGTGTGATCAATCCTGTTGCTATTAAGCTTGTCCTTCCTCCTAAGTGGCACATACATCCAGTGTTTCATGTGTCCCTTTTGAAGCCTTGTGCTCCTGGCGTTCGGCTACCCCTGAAGCCTTGTCCTTTGGATGTGGAGGGAGATTCGGAGTATGAGGTGAGGGCGATTCTTGACTCCAAGAGGGTTCGGGGCAGAGTGATGTACTTGATTGATTGGAAAGGGTATGGGCCTGAAGATCGCTCTTGGGTGCCCCGGTCTAATTTGCATTGTCCAGCCCTTTTACGGCGTTTCCATGTTCGCTTTCCTGGAAAGCCTGGTGGACCGCCGGGACGTCGGTCGTTGTGAGGGGGTTCTGTCATGATTCAGTGTGAATGAAGTACAATGGGACTACTATTCCCAGAATGCCTGGCGATAGGTGTGTCCCTTTTCTATCTTTCCCTTCAGCCATTTAGCCTTTCCTTTTCCTGTGTTCAGGTGCTTGTCACCTGTTTTCAAAGTGAGAGTCCTGGTCCGGAGAGGGAACACTCGTGTTGGTAACCTGAGAGAAAAGAAACGCGGTTTCTCTTGTTTGAGCGGCAGCGCATGACGCGCTGGATCTGAAGCCGCGAAGATTTCGCTGTTTCCCCTGCCTGAGCGGCAGCGCATGACGCGCTGGATCTGAAGCCGCGAAGATTTAATTCGTGTTTCTGAGCGCGGTCTGTTTAAAGGAGTTGCGCATTTCCAGAAGCGTGAAGGAACGCTTGAACTTGTTGAAAGACTGTCGCGTGGACTTTATTTAAGTCGTGCAGAATTTCAAAGACTTCGTAGTTAGCTTTTTTAGCGCATGCCGCGCTGGATTAGATAGTTTCCAACTCGTGAGGTTAACGAGTGTGTAGCGGTTACACTGGATACTGCATCAGCGGACCTAGCATTATAAGGGACTCTCACTGGTTAAGATAAGTAGTAAATGAAGGGTCTGAATGTGCATTAAGCATACGTTCTCTGTTTTACAAGAGAGTGGTATCTACTGCCATTATTGTTTTTTCTTTCCTTTACTTTATTTTTCTATTTTTGTGCCGTTTTGAGTATTGCCATCTGCAGCAGTGATTATTGTAAGTTAAGTTAATCACTCACACATTGCATTACATTGTATGTTTACATGTTAGGTGGTGTGTGGTGACGTGTGCTTTCTTCCTATGCAGGGTCTTTGATCAGGAAGAAGTTATGCGAACATCTTGGTCTATCAAGACTTGCTGATTTATGCTGCTGCATTGTTATGTTTTATTTCTCCACTTTTCCCCTTCCCCTTGTGTGATGCCCGTGGTGGAGTTGTTTACTATCGCTCCTGCGGTGTATTGCACATAGGGGTAGTCGGAATCAAGCATCACCATCGCTCCCGCTGTATCCTGCTTTGAAAGGTTAGTTCACTCGTGTTTCGATTCTTGACAATAACTATACACAAGACTCAGTGATTGTATAAGTGACGTATGGATAACTGTATACTTGTAATGGTGATTTTATTACATACTAAGTATGAGTTACTGTTTATATCAATAAATAAAGTGGTGTTTGTGTAAGTGTGTAGCTTAGTAAATATAAGTATGATCAACTGTTTGCATAAGTGAGTAGAATAACTGCATAAGTGAATAGGATGTGTGCTGGTGTGTAATGTTGATGTAGGTGTATAAGTATATTTAATAGTGTTCTATTGATCTTTGTTAGCATGTATGAGTGAATCTATAGGTAAGTGTTTAGATGTGTGGGTAGATGTAGGAATCACTGAGTGGGTTTTTAGAAACTTGTTTTGATGTGTCAATGGTTTCAAATATGGTACTCCATATTTTATAATGAGTGTTGAAAGGTTATCCTAGTGTATGATAAGATGTATCAGATTGTCACGTGATGATGTCAACAGTGATGTCATCAGTGATGTCATTTGAGATGTCATCAGTGATGTCATCAGTGATGTCACTGACCATGTCATGAATGATGTAATATGTGACATCATCAGCAGGGGATTGCAGGTGCGCGAGTTATAATTAGTACAACTAACTATAAAGGGGGAATTTCAATGGTTTGTACAAGTGAAATGTCCAACTAACTCTAACACCCCTAAAACCTATGGTTTATTTCAGTGAATTTCTAAGGTTTTTTAAATGCGAATTCCTAACTATAACATGTCTGAAACCTATGGTTTTTTCAGTGAATTTCAAAGGTTTTTTAAATGCTAATTCCTAACTATAACATGCCTGAAACCCATGTTTTTTTCTGAGAATTTCAAAGGTTTTGTAAATGACAATTTTTAAGTGTATTAATTCTTATATTTACTTTTTTTGATACTGGTTTACTACACTCTAACACCCCTAAAACCTATGTTTTTTTTCAGTGAATTTCAAAGGTTTTTTAAATGCTAATTCCTAACTACAACATGTCTGAAACCCATGTTTTTTTCTGAGATTTTAAAAGGTTTTGTAAATGACAATTTTTAAGTGTATTAATTCTTATATTTACTTTTTTGGAAACTGGTTTACTACATTTAAAAAATGTATTTTTAGATATTGTATTTTTTAAATTACATTATAATTACATTATACATTATATTATAAAATATACTTTCTCAGAATGAATCACTTTAGTTTAAATACTTTGCAAATAGGCAATAGACTTTTAAGTACAGTAGTTACAGTTGCTATGTGCAACACAATTTCAGACACAATGCAACATTGAGCTCAATGTGAATTTCTAGTTAAATGACTAGATCCTAGATTCAGTCCTGGGATATCTCCTGTAAACAGTTGAGTAAAAACGTTTTGGTTACAGTAGTGATTTTTAAGGAATATTATTGTATTTTAAAAGCTGACACAAAAACTTTTTCACATAGAATCACTAATGTTATCCTATGGGAGGAAATTCACTTATCAGGTAAGTAGTGTTAACGTGTCTTTTTCTTACTCAGTGGTGGATCCTGGATCCAGCACGGGTGCATCTCCTGTAAACAGTCGAAAGAATGCGTTTAAGTCATACAGGCAATATAAGAACTGGGACCACCAGTTCTCCGGGGGGGTAGCTTGGCTCGAGCAGGAAGGCGGCCAGGGGCTTACGTGTAAAGCAGCTACTTAACACACTCATCCACTGAGACAAGAAGTGGGCGCAATAATGGAGACCACACAAGTAGTTGTGATTGGAAATCAAGATCTTTTATGTGGGTTTTAGACCAAAGCGATTAATGCATTAGCAAATCATTAGCATATCATTAAAGTACCTCATTAAAGCATTTCATGGAAGCCTTTCAAAATGCATTTCCTGTAAAATGGTAAAACATCTCATTAAATACTTTCAGTAAAGCAGAAAACTTCAAATAACACAGCCTGTCACTTTATACTATTCAGCAGGCTAAAAGGGGACTTTCATAAACCATGGACTAGCATTCAGGAAGCAAGTGTGAACATTTTCTCTTGTAAATATCAACAGTTTAGTGGCCACAGTCAGATCATCAAAATAGTACTGGCTTAAATCACTAAGGATCAGAATTTGACCCCAACCGGAACTGTAGAAGCCCGCCCCTGCAAAAAATTCAGTACAGGGAAAAAGATCACCACTTCATTAGCAGGCTTGAAAACATCTAAGCAGGCATGGGCAATACAGGCAGCCTAAGACAGCCACCAGTCAATAAGGTGAACGATCTGGTTAACAATTTGGTCTGAACATTCAACTCAGTCGAGACCTGCCCTCCAGGCCTGTACCAATATAGGGTTTCAGGGGCTCCTGGTGCTTAACCCCACGTCCATTTGGGGCTCAATAGGGCCAACAGGGCCCAGTCACAGTGTTCCCCGGGGGAGGGGCAAACTCAGGGCCCCAACCGGCCTTCCGCCCTCCTCCCCTGGGATTACCTCTTGTCTTCGGCCCTCCGGGGCCCTTGCGTGGACTCTGGGGCAAGAGGAGGAGCTCCAGCCCTCCCGGGGCCTCACCCTGCCCGGTGCGGCGTGGGGGCAGCTCTAGAGCCCCGGCGCCGGGGCGAGGCAGGAGCAGGGTTTGGGGGCAGAACGGAGGGGGCTCTCTGGCTCAGCGGCCCCCTCCGCGGTGAGGCACGGCTTTCTCCGGGCGCCGGGCCTTGTCAGCGGGGCCCGGCGGCGACAGCCAATGGTTGTGCAGCTTGGGCGGGAGCGCGGCCGATGACGCGGCGGCGCTCCCGCTCACGTGATGTGGGACAGCCCGGCTTCAGGCCTAGTGTGCGGCGAGCGGCGGCCCTCTCCTGGGATCTGGGGGCCGCCGAGGGGGGCACAATGCTGGCGCGGGGACACCAGAGTGCCGGGGCCGGAAGGCGGGTCACTGGAGGCCTGACGAGGCCTGAGGAGGATTCCGGCGGCCCTCTCCTGGCACACGGGGGCCGCTGACGGGGACTCGATACCGGCGCTGATGCCGTGGCCACCAGTGGAGGTTTCTCGGCGCTACAGGTGAGCACAGACGGCTCCGGGCCAGCGCGCTTAGTTTTGAAAGCGCTACGGGGGCAGACACGAGGGCGGTCTAGCGCTCACACGGTCTCAGCGCAAGGGGCACTTTACAGCAGTTTATGACAGGCAGTCCTTGACCCAGCGCTTGGAAAGGGGGCAGATCACAGTGCTTTCCAATCATGCAGCAAGTAGGCCGGCCGGATGTAAGGCCGAGAGAGTCAGTCAGGGGGAGACAGGCAGGGCAAATCAGGCCCAGATGGAGGCAGGGAGTCGGCAGAGCAGCACAAGTCCAGTACCTGGTCGATTCCCCAGCCGTCTCTGGTTGTAGGCAAGTAGTCTTCTTGGCGCTTGGATGGTTCTGCGCCCTTAGGGGTTGGTTTCTTGAAGAAGAGGGGGGGTGAGTTGGAGGCTGGATGGGTTTTCCTCAGTCACTGCAGATGGACCCTGGGGTTCCCTACCGCTGGGCCAGATCAGGGGGCTAGTCTAGGACACCTCACTCAGCTTAAGAGGCAGCACCTAAGTCCTGTCACTCCCAGTAGCATAAGTTCCTAACTAGGCCCTCCCGCCTAAAACTCCTGCGTGGGTTCCCCAGGTCAGTGATGCCCCAACTGACTAGAAAAAGTTCCCTCCCTTGCTTAAGTATGCCCAGGTCAGGTGACCACTCTCTAAGGCGGCAAAAATCAGATCCGCCTTTCTTCTGGAAGGTTCCAGGAGCTTCCCACTCTACCTATGGACAGGGGATGGTTGGCTGGCATTACAACATTGTTTGGGGATCCAGACAGCTCCTGGCAGCTAGGGTGCTACACTAAAAAACCACGCTGCAGTAGCAGGGGCCAGTGGCAGCCATGTTTGAAGTAGAGAGCACCTGCACCCTAACATGGATTAGCCATGAAAAGGTGCCCGAAGACCTAAGGGCCAACAAAAAGAAGGTGGGAAAAATGAGGCAAGGGCAAACAAAACACAGGGAAAGACCACCCTAGGGCTGACAGGTCTAACATGCGTCCCCCCCAGCCGAAAGAGGGGAGAGCTACCCAACCTCTAGGGAGTTCTCGAAACTAAGGCGAAAAAACCGGGAGAGACCGTCAGCATTGGCGTGGTCAGCTCCGGGCTGATGTTCCACCCTAAAGTCCATCCCCTGTAGGGAAATGGACCACCCTAGCAACTGCATGAGCCAGCGAAGGGGTCGGTGGTCGGATTGAATTAGGAAGTGAGAGCCAAAAAGGTATGGTCTCAACTTCTTCAAAGCCCAGACCACAGCGAAGGCTTCTCGCTCGATGGTTCTCCATCGCCGTTCCCGAGGGAGGAGTCTTCTGGAGATGAAGGCCACAGGTTGGTCTTGGCCATCATCGTTGAGTTGCGACAGCACGGCGCCTACGCCATGCTCTGAGGCATCTGTCTGCACGATGAATTCTTTTTGGAAGTCCGGAGTGGCCAGCATCGGAGCGGTGCATATCGCGCGCTTCAGTGTTTCAAATGCCTCCTGGCAAGCAGCCATCCAGATGACCTTGCGTGGCTGCTTTTTGGACGTCGACTCGGTCAAGGGGGCCACGATGGTGCCATATCCCTTGACGAACCTGCGGTAGTAGCCAGTGAGTCCGAGGAAAGATCGGACCTCAGTCTGAGTCTTTGGGGTCTCCCAGGCCATGATGGTCTCAATTTTGGCCTGGAGGGGTTGCACCTTAGCCCTGCCCACCAGGTGTCCCAGGTACACGACAGATCCCTGTCCAATCTGGCACTTGCTGGCCTTGATGGTGAGGCCAGGACGTTGCATCGCCCGCAGCACCTCCTGGAGATGCTGCAGATGGTCCTCCCAGGTGCTACTGAAGACAGCTATGTCATGCAGGTACGTCACTAAGAAGGACTCCAGGCCAGATAGCACCTGGTTCACCAACCGCTGGAAGGTGGCCGGAGCATCCTTGAGCCCGAATGGCATCACTCGAAATTGGAAGTGGCCCTCGGGGGTGGAGAACGCTGTCTTCTCCTTCGCTCCATCGGCCATGGCAATCTGCCAGTACCCTGATGTCAAGTCGATGGTGCTGAGGTACTTGGCTGCTCCCAGCCGGTCAATCAGCTCGTCTGCCCGTGGTATCGGGTGAGCATTAAGCATGGGCGGATTTTGCGAATTGGCAATCCGCGAAATTGCATATTTACGGATTCGCAATCCGCAAAATCCGCAAACTCTCGCGAATTTTGCGGATTCTTTGTTTTTTGTGTTCGCAAGTGTTTCTGCCATTTTGCAAGGGTTTTTTACCAGTTCGCAAATGCGAACTTACTTGTCGGGTAGCAACAGTCGCGACCATGTTGTTTCTACGTCTGGTTCATCACAGCACCCTCTTTTTCACCACTGCCAACCTCTGCTTCACCACTGCCACCCTCTGGCTCACCCATGCCACCCTCTGGCTCACCCATGCCACCCTCTGGTTCATCACTGTAGATTATGGGTGGAAAAGCACACAACTGCCCTACCTCAACTGACATGAATTAATTTGGGGCTGATTAATGTGTCACTGAATTTGAACTTTCAGTCTGGCACCTGCTTCCTTATCTGTAATTGCTTTCTGTTGCAGTGTAATTTTTTTTAACAGGACCTTTGTGTCATACTTGTATACCATTCTCTGAGCCTGCTGTGAGGGTCCGAGCAGGGTCATAGAATAGTTGCAAGTAGGCAACTGAACTCTGGAGAGCCCCTCAGGAAGCACTACAGGGAATGGTTACTAATGATAAGATTGAACTTTTGCACCTGCTGAGTGCTTTCAGTTTTGCAAAAATCGTTTTCTGCACAATATATTTTATTTAATGTTCTGAAAAAGTTCCAAAATTGTAGTTGCAGCAACTGTAATGCCCCAAACAAACTTACTTGTGAAATTTCTAATCCAAAAGTGATCCAAAGAAAGTCAAAAAGGCCTCAAATCCAAATATCCAGCAGCATCCACAAAAAGTAATCCTTACAGGTCAAGATCCAAATCAAAGTGACCAGGACATGAACAAAGCACTGGGAGGAGCCTGCTGGAAAGGAACAGGAAGTTGGAGACTGTGGGGCACTTCTTTCCTCCCACCCCCCCAAAATGGACTCCTTGCAAAAAAAAGTGCAGGCAAATGTCAACCTGAGGAGTTATTCTGATAAAAAATAATTTTCAGAAGGTTTATGCTGACTTCTGGTGGATTTCTTGTGCGAAATTGCAAATTTAGCAATTTCGCAATTGCGAGATTGTCGCTGCCCGCCGCATCTACGTGTTCGCAAGTGTTTACTCCCCCGATGCGTGATCACGGGCCTTTATGACGTACTCGCCTTGCCAAACTCTCGCTGTGCAAGGTGGCAAGCCGCGATGACGTAATAGCGGTCGACAAACTCCCGCGGGATCCCGCAGCAAGATCCAAAATGGCGCAGCACACGCAAACATGGAGAAAAACAACTCTTCAAACACTGAATGACGGTAAGTGAACGCTGCACGCTGCAAAATTGTATAGTATTCTATTTGGCAAGTGCGACCAAGCAAAAAATCCGCTTCGCGTGGATTTGCGAATTTTCGGCAAGTTCGCGAGAGTTCGCGGATTGCGAATTTGCAGAAAATCCGCAAAATCCGCGAGCGAAACGGATTTTACGCCCATGCTTAGTGAGCATCTGTCTTAGTGACAGAGTTCAATCCCCGATAGTCCACACAGAACCGAAGTTCTGGTGTGGTGCCCGGCGGGGCCGCTTTCGGCACCAGCACGACCGGACTAGCCCACGGGCTGCTGGAGGGCTCTATCACTCCCAGCTCCAGCATTTTGGTCACCTCACCCTGGATGCTGTTCTTCACTTTCTCGGACAGCCGGTAAGACTTGGTTTTCACTGGCGGACTGTCCCCTGTGTCCACATCATGGGTACACAGGTGTGTAATTCCAGGCATGAGGGAGAACAACGAGGCGTGCTGCGCCAATACCTGGCGACAGTCCCTCTGTTGTTCTGGGGTCAAGGATGGGGAGAGGACAACTCCCTCCACTGAACCATCCTTCTCCTGAGCCGCTAGAAGGTCAGGAAGAGGCTCACTTTCCTCCTCCTCGCTCCCATCCGTCACCATGAGGAGAGCAAGCTCCGATCGCTCATGGTGAGGCTTCAGGCGGTTGACGTGGAGCACCTGATGGGGCTGACGGGGGTCTTCAAATCAACAACTTAGGTGGTCTGGCCCCGATGCTCCACCATCTCGTACGGACCAGTCCACCGGTCCTGGAGGGCACTAAGCTCCTCAGGCTCCATGACCCACACCTTCTGTCCAGCGTCCAACTCTACCGTCCGAGCGTTGCGGTCATACCACTCCTTCATGATGGCTTGGCTAGCCTCCAAGTTGTCTGAGGCTTCCTTCCACAGCTTGGCCATCTGGCTGCGGAATGCCAGCATGTAGCTGACAACATCACGGGGAAGCTTCTTCGAAGTCTTCTCCCACCCCTCTTTGACAAGACTGAGGGGTCCCCTAACGGGATAGCCATAGAGCAATTCGAAGGGGCTGAACCCGACTCCCTTCAGGGGTACCTCGCGGTACGAGTACAGCAAGCAAGGGAGGAGGATGTCCCATTTCAGCCTCAAGTCTTCTGGCAGGCTCCGGATCATCCCCTTTAAGGTCTTGTTGAAGCGCTCTATGAGCCCGTTAGTCTGGGGGTGGTAAGGAGTGGAGAACCGATAGGTCATTCCGCACTCCTTCCACATGGCCTGCATGTAGGCCGACATGAAATTTGTACCCCTGTCCGACACCACGACCTTGGGGAATCCCACTCGGGTAAATATCCCTATCAGGGCCCGCGCCACCACAGGTGCAGTAACGTTCCTCAGAGGGATGGCCTCCGGGTACCGAGTGATGTGGTCCACCAACACCAGGATGAACCGATGTCCCGCAGAGGTCAGAGGGTCCAAAAGCCCAACGATGTCGATTCCGACCCACTCGAAAGGGGTCCCGACCACTGGGAGTGGTTCCAATGGGGCCTTCACTTTGGTCCCCATCTTGCCACTGGCCTGGCAAGTCTTGCAGGTCTTACAATAGGTGTCAGAGGCAACTCTCATCCTGGGCCAATAAAAATGTGGGACTAGCCTTGCAAAGGTCTTGTCCTGGCCCAAGTGTCCGGCTAAGGGTATCTCATGCGTCAGTTCCAACAAAAAGGCCCGGTAGCACTGGGGGACCACTAAGGCCCTCGAGGATCCATGCACCGGAACCCTTGGCTCACTGTACAGGAGGCCATCCTCCCAATACATGTGATAACTGCCGGTCTCTTGGTTGACCGCTTGAGCTTCGGCCGGTCGCCGCATGCCTTCAAGCGTGGGGCACTCCTTCTGCGCCCGACAGAATTCCTCCCGGGTAGGTTCTCCTTCCACATGCCACTCGGCAAGGGTCGGCAAGTCCCCCACGGGAACGACATCCACCTCCACGGACTCCGGGGGTACCTCCGCGGGCTCCCCATCCATCACACGGGGGGTGTCCTCCACAACACTCTCCTCGGGACCGGCACTGGGTTGGGCCGTTGTTTCAGGCTCCAACCCAGGTTGAGCTTCTTGCCGGGCAGCCATGGACCACGTGACTACGCAAGTCCACCCTGGTAATCCCAGCATCTCAGTGTGGGCCTGAAACTCTACTTCCTTCCAGGTGGTATGTTCTAGGTCATTACCGAGCAGACAGTCTCCAGGCAAGGCAGGACTGATCGCAACTCTCAGCGGGCCTGACACTCCTCCCCACTCAAAGGGAACTTGAGCCACGGGATAGTAGATCATTCTGCCGTCAGCCAACACGGCCGGATGGAACACATCAGGTACTACCTGCTCAGGGGACACCAGCCGCCTCACTACGGTGGTCATGCTGGCTCCTGTGTCCCTCAGAGAGTCCACCTCCTCCCCATTGACCTTCACCCTCTGCTGATACTTAACAGTATTCGATGGTAAGGGCGTCACTGGGACCATCTCTCTATCCCCAAGTGAAACCAGGGTCAGGCCTGTCCACTCTCCTTCCCTATCTAGGGGCAGCTCCATCCCAAGCGCTACACTAGCCACCACGGGACTCTTGCCACCAGTGGGGGCTGGGGGTCGTTTGCGACACTGGGCATCTCCCTTGTAGTGTCCGACCTCTCCGCACTCATAGCACCGGACCACTTTTGGCTGCTGACTCTTGTCAGGGTAAGTGGGTTTTGGGGAACGGTTCTGAGGTGGGGTTCCTACTCCTTTCCCAAACTGTCTAGTTTGTGGGCCTCGTGAGAACTCCGGTCTTTTATCTCCACCCTCTTTCTTCTGGGGGGCGCCCTGTCCGCCTTTCGGGCCATCTCCCCCGGGGCCCTTGTGTGACACCCGGGTGCTGACCCAAGTATCCGCCTCCTCCGCAAGCTCACGGGGGTCAGTAAGCTTGCGGTCCACCAGATGTTGGCGTAGCTCCGGAAAACACTTATCCAAGAGGTGCTCTCTCAAAAAAAGGTTATACAGACCCTCAAAATCACGCACCTCGCTGCCAAGCACCCAACCATCCAGAGCCTTACGGGCATACTCCAAAAAATCCACCCAATTCTGCATGGACAGCTTATGGCTGCCACGGAACTTCTGGCGATACCTTTCGGGGTTGAGGCCAAAATGTTTAATGAGTGCCTCCTTCATGGGGGAATATCTAAACTGAACTGCTTTATCCAGATACAGGAGGGTGTCCCTGACATCAGGGGGTATATACCGGTACAAACCACCTCCCCAGTGTTTCTCGGGCACCCCATGGGCAGTCAAGGCCACTTCATACGCCTCCAACCACCTGGCAATGTCATCCCCCTTGGTGTAGCTCGCTATCACCTCCTTAGGTAACCAGAATCTGGGCTCCTGCTGAGCCTCTGGTACGCTGCCACCATTAGGACTCCCTGGCACACCCAAATGTAATGCTCTCAGCTCCATTTCCTTGAGCTGGAGCTTGTGCGCCAATTTCCTTTCCTCCATAGCTAGTCTTTCTCTCTCTAAAGCCAGCTTCTTGTCTTCCCTTTCTCTCTCCCCCTGGTGCTCTAACTTGGCAAGCTCCCACTTCAATCGCCTCTCCTCCCTCCTGTCCTCGTACTCCTGCGGCGACATACACCCCCTAGACACACTACTCCCTGCCCCGGAACGTCTTCCTGGCAATACATTGTCGGACATGTCAATGTTGAGTAGGCCTGGGTCTTCCTGAGTGTCCACCTCCCTTTGTGTGTCCTGTTCCTCCTGTTCCTCATCCTCTCTCTCACCTGGGTGGGCCCTTACCCATGCCCTCAAGGCGGTGCGGAGCTCTTCTTTTACAGCTCTCGCTCCCACCTGCACCCCTATCCCCTGACAATACTCCCTTAACTGCACTACCATGTACCTATCAAGGTCAGCCAGCTGGAACTCCATTTTGTCAGGTGGGGACCCAGATAACCTGAAAGAAAGATTCTAGGACGTAGGCAACAATGCTGGGTCAACACAGGTCCCTACACACTTTGCAGACTTAGACAGTGGTGGGCAATTGAGTTAGCTTGTAGGCACCACAGGTGTCCAATTAATTGCAGCGCACTCTGTCCCACTGGAGGGTGTTAGGTAGCTACAGGTCCTGGATCCCACCGCTGCCACCAATGTAAGAACTGGGACCACCAGTTCTCCGGGGGGTAGCTTGGCTCGAGCAGGAAGGCGGCCAGGGGCTTACGTGTAAAGCAGCTACTCAACACACTCATCCACTGAGACAAGAAGTGGGCGCAATAATGGAGACCACACCAGTAGTTGTGATTGGAAATCAAGATCTTTTATGTGGGTTTTAGATCAAAGCGATTAATGCATTAGCAAATCATTAGCATATCATTAAAGTACCTCATTAAAGCATTTCATGGAAGCCTTTCAAAATGCATTTCCTGTAAAATGGTAAAACATCTCATTAAATACTTTCAGTAAAGCAGAAAACTTCAAATAACACAGCCTGTTGCTTTATACTATTCAGCAGGCTAAAAGGGGACTTTCATAAACCATGGACTAGCATTCAGGAAGCAAGTGTGAACATTTTCTCTTGTAAATATCAACAGTTTAGTGGCCACAGTCAGATCATCAAAATAGTACTGGCTTAAATCACTAAGGATCAGAATTTGACCCCAACCGGAACTGTAGAAGCCCGCCCCTGCAAGAAATTCAGTACAGGGAAAAAGATCACCACTTCATTAGCAGGCTTGAAAACATATAAGCAGGCATGGGCAATACAGGCAGCCTAAGACTGCCACTAGTCAATAAGGTGAACGATCTGGTTAACAATTTGGTCTGAACATTCAACTCAGTCTAGACCTGCTCTCCAGGCCTGCACCAAAATAGGGTTTCAGGGGCTCCTGGTGCTTAAATCCACGTCCATTTGGGGCTCAATAGGGCCAACAGGGCCCAGTCACAGTGTTCCCCGGGGGAGGGGCAAACTCAGGGCCCCAACCTGCCTTCCGCCCTCCTCCCCTGGGATTACCTCTTGTCTTCGGCCCTCCGGGGCCCTTGCGTGGACTCTGGGGCAAGAGGAGGAGCTCCAGCCCTCCCGGGGCCTCACCCTGCCCGGTGCGGCGTGGGGACAGCTCTGGAGCCCGGCGCCGGGGCGAGGCAGGACCAGCGTTTGGGGGCAGAACGGAGGGGGCTCTCTGGCTCAGCGGCCCCCTCCGCGGTGAGGCAAGGCTTTCCCCGGGCGCCGGGCCTTGTCAGCAGGGCCCGGCGGCGACAGCCAATGGTTGTGCAGCTTGGGCGGGGGCGCGGCCGATGACGCCGCGGCACTCCCGCTCACGTGATGTGGGACAGCCCGGATTCAGGCCTAGTGTGCGGTGAGCGGCGGCCCTCTCCTGGGATCTGGGGGCCGCCGAGGGGGGCACAATGCTGGCGCGGGGACACCAGAGCGCCGGAAGGCGGGTCACTGGAGGCCTGACGAGGTCTGAGGAGGATTCCGGCGGCCCTCTCCTGGCACACGGGGGCCGCCGACGGGGACTCGATGCCGGAGCTGACGCCTCGGCCACCAGTGGAGGTTTCTCGGCGCTACAGGTGAGCACAGACGGCTCCAGGCCAGCGCGCTCAGTTTTGAAAGCGCTACGGGGGCAGACACGAGGGTGGTCTAGCGCTCACACGGTCTCAGCGCAAGGGGCACTTTACAGCAGTTTATGACAGGCAGTCCTTGACCCAGCGCTTGGAAAGCGCTTTCCAATCATGCAGCAAGTAGGCCGACCAGATGTAAGGCCGAGAGAGTCAGTCAGGGGGACACAGGCAGGGCAAATCAGGCCCAGATGGAGGCAGGGAGTGCGCAGAGCAGCACAAGTCCAGTACCTGGTCAATCCCCCAGCCGTCTCTGGTTGTAGGCAAGTAGTCTTCTTGGCGCTTGGATGGTTCTGCGCCTGTAGGGGTTGGTTTCTTGAATAAGAGGGGGGGGGGTGAGTTGGAGGCTGGATGGGTTTTCCTCAGTCACTGCAGATGGACCCTGGGATTTCCTACCACTGGGCCAGATCAGGGGGCTAGTCTAGGACACCTCACTCAGCTTAAGAGGCAGCACCTAAATCCTGTCACTCCCAGTAGCATAAGTTCCTAACTAGGCCCTCCCGCCTAAAACTCCTGCGTGGGTTCCCCAGGTCATTGATGCCCCAACTGACTAGAAAAAGTTCCCATCCCTTGCTTAAGTATGCCAAGGTCAGGTGACCACTCTCTAAGGCGGCAAAAATCAGCTCCGCCTTTCTTCTGGAAGGTTCCAGGAGCTTCCCCACTCTACCTATGGACAGGGGATGGGTGGCCGGCATTGCAACATTGTATGGGGATCCAGCCAGCTCCTGGCAGCTAGGGTGCTACACTAAAAGACCACGCTGCAGTAGCAGGGGCCAGTGACAGCCATGTTTGAAGTAGTGAGTACCTGCACCCTAACATGGATTAGCCATGAAAAGGTGCCCGAAAACCTAAGGGCCAACAAAAAGAAGGTGGGAAAAATGAGGCAAGGGCAAAAAAACACAGGGAAAGACCACCCTAGGGCTGACAGGTCTAACAGGCAATTTCTAAGGAATATTTGTAGTTTGTGAAAATAGACAGAAACTTTTCCAGGTGAAAACCACACAATGGAATCCTATGGAAGGAAATACAAATTACTGGTAAATACGCTTAGAATTACTTTTCAGGGTCAGTGCTGGGCACAAAGATGCAGCACTGGGTTCTCTCCTGATAACAGGTGAGTAAATAAGAATTCGTAGTTCAGCTGATTTTAGAGGAATATTTGTATAATGGTGAAGAAAGAGGGCGGGGCCTGAGGTGATATGTGTGCAAACACGCACTGTGGCGCGTTTTAAGTTGGGGAATTAATTCATCTTCAATGCTGTGGTCCCCTGGGGGCCAACTAGCCCACCAGGTACCTCCAGTATGTGCCAGGAAGCTGCACTGCAGAGAGGTATTCAGAGGCCAAGCCCCTTTTTACAACACTCTGCAACACAGCTCCTTGGCGCGTACTGGAAGTACCAGGTGGGCTAGTTGACTCCTAGGGGACCTCTGGATTGAAGAGGAATTAATTCCCCAACTTAAAAAACGCCACAGGGTGTGTTTGCACACATATCACCTCAGGCCCGCCCCCTACCTTCACCACTGTGCAAATGCGGCCCCTGGTGCGTTTTAAGTTGGGGGGTTAAGTCCCCTTAAATCCTGAGGGCCCCTGGTGGCCAACTAGCCCACCAGGTACCTCCAGTAAGCGCCACAGAGCTGTGTTGCAGAGAGGTGTAAAAAGGGGCGTGGCCTCAGAACACCTCTCTGCAACGCAGCTCCCTGGCGCATAATGGAGTTACCTGGTGGGCTAGTTGGCCGCCAGGGGACCTCAGGATTCAAGGGGACTTAATCCCCAAACTTAAATCGCGCCACTGGGCACGTTTGCACAGTGGTGAAGGTAGGGGGTGGGGCCTGAGGTGATATGTGTGCAAACACACCCTGTGGCGTGTTTTAAGTTGGGGAATTAATTCATCTTCAATCCATAGGTCCCCTGGGGGCCAATTAGCCCACCATGTACCTCCAGTATGCACCAGAGAGCTGCGTTGCCGAGAGGTGTTCAGCGGCGATGCCCCTATTTACAACACTCTGCAACACAGCTCCTTGGCGCTTAGTGGGGATTGCTGGTGGGCTAGTTGGCCCCAGGGGACCTCTGGATTGAAGATGAAATAATTCCCCAACTTAAAATGCGCCACAGGGCATATTTGCAAGCATATCACCTTAGGCCCCCCCTGTTTCAGAGCCGTGGATCAGTGGATGACCTGGAGCCATCTCAAATTGAATGCTTCAAAACCGAAATCCTCACCTGTGGCCATTGGAAACATTACAACCCGCTTGCCGCATGGCCTGATGAACTGAGATCACTGCCTAAAGTATCGAAGGAAGTAAGAAACCTCGGATCGACCATGGACTCCAAGCTGTCGATGAATGCCCAAGTGGATAAACTAGCAAGATCAAGCTTTGCTACTATAAAAATGCTGCGACAAATTTTCCCTCATTTGGGATTTCCACACAAAGTCCAAGCTACCATCTCTCTTGTTCTGTCCAAACTAGATTACGCTAATAGCCTCTTGCACGGATCACCTTTAACGACCATGAAAAGACTACAATGGATTCAGAACTCGCCTGCCAGACTACTCTTGCATATCAAACCGCAAGACCACATCTCCCCTGCCTTGAAAGCCCTGCATTGGTTACCGGTTACCAGAAGATCCACGTCAAGCTGCTTTGTATCACCCACAAAGCAATACATGGAATGGGACCACTCTTCATTAGGAATAAAATCACCAAACACATTCAACAAAGGAACGTCCGCTCTAAAGGAGCATCTCGCCTCGAAATCCCACCATAGAAGAAAAAAACATGGGTGGCACTCCTTCTCTGTTCAAGCAGACAAACTATGGAACTCTTTACCCCCCAACATAAGGTCCACTGACAACCACCTTATCTTCAGAAAACTAGCCAAGATGTGGTTCTTCCCCACATAAGCACCTTACGCAAACAGAAATTTACAGCATATCCCTCTGTATACAACCATTTTTATTACTATAGATATGTACCTATCTTTGTGTAGTACTTTGTATAAACATGTAGATAATTATGTTGTTGAGTGAAAAAATAATAATAATAAATAAGTAAAAATCATCTTTGATCTACATGTACATACTTCCATTGTGCATCTATGTACCTTCCATGTACTTGGATCTGTGTGTCTGTTACTTTTCTCCTTAAAAAGCATATCCAATGCACTACCCTATTTCTCATCCTGTGCCTCTATCAATATCTTTAATCTACATATACTTACCTCCTTCATGTATCAATATACTTTCAATGTACTTATGGATCTATATATTTATCACTTTCTTCTAATTTAGCATTTCCAATGCACTACCCTATTTCTCAGCCTATACTTTGCTCAATATATATTCTAGCCCAACCTTCTGACTCATCTCAAACTTCTTCAACAACTCCTTCTAATGCACTACCCTAGCTCTAATCCTATACATATATCAATATATCCTCTCCATCCACTCTCTCATTTATCCCGATCCCCTGAAACAAACCTTTCTAAACTCTTCCCTCTGAGTCCTCCCCTCCAAAACTCCTTTTTACTCATCCAAAAGCCTCCTCCTACTGCTAAGACAGAAAAAAAAATCCTTCACTCTTTTATCCCTCCACTATCCTTTTCAAACGAAATTAACAGACTAACATGTTCACTTCTCAAATTCCATAATAAACTATACTAATATACTACCCACATAACTGAATAACATTTCCACTACTCAAATTACTTCATATTCTTTTACTATACTAATTTTTCAACAGTAATCCTTTATGGGTTCCGGAGTGGCATGCTACTCGCCAGAAAAGCGGGGTAACAAGTACTATATGAATGCAAATATTTCTTCCCCTTTTATCCCTCCTCTATCCTTCTCACTCCAAGTAACTGACTAATATCCACCAATGAAATTACTTCATATTTCACCATATTAATTCACCACTAATCCTTTGTAGGCTTCCTGAATAGCGTGCGTCAACAAGCGCTACATAAATACAAACCTTTATCCTCCTCTATCCTTCTGCTATCATTCCAAATCCAAATAATTGACTAACCTATCCACTTAAAATGTACTTGCATGTACTTGCATGTTTCGCTATACTAATTCAACACTCATCCTCTATGGGTCCCGGAGTAACGTGCTACTCGCCGAAAAAGCACTTTGACGCCTTGTCAGGGGTAGTAAGCGCTATATTAATGCAATTACAATACAATACAATCTTGTGACTCGGTAGAACCAATTCACAAGAAAACAGCTGAAAAAAGATTAAAAAAGAAGAAAAGGGGGCAGGGTAGACACACCCTGACCCCCTAGTCCTGCTCATAGGGTTCCACCCAAGCCCAAAACTCTTTTATAACAAAACGTCCAAGTGCTCGCTGGGTGCGCGAATCCCAGCCAAAAAACAAAGTGAAGCAGGGGCTCCCCCAATTCATTAAATGAGCCCAGGTGGGCCAGGTTCCAGGGGCAATCCTATAATTATATTGCAGGTGCCTGCGGGGCCTGCCACCTAGGGCTATGTAAATTAGGTGCGGGAGGGCACACAGCCCTTCTGCAGCCCTGGGGACCACCACCCCCTGGGACTTTAATTAAATATGCGGGGGGCCTCGCGGGGCCCCCGAACCCACGGGGACCACCACTTCCATAGGGGTTTGAAAATAGAGGAAAGGGGGCCGAGCGACACCCCTCCCGGAGCCCATGATAGCCCTGGGACCTCCACCCCATATATATATATATATATATACATATATGGCAAGATGTTTTCAGTAAATGATGAAATAGTGCGGAGCAAGCACATATAAAAGTATATAAAGCTGCATTTTGGATTGTAAAATATTGTGATCCTAAGCCCACTGGAGGGCATTAAACGTAAGACTGATGAAATAATAAACAGTACGCAAAATAGCCATGATAGGATGAATACTCATGTGACGAGTGTTATAAAATAGGATTTGTAATAATCTTGTATGATGCAACATTGGTATTTCGCAACTAATGAATTTAAATGTAACTATGTTGATAACAACGTGAATTTGTAGTTCTTAAGTAAAAAACTACAATCCCCAAGTCACTTCCGGTTAAGATACAGGAAGTGAGGTATTGCAAATGAAATGATTTGGCGGTTACCCTGTAGAAATAGGAGGGGTTTGTAACACCTCAATGTTTAACCGTGAGCAAGCTGCGTGTGGGAGCAGCGAAACGCGTCGGTTCTTTTGACTGATATGCTGGTAACAATGAAAATAAATTGAAAATTGGGAAAATCTGAAACCCTTGTGAGTGCGTACTCAATCCTTCCTTGTGAGGGGGTGTGCGATCCTTCTCACATGGGAGGTGATTCACAGAACTAATCTGAGACAAAATCCTAAACTTACTACTTTTGGTATTCACAGAAGCCACTTGCGATTTATGGTAATCACAGAAATCTCTTAAAACTACTAACTTTACGTCCTCACTTTGGCCGTGATGGAATCTCGGCCTCTGGACCTGAATACCCACATTTTGGCTGTTTGAGCATTACCCTCAATGCTAAACACCTGCCCAAGTGTCTACCATTCTCACTATTCATCAGTTGACACACTGCAGACAATCCCTGCCCTGCAGGACATATGAAAGCAGAGCAGATACACACAAACTCTTTCAACATGTCGCTGAATGTGCTTATTGCTCTGCCCCTTGCCATGCGGCAAGAAGACTTGAGGAGGAGGAGGAGGAGGAGAGTAGGGAGGATCTTCAGACAAAGGATCAACCTATTTGGGAAGTCCAGCCAAGATGTCAGTGCCAGATACTGTTTCCCTCCAGACGCCTTCATGGAGATGATATGTGATTGGGAGGAGCAACTTCACTCTGTGACCTGCTGCTCCCATGCCATTCCAGCCTATCTGAAGGTCCTTTCTGCTCTCCGTTTTTTTGTGACAGGGTCATTCCCAATGGTCACCATTGATGTTGTGGGCATCTCCCAGGCAAGTCAGTCATGGTGCTTGCATCAGGTACTGAGCTGCATCAATTCTAGAGCCCACATCTACATATGAATGCCCCATACACTGGTCATCAGACAGAGGGCAGCTAGGGATGTGTATCTAATTTCTCACTTCCCACATGTGCTGGGTGCAATTGGCTGTACTCATTTGGCCCTCCAGCCACCCCGCCGTATTGCACACATATTCTGAAAAAGACACTGATGAAATTCCATCATTGTGCAGGCTGTCTGTGATGCCAGTGGGAGGTTCAAAGATGTACATGCAGCGTTTCCAGGCAGTTCCCATGACAGCTTTGTATTCCGCATGTCACCTCTTGCTCGGTAGATGGCTGCAAGAGAATTTGGCAACATGTTGCTGCCGGTACTTAACTTTTTCACCTATGAAAAGGGACGCACCTTTGGTACAAGGGGCTTGTCAATATGCCCCGAAATGTATGAATGTCACCTTACATTATCAACCACTCTATAATAAGAATCACCAAGCCACATACAATCTCAACAGAGACTGCATGTACCAAAGTATAGATCATGTTCTGTTCAAATTTAAGATGGAAATGTAACCCATTGCCCTATCTTCCCTCCTCAGCCGATGCTGGGTATGCACTCTCCCCTCAACTCCTTACACCTTACATACATCCAACCACTGTACCTCAGCGTAGTTACAATCAGGCACACATACGAACTTGAGCCATCATAGAGTGCACTTTTGGTCTGTTGAAGTCGTCTTTCAGATGTATTGACTTTACAGGGGGTGTGCTTATGTACTCCCCTGAAGCTGTGTGCAAGATCATATTAGCCCGTTGTGTTTTGCACAATATCGCTTTAACGCATGGATTACACATACCTCATGTACCTCGGCTACTTATGAATCTGGGCAACCGAGCCATTGCACATAACGGAGGTCAGGGTATGCAAGTTTGTGAGCAGCTAGTTGCCACGTTTTTCATGTGAGCAACCTGTTGTGTCATGGACAAAATGTGGTTTGCTGTCTGTTGTCAATGATGAACATTGGAAAATTATGACTCTGTCCAAAAATTCCATCCTGAGATTACTTTGCAAACCACACTCCCGTACATTTTGACAATGGGTGTCTGTATCAAAAAAATGCATAACTATAGCATTGTTGAGTTTTTGCCTCCAACTGATTTGAATCCACCACAAATGTTGGGCACGCAACATGAGTGATGTTGTTCTGGTTGAATCTGCCACTTTGTGTGTGGGATACACAGCACTACTTCCCCCTAATTTACTGTAACACAACAGAAAACTCTTGCGTTGAGCACTAAATATGGACTACATGTACCGTAACGCAAAGGAGGAGAAAAGTAAACTGGGGTGTGATGTTGTGCCAGCCACACCCCCTATCCCAGACCAAATCTCATTACATGGTCTGTTCTCCCTTTTGTATCATGTCTATGATTTTCTCTTACACTGTCATTGCAGGTTTCTCCGCTACAGAATAACAGAATGGAAGTGGATTTGGTCTGTGATTGTGGATGAATCAGAATGAACACAAAATGGCTGCCAACTACTTCCTGTGATGTATTTCCTGTCTCCCACTTCATGTATATCATTTCCTGTATGAAAGAATGGGTTCCAGTTCAATTTTGCAACTTCCGGCACAACTGTGCACTCTCCGAATGCAAAGCATGTGCCACGTCTGCGGAGCCTGCGCCACGTTTGCTAACCCTATGCTCCGCAACTGGAAATTACGTATTTGGGACGTAAACTCCAAAATTGAATTTGAACCCATTATTTCATGCAGGATATAAAATACAGGAAGTGGGAGACAGGTAATACATCAGAGGAAGTTGGAGACAGCCATTTTGTGTTCATTCTGAGTTATCCATTCTCACAGATCAGATCCTCTGACATCCTGCTGCTCACTTCAACCTTATTTCTCCCAAAATGGATAAGTGTTATGAAGAGAAAGCATCCCCTTTCAGTGAAAGGGAATTAGTAATCTTAGCTGAAGGGGTGATACTCAAATATCCTCAGCTATATGGGGCGCCAGAGGACCAGCTGAGTATTGCAGTGTGGGGCAGACTAGGGGCCGACATTGGTGAGCGCTGCAGTGCAGTGGGCATTCACACCAGGAATGCGAGGGCCTGCCGCAAGCCCTGGGAGGACCTAAGATGCTGGGCCCGGCACAAGGCAGAGGAGCTACAGGGCCAGTCTTCCCAGCATCATGTGTATCGTTCCTGCCTCTTGCCACTGTACAGGAGTGTCCTACATGTAGCTCATCCGACCCTTCATGCTCAGCTGGAGGAGCATGAGCAGCAGAGACCAGGTAAGTGCATAATATGCAATGTGTGTCTGGATGTATGATGTAAGTGAAGACAGAGCTGTACCCTCGTGTGTCCCATGCTTCCATCCAGTTATTTACAGGTAGCATGTACAGGTAGCTGTAAAAACAATCCACTACTGTTCACCAGTGCACAGCACTACCTCATCAGTCTCCAAAGCCACTTTGTGGCACTGAATTGTCAGCTTTTGTGAGGGAATATCAAAAGCTTAGACTCACAACTTAGCAAACCTAATTGGCCAGACCCTATATGTATGAGTGACCCCCAAACAATATTGTCCAATACAATGCTACACAGCAGATAACATTTGTCCAGACATAAAAGTGCAGCGACTCCATATCACAGGCCCTTTTCAATATCACCTGGACTGTTTCTGATCTTCTTTTGTAGACTGGGTTTGGAACCTGCCTATGTGGCAGTGACAGGACACACAGGTCACAAGAATGCCAAAGTTGAGGGTTGATCAGTACAGATATGCAAGCCACCAAACATCTTGTGAGATGTCCATGTCAGACGCAAATCAGGAGATGACAGTGAACATACACGTAAGTTAAGCTCATAAACACTGACAACTGTATAGTGTGATCAGAAGAGAACAAAGCCTGACCATGGCTCATCTAGTTATTTGTCTTGACCTGACGTGTACAACAACTACATAATGATTTGTCTTACATTTCAATGGGCTCAGCTGGCCAAGAGGAGCAGCAGCAGGACCCTATTTGGAGCAGGATATCTGTGGTGTGCCAGCAGCTACAACCTCTTTCCAGTAGTCAGGAGGAGGATGATGAGACGGGACCCTCAATATTAGGAGCATTAGCAGCCTGTGGAGGGAGTGCTGTTGGGAAGTGGGGCATGGTGATGGAGGGGCAGGGTGGGGGTATTAAACTCCGCCTCACGGCCGAACTGAGTCATGTAAAGAAATAAAGGAATAAAACAATTTAAATTGCTCGCTGATACACCTGGCACCATTGGCTTGGGACTTCCTTCCATTGTTTGCTGTTGCCTCATGTGTTTTTGCTGGTGTTAGATGCTTTGGGCACTGTGCCACTGCTGTCCAGGGCCACAGTGCAAGTGCTCCCTACTGTAAATTGATATTCGGATTAGTGATTCCATGATTGGCTGTTTGGTTTACCTGTCAGACCCTAGTACAGTGCACCAGGAGTGCCCAGGGCTTATAAATCCAAATGCTGCTGATGGGCTTGCAGTACTGGTTGTGCCACCCACAGAAGCAGCCTTGTAAAATGTGTCATAGGTCTGCCATTGCAGAGCCTGTGTGCAGTCTGGTACTGTCATGCTGACTGGGCAAGTGCACCCACTTGCCAGTCCCTAAACCTTCCTTTTTCTTCATATCAGACACCCCTATGGTAGGCCCAAGGGAAGGGCGCATTGTAAGTATAAGGTAGGACATGCCCTGGTGTGTGTGGCATGTCTTAATAGTGAATTACAGCCATTTTAGTTTTTCACTATTGCAAGGCTACCTGTTCTCCATAGGCCAGAATGGGCAATTAGATTATTACATTCTTATAATCCTAATTGACTCAGGGAACATGGTAGAAATTCGAGTTTAGTATGCCTGAACTCAGAATGATAAAATACATCTTTTAGTGAAGTTTGTTTTAACATTCTGTGTTTGAAAATACCACTTTTAGAAAGTAGGTCTTTTCTTGCCTAACCTTTCAAGGTTGCCTCTGCTAGGTTGTGTATTCCTTGTCTGGAGTTTGAGTGACAGGGCTGGGGGATTACAAGAGACAGAATGAGTCAGCCCAGTGGTGAACAAAGAGATCTGCATATAGATGTGTGGAAGGAATTGCACCTGAACCTCGAATAGGGCTGTGCCTGCCTTCCACAATGCTGGCACCACCTCCTGGGGTGTGGCTGATGTCTCTGCCCTGCACACTGAAAGAAGAGAAGGAATCCTTTCAACAAAGTGCTCCAGGGCTGTGCTTTCCCTCCACAATGCTGATTCCACCTCCTGTGAGGCGTCTGATGTTTCTGCCCTGCACTGTGAAAGGAAAGAAAGAGTCATGTAAACAAAGTGCTCCAGAACTGGTTTGGACTGGACAAAGATCCCTTTGCCCTCAGAGGACAAAGGATTTTGGGGTATAAATATTGGGACCCTGATCCCAAGAAATTAGATCACTTTTGGACTACAAGAAGAAACCTCTGCTGAGGAGAGGAACCGGAAGAAACTGAGGAGAGGAACCTGAAGAAACTGAGGAGAGACTATTTCTAAGCTGAAGTGCTGTTTAGGGGATTGGCCTGCAGTGGTTGCCTGACTGCCAAAGAGAGGAGAAAAAACTTTGTGTGCTTTACTTTCAACTTGTGATGGATCTCCAGGGGCTTGGAAAAGAGATTGCCTCCTGCTGAAGTATCAGGGACAACAGACTTCACCCTCCAGCTCCCCAGAGTTCTTTGGGAATGTCTGCTGCTGTTTTGGGCCTTCTGAGGAACTGCGTGTCGCAAGGAGCTGCAAGCGCGACTCAACGAGGAAGCAGTATGTCGCCGTCACTGCTGCTGAACAAGGGAGTCGCTGCTGGAGCTGTCGTATTGCACTGCATCAAGAGAAGCGTCTCGCAACAAAGAGGAAGCATGTCCCTGTTGCATTTCTGGACAAGGTTGTCGACGCTGTAGCTATCGTGTTGCACTGCATCGAGAGAAGTGTCTCACAACGAGGAAGGAGTGTGTCCCCGTTGCTACTGCTGCCGTCGCACTTCTGAACAAGGGTGTCGCCGCTGTAGCTGTCGCATTGCACCGCATCGAGGAAAGCGCCTTGCATCCCCGGAGAAGCGCGGCACCGTCGGAGCTGCTGCCGTTGCATTTCTGAACAAGGATGTCACTGCTTCAGTTGACGCATCGAATCGAGACTTCTCGCATCATGTGGAAGATCTTCATGTCTTGATTTCTTTGCACAGGAACTTTGCCGCATTTCTATCGCTGCAACATTACCTGATGTGGAAGCGCAACATATTGTAAGATACATTGATGCAAAGTGTTGCATCTTAAGACCTGAACCGAACTAAGCTAAAACTACAATTTTTCAGTATAGTATTGTGGATTTTTGTCATTTAATGGTCTTGTGTTAAGTAAATATAAAGAATACTTATTTTTGATATAAACCTTGTGTGGTGTTCATTCATAGTGTTGTTACTGGGTTACTGTATGTGGTCATAAATGCTTTACACACTGCCTCTGAGATAAGCCTGTCTGCTCGTGTCAAGCTAGTAAGGGGGTGAGCAGGGGTTAGTTTAGGAGTGTACCCCCTTACCCTGACTAGAGGCAAGGGTCTCTATTTTTCACAAGTTCCTTCCTGTGCCAACTACAGACCCCCAAATCTAACGCCAAATGCGTTTCAGCACGCGCAGTGAAATTCTGTTTATTTATTTATTTATTTACATTACTCCGGTCGGCCGTGAGCCGGAGTTTCCTACCCCCTACCCTGCCCCTCCCAGCTTCACCTCACCACCCCATGGCACTCCCTCCACGGGCCGCTACTGATTAAGTGGCAGAAGGATTGCGCCCACCCTGACTGACCAGGAAGACAACTCTGATGCTACGGACCGGGTGGAGGCTGAGGACATTGAAAGCGCGTGAAGAACTGGACACACTGGCCGGGGGGTGGAGAACTACTCTCCCCCAGACCATTCATCTGTAAGTTTTGGCAAGGTGTCCCTGGGGCAGGCCACTATGCAACCTGGGCCTGCTATCAGCCCCTCCCTAACTCTAGAGGTCCCCATTCCATTGGGGCCTCCAGCTGCATTCCCTGCAACCTGTCCCCCTCATCATAACTGCAAGGTCAACACCAACATTGGCTCCAAACCTGAGGCACCACACTCCTCATACGCAACCCAAACTCCTCCCTATGTTGTTACTTCTGTGGCTGTACTAGGTGACTTGATGTGGGCATATGAGGGTCAGCCCATGTCCTCTTGCATCATGCTGCAGATGTGTCTAGAGGTGCGCATGATACAAGAGGAAATTGCACAAGTCACCCTCACTGCAAGTGTCAATGCAATGACAGTAGCCAGGACATCTTTTGTTTCCCAACCTCCCTCCCACACCACGGTCAATGTCTCCCCCTGTCCATTGCCCCACACTGGTTCCCCTGTACTCCTCATGTGTCCTGACCCCATGTGGTACCTGTTCCTGTTTTATATGAAAAATCATCGTACTCAGGAGGGACTGCACATGCGAGCATAAATTAACAGGGTCCAGCAATAAGTGGAGGAAATTGGGGGTCCTATATACCTAAACAAATCAGTTCATGGCCTCAACCTAACACTGAAGCCCATCGAATTCTAAATAAATTCTGAATACCTGAAACGGATCAACTATAAAGGGGGTAATCGATTGGACCTCTGTGATTAAAACACCTGAAGTGCAGGGTTTGCCCGCTCACTAGAGATTGTGTATGTTTGCGCTTGGAGCCCTAAGGAGCTCCGCTCATTAGAATTGAAGGACATAAATCTCTGATCCATCCCTGGAAACTAAGAGGTTTTTTGTGGTTTAACACAAAAGAGACTATTATGTTTTTGTTTTGAAGAAGGTGGTTAGCATCAAGAGAAACACCATCGAAACGCGTCAACGCCTTTGTGGATTTACATATGGTTCTATTCAAGGAACATGTTTATGTCCAATAGAGGATAAAGGTTATGGACATTGTACAAATAATAGAACGAATTCTATGTGGAACAACCAATACAAGATGTGATCAATAGTTTGCACTTTTAATTGTTTGTGTCTCTCATTACTATATGTGTATAACATTGTGTTTTAATGTATTGTAAAGTAGTGGATTATTCCAGTACTTCCATGATATCTTGGTCATTTCTTTTAAAATAAAATATTTTTTAATGTATACCCCTATAGTATTGTATGTGGGTATTATAATTGCCTAGTAGGGTCCTTGGTTTCTGATTGAGTGTGTACGAATGGGGCATGGTGTTGAATATAAGGGATTAGATAACATCAGCAGTAGTTGTGAATTTTCCGGTCTTCCCAAGAGAATTCCGTATCTTTATGCGCCTGTTCCTGTATCAGCGAGCGAGGAACCCGCATCAGAATCAGAGGATCTGGACATGTTGGTACTAGAGGATGACCAAAATTACACAACCTGTTGGACCGATTTTTCTTTGTGGAAAATATTTACTTTTCCCCTTGTCAATAGACTGGTTCCCCTGATGCTCCCGAATGTGTTATATTTATGTTGCCCCACCCCAATCCTAGTTCACTTCTCCTTCTGCAATAAGAACATCATTTGTTTTCCTCTCTCCTTTCCAAACAGGCTGTTGTTTTTTTTCTAAACCCACACTTTTTTTTACAGAAAAACTTATTTTGAATCATACTTTCTCTATCTTGTTTAACTTCATTGTGAATGTCTTGTACAAAATATGCACAGGTATTTTGGAAGTCATCTGCTCTGCGCATGAGGGCTTGCTGCAATGACGGGGTTACACTTGTACATGTATCTCACAGACACACATACATTCTCACATCTCTAGGCCACCAAAATTGGTGAACATTTGCCTATCAGGACATGATATGCAACAGAGTTTTGACTTGTGAAGAAAATTTATTTTTATTTACACATATTCACATTGGTGCATTTGTTCCTGGGATGTGATCAATGGGGATCAAGTTTGTGACTTCACAATTTCGGAGGTGAAGATCGCTGTGAGGGATTATGTCTGGGGTGATGCTGAGGTGCAGGTTGGTGTTGTGCATGTGCCTGTACAGGGTGAAGTTCATGTGCAGGTTTGAATTGTGTCTGTACACAGTGTTTGTGGGTGGACAGGGGGTTGTTTTGCAGGTTGTGGTAGTGCCTGTTCAGGGGATAGTGGTGGATATGCAGGTGAGGGAGTGCCTGGTTGGGGGGCGGTAGAGGGTGTGTTCCGTTGCTGTAGTCCTCTGCAGTTTGTGGTACAGGTGTGTGGATGTGATATTCTGCAGGCAGATGTGATGCCTCCCCTCCCTGCATTGACCTCGAAGGGAGACTTTGGATCACTTTCATCATGCCCTCTATCAAATTCATGGCCAAGGCATGGTGTCTTAAACTCTCTTCCCTTTGGATAAATATCATGTCTCTGATATTCTTGGACATATCTTACCAAGATCTATCCATCCTATCGAAAATATGTGTAAGTCTGTCCACCACTTGAGGGATTTGGTGCTGGGTCTCACACATGTCTGACAGGGTAGCCACTATGACACAAGTGTCCTGCCTCACATCTGTCTTCTGTTTGAAGAAGTCCTGCTCCCACTGGCTACCACGGCCATGTGCAGGCCCTTTCTGTAGGGGTCGGCCATGAATGAGACCGCCAAGTCCAACAGCAGGAGGGAGGGCAGCTAGTGGAAGTTTGTGGACATAAGAATGGTACCCAGGGAATACCTATACCACAACAGGGTTGAAACTTCCCTCAGATGGTGAAGAGAATGCCTGGGATACACAGTACGGGGAGGAGTATGTAGGGGAACCACCACGTCTGTCCCGGATATGATGGCCGTGACAGATTGATGTCTGTGTTGGTGTGTGTGTGAGCTGCGGCTGATTAACTCCACGCTGGGGACAGGCAATCTATTTTTGGAGGAGGCTGAGACACTTGGCTGGGCGGAGGGTGTGAGGCCTTGCAAAATGTAGGCGATGTGGGAAGATTTCTGTCCATGGCATCAGATTCTTCGTCCTCTGAGAGGATGCACAGATAGTCACCATCATTGTCCAATCCTTCACTCTCCTCAGGTACTTCCTCCTCCTCCTCCTCTTGCGTAGTACATACAGCCAACATTACTGCCTAGCCACTTGGGCGCACCCGCGATTCTGCGCCTGTGCGGCATTTTTCGAAGTGGGCGGGTTTATGACAGCCCCCAGCCGTCATCAGCACACGAGCCCCGTGATGCATGACGCTGGGTCCGTCATCAGCATCGAAGGGGCTAGAGGAGCAGTGGATTTTCCCCTTTGAAGGCCCTTCGCCCAGCACTGATGGAAGGTCCATCCTCCTCATTGTCATCATCACCTGGAACACAGAGGTTGCAACAGGATAAGCAATTGACCTAGTATAAGTTGTGGGGAGACTTGATAACAACAGGAGGATTGGTCCCCTGGGAGGTTCTGAACATTAGGACAGGCAACAGGCTTTCTAAGTTCAAGTACTTGCAGCTTACTTCACGGGCGCTGCCTGTAGTAGATGAAGTTAGAGGTAATTGGGATTTCGAGGCTTTGCTCCAGGATTCTGGTCGGAAAGCTAAGGAAGTGGCAATATGGTACGGACACTTTTTGGAGGCAGAGGAAGAGAAAATGAAGGATCCCTCCGAGGTCTGGACAGATATATTGCAGGAAGGTAGCATATAATCTCTGTGCATAGACTCTGTGAAACTGCTCTATGCTACAGTAACATCAGCTAACTTTAAAGGCCATAATTTGTTTGTTATCTATAGGTTGTACTGAACACCACAAAGATTAGCCAAGTTTGTGTTACAGCCCGTTCCTAGTTGTAAAAGATGTAATCACCCATGGGCTAATGGCATCCAAATCTTTTTTACATGTCCAGAACTAAAAGAATTTTGGAAGACTGTAGAAGACACCATAAGGGCCATCTTGGGAGAAAATATAATCTTAACCTAAACATTGGTGCTCCTTGGGGTGGATTTTGTCTCCCAACCGGCTCTAAATTGTAAGCAACAGAGTTTATTATTTTACTTGTTACTCTTGGCCAGGCGGGAGATTAGTAAACACTGGTTGGATCCCCACCCTTCGAATTCAATCACCTGGTAAGAGTGGTTAAATGGATATGTAACTTAGATACCAAAGGGATCCCATGAAGGTCAGCAGGAATGTGGGAGGAATTCCTGAAATGGTAAGGCTGACAAGCCTGTAGGTGGGCCATAAATAATGATAACTAGTCCAATGATTACATCAAGCCACGTATTAAGGTGGTGGGAGGCTTTTAGCCTCTCCCCCTTTTGTAGTAGACTTGTGCCGTGGAAGGAACGAGTCCAAAACTGCTTGGACCACAGACCGATCAAGGGTGTTCATAACCAGCCCAGAGTGCAGGAGCCATGGTGTAAAGAGGACAAAAAAAAGTATAAGTTGTGGTGCAACACAAGGGTGGGTTCTACTGTACTTTGCATCAAAAGATGACTTACATGTGACCTGGTTTGGGTACCCCTACAAGTGACAGCTCACACCATAGCACTGAGGGGTGAAAATGAGATGTAAATTGAACAAGCGTATTCACCAGCTCCATCCACAGCTTTGTGTCCCTTTTCTATCTCCTCTGATGTCAACTGCTGAACCATGCTCCTCATAGGTTCTGTTGACAAAGTGGTTCCTGATCCAGCAGCTGTAGAGGGAAGTGACACCATTCTCAATAATCTGCATTACTAATTTACAAACAGGCACATGTGACACTTATGATATGTATGTAACTTTGTAAACAACAACTGCAGGTTCTATGCAGAAGTGGATTTTGATCTTTGTCATGATTTTGATAGGGAAACACTTCATGTCACATTTACCAGATGGATATGTGCGAGAGGGTTTCACTGCTGCAGCCAGTATATCTTGCATTCCCCGGGATGGTGTTGTACGCCGCACTGGTGTCATCCTGTCAGCCGCTTTGATGAGACATACATGTTTATATTACAGTACACCAGATGATAGCTATGAGCTAACATGTATATGTCATTCTCATTGACCATTGATAGGATATTCCTGGACAATGTGCTGCATGTTTACCTCATGGACTTTACATGTGTGCCCCTGCTCACATGCAGCAATTGCCAGCTGTTACCTCCACACAACACTGACATCAATGAGATGACACATCAACAGACAAACGTGTAAGAGAAGGTTACTGATATATGAAGGAAGGGGAGAAATAATCAGGATGCCACTGCATTACATTGATTACACCTTCACCGTTAAGACTAACATGTCTTATGAGTATGATGTTGTCTGTTGAGAAGTTGAAAGGAATGTACATCCACAGGCTGACCAGTTTGACATTTGCACATCAGTTCAAACCTTGCATTGCAGAGTGCATATGTGATATGTGCAATAGTCAGGTACATTTTGTGGGTCATTTATGCATCCCTACCCAAGGAGTGACAAACCTCATTTTGGATTGAGAGATCACACATTTGTTATGCCCATCCTTTGAGTGTCCTCTGTTCCCATAATCCATTTCCTACATCATGATGGAACAAAGCTAACAACGGATGATGTCTTGAATAGCAGACATCCTTACCTCATATATTATACACTCACTTATATAGGTGGATACACTCAAAGAGGAGTCAAGAAGAATGCAACATTTGACTAGGATCCTACAGTGTGGGTAAGTTGTGAATATTTGCGTTGGGCATTTCAGCCAGGAGACTTTGAAATGTAACTTCCTGAAGATTCACCTTAGCAGCCCATACATCCATCACACAAATACCCAAGTGGCATCAGTGTGATCCTCATCCACACCAATTTCAGTATGATTTGTCCATTTGATTTCTGCTAGGAAGTATTCATATCATTGAGTTACAATCCAGTTGTGCCTAGTAAACTTCATAAGGCACTACATACTATTTTTATGTCCATTCCTCCATGACCACTGCGCCCTCGGCCTGGTCGCCCCCACGCTCCTTACCTCTCCTGCTTCCTGAGCCCTCCTGAGCCTCCTGCTGCCTGTACCAACGCCGCACTGCGCCGACGCCGATTTCAGCGCCCCAGCCGCCGCAGGGCCCCCCGCCTAGCCTGCCTGCACCCGCTTTCCCGCTGCTGCCTGCCTGCGGCCCCGCCCCCACGCCAGCCGATTGGACAGCAAGCTCCCGCCTCCCAGCGGACCCTCCCTCCCGGCTCCCTTCTTAAGGGGACCTAGTCTGCCACTCGGGAGCGACCACTGCGCCCTCGGCCTGGTCGCCCCCACGCTCCTTACCTCTCCTGCTTCCTGAGCCCTCCTGAGCCTCCTGCTGCCTGTACCAACGCCGCACTGCGCCGACGCCGATTTCAGCGCCCCAGCCGCCGCAGGGCCGCCCGCCTAGCCTGCCTGCACCCGCTTTCCCGCCGCTGCCTGCCTGCGGCCCCACCCCCACGCCAGCCGATTGGACAACAAGCTCCCGCCTCCCAGCGGACCCTCCCTCCCGGCTCCCTTCTTAAGGGGACCTAGTCTGCCACTCGGGAGCGACCACTGCGCCCTCGGCCTGGTCGCCCCCACGCTCCTTACCTCTCCTGCTTCCTGAGCCCTCCTGAGCCTCCTGCTGCCTGTACCAACGCCGTACTGCGCCGACGACGCTTTCAGCGCCCCAGCTACCGCAGGGCCGCCCGCCTAGCCTGCCTGCACCCGCTTTCCCGCCGCTGCCTGCCTGCGGTCCCGTCCCCACGCCAGCCGATTGGACAGCAAGCTCCCGCCTCCCAGCGGACCCTCCCTCCCGGCTCCCTTCTTATGACGCCCCCAGAGCGACCGCGCAGCGGACGTGCGCAGCGGGAGCACCGCATGAGCGCCGAAGGTGCGCCAAAGGTAAGCCCGTCTGCGCCCGTCCGTGCCTGGCCCGCGCCCAGTGCCAGGACCCCTGGCCCCCGCAGAAACCAGCCCACCCGCCGGACCTACGACGCCACCGAACTCTACGCACTCAACGCCGGTAGATTCCCGGGCTGCTACCGAGCCACCCCGAGACGCACCCACGGACCCTTCTGCTGCCACTCCTGCAAGGTCACCTGCATCCGGACCTGCACCTCTCCAGCACCGACCAAGACGAGCAACAGCAGCAGCCACCTGAAATGCATCCTGCTCAACACCCGCTCCATCCACAGACACGCCATCGAGCTCTGGAACCTGCTCGACACAAATTCACCAGACGTCGCCTTCCTCACGGAAACCTGGATGAACGCCTCTTCAGCGCCCGACATCGCCATCGCCATCCCAGACGGCTACAAGATCATCCGTAGGGACCGTATCAACCAGACCGGAGGAGGCATCGCCATCATCCACAAGAACACGATCCGCATCACGACCAACACCGACGACTCCCTCGCACCCGCCGAACACCTGCACTTCCAGGTCCACATCAACCCCAAGACCACCCTCAGAGGCACCCTCATCTACAGACCCCCGGGACCACGCACACAATTCAGCGAAGACATCGCCGACTTCATCAGCCCGCACGCCCTCCCCTCCGCTGACTACATCCTCCTCGGGGACCTCAACTTCCACCTGGAGAACAACAACGACCGGAACACCACCACCCTGCTGGACAACCTCGCTAACCTCGGACTCAAGCAACTGGTGACCACCCCCACCCACTACACCGGACACACACTCAACCCCGTCTTCTCATCCAGCAAGGACATCGCCTTCAGCCACGCCTCCGGACTACACTGGACGGACCACAGCTGCATCCACTTCAGCTTCAAAAGGACCACGATTCACCACCAACAACAACAGGTCCCACGCAGAAGCTGGAACAAGATCACAGCCGACCAGCTCACATCCTCCCTGAGCAAGAACCCACCCACCAGCGCAACGAACCCCAGCCAAGCGGCCACCAACCTCACCAAGTGGATCAGCGACTGCGCAGATGACCTCGCCCCCCTGAGGACCCCGCCCAGCAGACCCGGCAGCAAGAAAGCCCCATGGTTTAACGACGAACTCAAGAGCTCCAAGAAGAACTGCCGAGACCTCGAGAGAACCTGGCGCAGAGACCCAACACCGGACAACATGACTGCCCTCAAGCTCGCCACCCGAAAACACCACCAACTCATCCGTGCCACCAAGAAAACTGCTTTCAAGGAACGACTGGACTACAACGCACACAACAGCAAGGAACTCTTCAACATCGTCAAAGAGCTCTCCAACCCCAACGCCGGAAACAACGACATCACCCCTTCGCAAGACCTCTGCAACTCCCTCGCCACCTACTTCCACAACAAGATCGCGGACATACACAACATCTTCAGCACTCAACCAACGCACGCCATGACTTGACCACCGCCCCCCACCACCACCCTCCGCGCCTGGACCCCGATCAGCACCGAAGACACCGTCCGCACGATGAACTCCATCCACTCCGGATCTCCGACCGACCCCTGCCCCCACCACGTCTTCAACAAGGCCGACGCTGTCATCGCACCCCACCTGCGGGACATCATCAACACCTCCTTCGACACCGCTACCTTCCCGGAGAGCTGGAAGCACGCCGAACTCAGCGCTCTTCTCAAGAAGCCATCAGCCGACCCCACCGACCTCAAGAACTACCGCCCCATCTCGCTGCTCCCGTTCCCTGCAAAAGTCATCGAGAAGACCGTCAACAAGCAGCTGGCCGCCTTCCTCGAGACGAACGGATCCCTCGACCTCTCGCAGTCTGGCTTCCGGGCCAACCACAGCACCGAGACCGCCCTGATCGCAGCCACAGATGACATCCGAGCACTGCTCGACAACGGAGAAACAGCAGCCCTCATCCTCCTAGACCTCTCCGAGGCCTTCGACACTGTCTGCCACCGTACACTAGTACAGCGTCTCAGCAACGTCGGAATCCAGGAGAAGGCACTGGAGTGGATCACTTCCTTCCTCGCCGGAAGGACACAGAGAGTCCGCCTCCCACCGTTCAGATCTGAAGCCACCGAAGTCATCTGCGGCGTTCCCCAAGGCTCCTCGCTCAGCCCTACCCTCTTCAACGTCTACATGAGCCCCCTCGCAGCCATCGCACGCCAGCACAACCTCAACATCATCTCCTACGCCGATGACACCCAGCTGATCCTCTCCCTCACCAACGACCCCGCCACCGCCAGAGCCAACCTCCACGAAGGGATGAAAGAGGTAGCCGAATGGATGAAGAACAGCCGCCTGAAACTGAACTCGGACAAGACGGAAGTCCTCATCCTGGGATCCTCACCCTCCGCCTGGGACGACTCCTGGTGGCCCCCGCCCTGGGCAGCGCACCCAAACCAACAGACCACGCACTCAACCTGGGATTCATCCTGCACTCCTCCCTCTCCATGACCAGACAAGTCAACGCCGTCTCCTCGTCGTGCTTCAACATCCTGCGCATGCTACGTAAGATCTTCCGGTGGATCCCCACCGAGACCAGGAAGACGGTCAACCAGGCCCTCGTCACCAGCCGCCTGGACTACGGCAACTCCCTCTACGCCGGAACCACCGCCAAACTCCAGAAGAGACTCCAGCGGATCCAGAACGCCTCAGCACGACTCATCCTGGACATCCCCCGTTGCAGCCACATCTCCGGACACCTGAGAGACCTGCACTGGCTCCCGGTCAACAAGAGAATCACCTTCCGTCTCCTCACCCACGCACACAAAGCCCTACACAACCAAGGCCCAGGGTACCTCAACAGTCGCCTCAACTTCTACGTTCCCAAACGCCAGCTCCGATCGACCGGCCACGCCCTCGCTGCCGTCCCCCGCATCCGAAGAGCCACCACAGGGGGACGGTCCTTCTCCTACCTCGCCGCCAAGACGTGGAACTCCCTCCCGACCCACCTCCGCCTGACCCAGGACCACCTCGCCTTCAGGAAGCAACTCAAGTCCTGGCTGTTCGAGCAGTAGCGGACTCCCCTCCCCTAGCGCCTTGAGACCCTCTGGGTGAGTAGTGCGCTATATAAATGATTTGATTGATTGATTGATTGATTGATTCTGCACTCACTTGTCATACATTTTGTGACATCCTTTCAGTAGCCACCATGGTGTGATCTGGTATGTGGTTCAATGCTATATGTAAGCATATTGTGATACACGACAACAGTGATGTAAAACACACACAACATACCGTGAAGATTAAAGGCACATTCATGGGCATGAGCATTCAGGTAAATTTTTCATGGGTTTAATTACCATAGCCCACACCTGCCCGGTGTGTGGTCCCTGACCAGATGTCACAGCCAACCTTGTATCAGAAGTCAATGTGGGTCTTGAAATCTGGGAGGACATCATTGGATCTACAATGATAAGTGTGTTTGCAACTTTACATTTCTGCTGCCACATGTGATGCACTCAAATTCAGGCACAAAGGATGAGCACAAGGAGTGTGGGCCCTACTGTTGCAGAAGTGCCTGGCACAAATTATCATGACTGATCACACATTCAACTTATAATGGTCCCACTGCCTAGAAGCAATGTCTATCAAATTGAAACAACACAAATTCTTGAAGTAAGGTCCACTATCATGTTTTGTTAATGGACAAAAAACATGCTATCCGATTATGACATCTATAACCAGCTGGGTGGACTGGACACTTTCTTGGATGGAAAAAACATTCTTGTAAATTGGGCAGTGGACGTATTCTCAATCCTCCTGACAATTGAATCTCATTTCTTGCTCATCATTGTTATATTTGTTATCATTGGATTTCTTGATTTAGTCTACAAAATCAATTACAACCTAGTGGAGGTTCCTTTTGAACTTGTTGTGGCACTCGATTCCAGGATTGAGTTCAGTGTTCTGGAACTATTGGTGGAGTATATGTAATGTTCAGAAACACAAAGGTATGATGAGCCTAGTTATGTTATATTTTGTCTTTCGCTATTCACAAAAATCATTTGCTAAAGGTAAATGTCCTTTGAGAATTCCAATAGTAGTAAAGCTAATATTTCCTCTCCGGTTACCTTTGAGATTCAGACACTATATGTCCCTCTGTTGTCTGTTTCCTATGTATGCATTTTCACCATTTCCTGACCAGTTTGACTTACCAGGTAGTGAGGGTGGTATGCGTTGCTCTGGGTGATGTTGTTTCCTCCCACAAGATGCAGGGACCTCTGCTACTGTGGTTATCTGTACTCTGGATGAATGTGTCAAAAGGTGAGAAGAGAGAAAAGTCAACACATGGAAAATGTACATGTGGAACTTGTCAGACATTTCCTCATATCTTCTGTATGGTAACAGTATTGTGAAGTACTGCCACGGCCAGTTCAGGTAGGAGCAATGGGGCGTTAGGGATGTGATGGCAAGGCAAGGGTGGGAAATAGACAATGGAATATGGGAATGAAATATTTTAAACAAGGGTTCTCTCACCTTCTGCTTTGTGATTTTGGCAGGCCCAAGGTGAGTTTATTTTAGGATAATTTGTACGTATTTTCCCTATTCTGTTGTCTGTTGATTTTCCTCTGCACCTCACCCCCGCCCCCTTGCGTTCTTGACTGACCGAGCCGCGTCTGGATAAGTGGATGGCACACTTTGACAATTGCTACTTAACAGTGTTAGGTATATACCGCAGCAGTACTGGGCCCTTGTTTTAAATAGGGGGAAAGGCATTTGCCATTTCTAATACAAAGGATCCTGGGACTTGTAGTGCAACATAAAGAGAAAAGACCCCCAGACAGTTGTTTCTTCTCGCGGTTAGAACCGGGAGTCTGATTTCAACAAAAGACTTTGAATCAAAGTGTTGACTGTTCGTGTTTTTCTCACTTGCATCACCTAAAAATTGCCGGTATCCGTTATAGATTTTGAAGACTCCACTGTCTACCTTATCCGAGGTTATTCAGAAGGTCTTCCCACATGACAGACAGATTTGCCCTTGAAGAAGGGACTCTCAGGTCCCGGAATGCATTCGGCCCACGTTTAAAAAATGTTTTCGTAAACAATTGAATATCTGTCCCTAGAGGGTCACTTTGTGACCATTTGTGGATAGTGCGCAGTGCTGCGACCGTCTTGGTAGCATTTTTCCACAACATAAAGAGAGATACACATGAGTCTCTGACTGACTATTTTTTTATATGAAGTTTGGACAACTTCCTTTCTCACAATGGCAGTGCAACACAGACATTCATTTTGTATACTTGCTCTTGTCATCCCATTTACCTGGTACCACGTAGCGGACATCACTCACAGGCAGCTCATGGATCAGGTGGGGGTGGATTGTAGTGAGGATATCCTCCTCAAGTGTGGTGAGACACAGGTGGGTTCCAGATTATGGGGCAGGAAGAATCCTGTTCAACTCGATCCTCAAGTACTTCTCCTTCACCCTCTTCTTTTCTTCTTGCCACTTCTTCTTGATGTCCTGGACTGTGCGCCTATCCTCTCCCAATCCTCCGACAGCAGTGGCTAAATGCTGCCGTAGAGCTGCCTTCTGTGTGCCACTGGTGCAGTAAGGTGGGAGAACATATGGCGTTTGTGGTGCCTCACAATAAACTTCACATCATGGTGGTCTCCTCAGTTTTTATGTTATGTTAAATAAATGTACACCGCGCACGTACACCAGGCGGTTTCATGGCACTCTTGAGCAAGAGAGAGGCTGTGACCGTGATGCATTTGACTTACAGATATGCCTGAGTGTAGAGAAAGGTTTTAAGTAGTTTCCTGAATTGTGCCTAACAGGCTGTAAGCCTCACTTCCACAGGAAGCGAATTCCAGAGCGGTGGAGCTAATACCGCGAATTGGAGCCCTCCGTGTTTCTTACGTTTAAATATGTGGTGGTCAACAAATTAAGATTGGGGAGAGCAGTTCTCGAGAGGGGCTATAGCACTGAATCTTGGAAGAAAGGAAGGTAGGGCTATTCCCCATTAGGGCTTTGAATGTGGTGCATCCCAGTTCAAAGGCACAGCATTTAGCCACCGGGAGCCAGTGCAGGCTCTTCAATAGAGGTTTAACGTGATGTCGAATAGGCTGGTGGGCGATAAGTCTGGCTGCATGATTTTGCACCAGCTGCAAGCGTTTTAGTTGATATGCTGTGATGCCAACGTAAAGAGAGTTGGCGTAATCAATACGTGACATTACCAAGGCAAGGATAGTCAGGGTTAGGCCCTCAGTGGTTAAGAATCTGCTGATCTTCCGGATTCAGTTGCGAAGTTCTTCTGCCTCCTCATTTTGTAGATTTTCAAGTAGTGAACAACAGCAAATGAAAACAGGAACTCTCTGTGGCCGAACCTGTTCCTTGAATGTGTACTGCTTTTATGTGGTTTGTGGTGCTCGTCTTGCAGTTAGTGTTAATTGACTACAGCTGGATCATGGTGGGGAATGGTAGGCACTTCAAATGATCTTTAGACCCAAATGAGGGTATTCCGGCCCGGGGGTGGAGATTCCGGCCTGAGTGCTAGAATTCCGCTCCGGGTGATTTCTGTGAAAACTATAAATCGTAAGTGCCTTCTGTGAATACCAAAGGTAGTATGTTTAGGATTTTGTCTCAGATTAGTTCTGTGAATCAGCCCCTCAAGGCTTGGTAAAGTTCTGTTTGCTTGATTAAACCCCTCTATATAAATACCCATATGTAAATATTCACATGGTCTGTTGTCCATATTTATTATGTGGTACATTTTTATGGCTTCAAATAACTGTAATTAACTTATATACCCATAAGTATACACATGACACTTATTGTAGTTGTTAGTAGTGTCTATATATGCACCTATATATACATAGAAGCAGCAATTTTGACATGGTCTGATATACATATGTATGCTGTGGTGTAACATATATTTTTCCCTGATATAAATGTATTTGCTTATAACAGGAAACATGGTTCAGATTACAATGGTGTGTACTTGCAGATCATAAGCTCTTATCCGTATTGTGATAAGTATAGTTTGCCATGTTTGAGTATACTATTGTAGTACATTCTTGAGTTGTGAAGGTGGTCGTCATATGGGAAATAGTCAGATTTTTACTAATCTTCTCAAGTGTGGATGGTTGTGTGCGGATCTTAAGTTTGTGGGTAGGGAATTCCATAGCTTGACTGCTTCAAGAGAGAAAGGTGTTCTTCCCATGTTTTTTTCTTGTACGTAGGAATTATGAGGGCGGTGCTATTCTTGAGCGCAAGGTTCCTTTGTTGTATGTATGTTTTGATTTTCTTCCTGATAAGGAGTGGTCTTTTACCATGTATTGCTGTGTTTGTGATACACACCAGCTTGAAGGACAATCTTCTGACAACTGGTAAACACTGTAGCACCCTCAAACCAAGAGTGGTGTGTGCTTGTTGCTTTTCATGTAGGAGAAGTCTAGAGGCAGTGTTCTGAATGCTTTGTAGTCTTCTCATTGTCAATTACATTGAGCAATGATACAGACCATTAGTATAGTCCAATTTTGATAGGACAAGAGAGAAGTTAGCTTGAATCTTGTGTGGGAATTCTAGGTGAAAGAAGAAGCATAGTAGTGTTTTCTTTGTGAGAAAGCTTGAATTGCCTACCTTATGCACTTGTGGTTTCAGTGACAGTTTAGCGCCCATGGTAATTCCAAGGCTTTATACCTCCTTAGATATTTTTGGAGATGGTCCTATATCGTTAGGCCAGGTGCAGAGAGGGCTGTCGGTTTTCCAGTCACTGCAGGTGAGTATCTTGGTTTTGGAGGCATTCAGTTTAAAGTGGCTGCATGTCATCCATTGGTTGACAGTCCAGAGGCAATTGAAGAGTTCTGATGTTTTAATGTCACTAGGGCTATCACATTTCAGAAGTGTCTGTGTGTCATTTGCATAGTAATAGTGGTTGATGTCAAACCATTGATCCGATCTGGTAGTGATTTCATGTAAATGTTGAAAAGCATGAGTGAGATGATTGAGCCTTGAATGACTCTTGCTTTAGACTTGCATTGTTTAGAAGAGAATGTGTGTGTGTGTGTGTGTGTATAATATTTATTCTGTTGCATAGGTAGGATGTGATCCAATTAAGACCTGCACCCTGTATTCCAACTTCCTCAAGTCTTTAGTTGAACAATAAGATAATAGACTGTGTCAAAGGCAGGTCTAAAAGAAGAAGAGCAGTTATCCATTCTGGTCCTCATTTCATTTTTTCATTGATCTGTTTTTAATGGTTTAACAAATAAACATAAGGTTATAATATATTAGGTAACTGTGTGTGTGTGAGGGGGTATCAGCAAGACATTTAGGGGCATATTAACAAGATGTGCGTTAATAAACGCACATCGCACATTTCACTATCGTCGGCTATCGCCGGATTTTTTCGTCGTGTTAGCGCGTTATTATCAACGCGCAACATGTAGGCGATAGTAAATCCTGCAATAGTGAACATTTGCGCGTGAAAACAAGCGTTGTTTTCGTGCGCTAATGTGTGCCTTGATAATATGGGGGGGTGGATTCAGCTTTATGATCCACACCCCCATATTAACAATGCCTAACGCCTGGTCAGAGCAGGCGTTGGGAGACCTGCGATAAACTAGTTTATCGCAGGTCTTTTCCTCCCAACGCCTGCCTTGGTGATAGGGTGTTCCCACCTCCAACCACATTTTACATGTGGTCGGACGTGGGAATGCCCACTTTGCATGTCATTAGCGATGTTTCTCGCTGACATGCAAAGTGGGCTTGAGGCAGGCGTTGCAATGCCCTTGTTAATAGGGCGCTGGATGTATCGCCGCTTTCTCGGCAAATTGTGCCGAGAAAGCGGCGATACTTCAGCTTGTTAATATGCCCCTTAGTTTCCATGATGCCCATATAAAGAAGATTGTTTTTTGTGCATAGTCACAGCTATGCATAGTCAGGTGAGAGTAATCTGTTTTTGAGGACCAATGGAGCGTCAGCACATTTCCTTTAGGTATAGCTAGTGCCCTCCTATCTATGAGAACCTCATTTGACTTGGGAGATAACAAGGGGCGGGGTTTGGGATGGGCACTGTGAATGTAGAGGAGAGGTGTACGGCCGGTGGGGAAATAGCCAACTGAATTTACTGGTAAGGCTTCAAAAGATGCTTATTCTCTTGGGCTAGCGTGGACATGTGCAAGGTTCATGTGGGGTCATGATTTGGAGTGCGAGTGGTCATAACTGGTGTATGTAGGGGTGGGAGCATATATAAGAAGATATGTGAGTATGAGGTACAGAGGGGATGGTAAGGTGATCGGGCTATGGCCCGGTTGCAAGTGCTAGGGTGGGTTGGAAAGTGTAGAGTATTGGGGTTCCCTGTCTGTTCAAGGAGTTGAGCTTGTGTCTTGTGTAAGTTGCCTTAACTGTTCGAGGTGTGTGTCCTAAGCTGCAGATAAGGGGAGTTTGCAAATATATTGGGCTTCCTCACAGTGAAGGGCATCTCCTTCTGCCTTTCAGCATTTATTCACTGCCCCTACCATGACGCTACGGGTGTGCCATCGATGCCATCTAGTGCATGGTCAAGGTTCTCTTTACCCGTAAGAGAGCCATACTGGTGAAGCACATTCACACTTTGGGGCTTTTTATATGCTTAAATATACCCAGGGCACAAGCCTCCCATGTATAGATGTCTGGCTTTTCTGTAACTTCCCACAGAGCCTTGCTTACTGAAGCCCAGTATGTAGAAAAGGCTGAGCATGACCAGACCATGTGGGACTGGCCGACAATGGCCAATCAGCAGCGGGGGCAACGCAAGCGTGCATTTGGGAGGTAGTGATTAAGGTGTTTGGGGATTAAATAGGTCTGGTGGAGAATGGAAAATTGGAGGTTTTTAAATCTTGTGTTGTGAGAAACCTTTTCTGGGAATTCTAGGGCTTGCCCCTATTCCCTTTCATGCAGTACCCTTCCGATATCATCTTCCCACTTGCCTCTTAGTACTGGGAGTCTGGACCCGGTGTGTTGATGGATTTCTTTGTAAATCCATGTAATCAGGCATCAACCCTCCCCATGAGGAGCAACGTTTGTTGGATGGCATGAACCAAGGGTTCCTCATCCATAGTGGACCAGAGGGTCTGGTACATATTGTGGATTTGTCTAAGGGAGGAATTGGCCAGGGGGCATGTCATCTTCCTTGAAGACATGGTCAAAGGTGACTTAGTGACAGTCAGTGAATATGTCACCCTCTGTGTGCAAAGATCGTTCGTGCCAGCATCTCAGATCAGCCATGGTGTAGGAGCCAGAGAAGCGTGGCAGACCTAGCAATGGGAGCCTTGGTGCCATATGAGGGGATGTGTTGCATGAGGGAATGGATTTGGCCATACATTTCTGAGACACCTGTGCCTGAAGGGACCATGGGTACGGGGATGTTCTGCCGGGGAGCAGGAAGTTCCTGATTGAAGTTGGCGTGAGGGGGTTTACCACGTGGCATGTCTCTCCCTAGTTCCATCCTGCTAGCCAACCTGACAGCTACTGCAGCAGGGCTGCCAGGTAATATGCCCAAATGGAGAGGGCACCTAAATCACCCTTGCCAAACAACAGCTGCAGCTTCCTCAACGTGATATGGTGACACTTGTCACCCTAGACTCAGAAGAATGTCAAGAAGGAAAGAGGAGTGATGACTGGTGAGTGAAGAAATACAAGACCATCTTCAACAGTGCTATCCTCCCTGCAACGGACAGTGGGAGATGTTTCCAAAAATGTATTCTCAGTTTCAGTGAAGAAAGGGCTTTTTTCAAATTGCTGTCAATGAGATCAGCTTGGGAATGGCAGAGCTGTATTCAGGTAGAAACTGTGGTGCCATGCCAGTTTAGTGCAGAACACCCTGCACAACCTGTGGGGGAATGTCCGAGCACCCAACGGGTAGACACTGGTTTTGGCACAATTAATAAAGAGGCCTGCTGCTAGTGCTAACGCTGTGAGCATGGAATTTAGGAATGCTAGGTTGGAGCAAATGTCCCAAAGGCAGAGAAGGGGATCGTCTGCATAGAGGGACACTATGTGTATCCTACCATCCAAGGGGATACCCCAGGTTTGCCCTTCCTGGTGAAGGCTGATGGTGAGGGGCTCCATTGCCATTGCAAGGAGCTAGGGGGTAATGCACATCCTTGTCTGTTTACCCGTTTCCTCTCTTAAGGATGGTAATACGAGCTGCCCCAGTCACATATGAGATGTGGGTTTAGTGTACAGTAGTTTTGCATATTTGAGGAGATGTTCGCCCACCCTTATGCAGGTCAGCACCTGGAAGAGGTAGTCCCACTGGAGTGTGTCAAAAGCTTTTTCGAGATCCAGGATGAGTCGGGCGGCATGGGGAATACTGTTTGAGGCTCGATCCAGGACGTGGAAGAGGCATTTGAAGTTTTGGAATATACTACGGCCAGAAATAAAGCCATTTTTGCCTGGGTGAATGAGCCCAGGGAGAATCTGAGTGTATCTATGCGCAGGTATCTTACAACGTTAATAATTAGGGGTGGGCGAAACTCACAAAGTTTCACTCTGCGGAATTCCACAGTTTTACTAAAAAACTCAATGAGATTCTTTCTGTTGAGTTCCGCTAGTGGGCGTAATTCAATACGTCACACTGCTTGCACTAATGTTTAGCACCACGAGCGTGTTCCACACTAAAATCAACAGGAATGGCACAATGCGGTGCATCAGAATGTGCAGTCTCTTTCTGCTTTTTGAGTAGATTTTCAACTTGAGCTACAGCTTTCTCAGCGTGAATGGTTGTGATCCACAGTGACCACCCATGCTGAAAAGTCACTCTGAGGCATTTTAGTGCCTGAAAATCATGCTGAGGGATGAAAATTCTTGCTCACGCTCACCAACTTAATGGTATCACCACCAGTACTTATAATCTGCACCTAAGATTGCAATTGCTGAATAGGAGGACTGACTGGCAGGGTTCCTTCCTGGTTAGGAGGGATACCAGACGGGATTCGCAGAGAGAAAGAGATAGCTCTCCAGTGCTCAGGGCCTCGTTGAATAGTTCCAATAAGCAAGAAGCAAGGCCTGTGGTGAAGGCGCTATAATACTCAATTGGCAGACCGTCTAGACCCAGAGTTTTATTTGTGGCCAAGTCCTGGACGGCTTGCTGCACATCCATGACTGAGACTGGGGCTTCCAGGCCCTCATGGGTGGCTTTAGAAATGCCACGGAGGATAAGCCCTGACAAGAACACACCCATCGCACCCCCAGTAGAGGGTGGATGCCTCGTAGATGGTGGAGTAACAGCCAGAGAGCAAAATTAGATTTTATGTTGCAAAGGGCATTGCCAGTGGAGGAAGTTATAACTTATTTCAAGTATTGAGCATGAGCAAATTTCCTGGTGGAAAAGCCATGCAAGCAAGGCATCCTGCCTTGTCTCCCTTGTGATACATTTTGGCTGCATAGGCAGTAGGGCTAAAGCATCGTAGCCACACCAGTAGAGACACATGTTGTGTCTTGACCTCAGCCAGTGCTTGTTTCGTAGAGGCATTGTGTTCAGCCTCCCTCTCCAAAATGGGGAGGAGCCACTCAGCAGTCTCAATTTCCCAGCCTAAATTTTACATACCCCTGTTACCTTTTGTTTGCAAAAGCCTCTTGAGACCAACTTGGCGTCCCACTCGATTGCTCTCGAAGAGGTCGAGGCATGGTTTTCAGTAGAGTATTGGTTAATGTGAGTCTCAAAATTCTTCTGGATGGGAAAGCGGAATGCTGGACCCTTCAAGCAGTATTCACAGTATGTGGGTCCTGTGTGCTAGTGTGCTTGAGAGAGTGCTCCAAAAGGGCCCCTCTGTATTTTGGGTGTAGATGCTCCCCGATCCTAAGGATCAGGAAGCCGTTAAGGTGACTCTTCACCAGCACAAACCATTCCTCTTTGTTTATTGTAGTGTCAAGGACTTTAAAGGGACCACAAGGGTGGATCCAGACCATCGCTCCTTGAGCATAAGCCGAGTAGGTAGTGGAATAGATCGCCCCCTCCACCGCTTTGGCAGCCATTGCAGTTCTAGTATCGTGACGTGAGTTTCCGGGAGTAAATAAACCTGTGCATGCAGGTGCTTGAGGTAGGAGCATATACTGTTTCATTTCCACACTGTGTTTATGCCTTGCACTTTCAGGGTGAGGAACCTAGTGAGCGTAGGTAGAGCCAATGGGGATGTGGGGTCTTGTGATAAGTTGGGACTTACCATGCGGTCCCAAGGGTAGCTCCCTCTCCTCTAACCCTGCTTATCCTTCCTTATCAAAGAAGACGCGAGTATCCAATTGGCCCAAGGAATGGGGAGGGAAAATATTAAAATCACAATAGTAACTTGTAGAACCTACCTAAAACCATGAGGCTAGATCAGGTTGCCCCCAGTTTGTAGCACGATCAGCGGGGGGGGGGGGCGATCTGGACTCCTGATTGAAGCCATTCGAGATGTCTGAGTCATTGCAGGTCGTGAAGATGTGTATGCCCCCATCATTTGTCCCAGCACCCTCACCAAGAGCCTGGAAGGCCTGGTATCTGTCCCCTATGATCTGCTCCAGGACTGGGGAACAGTAGTAAGTATTAAACACACAGTTGTTGAAGTTGCCCCTTGACTTCCAGGAAGGAATGTCGTGTATTTCTATAGGTTCTGAATCGATCCCCCTATTCCTGACCCTATTCTGGTTAAACTACCTAGCTAGTTAACTAACAGTCAGCCCATGAGGCAAGAAATCCCCCATGATGCAGATACCGTTATCTGACGCAGTCACACTACGGCACAGGAACGTGTTATCTGATTAGGTCATAACGCTTGAGATCTAATTAGACAAGCGACATTCCTCCAGCCCCTGATAAGGCATACGACGTTCTTATAACAAATCAAACCTATGACAACCTGGAAAATCCGTGCGGCCATTGTTTTGATTTCACAGAGAACTTTTGCAAAAGAATGTGCTAACGAGCAAGTCGTATGACATCTTTATTGACGTACCTATGTCCATCCTTACGTCAATCTCGGCACCTTTAAGGTATAAATATTGCCGACCTTGCCCTATGCAAACACACGCGTGGTGACAAGACGGAGCAGCCATACTTGCCGAAGCCGAGAGCAGAAGCAGACCCCGCAGGCAGCAGCCCCGCCTTCCTGACGCGCTGAGAGACGCGCTGCTATCTCAAGCCGAGAGACCCAGCACCGGCGCTTCTGGGCAGCCCTCGCAGGCAGCCTGGAATATCGAGAGCAGAGAAAGAGATACCATTCCTCATTCATCCTAAATTCCAGGTACAGAACTGAATAACCCCTCACAGAGAATTCTTTAGTTATTCACTTGGCAAAAACAAACTTAACTTAAACTGTAACTTTCTATTCCCGCCCACGCATTAGACTTAGGTCAGGTACACGGGGTAGGCGTATTTAGAAACACCAGTTGAGTACGTTTAGTCAAATGTATATGTGTATGTAAATATATTTTAATCATTTTAAACATCATATGGCTCAGAAACCATATCAATGTTTTTACAGTATTATTTTATACTATTGCTTCTAATGTATGCACTTTACTTAACTATAAGTATTGCAATAATATCGATCCATTTCTCTTGTACGAGAAAAGAGACTGATCAATAAATAACATCTTTTATTGAACACGCCCGTCTCTTCCTTTTCTCTACATTCTGATGAGACTAAGAATGCACGTACTGACTGAGTAAAATAATTGCCTTGTGCTCACACGACTCTTGAGATTGACTCTTGATTAGGGGAGAGCAAAGTTGTCATGTTCTATGGTTGTCAGAAACTAAATCCCTTCTTGTCTAATCAGGGGAGTTAATCCTTCCTTGAACATTCGAGAAAGTTTCTAGCGAACTCTGAGCTTAGCTGGCAAACCCAAAAATTAAGTCTAGTTTCGACAGTAGTAGACCTAGTTAACGTCTGGCCTAGGCCTTTACTGCTGTAGGTACTATTCCAATGCGCAGAGCCTATTGGGAAAATAGGAGCTACACTACATGGCGCCCAACGCGTTTGGAAAGGGCGATAAAACTAACGTAAGACATTTAGAGTAACTCAGTCGTGCTTTCTCACTCAGACCCCTTTTCCCAAATACTCCAAAGACGTCTGGAGTGGGTGAAAGGTTATTATATCCTCCAAAACCTCGCAGGAGGGAACTCCTATGTATGGTTCTTGGTCTAGTCAACGTTGAAGGATAAAACAGTTCCAGAATATTGTGCATCTAATCTCTGTTTCCATAAGAAACCTGATCTGCAAACAAACATAATACCATCCTGTCTGTAAAATGGCAGAGAGTGATGATGAAAGAGAGGCAATTAGATTAGCTACTGAAATAGCAGATGCTGATGCTACCATGCAAACAGCAGACCCGGATATAATACTCATCCAGGTCGCCAAAAGGAGATCTATAACCTTAAAACTTATAGAAAATGGACTGACACCTAGAGGTGGCACAGTCATATTCATAATTGAGGCACACGAATATCGGCAGACAGAGGTATACTATACATGGATACATTTTCCAGCAGCAAATGCTGTAACAAAGTACTTCCACTATTACAAAGTAGAGGAACCTCCTGAAACGTACACTCCAGAAAAAATATTTTTTAATAATAATAATTCACCAAAAAAGAACTGGGATGGAAACAAACAATCCAATCCTAAAGAAAAGAAATTCCAGTCCAGAGGAAGGTCTCCTAGGCGAAGAGAGAAATCTCCAAACCCGAGACAAAGGTCACCCCAGAGTGACCCCTCTGGGAATAGATATAACCTTAGAAATAGGGATAATATTAAAAAACCTGATAGATATCAAGACATTGATACACGTCCCTCTCAATCTTTTCAGAATTCCTCGCAGAAATCGGAAAGAAGAGGACGATCAGAAGAGCACGCCAAGTCCAAAGACAAGGAACCTGCTCAACTGAAAAAGAAATTACAATTTCCAAAAAAGAAGGTAGCCAGTATCAAGGTAGTTAACAATGCCGAGAATACTGAGGACACAACTGAAAAACGGAGAGTGGGCTCAGACAATGCTAGACAGCGCAGCAGAGGTGAGCATAGCTCGCAAAGTCCTTATGAATCATCTGGAGACAGTGGACACGAATGAATACCTTCAAGTGGAAACTGCAGATACCAGAGTTAGCAAGCCCCACAAAATATACGAGATAACATTACGTATAGAGGGAGATAAGACTAGGAAAATAAGGGGACTATTTTGGGATAACCTCTCCAAGGGTTATGACATCCTTCTAGCTGAAAAAGACTAGCCACCAGAGTTTGTCAGGGAGTGCCCTCATGGCGAAGAAGTAATTATGCCTGCCTTCTCGAATCAAATCCCGATTCATAAAAAATATACACTTGCTAGAAAGTGGGCAGTGGCCTTAGCACCTGCTTTATATAAAAATCATGTAGGATGGGATGAGGATTCTCCTCCTCACAAAATCCAGTTAAAATCACAACCAACTGCACAAAGGCAGTACCCAATTAAGCAAGAAGCTAAAAAACAAGTAAATGAAATACTAGATCAGCTAGAATACCAGGGGGTGATTGAAACTTGCACCTCACAAATGAACAATCCTTTGTTTCCGGTCTCCAAACCAGACAATTCATATCGCCTAGTTTTGGATTACCGACACCTTAACACATGTTGCAAAACTTTTGCAGTGCAAAACTCACACAGTGCTGCACTAATGAATAACATAGTGCGCAAAAAATACAAAACAACCTTGGACATCTCCAACGGATTCTTTTGTCAAAACATAGCACCAGAGAGCAGATATTTAACAGCTTTCTCAGTAAATGGCACTCAAAAACAATTCTGTCGGTTAGCCCAGGGGTACAAGAACAGCCCGGGGGTATTCTCAGCGAGAGTAACAGAATTACTACAACTATATGATGATGAAGCATTATCTTATGTCGATGACATTTACTTAACAGATGATGACTTGGAGACTCACTTGAAAAGAGTGAACACCATAATACTTGGTTTCGCTGCAGAGGGTTACAAATTCAACTTCAAAAAATCCAGAATTGCCCATCTGAAAATCCAGTACGGAGGATATGAATTATCAAGTATTGCCTGGTTGACAGTCTTTTAAGAACTAGAAGAATTAAAAAATCTAAAATATGAAAAGATGTATCCTCTGCCAATCGACATTCTGCCTCTACGACATTACGCCTGTGTAATCTATACAGACGGACATGCTCAACCCTCCGTTTGGGGAGAACATGCATACAATCCCACATGTGAGATTACAAAAGAAGTGTGGCGCGGAGGTAAACTAAGACCTCTATTAACAAAATCACACTCAGTAGAAACTAATTCAGAACTACAAACTGAAATAATAGCTTTGAAAATGGCGCTAGATAATGCGGATCGCGAATTCCCGACACTTATAGTGTCAGATTCATATTTCTGCGTCAAAGCATATAACAAGGATTTGCAGACATGGATTCAGAACGGTTACAAAGATGACACAGATGCACCAATAAAGCAGAGACTGCTCTGGGAACAAGTAGCTCTTTTGAAAAAAGAACTACCAAAGACTCACGTGACACACTCACTGAGTCACCAGCGTGATGGCGTTCACGTTGTAGGGAATTCATTGGCTGAAACAGCCGCAGCGGCAGCCAGTAAACCGGCTCCCGTAGATCGAAAAAAGCGTACATTAAAATACATTGACGGCGAAACATTGCTGGCGGTGAAAACATCATCAAAAGGCGACTGCTCAGCGTTACCGATCAATTATCCACTCAATTATACATACATAATCGATGCAAACTCCGTCCCTTTTGCTCGAATCCCTGGAGTTGGGGATAGAGTGATTCCAAACATGGACAGGAGAAACTTGTTAATCGCAGACGCACACATGGGCGAGGGTCTCAGACACCTTAAATTAAAAGATTCTCTGGAAGAATTACAATCACGATACTGGTGGCCAGGCATGAGCCTGCACTACACCATGTTTGTAAAAAACTGCCCAAACTGCAACAGAGATCGCAGTGGGGAGAGAAGCAGTTTAATACCTCGTCGTATCAAGGCAGATAATATTACCAACAAAAAGAATGGCTTGCGATTAACATACACAGGCTAGTTCCACTTATAATGTAGATCCACAGCACTCGGCTGACGTCCGGACAATTATACAAGATTTGCGAGTCTAAATGGCATATACGCTAAGAGCATGCTACGTTCGACCATTTTTTTTTTCACTCAGGCAATCCAGCCTGGGGGGGGAAAGAATGGCCAAATGAGCACAGCCCAGCGGGAATCTTCTCACTTCCTTCCTGAGGGTATGGGATGGTGTAAAGAAAAAACCAAGGCAGAAAGCAATCTATAATGGAAAGGACATTAGGTTCGGGAGCTGGGTGGGTCAAACATCTAATAAGTGTCCAACGTAGTCTAAATAACTTGCCAAGAAATTCTCTGAAGGGATTCAGTCCGTACGAATTATTATTCGGAACTAGGATGTTGATCTCTGACCTTGATAGTCAGACTTCAGTGGTAATAGAAAAAACCTTTGATGTCAAAGACCGTTTGGCTATTTTGCAGGACTTAAACAAAACAAGAAAAGACCTGAGCAACATACAGTTGAAACAACAGCCAACAACTACTGAAGAATCACCACCTGTCCCAGCAAGACCTGTCTGGATTCCAAAAGTCGGGGATCTAGTCAGGGAGAAGATCGCGGTAAAGAAGGAATTTGGGCCTTCTTACAGAAAAGCAGTTCCTGTCTTGTCTGTCAACGGGACAAGATCAGTTGTACTACCGCCACTTGCTGGAAAAAAGGAGAACCGAGTTGTATCCATCGACCTGGTAAAACCACAACATGTGGCCGATAACAAACGGTAGGCCAAGTGGACTCCCAATAAGTAGCAGAACACCAAGGTTTGCTACCAGTACAGAGGTCCTAACAAAGAGGCTCATCACATTCGAAACGCCTAAAGAAGAACAACAAGGACTGTGCAACAATGCAATAGAACTCAGACCTCTGAAAACCCAAATAAAGACATTTAGCAGAGACACACCAATCTACAATGAAGTTCCAAGTGAAAATGCAAGAAACAAAAATCCTGAACCAATTGGAACAATTGACAGAACTGCATCTGGTTACTTCATCAACTTCGATGATTCCTCTGAAGGTTTCAGCGAACAAAAGACACAGCCATCATCAAAATCCTTTAAAGACAAAGCTAAGGAACTTTTGAAACAACTGAAAGAAACATATCTGGTTACTCCATGGATTGAATTTTGGGTGGGTTTTGGTGCATTTATCCTCATACTTTGGCTCATCATGGTATTTACCTTGGGACGCTTCATTGAGGGAAAATATGCTAAAATGGACACAGCAAGTCAGAACATCAACTTGGTCCTCAAACCACACACATCTTCACACGTCGAGAAACGAGAACTTTCTTCAGAACTTTCTTCAGCCAACTTCACAGCAATTCCAATACCTGGTGGGGTAGCCTGGGACAACACTGACTATGAAATTTATGGTCCGGTCGAGATCCTGAAATATCCACACCAAATCAAGATCTCCTTGAGTGACTTTGCAAAACCAAACTCATTTTCTGATGATTGGGACTTTGAAAGTATAAACAATATGATGTCTGACTTAGGAATGTCTGCTACATTTACAAAACATGATTATTTGCAAGGTTCTACAAATTATGATAGTATGTATTGCTATAACCATTATGGTAACCATTTCTTGCATAAATCTGCACAACCTAGAAATGTTTTAAATTATAATCAATGGGAACATTGTGCTACACCTCCAAAAGGGAGCTCTAGAACCGTTTATGACAAATATTCATATTTTTCAGGTTTTAACATAACTAATGCTGAAACATTTTATTACAAATTGTCAAACAAGACAGGGATGAAAACCATGATAACCAACACGAAATTGATATATTCAGATTCATTCTTTGAAAAAATGAATACTTTTGGATTTGATTATTGGGACAAAAATGTTGATTTGAAAAGTGTTTGGGGTACAAAAGAATGGCAAGTACAGGGTATAGAAGCTTTGTTTAGAGCCTGCATGATCCCAGAACAAATGATATTTTTAAATGACACTGTTCAACAAACCACCTGTCTTGGCTTAGCCAAAATCAAAGATTTAAATAACCTGTCTATTCCAAAGCCAACAATGTTTAGCAATAACTCTGATACAGATGAAGAAATAGACATAAGCCATATACTTAACCAAAACAGAACACATCCTGATTGGAAACAATGGTTGATCTGGCCCACAGATACAAATAACTGTCAAGATAGATTCCTGAATAAAACACAGGGTTTCAAAATGACCAGGCCAGACCCTAGATATCCCCAAAGACATCACCCAGGGATAATAACAACCTACAGTGTGGGCAAATTATGCCTTCAATGGCTACAAACTTCCACACTGCCTGAAATTAAGCAACACCTAACTTTACTTACTGATGGTGCTGACTTGCGTGATTTCATACTGGGACCACGCAAACAGCGTCAAAAGCGTTTCATAGCAGCCTCTGTATATGCAGCATACAATGAGGCCTGGAAGGTTACTCAAATTGAAACAGCAGAGAGAATACGTGAAATTGATCGTATTAATTTAGAAAAATCACTTTCTGTAGTGGACAATGGGTTAATGACTCTGTCCTCCAGAATATTTTCATTGGACAGCATTGTGTCTTCAGCAATCGACATATTATCGCAAGACTTACTGTTATTACAACATGGTCAGTCGCAATTGCGCTCTATTGTACAGCTTGGCTGGACGTTACAAAATCTGCGTTCAGGCTATGTGCCTTGGCGTTTAATCAACAAAACGTCACTATTCCAAATCTTTAACCTTACTGATAGACAAATCGGTATGGCGCAGAAGGGTGCTGATTATACAATCTTGAGCATTGAAAAACTAGAAAGATTACCAATGACAATGTCAGAACGACCTGTCAGTGAATGGATAATCCACGGAATCATAAATATTCCAATCTCAACCTTCAGGTTTCAATACTGCCAAAAATATATACAGGCTGGCATGTACGAGAAATTGGGAAAGGGGTACCTTAAAACAACTTGGAACCTGCCCTATTCACATGCATGTGTCAGTAACAAAGGACAGAAAGTGTTTCTTAGTGGCAACAATTGTGCTATGTCACTAAGCGGCACGCTTCTGTGTAACGGTATTAGTTTGCACGGAGCCTGTGAAGGGAATTCATACAACCTTTCATGTCACCAGCAAGGCGCACCTGCAACTGAAATAGAACAATTCTTTCAAAGACTCTATAATGGGAGTTACATTCTTATTGTAGACCGCAGATGTTGTAGTCTTATGCCCGGGACTCCTTATCTCGTCACCACGACGGCGAAGGTCAAGTGCTGTGGACGTTCTTTGTTCCCCAGCTCCTTACCAGACAGGGAGGCAAGGGCATGGCCCGGTTTGAAAATTACTTCTATTCGAATAGACACTTTAAGCAGAATGAAAACAGTGCTTCTTCAGACGCCTACAAGGCTCACGTCATCTAAAGAAACGTATGATCTACAAGTCGCAAGGACGACTGCAGAGATACATACATTATTATCAACTAATTCCCCCGTACATTTCGCGGAAATCCTGAGCGAAATCTTAAATATTTCTGCTACCACTGGGGTCTCAAAGGTATTTAAGACAGTATTTTCGATGGCATTAACACCATTCAAAGCCATACTGGGTATTTTTCCAGATTTCGTCCATTCGATTTTTGGCGGACTTCCCCTGATCCTGGGACTAATTGCAGGAATCCTATTCCTAGTCCTTATTTTTCGTTATGGCAACCCATGTCACAGATCAAACTCTCGCGACAATGGAAGAAACGATCCTAGCCATTGGATACCGGGACCGGATATCAAAAATCCTGGGACTCTCCCGGCTTAGAGACCTAAACATGACTTGGTTTCTATCATTTCGACCAATGTGGCAAAGGTGTGTTTTACCTGTACTAAGGTGTCTGCTATGCGGAGAAGAATGCGTGTTAGACACCAGTCTGACGCTACAATCGGATGCGCCGGTGGATGCAGATACACTGTTGGTTCCTACCAAGGTTCACGCACTGTGCTGCCCTCAAAGGCTGCCAATTCTGATGACGGCATTCCTGGAATCTTCACCACTACGATTGAAGAGTAGTGAAGTTCAAGATGAAAGCAGCATCGAACAGGTACGACCTTCTGTCAGCAATGCAAATCAGAATGTCAATGGAGACAATCATGCGCACGAATGCATGGTTACCCCTATTTCCGACTTAGTGGAACTTTCCCATGAAGCTGTTGACAGTTTTTTCGAAAGCCTGAATGATATGATGTTCTCTCCGGAACAGAAATAGAGACTTTTGAGTAAACTCGCACACGGCGTTCCCTGAATTCGGCCTTCAACCTTTAAAAATAAAGTCACATGAACAATTACAATCCAGTTCACGGACAGCAACTTTTTTCAGCAAGCCCTTAAAATATTTTTCTATATATTTTTTTCCCCGGGACACCGATCTTCTGCTTAAAGTAAGAAACTATTCCTAGAGAACTAAGATTTCTATTTTAGATACTTTATATAGACTTTAGCTGCCTGCTGGTATGTTCACAAATATTTTATTATGTGATGAAATGGTCTCGACCTTCCTTTCTGTATAGCTATATTAAGAGCCATTTCATGTGTATTTCTCATATACCAAAAAGCTATAATGCATTACAATGCGTGTTTACTTTTGCATTTAATTCATAGCTTAAGTGCATACAATATATATGACTGCAATTTTTCAGTATATTTGAAAATTTCGAAATGCATTTATGTATTTTGGGGTGGTAAGGTATACACTATACTCTATAGTATGTTGTACTATGTTATACTATGCATAGATTAGTAGATATGACCATAGTTAGCGTGGAGTGGGTGTCGTGTATTTCTATAGGTTCTGAATCGATCCCCCTATTCCTGACCCTATTCTGGTTAAACTACCTAGCTAGTTAACTAACAGTCAGCCCATGAGGCAAGAAATCCCCCATGATGCAGATACCGTTATCTGACGCAGTCACACTACGGCACAGGAACGTGTTATCTGATTAGGTCATAACGCTTGAGATCTAATTAGACAAGCGACATTCCTCCAGCCCCTGATAAGGCATACGACGTTCTCATAACAAATCAAACCTATGACAACCTGGAAAATCCGTGCGGCCATTGTTTTGATTTCACAGAGAACTTTTGCAAAAGAATGTGTTAACGAGCAAGTCGTATGACATCTTTATTGACGTACCTATGTCCATCCTTACGTCAATCTCGGCACCTTTAAGGTATAAATATTGCCGACCTTGCCCTATGCAAACACACGCGTGGTGACAAGACGGAGCAGCCATACTTGCCGAAGCCGAGAGCAGAAGCAGACCCCGCAGGCAGCAGCCCCGCCTTCCTGACGCGCTGAGAGACGCGCTGCTATCTCAAGCCGAGAGACCCAGCACCGGCGCTTCTGGGCAGCCCTCGCAGGCAGCCTGGAATATCGAGAGCAGAGAAAGAGATACCATTCCTCATTCATCCTAAATTCCAGGTACAGAACTGAATAACCCCTCACAGAGAATTCTTTAGTTATTCACTTGGCAAAAACAAACTTAACTTAAACTGTAACTTTCTATTCCCGCCCACGCATTAGACTTAGGTCAGGTACACGGGGTAGGCGTATTTAGAAACACCAGTTGAGTACGTTTAGTCAAATGTATATGTGTATGTAAATATATTTTAATCATTTTAAACATCATATGGCTCAGAAACCATATCAATGTTTTTACAGTATTATTTTATACTATTGCTTCTAATGTATGCACTTTACTTAACTATAAGTATTGCAATAATATCGATCCATTTCTCTTGTACGAGAAAAGAGACTGATCAATAAATAACATCTTTTATTGAACACGCCCGTCTCTTCCTTTTCTCTACATTCTGATGAGACTAAGAATGCACGTACTGACTGAGTAAAATAATTGCCTTGTGCTCACACGACTCTTGAGATTGACTCTTGATTAGGGGAGAGCAAAGTTGTCATGTTCTATGGTTGTCAGAAACTAAATCCCTTCTTGTCTAATCAGGGGAGTTAATCCTTCCTTGAACATTCGAGAAAGTTTCTAGCGAACTCTGAGCTTAGCTGGCAAACCCAAAAATTAAGTCTAGTTTCGACAGTAGTAGACCTAGTTAACGTCTGGCCTAGGCCTTTACTGCTGTAGGTACTATTCCAATGCGCAGAGCCTATTGGGAAAATAGGAGCTACACTACAGGAAGATCGTTGTTTCTGTACTGCTTGTGTATTATCTGATAAAATCATGATGGCCTTATCCTCTAGTTTCATCGGACCCTTCTCCTTAGTTGCCCTCAAAATGATGTCCTGGTCTTTGTAGTGCTGAAGTTTGGCTAGTATCGGTTGTGGTGAAGAACCCAGGGGGACCTACATGCCCGTATTCTGTGCATTCTCTCCAGGGAGTAGGAGGGGGTGAGGTCAGATGATGTGATAAAGGAACAGAACCAGTTTTCTATGAATGTCATTGGGTCATAGCCCTCGATCCCCTAAGGCATGCTAAGATTTCAAATTCTGCTTCTCCTTTACCATCCATCTGCATTCTCTACCCTCTCTGCCAGGGTGTGTACTTGTTTCTACAGGTCTTGAATGGTGCATTGATTCTCTTTGGTTGTATTGAAGCCGGTGTTTTCTCCCCATCTGTTACTTTGTCAGTTAATTTGTGGTGGTCATTCCGGAGAAATCCCAGTTTAGCCACAAAGGAACCCAGATTAGTCTCCATTGAGATGCATGAGCTTTCTATTGCTAGCAGGACTGAATCCAGTTTGTCTGCCGTGAGAAGGGAGGACTGCCATGGGACCTCTGTTGCAGGCGTGTTTGGGATCAGAGTCAGTGGTACAGCGGTCAGTGATGCCGGCATGAGCATGGTTAAGTGTATCCTAACCATAACGCTGCCAGAACCACAGAGAGTGTATCCATTTGTAGGCCACAGAAGAGGAGGGCCAGTGTAGGCTTGCTAGCAGGGTAAGTAAAGGTTGAAGTTCAACTGTTCCGGAGGGAGAGACAGTAGCTGCACCTTCTCAGAGGCGAGTTAAGCTATGTGGAAGTGGTCAAGGGTCGCAGGCAGGCCATTTGGGTAATCCATGGCATCCTGTAAGTGATCTATCTCCTCAGGTGAACATTGGGTAGAGGGCGCTGTGGGGCAGCTGGGTGTGGGGAGGGTAAGGTTTCTCTCCCTGAGACCTATTGACTTGAAGAGGTTTAACTAGATGCAACAGTCTGTGGGGGCCTCACCAGTCATTGGACCCCCAGATACTTCAGCACAGCATTGTGCTGTTGGCCATTCTCTCCAGGAGCCCGGTGAGTAGGGTGCGCAGAAGTGCTCCAGTTGGGTGGGGGTCCCTTGATTGCTCTTCCTGTGGCAGTTAGCCTCTGGGTTATTGGCTGGGCTTGACAGAATGTGAGGGTCTCCTACTGGTCAATGACCCCCCCTGGTACCCACAGCGAACGCCGGGGTCAGCAAGCACTAACCTTCAATAAGAAATGGGTGTCCCTGGCCTGGTCACTCTGTTCCTTGTTTCTGTAATGGGCTCTGCCTCTTTCCCAATAGCCTCTGACATGGTCCGATGCATAGCAGGGTGGGAGGGTCTTCTATCACCTGCCCTTGGGGCTAGTTCTTCGACATACCTCCAGTGTGGGGGTCATGCTGCAATATCAGAGGAAAGGAACCAATAGAAAACAGCAGGCCTCAACAACTGCTGAGTCATGGCTTGGCAGCCACGGTAGGCGGTGGGGCTCTCTGGGTGGGTATATCTCGCACTTCCCTATGCCCCTACGCTCCCCTAGGACATGGCGTGGAGTTATGGCCCCAGCTGGTCACCGCTATAGCTTAGATTGGTCAGGGAAAAGGGGAGCCATGAATCCTGGTGCTGCACGCCGCCAAGTCTGTAGCCCATCAGCCGTACTGGGAAGCAATGCTGGCTGCACCCCAAAAGATGCCCCTCCATTTTGGTGACTTGCAGTCTTCCTGTGCCCCAGATTGTATTGGAGGAGCAGAGTCCAGGAAGTGGTAGGGAGGCAGACTAGTGCTGTCTCTTCCCTAACAATTTAAAAATGATTTTTCCTACCTGTGATTGCATACATTTTGTTTCTTTAACTGTATTTGCCAGTGGTTGTTACAGTTTAATTTGTTGTTTTAACCTGCCTGTGACTGCATACTTTATCACCTGTGTTGTGTTTAAACTTGTGGCTCTTCCTTGCATGTGACTGTTTCCATTTAACCTGTTGAATTGTGGAATTTGAAGTCCTACCTCTGTAGTTTTTTTCCCTCTCATTCCCCCTTGCTCTGTGCTAAGACCTGTATATTAAGCAGTCCACCCCAACCCCCCATTTTGTGTTAGCAAGTGAGTGAAACCACACCCTCTTCCCCCTAGCACCAGGGATATTTCTACATCAGAGAGAGAACCGACAGTGCCCTGGGACAGCAGTAATCTGGTGTTTAAGCTGTGTTTAATAGGGACAGTGCACTTTGCTTTTTGGCCAGGAGAGTAAGTAAAGTTTTATACAAACAATATTGTTAGAGGACAAGTTTGTTAGGTCCCTACTTGCAGAAGTCCAAAGTGTGGATTGAGCCTGTTTATCTCCTAGGATATTTCTGAATAGAGGAGCAGCTCCCCAGCCCCAGCCCCAGCTGAAGGCCAGCAAACCTAGGCCTGCTGATTGGCTCTTCAGCTCCGAGGCAACCCTGAGCCCTCCTCTCATACCTGCCCAGGCCCCTTGATGCCTTGCTGGGTGCATCCCACAATATTCCCCGACATTTTGTTGAGTTGCAGTCTACCTGTGCCCCAGATTGCAGTGAAGCAGCAGAGTCCAGGAAGTGGCAGGGAGGCAGACTCATGCGGTCTCTTTCCTAACAATGTAAAAAAACTGTTTTCCCTACCTGTGAATGCATCATTTTTTTTTAACTGTATTTGCCTGTGGTTTTTAAAGTTTAAAATTGTCGTTTTAACCTGCCTGTGATTTTATACTTTATCACCTGTTTTGTGTTTATTGTCTTTAAACTTGTGGGTCTTCCTTGCTGTGACTGTTTCCATTTAACCTGTTGAATTGTGGGATTTGCAGTCCTAACTCTGTCGTTTTTTCCCTCTCATTCTCTGTGACTATCAGATTTTCCTTCTGTATTTCTCCGTTGCTCTGTGCTAAGACCTGTATGTTAAGCAGTCCACCCCAGCTCCTATTTTGTGTTAGCAAGTGAGTGAAACTAGCCCCCATTCCTCCCAAGCAACAGGGATATTTCTACATCAGTGAGAGAACAGAGGGTGCTCTGAGGGAAGCAATAATCTGCTGTTAAAGCTGTGTTTAATAGAGACTGTTCACTTCGTTTTTTGTCCAGGAGAGGTAGTAAATTTGTATACCAACAGTATTGTTAAAGGACAAGTTTGTTATGCCCTTGCCTGCAGAAGGCCAGAGTGTGGATTAAGCCTGTCTGTCTCCTATGAGATTTCTGAATAGAGGAGCAGCTTCCAACTCCCTAGCCAGCAAACCTTATCTGAGGTCGCTGGGACCTTATATAGTCTGCTATTGGTTGGTACATGTGTGGACTGATTGGTGGTTGTATCAGGTGGTTCTAGGTGGTTCTATTCGATTAGGGTTAGTGTCCTCATTGGTTGGGTATTCGAGGGTTCTGATTGGTTTCTGCGTCTATGACTCAATCAATGCATGGTTGGGACTAGGGCTAGGATTAGGCCTTTTAATTGGAAGTAGTGATTAGGGCTTCTGGTGTGATTGGTTGCCGAACTAGGTGTGGGACTAAGAGTAGGGTTAGATTTTATATTGGAAGTATGGACTAGGGTTTTCGTTGTCATTGGTTGCTTGGACTTGGGTTGGGACTACTGGATTTTTTTTAACTGATTGGGTGCTTGTACTAGGGCTAAGATTGTCTGTAAGGTCCTGGTCTCCTATTGAATCTAGATTTTAGGGCTAGTGTTGTGATTGGATAGTGCTAGGGCTAGAGTTCCCATTGGCTAAAGGGGTCACCTGATTAATAGGGCTATAAAAGGCCATGGCTTAGGGCGTCTCAGCCCGGGCGTCGAGGCTAAGGGCAGAGAGGACAAGGGCAATTGCCTGTTCAAGACTGGTCGGGACAAGGGACAGAAATACTGCCCATTTTCCCATTCAGTAATACCCAGCCCACACCATCCACACCCACGAACAGACCAACACACTCACCACACCAAATGTACACCACACAATTACTACAAACCAACACTATGCACAAATCCATGTCTCAGTACCCACTAAAAATACACACAAACCACACCTATACACCCTTCTATCCCAGCTACCACACATTTCCGCATCACCTACAAACAATATACAATTCTATCCTATACCACAAACCAATCCACTCATCACTAACACAACCCCATTCCACACCATAGTTAACTAAATCCCATCCAGACACACACTCCCTGCTCTAATTACTCCTAACAGACCACTTTTCATAACTAACAAACATATAATCAGCCATCCATAATTGTCTAACCAACACCCTCCCCTTCCTTCTACCATAATAACACAAACGCACAACACATACACAGCACGGCACCATACTTTTTAACTCTTGCAACAAACCCCTCTAAGACAAACACTCTTACCTATACTTCATACTCTCCTACACAAAACATACACTCTACTCATAAACACACCACCACCCCCTCTACCCTACAACCTCCTCTCACAAACAATACTATACAAACAAATCTATTGCATGAAACAAATACACAAGCACCTCTTATCACTACTCCTCATCTTCAGAAAACTACTCAAGAATTCCCCACATAAGCACCATACGCAAACAGAAATTTACAGAATATCCCTCTGTATATAATCATTTATTTTTACTATAGATATGTACTTATCTTTGTGTATTGCTTTGTATGAATTTTTTTTTAAATAAAGTACAATAACACTTGAAACCCTGAGTTTATCTGGTGCATCTTTGGTCTACATGTACTTCTTCCATAGTGCATCTATGTACCTTCCATGTACTTGGAGCTGTGTGTTTGTTACTTTCCTCCTGAAAAGCATATCCAATGCACTACCCTATTTCTCATCCTGTACCTTTATCAATATCTTTAATCTACATCTACCTACATCCTTTATGCATCTATATATTTTCAATGTACTTATGGATCTATATATTCATCACTTTCTTCTAATTCAGCATATCCAATGCACTACTCTATTTCTCACACTATACTTCTCTCAATATATCTTGTAACCCAACTTTGACTCATATCAAACTTCTTTCTACTAGTCTTTTCAATGCACTAGCCTATTTCTCACCCTATATATCTATCAAGATATCCTCTACACCCACTCTGTCATTTGTCACAAATCCCATACCACTACTATGATCCTCAAAATAATCCTTTCTAGACTCTCCCTTACTCTACCCCTCCTTGTATCATCTGACACCTCTTTCACTGTAAGGATCCACAAAGCAAACCTTTCTAAACTCTTCCCTCTCACTCTTCCCCTCCACAACTCATTTTACTCATCCTAAAGCCTCCTCCTACTGCTATAACATACACGCAAAAAAAATTAAGTTCTTCATTATCCTCTCCCTCCACTAGCCTTTTCAATCTAAACTACAGAGTAGTGTGCTACTCACCAAAAAAAGCGCTTTAAACCCCATCATGGATAGCAAGCGCTATATAAATACAAACGTCTTTCCCTCTTCTATCCTGCCGCTACCCTTCTCTATTCAAACAACTGAATAACATATCCACCACTCAAATTACTTCATAATTCACCACACTAATTCTCAACACTAATCCTTTATGGGTTCTGGAGTAGCGTGCTACTCTCCAGAAAAGCGCTTCAACACCCCTTCAGGAGTAACAAGCGCTATATGAATGCAAACATTTCTCCCCCTTCTATCCCTCCGCTATCCTTCTCACTCCAAATAACTGACTAATATCCACCACCCAAATTCCCATTATATTTCACCATACTAATTCCCCACTAATCCTTTATTGGTTTTCGGAGTTCCATGCTAATGCCCAAAAAAAAGGCGCTTCAACACCCCATCAGGGGTAACAAGCACTATATAGATACAAACCTTTTTTCCTCTTCTATCCTTCCGCTATCCTTTCGAATCCAAATAACTGACTAACCTATCCACCACTTTGATTACTTTCATATTTCACTATACTAATTCAAAACTAATCCTTTATGGCTCCCGGAGTAGCGTGCTATTCGCCGAAAAAGCACTTTGATGCCTCGTCAGGGGTAATAAGAGCTGTATAAGTGCAATTACAATACAATACAATACCCAGGATCCACCTTTGCGCGTGGACACTTCTATGCTTCATATGCAGGTTCATTCCAGGAGGATCACCGGGGAGGTCACCTCATCCTAACTGATCCCCTGGGTTGTTGCTAGTCTCGTTGGGGCCCCTTCATGGCGTAGGTGAGGCCTAGAGTACTAGTGTGCAGTAACGAAGTTAGGACCAGTATGCTGATCAAATCGGCTTTAGGGGAGCACTGATGTATTTCATCATTTTTAATTTTTTAATTTTTGAAATATTTAAGAGTGGGTTAATGGTCTTTACAAAGACATCTCCACCGTTGTTGTTAATTTCCAGTTATTTGTGATTATTTACGTATTCCTTTTATTGGCTTTCCTCCTCCCCTTTAGACTCCTACACACAGCAATTGTAAGAGAAGAGATACCAACACTTTATCGGCTTCTTCTCTCCACCTTCCGTTTCCTATCTCAGCCTCTGCGCAACCGCAGTCACACCTAAGGAACTACCGCGAGTCAGCGGTATATTTCCCTTAGTGACGCGGTACTACACTATGAGAGCACATGCGCGTACAATTAGTTGACTGCCGTAGATGCAACAGCAGTAAGGGGGACCCAGCCACGAGCAAATGCGGACATGATGATTAGCACATAATTGCTGTATGGCGGGAACGGTTTAGAAACAAATAAATTCAGGATAAAAAACTCTCCATCGCGGACTCCACCTATACCATGGAGCCGCAATAGGAGCGTTGTTGGGCAGGAAGTACCTCCTCACTTTGTACGGCATAGCCGAAGTCTGGGCACCTTGAACACCTCGATCATGTGAGTATCACCGCCATAATACTGATCGTTATGTGTCCTTTTTACCTCCCACAAAGTGCTATTAGGCACAAACGCCGTCGCAGGCTCATCATGCAGTTCTTTTCATTCTAACAAATATGCATCGTTTCCCAATACCTTTATTTCCCTCACTAGTTTTGTGGCGCATTTCTGTTTTAAATAGGGGATGACTACAACAACCACTGGAAATTTTTGTAGAGAGTTTGTTTTATGTTAAATGTTGGGTTTGTTCTGTATGTATCCTTTTTTTCAGAGCACTACACAGATAATGATAGATCAACAAATGTCTAGTGACACTGTGTGACCTTCACTTTGTAGGTTAAGAATTCATAATTTTTTAACTTTCTATGTGCACCCTTCTACTCTTTTTCAGATTGTTACTGAAGGCAGCACTTATTTTTAGGCCAGTTAGACCATAATAGGCACATTTGGCACCTTAATACACATAATATTACTTGTGTAGAGACAGCATTAGTCTGTCACATGTGAGTAGGGTAGGGATCTGTGCACCCGTCCTGAAGAAAAAGCTTTACGCTTTGAAACATGTCGACGCACACAGGAGGTTGTGTACATTAAATACACTTACAACTTCCACCACACCCCTTTTAACAATACCAGCACGGAGGCATATTAAAATTGGTCCTCACATGCCAGGTATTTTTAACACTCACTTCACCATTCACTACTGACCCTACCACTCACCAACCTCACACACCACACATAGTGAAATACATCAGTGCTCCCGCGTATCCGTTGGTTAGTAGCACGTCGCATTCCATAGAGAGACGCAAAAACCCCGATGATGTAGCATGAAACCAAGGGCCTTTTGGTATGTGAGGGGTATTTAAAAAACACTAAGTGCTTCCCACCATTGTAGAAAACACTCGCCATTCCAAAAACCTGCTTTTTTCATTCCTTTCTCGCCAAACATACATGTGGGTGGATTGTCTATGCTCTTTAACTGTATTTGGGGAGACTGAATGAGCTCCCTGTGTCCATGTGGACACACTCTTTCCGCTCCCTCTTTTTGTTTTGTATGGTATCCAGACAGCACACAGCTGTGGGAGTTTAGCCAGATTTCCTGATTCTAGTAATATATTATTACTACTAGCATACTTACCTTGAGAAGACATTGTACCTCTCTGATCAGAGCTAGTCAAACATTTTCTTAGTATCTCCTTTTAAAGTAAACACACCTTCTTTGACACATAAGACACACTCTACCTTCTGATATAACACACCGCATGCCTTCTGAACCATGACCGACGAGACTGGCCTCATGTTTGGGGAAGAGGAGATGGATAGGATTTTGGCAGCAGTCAATCCTTTCGAGGGCTTAAGTAACACCGACCCTGGCCCTAGCAGCACTGGTTGGGATGAACTCACCAATCTGAGGAGAACACAGATAAAAACAGCATTACATAGCTTGTTCATGGCCGAGTACCTGAGGGCCAATGCAGCACCACAGGGGTTGATTGTTCGGAATGAACCTTTCATCTTTCAGAATGATAAGGTATTCAAAAAGGACTGTTCACTCATCTTGTGGCACTGTACCAGGGACTGGCTAGTTTTAATCATAAAGACTGCCATGAGGATAGCGCAGGAGTTGAAAATTGACATCCGGAAATTGGAGGTACAACTGAAATCCTGCCAATCACATGCTGTCCTAAAAAAACGCCTAGAGGAGCTTAACCAACAAATGACAGAATTTGAAGTTACTCTAAAACAAAGTAAATTCAACAAACTCAAAAAAGACAAGGAACGCTTCACCCATGAGCGAGTGTATCCCTACACTAGGGATGATTACATACAAAAGGATTACAACAGTGACCAAGATTGCGATTTCTCGGACAACAGCTCCAATGGGTCCAATTCCAGTAGAATTGGCAGAGAAGCATGTAAATACCACTCTTTCCAACTTTATCGAGGCGACAGGGGGCCTGGACCAATCACAATCTGGGTTCAGGCCCAACCACAGCACGGAATCAGCCCTTCTTTCTGTGACGGATCAGATCAAAATGTCGCAGGATAGAGGAGGCTCCATGATTCTAGTGCTGCTGGACCTGTCTGCAGCCTTCGATACCGTGGCCCATAACATCCTTTTCGGCCGGTTGCAAGGAGTAGGAATCGGAGGCTTAGCACTATCATGGTTGGAGAGTTTCCTCTCTGGGAGATCACAATCCGTCAGCCTGGGCCCCTTCTGTTCCATCTCTAGGGGGCTCACGAAGGGGGTGCCACAGGGCTCATGCCTTAGCCCTACATTGTTTAATGTATATGTGGCCCCCCTTGCTGAGATTGTGCGGAAGTATGGGTTCACACCGATCTCCTACGCTGATGACACCCAGCTCCTCTACCCTTTCAGCTCCCTTGACTCTAAAGTCAAAGAGAACTTTGCTGAGGGTATGAGGGCGGTGTCACATTGGATGGCGAAGAACTGCCTCCAATGCAATGTCACAAAAACTGAGGTCATGCTTTTTGGCAAAGCAAGTATTCTTTGGTCCCCTGACTGGTGGCCAATAGATCTTGGCCCAGTACCTTCATCTAAACATCATGTGAAGAATCTTGGGGTGAAATTGGACCAAAAGCTGACCTTGAAGGAGCACACCAACCACATTGCAGGATTGTGCTTTCACACTATTGGCCTGCTTAGACGTGTCTTTCCGTATCTCCCTGCCTCTTACAGGAAGACACTTGTGCAGGCATTAGTGACCAGCCGTCTGGACTACTGCAACGGCCTGCTGACGTTAGCAAACGCTGACGCAGTAGGTCGCTTGCAGGTGGTCCAGAACACGGCAGCAAGACTGGTTATGGGTGCACCAGCTAGGACCCCCTCTAAACCCTTGCTGAGGGAGCTGCATTGGCTCCCAATAAGACAGCGCATCGATTTTAAGATCTGCTGCACGGTCCATAGATGCATCTATGGCATAGGTCCTAAATACCTGTCTCAATCTTTGGTGCCATATCAGCCTAGTAGGTCCCTTCGCTCAAGCAGTCAAGCCTTGCTAAAACCGCCGTCCACAAAGAAGTCCAGACAAGGAGACCGGGCTTTCTCCTCAGTCGGACCTGCCTTATGGAACAGACTGCCCCTTGATGCCAGAACAACCACCAACTACCTATCCTTTAGGAAAATACTAAAAACCATCCTTTATCAAGAAGCATTTTTGCCCAACTAATTTAATTTCCCCTACTTACTGGCTGAGATTCCTATTGCTGGCACAGCGCGGAGATACCCTTACGGGATTGATTCTTGCGCTATAGAAGAAATTAAAATAAATAAATAAAATAAAGAATTCCTTCAGGAACCAGAGGGGAGGCCAGCAATACCGAAGACCATACAACCAAAGACAGAGAGGATGGGGAGGATACCAAGCCCCCGCTGTTTATCAATAATACCAATATGGACCCACAGCTACGGGGCCCCCTTTTCCACAATGGATGCACGATTATGATTACAATTTCTATGGGCCACCGCATTTTCTAGCATTATGCCCAGGACACCGACGAGGCAGGAACAGGAGAGGGAACAACATCCACTGGCCAGCGGGAGAAACAGAAGACCCCCCGGGTTGGGACGAGGAGCATGACAGGCTCATTGAACAACCGAGCATCAACGAGCAACAGGGAAACCTAGTGGTGAACATAATATCACACAATTTAACAGAGACCCAGACACAAGTCCTAGAAAAGGGGCTGGGTTTTGTACCAACTAACAGAATGGACATGTTCAAGATCCACGTGGAGATGCACGAATTCATGAGGAAACTGAAACTTCGGGCTTACTTTAAAGACAAAGAAAACCCAGGGTCCAGAGACACAGGCCTTAGATTGAAATCAATTTTTTCCCCACCGGATGCCAGCCTACCGGTCGAATTATTGGCTTTTGAAAAGGCGGTAATTAGTGACCTGGGGCAACTGACAACAGAAAACCATTACAACTTTCATAACACCACCAGACTGGAAAAAGTAGTCATCCGAGAACTATCAGACAACGAAGAAATCACCATAAAACCCGCCAAAAAGGGAAGGGCAATAATGATAAAGACATCGACAGCTTATGACCAAAAATGCAGGAGACTCTTGTAGGATAGGAGGAACTACGCCGTGCTACAAGAAGACCCCATGGAACCCTAACTGATCCAGATCGTGGGTTTGGTGGAAGAGGCTCTAGCTCACAATTTGGTGTCAGAAAAGGAAGCAGATTTCCTTGTTCAGAAGTCACCCAGGACGTCCTATTTCTACACCATTCCCAAGATACACAAAGACCTGGAGCACCCACCAGGGAGACCAATAGTCTCCGGGATAGGTTCTATTTTGGAACCCCTTTCAAAATTTGCAGACACTTTCTGGTTCAGGCAACTGATACCTACTTGAAGGACACTAAAGCTGTATTACAATTATTACAAAACCTGGCCTTCAACCCAGAAACACAGATACTCATGGGCCTAGACGTAGAAAGCCTATATACCATCCTCCCCCATGTGGAAACCCTTGAGATAATTGAGGAACTCCTTTTTTCCCACAGGTGGGAATACCAAACACCCAGGACACTTGTAATCGAATGTATTACCCTAGCACTTACAAGAAATCTCTTTCTCTATGAGACAACTCTCTATTTGCAGGAAAATGGGACCAGCATGGGGAGCACTTTTGTCCCAGCCTGGCTGGTCTCTATGTCCACCATCTGGAGCACGGTAAGATTCTCCATCAAGACAACCCTTTTACGGTGTAAAATCATTACCTGGAAGCACTGTATTAATGATGTGCTGGTTATCTGGGAGGGAGACACCGAATCCATTGAACAATTCATGGCATGGATCAACCAACAGAATCCCTACCTGAAATTCACGAGCGTTTCATCGCGTGCCCAATTGGTGTTCCTAGACCCCAATATCTATCCAAAAGGGTGGGGTTCTAAAAACAACCACACTTTTTAAACCAACATCAAAAAACTGTCTGTTGAGATATGACAGCTTCCATCCACACCATTTACGAGACAACCTCCTGTATGGGCAGTTTCTCCATCTCAGGAGGAACTGCACCAACCTAACCGATTACAAGGAACAGGCTATTGACCTCAAAACCAAACTCTCCCGCCGCAAGTACCCGGCACCCGTCATAGACTGGGCCATGAAAAGGGCACGCAAAAACCACAGGGAGGCTTTGCTAGAGGAAAGGGCTCCAAGGGAGCCAGACTCAAGACCAATATGTGTAACAACGTATAACACCCATTCAGATGTAATTTCAAAAATTGTGAACAAACACTGGAGATCTTAACCTGTGGTGATCTCAATTTAGAAAAACCTTTGATCGCACAAAGGCGGGGTAGGAATCTTAAGGACATGCTGGTCCATACAGACCCTCGCATAGGTCAGACCATGTGTACTAACCCTTCTCTATTCCCTGTCCAGGGCCACCATCCATGTGGCGTTTGTAGCATGTGCCACCTTCCCAAGAAAAGCAGATGGGTAGAATTCAGGAATGGTAGCAAATGGGAGCAGAGGAAATTCACGAACTGTAATAGCCACAACGTCATATACATGATCACGTGCCCGTGCTGGCTCGAGTACATAGGCATGACGTTGAGACCGGTCAAGATCCGGCTAGGTGAACACAAAAAGAAACAACGTTGCAAGAAAAGCACCACAAAAATGGCTTCTCACTTCCTGAGTGAAACACACACAGTGAATGACCTTCATTGGACTGTCTTAGAGCAACTACCTTCAGAGACAGGTTTGCTAGAAAAGGAACAGCGCTGGGTATTCCGTCTGGGCACAGCGTTATGAGACTAAATATTAGCGTCCCCTCGAATCATTTTACCTGAAATGGTCATAACAGTAAACAAACTATGATAACGACCCCTGGTTTTGTTTCTCCCTGAGAGGGTCCAAACAAAAACAACTGTGACCCATAACATTTAGCCAGACAACAGCATTTTTCTTGGGGTTTCGGTGCTCAAGAATAACCAACAATAACAACCATGACCTACAACAGCTAGCCAGACAACAGGTTTTCTCTTTGGGTTTCAACCTCATCCCCCACAGCAACAATGCTTTTTGCAGGAACTGACTTTTGCTTTTCCCTTCTGAGCTTCTGTGGCACACCAACCACTTAGTTTTTGGGGGATTTCTTTCATCATTTTTAATTTTTTTATTTTTGAAATATTTAAGAGTGGGTTAATGGCCTTTACAAAGACATCTCCACCGTTGTTGTTATTTTCCAATTATTTGTGATTATTTACGTATTCCTTTTATTGGCTTTTCTCCTCCCCTTTAGACTCCTACACACAGAAATTGTAGAAGAGACACCAACACTTTATCGGCTTCTTCTCCCCACCTTCAGTTTCCTATCTCAGCCTCCGCGCAACCGCAGTCACACCTAAGGAACTACCGCAAGTCAGCAGTCTAGTTCCCTTAGTGACACGGTATAACACTTTGAGAGCGCATGCGCGTACAACTAGTTGACTGCCCTAGACGCAACAGCAGTAAGGGGGACGCAACAGCAGTAAGGGGGACCCAGCCACAAATAAATGCAGACACAATGATTAGCACGTAATCGCTGTAAGGCGGGAATGGTTTTGAAATAATTAACGTCAGGATAAAAAGTTCTCCATCGTGGACTCCACTTACTCCACGGAGCCGCCATGTGATGTATTCCTATAGGTACTGGATCGATTCCCCTATTCCTAACCCTGGTTTGGTTAATAATTAACTAGCAGCCATCCAACGGTGCAAAAACCGTTATCTGATTAAGCCACACCACGGCGCAGAAGCGCGTTATCTGATTAGCTCATAACGCATGACATCTAATTAGACAAGCGATATTCCTCCAGCCCCTGATAAGGCATACGGAGTTCTCAAAACAAATCAAACCTACAGCGACCTGGGAAATTCCCATAGCCATTGTTTTGATTTCACCGAGAACTTTCAGGTATAAAATTTACCGACATTGCCTTAAGCAAACACATGCGGTGGTGACGAGATTGGAGCAGCGAGACGTGCCGAGGAGCCCAGCAGAGAGCGAAGCCCACAGGCGCTGCCCCTCCTTCCTGACGCGCTGAGAACGAGGCGCTGCCTTTCTCCTGCTGAGAAATCCAGCTCCGGCGCTTCCAAGCAGCCCTCGCAGGCAGCTGGAATATCAAGACCTGGGATAAGAGATACCAGCCCTCCACCATTCTAGATCTCAGGTACAGAACTGAATAACCCCTTGCAGAGAATTCTCGAGTCAGTCCCTTGGCAAAACAAACTTAACTTAAACTGCTACTTATCTACTCCCGCCCACGTATTAGGCTTAGGTCAGGTACACTGGGGTAGGCGTGGTTAGAAGCACCAGTTGAGTACGATTAGTCAAATGTATATATGTATGTATCTATTTTATCCATTTTAAAGTATCATATGGCTCAGAAACCATATCAATGCTTTTACAGTATTATTTTATAATTCTGTCTTTACTGTATGCACTTTACTTAACTACAAGTATTGCAATAATAGCGATTCATTTCTCTTGTATGAGAAAAGAGACTGATCAATAAATAACATCTTTTATTGAACACGCCCGTCTCTTCCTTTTCTCTACAATCTGGTGAAACTAAGAATGCACTGAACTGACTGAGTAAAATAAGTTGTCTTTTGTTTTCACACGGCTCTAGAGATACACTCTTGATTAGGGGAGAGCAAAGTTGTCATGTTCTATGATTGTCAGAAACTAAATCCCTTCTTGTCTATCCAGGGAGGTTAAAATCCTCCTTGCCTATTCGAGAAAGTTTCTAGTGAACTCTGAGCTAGCTGGCAAACACAAAACTTTAAGTCTAATATCGTCGGTAGAAGACCTAGTTAACCTCTGCCCTAGGTCTATACTATTGAAGATATTATTCCAATGCGCAGAGCCTATTGGGATAATAGGAACTACACTACATGGCGCCCAACCGTTTGGATAGGCGATAAAACTAACGCAAGACATTAGAGTAAATCAGTCGTGCTTTTTCACACAGACCCCTTTTTACCATAATACTCCAAAGACGTCTGGAGTGGGTGAAAGGTCATATCCGCCAAACCTCGCAGGAGGAAACTCCTATGTATGGTTCTTGGTTTACTCAACGTTGAAGGATACACTGTTCCAAAATATTGTGCATCTAATCTTTGTTTCCATAGAAACCTGATCAGCAAATAAATAAAATAATCTTCTTGACAATAGTATGTCAGAAACTGAAGAAGAAAGGGAGACAGTTAGAATAGCAACTGAACTCTTAGCAGCAGACAATACTCTGCTACAAAATGACCCGGATATAATACTCATCCCGGTCAACATAAGAAAATCTATAACCTTAAAACTTATAGAAAATGGACTGACACCAAGAGGTGGTACAGTCATATTCGTAATTGAGGCACACGAATATCGGCAGACAGAGGTATTCTATTCATGGATAAACTTTCCAGCAGCAAACGCTGTAACAAAGGACTTCCACTATTACAAAATAGAGGAACCTCCTAATGAGTACACTCCTTTCGAGGAGGTGGAAATACCACTCAAATTCCAAGAGCACCTGCTCTTGTTTAATGGCGCCCTAAAACATAATAATCACATCACCAGGCTCGGTCCACTAGGCAGACCAGGAGCAACGTGGCCGGTCCTAGCCGGATACACACCACATCCAGACATTGAAGAAATGCCTGCACCAGATCTTTTAGCACAGCTAAAACAATTAATAAAAATACATAGACAATTAGTCCAATATGTAATGCGGACTTCAACAGTCCAACCAGCAATTAAAATTCCACAGCTGACCACTCATCAGGGGAACACAAATAAAATTACACCACAGACATACAGTCCTGTCTAGGTAAAGTACCCGCAAAACGGGAACAAATTCCTTTCTGGCTAGCACAAAAAATCACTCAAATAGAGGCGGTGTTTCCAGATACCACCCCTGTTGAGAAACATAGGATTCTGACTATCTGTCTTCCAATGGGAATCGCACCACATGTGGAGGACTGTGACACTTGGGGAACAGTCTTTGCTTCCATTTACACAAAAACACATGGTGTACCATCCATGTCAGTAATCCCAGATGTGCTAAAACAGATTCAAGATGAATACGGTCCAGAACCCGCTTTAACTCTCGGTATGAAACTACTGAAAGATTTCAAGCAGGTCTCGGCAATATTATTAGCCAACATAAAGGGAGAAGCAGCAAATGTGGCAATTCGCCAGAGGTTAAAAGAGACAAATATAGCAGACCAACCATCTGAAATTGCCAGAATCATAGAAAAATCCTATGAAGAAATAGGAAGAGATAGTTTGGGTGGAATACCAGTGAAACCCCAACTAGTGGAAAGTCCTGAAAAGGTATTTATAAAAAATAATTTAAACACTCAAAAAAAGAGCTGGGATGGAAATAAGCAATCCAATCCTAAAGAAAAAAGATTCCAGTCCAGAGGAAGGTCTCCTCGGCGGAGAGAAAGATCTCCTGATCAAGGATGCAAGTCTCCCCAAAGGGAGCCCTCTGTGAAAAAATACAACCTTAGAAATAGGGATAATATAAAAAAACCTGATAGATATCAAGATATTGATACACGTCCCTCTCAATCTTTTCAGACTTCCTCGCAGAAATCGGAAAGAAGAGGACGATCAGAACACAGGGAAGAGCACGTCAAGTCCAAAGACAAAGAACTGACTGAATAAAAAATTACAATTTCCAAAAAAGAAGGTAGCCAGTATTAAAGTAATCAACAATGCCGAGAATACTGAGGACACAGCTGAAAAACGGAGAATGGGCTCAGACAATGCTAGACAGCGCAGCAGAAGTGAGCATAGCTCGCAAAGTCCTTATGAATCATCTGGAGACAGTGGACACGAATGAATACATTCAGGTGGAAACTGCAGATACCAGAGTTAGCAAACCTCATAAAATATATGAAATAACATTGCGTATAGAGGGGGATAAGACTAGAAAAATAAGGGGTCTATTTTGGGATAATCTCTCCAAGGGCTATGACATCCTTCTAGCTGAACGAGACTTGCCTCCAGAGTTTGTCAGGGAGTGCCCACATGGCGAAGAAATAATTATGCCTGCCTTCTCAAACCATATTCCAATTCATAAAAAATATACACTTGCAAGAAAGTGGGCAGTAGCTCAAGCCCCTGCCTTATATAAAAATCATGTGGGATGGGATGAGGACTCTCCTCACAAAATCCAGTTAAAATCACAACCTACTGCACAGAGGCAGTACCCGATTAAGCAAGAAGTTAAAAAACAGGTAAAAGAGATCCTAGATCAACTTGAATACCAGGGGGTGATTGAAACTTGCACCTCACAAATGAACAACCCTTTGTTTCCTGTCTCCAAACCAGACAATTCATATCGTCTTGTTTTGGACTACAGACACCTTAACTCATGTTGCAAAACATTCGCAGTACAAAACTCGCATAGTGCTGCACTAATGAATAACATAGTGCGCAAAAAATATAAAACCACATTAGACATTTCTAATGGATTCTTTTGTCAAAATATAGCACCAGAGAGCAGATATTTGACGGCGTTCTCAATAAATGGCACGCAAAAAAATGTCTGTCGTTTGCCCCAGGGGTTCAAGAACAGCCCAGGATTATTCTCAGCGAGAGTAACAGAATTACTACAAACATATGATGACGAGGCATTATCTTATGTCGACGACATCTATCTAACAGATGATGACTTGGATACTCACTTGAAGAGAGTGAACACCATAATACTTGGGTTCGCAGCAGAGGGTTACAAATTCAACTTTAAAAAGTCAAGAATTGCCCATCTAACAGTCCTGTTTTTAGGATATGAACTATCAAGTGAAGGCAAAAGCCTGGCTGACAATTTCCTAGAGAAATGTGCTGTAATACAAGCACCTAGAACACTGAAAAACTTACAATCAATTCTAGGCTTCCTAAATTTCAGAAGAACTTACATTATAAATTATGCAGAGAGAATTAAACCTCTCTATGATCTAATAAAACCAGATTTTAAAAGAATCAATTGGACTCAAGAACACACATAAATTTTGAGATCTTTACAAACAGATATGTTAGTTAAAACAAAATTACAAACACGTGACAACACACGCAACCTTGTGATTCGAGTCATCCCAGGAAGATGCGGATTCACATACCTGACCTCTAATGAGGGAGAGAAGGTACCAATAGCATACAAATCACATTTGTACACAAAAGCTGAAATGAAATTTAGCCCAACGGAAAAAATTCTGACCGCGGTACAGACTGCTGTAGCAAAGGAGCGGGCCCTAGCACAGGGTAAACGAATATTCATCGTGACACCTATACCAGCCCTAGAGGCGGTAACAAAGGCAAGCATTCCGGATGCTAAAGCACTCCATCCAAGGTGGATACAGTGGGCCAACTCTCTTGCTGCAACAGACGTGGTATACGAATTTGATCCCAATTTAAAAACACAAGAATTTCTCCAATATGAATTCGAATGTCCTCCGCCAACTGAAATTCTGCCTCTAGAACATTACGGCTGCTGCATAATATATACAGACGGATCAGCACAACCCGCAGTGGGGGGTAAGCAAGCCTACAGTGCTGCGTGCGCGATTGTTAAAGGTCGCTGGCACGAAGGAAAATTTAAACCAGTGGTCACTAAAACACAATCTCTGGGAGACTGTACAGCTCAAAGAGCAGAACTACTGGCATTCAAGATGGCGCTTGAAAATGCCGATCGAGAATTCCCCACACTTATTGTGTGCGATTCGTATTACTGCGTCCAATCTTACAATGAATATTTGCAGATCTGGGTTCAGAATGGTTTTAAAGATGCAAAAGGTGGCACAATCAAACATAAAATGCTTTGGGAACAAGTAGTTCTTTTGCAAAAGGAACTACAAAAGACTCACGTGATACATACACTGAGTCATCAGCGTGATGGCGTTCACGTTGCAGGGAATTCATTGGCTGACGAAGCAGCGAAGGCAGCAGTGCAAACGGCTTCCGTAGCTGCTATCACCCGGTCAAAAACAAAAATAGACAGCGAAATATTACAGGCTGTCAGCGCTACAGTAAAAGATGCGATAGAAACACTCCCGAAAGGCTTTCCAGTAAAGTACTCATACATAACTGATGCAAATAATGTTCCGTTTGCTCGAATCCCTGGAGTGGGGGATAGGGCAATTCCAAACATGGAACATAGGTTAGGACTCATTATAGCGGCACACGAAGGACTCGCTTCTGTACATGCTGGCGTTTCAGCCACAGTGTCATTATTAAAACAGAGATACTGGTGGCCACAAATGAGAAGACAAACAAGGAACTATGTTCTAGAATGTGAAATATGTCAAAGAATGAAAGTATCAACAGTGAAACGACCAGCACAGACGCACCTTCTAATCTCAGATAAACCATTAGCCTGTGTTTACCTGGACCACTGCGGTCCCTTACAAAGGGACGGCAACTATAAATATATCATGGTCGCAGTGGATTCATGCACGAGATTCATATGGATGTGGCCCCAGCGATCGGCTGACGCCAGAACTGTTATAAAAGATTTGCGAGACTTTATCGGCACATACACAATTGGCATGCTGCATTCCGATCAAGGTCCTGCTTTTAGCTCTCGAGCTTATAAGGAGGCCATGACCGGCATGGGCATTGCATTGCGGTATTCTTGTCCATTTCATCCTGAGGGAAACGGAATCGTAGAAAGAAAAAACCGTGACATAAAGCAATCTATAACAGCAAAGGTATTAGATTCGGGAGCTGGGTGGGTCAAACATTTAATAAGTGTCCAACGTAGTCTAAATAACCTGCCAAGGAATTCTCTGAAAGGGTTCAGTCCGTACGAACTATTGTTCGGAACTAGAATGATGATCCAAGATCTTGATAGTCAGACTTCAGTGGTTAAAGACAAAAACTTTTATATCAAAGATCGTTTGGCTATTTTGCAGGACTTAAATGAAACAAGAAAAGACCTGAGCAACATAAAGTTGAAACAACAGCCAACAACCACTGAAGAAAAACCACCTGTCCCAGCAAGGCCTGTCTGGATTCCAAAAGTCGGGGATCTGGTCAGAGAAAAGATCGCGGTAAAGAAGGAATTTGGGCCTTCTTACAGAAAAGCAGTTCCTGTCTTGTCTATCAACGGGACAAGATCAGTAGTACTACCGCCCCTTGCTGGTAAAAAGGAGAACCGAGTCATATCCATCGACCTGGTAAAACCACAATCATGTGGCCGATAACAAACAGTAGGCCAAGTGGACTCCCAAGAAGTAGCAGAACACCAATGTTTGCTACGAATACAGAGGTTCAAACTGAAAGACTGATCACATTTGGAAAATCTACAGTGAAACAACAAGGACTATGCAACGAAGCAATGGAACTTGAACCTCTTAAAACCCAATTCAAAGCTTTTCCTCAAGAAATAACATCCTATGATGATGTAACTACAGACTTTGCTAATGAAACAAAGCAAAATCCAAAAGCAATTGGAACAATTGACAGAACGGCTTCCGGCTACTTCATCAGCTTCGATGATTCATCTGAAGATCTGAGTGAACCTAAGAAACAGCCATCAACAAAAACTTTTAAAGATAAAGCTAAGGAACTTTTTCAACAGCTGAAAGAAACCTATCTGATTTCTCCATGGATTGAATTTTGGGTGGCCTTCGGTGCATTTATCCTCATTCTTTGGCTCATCATGGTACTATGCTTGGGACATTTTATTGAAGGAAAATATGCTAAAATGGACACAGCAAGCCAGAAAATCAACTTGGTCCTTAAACCACACACATCTTCACACATCGAGAAAAGAGAACTTTCTTCAGTGAACTTCACAGCCAATCCTATACCAGGCGGTGTAGCATGGGACAAAACTGATTATGAAATCTATGGTCCGGTTGAAATCCTGAAGTATCCACACCAATTCAAGATCTCATTGAGTGACTTTGTAAAACCAAGCACATTTGCTGATGATTGGGACTTTGAAAGTATTAATGATATGATGTCTGATCTTGTGATGTCTGCTAAATTCACAGAACACGATTATTTGCAGGGTTCGTCTAATTATGATCAGATGTTCTGCTACAACCACTATGGTAACCATTATCTACATAAATCTGCACAACCTAGAAATGTTTTAAATTATAACCAATGGGAACATTGTGCTACTCCTCCAAAAGATAGCTCGAAAACATTTTATGATACATATTCATACTTTTCAGGGTTTAACACAAGTAATGCAGAAACATTTTATTTCAAATTGTCAAATAAGACAGGTATGAAGACCATACTTACAAACACAAAATTGATATATTCCGATTCATTTTTTGAGCAAATGAATACAAAGTCAAAGTCAAAAAGTTTTTATTGATTTGGTACTCAACTGAGGACCACAATTTGTATAACAAAAATTTTCAATACAATTCAATATAATGATAAGAAGGGTTTTAAAAATGTGTAAAAATTATAACAGACAAATTCATTAGGGGGATGTTTGCATGCGGTTACAAAATCTTTAGCAGTAACTATTTTACAATTGCGATATATAGGGTCTAGATATCTTGACCTTGCAGTTACTACATTTGCAAAAGGGCATATGAATAAAAGATGCTCTATGGTCTGATTTACCCCGTGACAGAGGGGACATGACGGGGATCTACCCGGGGACCATCTGCAGGTGAAAGTTAACACTGGCAAAATACCTTGGCGCATCATTGCGATTGTTCTCCTAGCGCCATGTGTAAGGGAATACCCTAGATATGGATGATCTTGCTTATATTCCAATAATTCAGTGAAAGGTTTGTACAGTGGTAATTTTCTGCAGTGGGAGAAATCAAGATCAAAACTCAGTTTGGGGGTAAAACATTTTAAAAAGAGTTTGAGTTGTGATGGTGTCCAAGTCAACAGAAGATCAGAGTTAATATTGGCTAATTGGAATGCCGCTGTCATGTTTCTTCGGAATATTGAATGTGAAGCATTTTAATCGAAAGACTCAATCTTTAATAAGAATCGTAATGTACCTTCTTTGGCATGAAGGATGTTATAGGCCCACCTAATTATATTAGCTACCGCTGTTGCATATCCGCTAGTAATCGAAAATTCAAGTCTTAGCGCTTGCACCGGTGTTGCTGTTGAGACTTTCAAAATTTTCCTTAATATTTTTCCTTCTTTTAGATCCATATAGGACCACTGTTTGATGGCGATATGTTCAGTGGCGTACGATAAAACCGGGGGTATCTTTGCTCTGTACACCTTTAGTAAAGTGGAAAAATGTCTGTTCCCTGTAGTGGAATACAGTCTCAATAAAGCCCCGGCGTGTAGGTCAGATTTAATTTTTAGATGATTGATTTGTTTGTAGTTTTTCAGATTCTTTGAAAAGATCCTACCTAAATATGTATATTCCTCGACCTCTTCTATATATTCTTCACCCAACTTCCAACAGAACTTTACTTTCTTTTTCTTGGCGGTAAATGCGACAACTTTTGTTTTATTTAGATTGGGAATTAAAAAGTTGTCTTTCGAATATTTGTGTAGGCTGTCGAGAAGGCTTTGTAATCCAAAGGGCGTTAAATCCAACATGACTATGTCATCGGCATATAGTAAAGCATGTATGCTTTGTGTAGCGATCTTTGGGGGTAAGCTGGAGCCTTGTTGCAAATAAAATGGAAGGTCACTAAGATACAAAGAAAATAAAATCGGTGCTAAGAGGCATCCTTGTTTGAGGCCATTGAACGTACTAATTGTGTTGGTCAAACCTTTTTCTCTCCCCATCTGGACTTGGCACCATGCTTTGTTGTGGAGATTGACAACAACCCTTAGCAGTTGTTCGGGGATACCCAGCCTCCTCAATTTGTTCCACAGAGTTGGTCTGTCCACCCGGTCAAAAGCTGTTGAGTAATCAATGAAGGCTGCGTATATTGGTTGTGATCTACCTACTGTATATTTGTCTAATATAGACTGAAGAGTTGCTATATTGTCTATGACAGAATGGTTGGGTCTAAATCCTGCTTGGAACATTGGTATCAGACCCTGCGGGAATGCCCAAGATTTTAATCGATCTAATACTTCTGCGGCAAAAATTTTCCCAGACGCATCCATCAGTGCTATTTGCCGATAATTACTGGCTGTATTTTTGTTCCCTTTTTTATATATTGGAATAATTATACTACCCAGCCAGGATTTCGGTATTTCTCCGGTTTCGAAAATGTAATTAAAAAGAGGAGAAAGCAGCAAGCTCCATTCCTTGGGGTCAGTTTGGAGGACCTTGATAGGAATTTGGTCGGGTCCAGAAGCAGCCGTGCTTCTCGCTTTTCTAATGTGGGTTGCAATAGAGTTTGACAAGATCTTAATGATTTTAGTATTGTTCCATTCCGAAATGGAATCGGAGTCCTGCCCTGAAAGGTTAGGTGGGTTGGATTGATATAAATCGTGTAGGTATATTTCCCAGTCCTTTGGCGAGACTGGAATAGCATCGAGTTTCTTTTTGGATCCAGTCATATTAGCAATTAAAGACCAGTATTTTCGTTGATTATGATCTCTAGCAGCTATTTGAATATCTACCCAGTTACGGTCATGCAGTATTTTTTTATGCTTATTTTTTTCTCTTTGTATTTGGTTTTTCAGTCTATTGATTTCTGCCTGTGTTGTTAGTGAAAAATTCAGATGTTGTGCTCGAATTAGTCTGTTGAGTTTTTTTGCAACAGGAAAGTTCCGATTTTTATTTTTATTAGTTGTTGTACTTTTCCCGTAAGTGGCTTGTTGAGTTTTATTTAAAAGTGTGTTTTTGAGGTTATTGATTATATATTCAAAATTTGTGATAGGATCATCTGAATGAATGGTAGTTAATAATTGAGTATGGGTGACTAGAGTTGTAATATTGTCCAAAGTAGAGGAGTTCCAAAAGATCCGCCTCTGGCTAATATTAATTTCAGTTGTGCTTTTCTGGAATGGTGCCTGTTTAGTGAGGGAGGTATATGCCATCCATAGAGTAGTTAGATGTAACAGTGCGTGGTCGCTTTCCTCTGTAAAGTAGACATTCAGATGTGTGACTGACTCCTTTTGATCCAATCCGCAAATTAGGTAATCGAGAATAGAAGGTGTTCCATTTCCCCGTCTGGTCTGTGATGCTGGTATATCGCCTTCAGTATTACCGTTAAGTATTATCCCGTTTATGCTTGGTAATAGAGATAAAAGCAACCTACCTCTTTTATCAGATTTATTACCCTCAGGAAATTTTGGAAATGGCATTGCCAATGATTCTTCTTTAGCTGAATTGGCCCATTTTCTGATTTCACTATTTGAAATTTTTCCATTCAGGTCGCCCATTATTAAAAATGGCATTTGGGTACGATCATCAAGGATATAGCTGATTGTGTCCATTATCTCGTCAAAAAGGACATCGTAGTTATTCCCTGGTGGAGCATAAATATTAAAAAGCAATATTGCTTTTCGAGGACCTGTGGATAGTGAACTCAAAGCCACCTTAATACACTGCAGGTTTTCACACTTTGTGTCAATGTTTTGTTGGTTCCATAGGTATTTTTCACTTAGGAGGATTGCCAATCCACCCCTTGCGTGGCCACGATTCGATTTCTTTGCGGGAATGTCGTAAACGTAATATCCTTTCTGACAGAAGGTTGTGATTGCCCAAGTTTCCTGGAGGACCAGGATATCAGGATGGTTTTTTATGGCATCGGTCATTTTGTTGGTAGTTTTCCCCGCCATATTCCATGATGTGATGCTCAAGCCATTACTAAACAGAATATTGCTGTTGGTTAATTATTTTGTTACTGTTAAGTGTCTCTGATATCCAATCCCAAGATTTTGGTGATTTTTCGACAATACTTCCTTCTGAATCTTTACTCCATACTGTCCTTTCTCCTTCGTTCACTTGGATTTTTAAAGTGTTATTACCCAGAGCGTATGGTACCGGCTCTTCCCAATTATTGAAGGATTTATACTGACGTTTACTTAGTGTAGAAGGGTTAAAAGGTCCGTTAAATCCTTTGTTGTGTTTAATATTCCTGGGTTCAGATCTTGCAATTACATCGTAACCGTTTTTGTGTAATGTTTCTTTCTCACTGAGAATTATCCCTGGGAGTACTGGAGACCAGAATAGTACCAACGCTAATTTGTTATTTTCTTTTTTCGGGAAAGTCACCAAATCTAACTCATTACTTGTGAGCAAATGCAGGGAAGGTATTTGTTGAAGAATGTTGACTATTCTCCCACGGTTCAGTGGCACGTTGTCAGTGGGGAAGAGTTCTTCAATTATGAGATATTTTGATGTTATTCCTTCCCCAAGTGTAGATTTACTGGTGTCTTTTTCTAATATTCCTTTAGTTATCAGCCCAGTTTTACAAAGTGGTGTGACCGGAAAGTATACATCTGCTTTTGGATTTAAAGGTTTCGCTTTCAATATAGTTTGGTTAAATGAGGATACCTCAGATTTTGTAGCATTAGAGTTTATGAAGACTTTTTTTTCCTCAGCAGTTATTGTCGGAGTTGTTTGTTTTTGGAATCTGAGTTTGCGCACCTTTTTTTTGTGAATTCTTCTTAATAACTTTCTTTTCCTTTTGTTCCCTTTTGCGCTTATGACTCCATCTATATCTGAGGATTCATCCTTGGGATCATTTTCTAGATCTTTTTGAGTGGTTATTACATGGGTATCACCAACCTGCTCGAGTTCATGTGAGACTGATTTATGCGTGGATTTCAAGAAGATGGGATACTGCATAGTGTTATTTTTTGGTTCTTCTTTGAAAAGTGTCTTGACTGAATAAGTTGTAGATAATGTGTTGTTCATTTTTGATTCCTTTGTTTTTATTTCCAGTTTTTCTACTTTAGATGTTTGTGTGCTTTTATCGAGTTTGTCAGGGGACTGTATTTTTGTAGTACAATTAGCCAATTGACCATCAAGGTTTAGCCTTTTGTCGTGTTCTTGTTGTTTTTTTATTGCATTTGATGAGTCGTTTTTCCTTTTTTCCTCAATGAGAAATTTCAGTATTCCAATTTGGACATCAAGGGTGTCGTCTGAGTTTGCTAGAATATGACCTAGATGGGTCAGAACTGATTCCAGTATTTCCTGCAAGATGAAAAGGGCTTTTGACGTAGGTGTTGCAGGAATTGTTGAATTTTGGTTTGGAAAAAAAGGATCGAGAAAAGACTCATGTACTGAGTAGTGATGAATTGATTTTCCTACAGAACTGATGTTTAAAATATTTTGAGTTAATGGTATTTCGGAGTTATTGTTTGGTGACTTTATGTTGTTACACAAAGAAGCTTCAAGGCAGGTTTGACTCCCTGAAGATTTTATCAACTTTAAGGGTGTAGAGTGAGATAACTCATGATCCATTTTATGTTTGTCCTCAGTTAGCAACTTTTCTATTTGGTTACCCTCGAAGTCTAAGGCGCTTGAGTTGTGTGCGCGCTGTTGGTTCGGAGACAAAGGAAGTTTTTCCTCCTTGTTTTCCATAAGGTCAGTGTTGTTTCCTGCTTCAGAGTTGGTTGAGAATATTTGATTATTCGGTGATAGAGCAGAAAAGTATTTTGTGATTGCAGAAGTACTAGATATTTTGTCGTGCTTCAATGCTTTCTCAGAGGATTTCCTAACCGCTTCCTCAATTCCCAAACGTTTCATATATATTGTGCGCGATCGTAGTTTTTTCAAGGCCATTGAAGTTACATGGATATCCGCTGATGAGAGAGAGGATTACTATAGCTCCACTAGGACAGGTTCAAAAGATTTCCTAGGAGACTTATTGAGAGAAAAGAAAGTGCCAGTTTAATAAATATGGAGATATCAGTAAAATTTCCCTGATCCTGTACCTTGATGGTATACTTAGAACCTCTGATTTATCTTGCCACGACCCTCACTAGGAATTTGATGTTAATCGCTTAGCGTTCCCTGGGGTCTGACGCGAATATGGGGTGGCCCGTCCCATCCTCAGTCATCCACGGACGGCCACAGACGGCCCGCCCTTTGCCCGGGCTTCGCCCCGAGCTTCGACCCGCGCGCGTCCCGCGATGCGCGTAACAGGACTTGTTTAAGTAATATTGGTGTATCTAATTGTTGGGGCATGGCACTGGGAGGGGGCGCGGCTCACGCGGGAAGAGGACCAGCTGGGAGGTGTTGTATGCTGGTCCTCGCAGTCCCGGGGCCGGCGCCTCTCTCTCCTCTGCGGCCACAAGGTGTCTCTAGCAGAATCCAGCGACGAGTTAGCAGGTAAACTGCTTCACAGGCTCCAGGGGAAAAACGAACAAAGCACAGCAGAGCAGATCAGGCTAGCAGCAGCATCAGTCTCACGAGCGGCTCCCGCGAAGCGGGGGCCGCGAGAAGTTATCGGACTGGCTGGGGGCGTGGCACTGGGAGGGGGCGCGGCTCACGTGGGAAGAGGACCAGCTGGGAGGTGTTGTATGCTGGTCCTCGCAGTCCCGGGGCCGGCGCCTCTCTCTCCTCTGCGGCCACAAGGTGTCTCTAGCAGAATCCAGCGACGAGTTAGCAGGTAAACTGCTTCACAGGCTCCAGGGGAAAAACGAACAAAGCACAGCAGAGCAGATCAGGCTAGCAGCAGCGTCAGTCTCACGAGCAAATGAATACATTTGGGTTTGATTTCTGGAACAATAATATTGAAACAAAAACTGTTTGGGGTACAAGAGATTGGCAAGTACAAGGTATAGAATCATTGTTTAGAGCCTGCATGATCCCAGAACAAATTATATTTTTGAACGACACTATTCAACAAACTACCTGTCTTGGCTTAGCCAAAATCAAAGATTTGAACAAACCATCTATTCCAAAGCCAACAGTGAACAGTAATAGCTCTATAGATGTTGAGATAGACGTAAACCATATATTAAACCAAAACAGAACACATCCTGAATGGAAAAAATGGTTGATCTGGCCCACAGATACAAATAACTGTCAAGACAGATTCCTGAACAAAATACAGGGGTTGACATTGACTAGGCCAGACTCTAGATATTCCCAAAGACAACATCCAGGGATAGTAACCACCTACAGCGTGGGCAAGCTCTGCCTTCAATGGCTACAGACGTCCACACTGGCTGAAATTAAGCAACACCTAACTTTACTTACAGAAGGTGCTGACTTGCGTGATTTCATTATGGGACCACGCAAACAGCGTCAAAAACGTTTCATAGCGGCCTCTATATATGCAGCTTATAACGAAGTCTGGAAAGTAACTCAAATTGAGACAGCAGAAAAAATACGGGAAATTGACCGTATAAATTTGGAAAAATCACTTTCTGTTGTGGACAATGGGTTAATGACTCTGTCCTCCAGAATATATTCACTGGACAGTATTGTATCTTCAGCAATCTATATAATATCGCAAGACTTACTGATGTTACAACACGGTCAGTCCCAATTGCTTTCTATTGTACAGCTTGGCTGGACGTTACAAAATCTGCGTTCTGGCTATGTGCCTTGGCATGTAATCAACACAACGTCATTATTTAATATCTTTAACCTTACTGATAAACAAATCAGTTTGGCACAGAAGGGTGCTGACTATACAATTCTGAGCATTGAAAAACTTGAGAGATTACCATTGACAATGTCAGAACGACCTGTCATTGAATGGATAATACATGGAATAATAAATATTCCGATAACTACTTTCCAGTTTCAATTCTGCCAAAAATATATACAGGCAGGCCAGTATGAAAGGTTGGGTAAAGGGTACATTAAGTCAATATGGAACTTGCCCTATACACACGAATGTGTCAGTAATAAAGGCCAGAAAGTGTTTCTCAGTGGTGATAATTGTGCAAGATCACTAAGCGGTACACTTCTGTGTCAGGGTATTAGCTTGCATGGAGCCTGTGAAGGGACTTCAAATAACCTTTCATGTTACCAGCTAGGCACACCTGCAACACGAATAGAACCATTCTTTAGGAGACTCTCAAACGGGAGTTACATTCTAATAGTAGATCGCAGATGTTGTAGTTTGCTGCCCGGAAAACCTTATCTCATAACCGTGACTAGGAAGGTCATGTGCTGTGAACGAGTATTGTTCCCTAACGATTCTCCAGACAGGGAGGCAAGGTTATGGCCAGATTTTTAAAATTGCTTCTATTCGAATTGATACTTTAAGCAGAATGAAGACTGTGCTCCTACAGACGCCGACCAGGCTAACGTCATCAAAAGAAACGTATGATCTCCAAGTTGCAAGGACAACGGCAGAGATTCATTCATTGTTATCACCTAATTCCCCCATACATTTCGCAGAAATACTGAACGAAATCTTAAATATTTCTGATACCAGTGGTGTCTTATGTGTATTTAAGACAGTGTTTTCAGGAGCTTTAACATCATTCAAAGCCATCCTGGGTATTTTTCCAGACTTTGTCCATTCAATTTTTGGCGGACTTCCTCTCCTTTTGGGACTAGTGGCAGGCTTCCTATTTTTGATCCTGTTATTTCGCTATGGCAAACCATGTCACAGACAAAACACCTGCGACAAGGGAAGAAATGATCCTAGCCATTGGCTACCGGGACCGCATAACTAAAGTCCTTGGACTAGCACGGCTTCGGGACCTGAACATGACTTGGTTTCTTTCATTTAGACCAATGTGGCAAAGTTGTGTTATGCCTGTATTAAGGTGCTTGCTATGCGGCGAAGAATGCGTGTTGGACACCTGTCTGGCACTACAATCGGATGTGCCAATGGACGCAGATACCTTGTTGGGTCCGGTAACGGATCATGCATTGTGCTGTCCCCAACGGCTACCAATCCTGATGACGGCATTCGTGGAGACTTCACCACTACGATTGAGGGGTAGTGAAGTACAAGATGAAAGCAGCATCGATCAGGTACGACCTTCAGTCAGCTATGCTGATCAAAACATCAATGGAGGCAATCATGCTCAGGCTCATGAATGCATGGTAACAACTTTTTCCGAGTTAGTGGAACTTACGCAAGAAGCTGTTGACAGTTTTTTAAACAGTCTAAATGAGATGATGTTTTCACCAGAGCAGCAGGAATAACTTTGAGCAGACTAGCACTTGGAGTTCCCTACATCCTGAATTTGGCCTTCAACTTTTTAAAAATAAGCGATATGAAAAATTTTCTCATCAGTTTGTTCAGACTACAAGAACCTTTTTCCCCAATTCCAAAATATTTACGATTTTTTGGGACACTTATCTTCTGCTTAAAGTAGACATTATTCTTAGAGAACTGAATTTCTATTTTAGGTAGTCACGAGACATTAGCTATCCCCTAGCACTCTTATACAAAACTTTATGATTGTGATGAAATGGTCTCGCACTTTTTTTCTGTATTAAGAATCCATTTCATGTGTGGTTTTCGCATTTATTCATGCTAAATTTAAAAAATGTGTTATATGTTTAGCATTATTAGACTGCTTGTGCATATAGTACATGTGATAGTACATGTGATTGTGTTTCGTATATTTTATAATTCCAATTTTCAGAATACATATGAATGTATTTTGGGGTGGTACGGTATACACAAACGCTACTGGTTTTACTATGCCTAGATTTGTAAATATGGACATAGTCTACGTGGAGTGGGTGTGATGTATTCCTATAGGTACTGGATCGATTCCCCTATTCCTAACCCTGGTTTGGTTAATAATTAACTAGCAGCCATCCAACGGTGCAAAAACCGTTATCTGATTAAGCCACACCACGGCGCAGAAGCGCGTTATCTGATTAGGTCATAACGCATGCCATCTAATTAGACAAGCGATATTCCTCCAGCCCCTGATAAGGCATACAGAGTTCTCAAAACAAATCAAACCCACAGCGACCTGGGAAATTCCCATAGCCATTGTTTTGATTTCACCTAGAACTTCAGTAAAAGAATGTGCGAACGAACCCGTTCATATGACATCCTTATTGACGTATATATGTCCATCCTTACGTCAATCTCGGCACCTTTCAGGTATAAATATTAAAGACATTGCCTTAAGCAAACACATGCGGTGGTGACGAGATTGGAGCAGCGAGACGTGCCGAGGAGCCCAGCAGAGAGCGAAGCCCACAGGCGCTGCCCCTCCTTCCTGACGCGCTGAGAACGAGACGCTGCCTTTCTCCTGCTGAGAAATCCAGCTCCGGCGCTTCCAAGCAGCCCTCGCAGGCAGCTGGAATATCAAGACCTGGGATAAGAGATACCAGCCCTCCACCATTCTAGATCTCAGGTACAGAACTGAATAACCCCTTGCAGAGAATTCTCGAGTCAGTCCCTTGGCAAAACAAACTTAACTTAAACTGCTACTTATCTACTCCCGCCCACGTATTAGGCTTAGGTCAGGTACACTGGGGTAGGCGTGGTTAGAAGCACCAGTTGAGTACAATTAGTCAAATGTATATATGTATGTATCTATTTTATCCATTTTAAAGTATCATATGGCTCAGAAACCATATCAATGCTTTTACAGTATTATTTTATAATTCTGTCTTTACTGTATGCACTTTACTTAACTACAAGTATTGCAATAATAGCGATTCATTTCTCTTGTATGAGAAAAGAGACTGATCAATAAATAACATCTTTTATTGAACACACCCGTCTCTTCCTTTTCTCTACAATCTGGTGAAACTAAGAATGCACTGAACTGACTGAGTAAAATAAGTTGTCTTTTGTTTTCACACGACTCTAGAGATACACTCTTGATTAGGGGAGAGCAAAGTTGTCATGTTCTATGGTTGTCAGAAACTAAATCCCTTCTTGTCTATCCAGGGAGGTTAAAATCCTCCTTGCCTATTCGAGAAAGTTTCTAGTGAACTCTGAGCTAGCTGGCAAACACAAAACTTTAAGTCTAATATCGTCGGTAGAAGACCTAGTTAATCTCTGCCCTAGGTCTATACTATTGAAGATATTATTCCAATGCGCAGAGCCTATTGGGATAATAGGACCTACACTACAGCCATAGGAGCATTGTTGGGCAGGAAGTACCTCCTCACTTTTTAAGTACGGCATAGCCGAAGTCAGGGCACCTGGACCACCTCAATCATGTGAGTATCACCGCCATATTGCTGATAATTATGTGTCCTTTTTACCCCCCACAGAGTGCTATTAAGCACAAACGCTGACGCAGGCTCATGATGTGGTTCTGTTCATTCTAACAAGTATGCATCTTTTCTCAATACCTTTATTTCCCTCACTAGTTTTGTGCGCATTTCTGTTTTAAATAGGGGATGACAACAACAACCACTGTGAATTTTTGTTGAGAGTGTGTTTTATCTTAAATGTTGTGTTTGTTCTGTATGTGTCTTTTTTTTCAGTGCACTACACAGATAATGATAGATTAACACATTTCTAGTGACTCTGTGTGACCTTCACCTTTGCAGGTTAAGAATTCGTCATTTTTTTAACTTTCTATGTGCACCCTTCTACTCTTTTTCAGTTTGTCACCGAAGGCAGCACTTATTTTCAGGCCATTTCGACCATAATAGGCACATTTGGCACCTTGATACACATAATATTACTTGTGTAGAGACAGCATAAGTCTGTCACATGTGAGTAGGGTAGAGATCTGTGCACCCGTCCTGAAGAAGAAGCTTTACGCTTCGAAACATGTCGACGCATACAGGAGGTTGTGTACATTAAATACACTTACAACTTCCACCACGCCCCTTTTAACAATACCAGCACGGAGGTATATTAAAATTGGTTTAGTCCTCACATGCCAGGTATTTTTTAACACTCACTTCACCATTCACTTCTGACCCCACCACTCACCAACCTGACACACCACATATAGTGAAATACATCAGTTCTCCTGCGTATCCGTTGGTTAGTAGCACACCGCGTTCCGTAGAGGGTCGCAAAGACCCCTATGATGAAGCATGACACCAAGGGCCCTTTTGGTGTGTGAGGGGTATTTAAAAAACTCTAAGCGCTTCCCACCATTGTAGGAAACACTCGCCATTACAAAAACCTGCTATTTTCATTCCTTTCTCGCCTAACATACATGTGGGTGGATTCTCTATGTTCTTTAACTGTATTTGGGGAGAATGAATCTGCTGTATGTGGACACACTCTCTCCGCTCCCTCCTTTTGTTTTGTATGGTACATTGTTCATGCAGCCAGCTTGGAGCCAGGGCAGAGGAGACAGGACACATCAAACACTTCAAAAGGAATTCTCTTGGAACTTCTACTTCAACCAAGCATTGGCATAGCCAATAGGTCTCGCCTTTGGGACCTGGTGCATAACTAAATACTTATAAGGTCCCAAATGCGCGACCTAGCGGCTATGCCAATGCTTGTTTTTCTTTTGTTATTGGCATTTTGTTCCTAATGTTTTATTTTGTTGTGTCGTGTTTTATCTTCTTTTTTATGGTTTATGCCGAAATAAATAAAGACTATGTTTGATGAGATTGTCAGGTTGCATTTTCAGTATAGAATGGTAGGATTAATTGTTTTCTGTACAGCTCACTCTATGAACTGGAGTATTACCTCTCTGTGCCACAGCTTACAAAAATAGTGGTAAGTGTCACATGCAATTCAGCACCGGTTCGAGCTATCCCATTAAGCTGAAACGTGTGATCCTCGGCGCCACAGACTGCACTTTTCATTTAAAGGGGAAAACTGGGAATGGCGCACAGTTTAGAGCAAAGAGGTGATTCTGCTGCAATCACACTTTTGATATTCCTGTCAGAGCGCCACTTCCTCGGAGACTGTACGTTGCTCTATGGGCCCACCTCTCGTTATCTCCAATTCAGGATGATATTACAGCACTGAACGTTAGAGTGACCAAGTCCGGGGGAAGGGTTTGAGCAAGGGAACAACTGGGAGGGAGACCTGTAAAACAAATAGATAAACATACAAACAATAACAATCAGTATAAATAATTCTCAGGTACCAGACTCTGCTACGGGGAGTCTTATTGCTAATGAGTCTCTACTTTATCACGATCCCGTGATACAAGTTATACAGAAAATACACTTCCAGGGAATGTGTTACAATCAGACATTCCTAACAGTAAAGTTCAATAATATACAGAGCATATACTCATAATTATGACACAGTACACAAATGAGCCCCTGTGCAAGCTTGGCCAAGCGCTTGAAACATCAACATACCAAACGTACCAAAGGGCCAATCCAAACGTTCCACATACACTATGCCAAATGAACCCAGAGCACTAGTCCTTATGTACACCAACTCAATATGCAAAAATGAGCCAGAGCTCTAAAACGTAATGCTGGACCTAATGCTCAACAACACAATGTTTTAATGAATTCCAAAACGCGCAATCAACAGTGTGAGTGTAATCATACAATAGTCAAAATAAACTCCAGAGCGCACAGTTGTATTCTTGCCAAAATGTGATTTGCAAAATGAACTCCAAAGCACACGATAGTGTGCTGCCAAAACACTGAATGCAGCAAATGAGCTCCAAAGCGCACCGAATCCCAACAAGGAATTTAAGTTACTCTGTTGCCTTCAAACAACAGAGGCTTACCTGCAGGCTCAAAATAAATTGGAAAGAACTCACAAGTCAGCAGAAGAGAGAGAGGCTGCTTCCACACAGGATCAAGAATAGTGAGCCACGCCCAAAATGTCTGGCTCCTTTTATAGGCAGACCACACCCATAGGCAACCACACCCAAAGTGACTGCTGCGTGGAGATTCTGGGATATGACCACACTCATAGGCAACTACACCCAAAGTGACTGCTGTGTGAGGATTCTGGGATATGTAGTCCCCTATAGTTACATCCAGCAGGGAAAAAGGAGAACATATAAAGAAAAATGAGCAATGAAAGGGAAATACAAAGAAAATATAATGCAATGTTTATTGTACATTTACAGGACATAGCAGCCACCATTTAGCAACAGGAAAATGTAGTTTCCCACATTGTACCACAGTGGGGGTGGGCCCTAGAACGCGCGCCACAGAGGCAACGCTAACAGTACTCCCCCTCACAAGCGCGTTCAAGGGCCCGGCTTTGAAGGATGGAGGAGATGAAAGCGTCGAAGAAGACGAGGTGCATGCACATCCCGAGCAGGCACCCAAGAGTCATTTTCTGGACCATAACCTTTCCAGGATACTAAATACCACACAGAGTTGTTTCGACGTTTAGCATCTAGGATGGCTTTTACTTCATACTCCCAGTCTCCGCGAACCAACAGCGGGGAAGGACAAGGGCGACAGTGCTGAGGGGCCTTCTTTAACAAGGAAGTGTGAAATACAGGGTGAATACGTAAAGTGTGTGGTAAGGCCAACTTTTAAGTGACCGGATTCACCTGTTTAATCACAGGATAAGGGCCTATGAACTTAGGATGGAACATGTGCTTATGTTTGAAGGCAAGATGTTTGGTGGTTAGCCAGACCTTCTCACCTGGTTGATGTATTGGACCAAGACAATGACGTTTGTCATATTGCTGTTTATATTTTGTCTTGGCTTTCTCCAGATGTCTATATATTTGTGATTAAGTTTGTTGAATGTCCTGCAACGTAGTCTGTATGGCAGGAGTACTGTTCAATGTAGTAGGTATGGTGATCAGCAAGGTATGTGGATGATGACCATATAGACCAAAAAAAGAGTAGTACCTGTGGATGAATGATAAGCATTATTATAGGCTAATTCCGCTAACCAAAGAAGATTCACCCAAGAGTTGACTGCTTCATCAGCATAGCAATGGAGATATTGTTTTAGCGTCTGATTCAAGCGCTCCGTTTGACCATCAGTTTGTGGGTGATGACTTGTGGACAATGTGGATGAAACTTTAAGTGCCTTACACCAGGTCTGCCAAAATTGGGAGGTGAACTGTGATCCCCTATTGGAAAGGATGATTTTTGGAAGTCCATGTAAATGTACCACATGTTGCAACAAAAGGGTCGCTAATTGGCCAGACGTAGGTAAACCTGGTCAAGCGATGACATGTGCGTATTTTGTTAGACTATCCACTACAACCAGAATGACTGTACCACGTTGCACCTTTGGGAGACCAACAATGAAATCGAGAGTGATATGTTCCCATGGTTTCGTGGGAGTCTGAAGTGGTTGCAGTAGCCCTCTAGGTCTTGAGTGATCTACTTTATTTCTAGCACATGTATCACAGGCAGTCACTAGAGTTTTGATGTCCTTGCCAAGAGTAGACCACCAAAAGTATCTCTTTACCAACTCCACAGTTTTTGGAACTCCGGGTTGTCTGGCAACAGGATTATCATAAAACCATTGAAAAACCTTTTTCTGTAATTTTAGGGTGGGAATGTATAAACAATCATCATGTAAAGGTAATCCCTGTTTGATTGCACGCTTGGGGTTATCCTTAAGCCATTTTTGCCACTCTGTTATCTTAAAAGCATCTCAAACCTGATCAAAAAATAGTTTTGTTTCTGTCACACAAATCACCTTTGAGGGCGTTATAATGGCTTGAGGAGGTCCAGTATTGGGCACAAGCAAAGAGTCTTGTCGTGAGAGGGCATCAGCTTTTCGGTTGTCAGATCCAGGTCTAAAAGTTACTACAAGATCAAACTCTACAAAAAAGAGCATCCACCGCAATTCCCTAGGTGTAAGAAGCCTTCCTGAACTCATCAATTGCAGATTACGATGGTCTGTGAAAACAGGTATTGTATGTCTTGCCCCTTTCAAATAGTGACTCCACTCTTTAAAAGCGTCTTGTATTGCTAATAATTATTTTTCAACAATGACATAATTTTGTTCACTGTCATTTAACTTGCGAGACATGCATGCTATGGGATGTAATTATTAGGATTTCTTTGAGAAAGTACTGCTCCTACAGCAATATCGGGGGTGTCCGCCTCTACAATGAATGGTTGTTCCATATTTGGATGTGTCAGAACAGGAGCTGACGTAAAACCCTTTTTAAGAGTGGCAAAGGCTGTGTCTGCTTCTTTTGACCAGTGAAACACCTCTTTCTTTCTTAGTAGTTTTGTGATAGGTGCCACAGTATTGGAAAATTGGTCAATAAAACTTCGGTACAAATTGGCGAAACCAAGGAAACATTGTACATCTTTTACTGAAGTAGGTGTAGGCCAGTCTGTAACTGCTTTAATTTTGCAAAAATGAACCAGAGCTCTAAATGGTAATGCTGGACCACATGATCAACAACACAATGTTTTAATGAATTTCAAAACGCGCATTCAATAGTGTGAGTGTATTCATAAAATAGTCAAAATAAACTCCAGAGCGCACAGTTGTATTCTTGCCAAAATGTAGTTTGCAAAATGAACTCCAAAGCGCACGATAGTATGCTGCCAAAACACTGAATGCAGCAAATGAGCTCCAAAGCGCACCGAATCGCAACAAGGAAATTAAGTAACTATGTTGCCTTCAAACAGCAGAGGCTTACCTGCAGGCTCAAAGTAAATTTGAAAGAACTCACAAGTCGGCAGAAGAGAGAGAGGCTGCTTCCTCACAGGATCCAGAAAAGTGAGCCACACCCAATAGGTGTGGCTCCTTTTATAGGCAGACCACACACTTAGGCAACCACACCCAAAGTGACTGCTGTGTGGGGATTCTGGGATATGACCACACCCATAGGCAACCACATCCAAAGTGACTGCTATGTGGGGATTCTGGGATATGTAGTCCCCTATAGTTACATTCAACATGGAAAAAGGAGAACATATAAAGGAAAATGAACAATGAAAGGGAAATACAAAGAAAACATATTGCAATGTTTAATGTGCATTTACAGGACACCGCTCTGTTCATGCTTGGTCAGTGTCACACATGAGCAACCAATGTACTGATCTCAAACAGCACCTCATCACCGAACTTGTAATACTCTGCCAGGACGGTAACTCCAAGCAGGAAAGCATGTCTACTCGATTCCCACATCTGTATTTATTTTAACGAACTGTAAGAAGCCTGCGGGGAAAAGTTGTGTGTGAAAAAGAGCCAGTTATATATCCTGCCTAAGCTGTTAAGAGGGGTTCCCTTGCGGCTGCTAGTTTAACTACGCAAAATAGTAAACAAGCCTCGCACTGAAAGTTAAAAAAACAAAAGTGAAAGTGTTTCCCTTGCGGGAACGAGCAGCACCAGGAGCAGCAATTCAAGCACGCTCCCGCAAAGGAATCGCCAAACATGCATGCGTTGCCATTGAAGGCAATGCAATGCGTGCACGTTTTTGGGACAAAAACCGAAGCGATTGCTACAAGTCTTTTTCCTAAGCAGTGCATGCGAGCTGCGTAGGCAAGACCTAAAAAGGCATCAGGTATCAAAATTAGGACCCTCATTCTGCAGTTCCTTTTCTGGAACTGCAGAAAGTCTCTTAGAGGGCTTCCTGCTGCTGTGGCCTGCTGTGTGCCTCAGAAGACAGCTTTGCTGCACTAGGAAGGACTGCTTTGCTACCTGCAGTCTGATTTGAACCCTCAGAGGCCTGTCCTGCTGTTTAATCCCTGTTCAGCGTCTTAAACCCAGGACTCCTAGAGTGGCAGTAAGGGCTAGTTGGCTGGCCTCCTGATCAGAGCCTCTGGTATAGAAAAGGCTGGAACCATTTTCACCCTCGCCTAGACCCAGCCTGAGTGAGCTCCAAAGCTCCAAGTGGTGCCTCCCCAGTCCTGGATCCTTGCGCTGGTGCTAACTTTGCCCAGTCATCCGAAATCCTAAACATGGCACTTGGAACATTTTTGGCTGAAAACTGACCAGACTACCAAGAGCAGAATTGGACCTTCCTGCTCATCTATCCGCCCAAGGTGCATCGCCAGCGGCTCCCTGAAGAAGATGCCTCTTTCTTGGACACTGCATGCAGCCTTGCAACGCTGAACTTCTGCTTTCTCAGAAACTTTTTCTTTGAATTTCTTCTAAGTCCGACGTAAGTAACAATTGGGCCCAATCATCTTTTGTATCTGACTTGTGTTCCATTGTGCTGGGACATATTTTTCTACTTTGACCTGGCCTTGCGCGACACATGGTGCCAATTAGTGCTTTGATGTTTTAGGCACTCGTTTTTACCTTAAACTTTAAAAATGCATAACTTTGGTTCTACTGATTAAATTTTTGTCATTTTGGTGTCAAATAAGTTATTAAAATTACTCTATTCATCTAAACTGGTAGGGGATTTTTCTTGTGTTTTTGTGTTTTCACTTATTATTGTTTGTGTGTTGCATAAATACTTACGCATTGCCTCTAAATTAAGCCTATCTGCTTTTGTGCCAAGCTACCAGTAGATTAATCACAGATTAATTTGGTGAATTTAGTGAATGGGTACTCACAAACATGTTTCCAAGGGCCACAAAGTTTGCTTTGTGATTTGACCGAAGTACGCATTGATACTAATATTGTGGCAGTCATGAAGGGGACATTTATGGGATAAGGACTGTGGCAGTATGGTGGGTGAAGGGCAAGCAAAGCATATACATCTAGTGTCTGTATTTCACAATATGAAAACAGAAAACCTGGGATTAATCCCGGCATCCCACTCTACCAAACTCAGTGAACCTAGGCAATTGCTTTATTTTTCTTTCCCTCCTTTTTCTTCATCATCATATATAAAAGAACCTCAAAATGTATGACTTCAGGATCTGCACTGTACAAAACATTATCCTGTATTCGATTTAATAAACTATAATGTTGTTCATCTATAATGGGCACCCAAACCACCCAAAGAGCGCACATAAGAATTGACTTGCCTCTTAGTTCATCATTGGCATTGTTTTCAGGGTGTGGGAAGAATAAATGTTTCTGAATTTATTTTTGAAAACAATCACTTAAAAACAAAATACTTCTCAACACATTGACATAATCTGATGTACTAAGGTGACATGATTCTGCATGTTAGTAAAATACAGTTTTTTAGTATTGAGGAGATCTTATATTTTTACACTTTTCCTCTAACATGTCTTTAAAATGAAGGTGTTCCTAAAGTTAAGCTGTGCAGGTTAAGCTAGTTACTTCCTTTCTTTAACTTCAATGACCGTTCAAATAAAGGCTTGACTGTTTATTCAACATTTATTTTACCTGTTATGTCTATTAAATGAATTGATTATATTTTGCACAAGCACTCAAAGAGATATACAGTACAAACCATTAAAACTGCATCTGGCATCACACAAGGATCTCCATTGTTCTGTCTCATTTGTATCATTTACATTTGATTGAACTCATAAGATCAAAGGGTATGACAGATTTTCACAACTATTTCGATGACACACAACTATTTCTCAACTACATGGTACTGGTAATGTCCCACTAAAGTGAACAGCATTTGTATTTAGAAGTGTGAGTCTGATGTATTAATACTAAAACAGCCTTGATGAGTGTTGATAAAATAACATTAGAAGTATGGTAGAGAAATTAATATATGATAATGTAGTATTGATATGATACGTTCTTTAGGACATTTTACATAGGCAGCCTATAAACTGTCTGTCACAGTGACATACTAACCCCACCCCTAACTCCCTGCTTAGGATCCCTCATAACCACAACATGCCCTGCAAGATGAGTTAGGAGTTCCCAGAATAACATTTTGTCTGTTACATAACTGCTTGGAATGCATGCTGTTCATTATAGGGCATTGGTGAAGTAAGTAAACCCTAAAGCTATTTTTATATATATATATAAAAACGAATGTATGTCTGTCTGTTTGTCCTTTATGCATTACTACACCATTCATCCGATCGCCAGGAAACTTTGGGAAGTTGTTGAGTACACTCCCGCGAAGGTTTCTGGTATAAAAAATGTTTAAATATCGGCCCAGAGGGCCCTTATAATCTTTCGAATACTTATGTACGCACCAGACGGAAAAACAAAAAAGCATGTATCCACAAGCACTCAAATAAATAAATAGAATTATAACACCATTCATCCGATCGCCAGGAAACTTTGGGAAGTTGTTAAGGACACTCCCGCGAAAGTTTCTGCCATAAAAATTGTTTAAATATCGGCCGCCCAGGGCCCTCATAATCTTTCGAATACTGATGTACGCACCAGACGGAAAAACTAAAAATCGTGTATCCACAAGCACTCGAATAAATAAATAGAATTAAAACGACACTTTGAAATGTTTTCCATATTAAAATTAATAAGTTTCAATAAAAATGACACAATGTAAATTGAATATTATCATAACGAGTTTTTGAATTTCCTTTCTTCGGAGATCGCAGCAACGCGCAGCGGGTAAGCTAGTTCAGAATACATTGTCCTTGGTAAAGGACAAGAGAGGCTGCAACACCCTTATTCAATGCCCCTTACCTTGAGATCTTAAGCCTTTTTCCTCGTTGTTTAGGTCTCGATCTGCCAATGTGCAAGCGCATTGCAGCTCGAGACATATAGAGGTGGAACAGGAAAGCTGATCAAGGGGCTTTGGCAGGCGGATTACGCACAGTGCATGTGCCCGTGCACGCGCTTGCCATTTGCTTCCCAAGCTGCCTTGCATCATCGCATCAGACCCGCCACAGCAATGCCGATAGCTTCAGATTTCCGAAGACTTTTTTTTTTGTTGACTCGACGTGCCGTCCCGCACCACCTCCTGCTGCGTTTTCTGCTAGTCGGCGCCCGTTGACATTCGGTTTAAATGAGATGGTTTTACAGGAGGGCATCATGCCTGTGCTTGAAGACACTCATGGTCAGGAATGATGCAACGATATATTCACAGCGTGATAAAGGGTTTACATTTTATGGCGTTACACACATTAAAAATTCTTTTGCATGTCCTATGTGAAAGCTGCAGCATTTCTCTTTGGTCAGTATTTGACACTTAATGAACACTGTTTTTACGTCAAGAATCCACTTGATAACATTGCACACATGTTTTGTATTTTAAATTCGTTTTCTCTAGCTGCATTCCTCGCAAACAGCATGCACGCATTTAAAACTAGTTATTAAACTATATTTCTTGAGAAATAATATTGTGTAAGAGAACACGCCTGGTTCATACATGTTTTTTTATTCCCCATCATCATCGCATCAGACCCGCCCCATCCTGACAGTGCAGAATCAACTGTTGCGTGTCTTATCTTGCACTCTTTCTGCCGGCAGTAATTGTCAGTGAAACTATCAGATTTTTTTCCAGCGTTGCCTTCTTGACGCTACTGAGTCAGAATTGCATTTGGACCTGCGATTGCGTTATGTGAAAGTTGTCCTGTAAGTCCATGTTTAGCCTAGCAGTGTACTTTTGTTGCAAGATGAGTTTGCATGTTATAGAGACTGCGTGTGACTCTCCTGATGGATGGCCGACAAAAACTGCCAGTCACTCGTATTGATTGCAGCTCCTGTGATGTGTGATTTCTCACACCCTAGATTGTTTTCTCACCCCTTGGATACATATGCGCATTTTGAAACCGTCTGCATTTGTGTTACCAAAAGGCTCCACCGACGGAAAACTAATGAAGAGGTGCGAGAGTTTGGCCAAGTGGTTGGGATGCCCGGGTTTCAGCAGCATTGTGTCACGAGCTCACAGGCATGTTGGAAAACAAACACACTTGGGATGGAATTCGTTAAATGCATGTGCCTTCTTCCCAGGCAGCGGTTTGTCTCTGGCCTCAGAATGTCATGTTACATGTGTTTGTTTGCATAATCCGGAGGTAGCAGTTGTGCCTTCTTCCGAGGCAGGCTGCCTCCTGGGTTATAATTCTACCCTGTGCATAAAACGAGCAGTTTTAATGTCAGGTTGTATCCTCGCCAGGCTTATTGCGCGTGCACCACAAACCCGACGTCTGCCCACGATGCCTGCCTGCATCACTCAATGCCACAGCATCACTCAACACCACAGCATCACTCAACGCCACAGCATCACTCAACGCAACAGCATCACTCAGCGCAACAGCATCACTCAGCGCAACTGAATGCCACAGCACCCATCAACGCCACAGCACCACTCTATGCCACAGCTCCACTCTATGCCACAGCACCATTCAACGCCACAGCACCACTCAGCGCACAGCATCCCTCATTGCCACAGCATTACTCAACGCCACAACACCACTCAACGCCACAACACCACTCAACACCACAGCACCCCTCAATGCCACAGCATTACTCAACGCCACAGCATTACTCAACACCACAGCATCACTCAATGCCACAGCATCAGTCAACACCACACCATCACTCAGCACCACTCAACACCACAGCACCACTCAATGCCACAGCACCACTCAACACCACAGCACCACTCAACACCACAGCACCACTCAACACCACAGCACCACTTAACACCACAGCACCACTCAATGCCACAGCATCACTCAATGCCACAGCATCACTCAGCGCCACAGAATCACTCAGCACCACTGAATGCCACAGCACCCCTCAACGCCACAGCACTACTCAATGCCACAACACCACTCAACACCCCAGCATCATTCAATGCCACAGCATCATTCAATGCCACAGCATCACTCAACACCACAGCATCACTCAGCGCCACAGCATCACTCAGCGCCACAGAATCAGTCAGCACTACTAAATGCCACAGCACCCCTCTATGCCACAGCACCACTCTATGCCACAGCACCACTCTATGCCACAGCACCACTCAACGCCACAGCACCTCTCAGCGCACAGCATTCCTCAACGCCACAGCATCACTCAACGCCACATCATTACTCAATGCCACAGCATCACTCAATGCCACAGCATCACTCAATGCCACAGCATTACTCAACGCCACAGCATTACTCAACGCCACAGCATTACTCAACACCACAGCATCACTCAATGCCACAGCATCACTCAACGCCACAGCATCACTCAGCACCACTCAACGCCACAGCACCACTCAACGCCAGAGCACCACTCAACGCCACAGCACCACTTAACACCACAGCACCATTCAACACCACAGCACCACTCAACACCACAGCACCACTCCACAGCACCACTCAATGCCACAGCATCACTCAATGCCACAGCATCACTAAGCGCCACAGAATCACTCAGCACCACTGAATGGCACAGCACCCCTCAATGCCACAGCACCACTCAATGCCACAGCACCACTCAACGCCACAACATCATTCAATGCCACAGCATCACTCAGCGCCACAGAATCACTCAGCACCACTGAATGCCACAGCACCCCTCAATGCCACAGCACCACTCAATGCCACAGCACCACTCAACGCCACAGCACCACTCAGTGCACAGCATCCCTCAATGCCACAGCATCACTCAACGTCACAGCATTACTCAATGCCACAGCATCACTCAATGCCACAGCATCACTCAATGCCAGAGCATCACACAGCATCACTCAACGCCACAGCACCACTGAATGCCACAGCATCACTCTTCACCACTGAATGCCACAGCGTCCCTCAGCACCACTGAATGCCACAGCATCAATCAGCACCACTGAACGCCAAAGCATCACTCAGCACCACTGAAGGCCACAGAATCACTCAGCACCACTGAAGGCCACAGCATCACTCAGCACCACTGAAGGCCACAGCATCACTCTGTGCAACCATTCAACAACAACTGGTTCTAATATGTTCTGTCAATGTGTCAAGCTTGATTACAAATGTCACAAAAAAGATGTAAATATTTCACTGCTGTTCTTGGATTTTCATCACAATAAAATACACTGAACAAATCTTCCCAAAAGTTATTCACAAAAGTTTAAGCTATTGACATTATAAATTTCAATAACTTAGTATTAATTATTAAAAACAATAAAAGCCATTGTTATTTGTAATATTAATACATCTAAGTCATGTAAATACAACACACATTGCATTACAAATGCTATAGGTGTCACGTTTGCGAAAGTTAAAACTATTGACATTGTAAATGACAAAGCTATTGATTTTGCAATTTTCAAAACCAACACATAAATAAAATATTTGTCATTTACAATACCAATAGCTCAAACTTTCCTAATGCGAGACCTATTGCATTGCAAATGCTTGTTTTCCTAATCATTGCACAGGAAATCACATATTGTAAGGTGTTGCGAAGCAGCAGAGGAAGAGGATCCTGCAGTCCCTGTTACTATGCTGTAAAGAGGACACAACAAAGTAATATAGGATATGCAAGATGGCGCCCGTGCGGCAGTGAAGGCACAGAGCTCCGCCACACCGTATTTAGCGGTTCCCGGGGGAATACCTGTCCCAAATCTATAGCAGCGGCTGTGGATGGTGAGCGGAGCTGGCTGCAGGCATCCGGGGGCTTCGGCAGTTCCTGCTGGGGCCCGTTATGAGCTCCGACAGATGATGCACGGCTGGAGAGGCAACAAGATGGTGGCCAACTGAACATCTGAATCGCGACGACCGGGTGACTGCCCGCATGGCTCCGGAGGGGTTCTCTGCAGTAAATGGAGCCGGCAGAGGCGGCCCCCACTTTCCAGAGCACGTCAGACACAGCACTCCAGCAGCCCCGCAAAGGGTAAGAATCCGGTTGGCACAAAGAGAGACACAAACATGGATGGGGTGAAAGTCGAAGGCAAGGCGCAACCATCGGATAGCAGTGAGAGACGGCCCACCGATACTGGCAGTTGACACCGACTGGAGGACTCGGAGATCCCAAGTGGACCTCGCCTGCCATTTTGGGAAACATTGAAAGATTCAACGGCGGTGAGTGGGTGGTACCGCGAGATACCTGAATGGCCCATAGCGAGCTCCGGAGGTGGACTGGACTTCCCCTATAAGCAAAGGGCCCATCTCCATCACAGGAGAAATAAAGATCCCTGGCTGCGCCTGACTCCAACATGGCACCCATGTTGCGGTAGCGACGGGACGGACAGTGTCGACCCATTCTAGCTGGTGACCTACCCCCTGGACCACCAGGGAGTCTCAGGATTGCCCAAAGACACACTCCTGGGAGCTGGATTATCTCTAACAACAAGGGGCATGAGCATCAAACCGCGCCTGACCCTAACATGGCTGCCACTTGTGAAGTGGGAAGCCTCGTGGCTAAATCTAATCGATCCCACAAGGTCCTGGGCCACCTATCCTCTGGAAAAGGAGCTAAAAGGTGCGACTGGGAGGTTCTGGAACCACTGGAGGATCCTTGAGATCACACAGAAGTCAGGGACTGCATCTATGCCACACTAACCTTTTTGCCAGCTTTGTTGTGGCGAGGCTGGAGGCGATAGCGGAGGCAAGATGGAGCCGTAGCCGCTCTTCAGATGGTTTCCCTGAACCAACGCAGGAAGCATTGCTATCGAAAGCATATCAACCCCACAGTAAGTCTTAGCTTCCCAGTAATTCCGGGATGGGTGCTGCCAATTGATCTTTGACGATGCCCCCCTGACTGAAACCCTGGACATTATACACACCTCGGAGCCGGATCAACATGGCCCATGCCCGGTCGAACTTTGATGGAACTTTTCTATGGACCTTAGACGATGCCCCCTGGGCGGATACCAAAAATGGTTGTACTCACCTCGGTGCACGAGCAACCTTGGCCGATGCCCGGTGAAGCTGTCATATGCAGCTATAGAGATGTCTGGCCCTGGTTTCTCCGCCTCAGCCGTCACCTACCCAGCTGGTCATCTGACATGGTCTTCATCATTTCAACGCTGTGCTTCCTTCACTCCCACTCCTCCCTCCGTGATTCTTTGATTTAATTGATGTAACTATGTAACCTGTAACTCGCTGATCCTCATGTAAAGCGCTCTTATACCTCCGGGTCTAGCCAGCACTATATAAAACTTCTCAAATAAATAAATAGGTCCCAGCTCTTAATCTGACCCCCCAAGGAGACTACAGACAGTGACACACATACGTGATTTGGTGTCCATGTTTTCCTGCTCAGTGATATGCCACATTGCCTACACTAAGAAATAATCATTAACAAAGCATTGCCAATTCTTTCGGGCACCACTGTTGGCTTTCTCAATGCATTTAAAATTATGCCAGCCTTGGCAGAGCCAATAGCGACACCCAGCCTTTTTGGAAGTGTATTTTCTTCCTAGGATGGCCATCCGAGGAGATCTTCAAAGTATAGAGAATATTGTGCAGCCATTTAGAGAAAAATAAATTGCATACTTTTAAGTTGGTCATGCATTAGGGCAGCCATCTTGAAAGTATGAAAAATGCACTTCCAAGATGACCTGTTTCATTTGCTGACATTGCAAATGCTAGTGCCAAAACATCCAGCATTGGCAAAGCCAACAGCGATTAGCGGTGGTCAGCGAGAGGGGTAAAGTGGGGGAAAGAGCGAAAGGGAGGTGAGGGTAGACTGAAGCAGTGGAAGAGAGAGGGAGTATGACACTGAGTCACTTTAGTGCACGATGTTGGAGAGAATCCAAAACAAGATGTCTGCAGGATGGGGAAAGAGAGACTGAGAGAAGGAGCATGAGGCCATGCTCCACTGAGAAAGAGAGAGATAAGGAAAAGAGAGAGAGCGAGGGAAATGATTGGGACAAGCATTCCATGGAGTGTTGACATACAAATAATGACCAAAAAAATACTTTCCTGATGTCAACAGTGGGAGTATACAGTCAACCACTCAAACACAAGGGTGAAATCTAGAATTCACAGGGGTGAAAGAAATACAAGATCAGGGAGGAAAGAAATAAAACCAGAGTTTGGAATGCCATCCAATCATGAGCAGGGGGCTAACCCTAGGCCCACTCTAAGTGATACTGTATTCAATGCTGTCTGTAGCCAGACACAGCAGCTGTCTGTTGCGAGACTGCATACAACACACACACACATTCAGTCCGAGAACTGCCTGCTTGTGTCTGAATATCAAGATTGACTCTCTTGCACTTTGCACCTTCCTTTAAGCGTCTGGATCATGTTTCATGTTATAGTGTCATATGGAGGCGCTGCTGTGAATCAGGATGAACTATCTATCAATCACCCCAAAGCCTGCTGCTTGATGCTTTTCTTTTTCACGCATACACGTGTTTCCCGCGTGCACATTTTCACCTGCCCGAGGATAAAGATGTCTTAATAAAAGATAACAATTTGCACTTTTAAGAATAGCTGCTGAATGAATTAGTGGAACTTTATGTGTTTCTGCTCGGGTGCTTGGCAAATCTGTCACTAAGAAGGTTTAATTATTGGTAGACGGATACAGCAGTGTACAATCGCAGTCACTTTGATCAGGTTTTTCCTTGGCCCACATGAGTGGAATGCGCTACCCATGCCCCCTCTTCTGCACTTCCACTTTAAAGAACACGCCATTTTTCCAAGGAAGGCTGTGGAGCGTGGCAAATCGCAAGGCCCCCTGAAACCAATGACATTTCCATATTTTAATCCAGCCCCATAGGACCCCATTCAGTGAGTGTTTTCTACACATTATGCCCGAGGCAAAGGCTCTCGTGAATAGGACGGCTTAATTGCCAGGATGTGGGAGGTCTTTGGAGGAAGGTGTTTATTTACGCAGTGCAGTGTAATTGTTTAATGTATAAAAACACGTTAAGCTTAGGTAAAATCTCTCCGTGAATGCTTGAAGGGAATTTACATTTTAACAATTCCAGGGAACAAATTAGTACCCATGAATATTGGAGAAAATAACCCTTTTTCTTGGGGAAGGTCTGCGACTGGACCCCGGGGGCAACCACCGGTCTGCAGGGAGCACCGGAAGGGGCGGGAGTAAAACACTGAAGAAAATCACCAACAGCAGCCAGGTGCCCGGCGGACGAGATGACACCTGCGTCCTCCCTTGGCTTGGGTGACCCAGCTGTTTATTTCACAGCTGTAGAGGGCAGCGAGAGGTGGCAGTGAAGTTAATTTAAAACCAGAAGACGCGAACAGTTTAGTTATTCATGCGTCTTTGCTTGGAGTATGTCAAGGACTCTCGAACAGTATTTTACGATCTTTATAGTTGGGCTAACTTCTGCACGACTTTCGCCTGACTCCATTAGTTAGTTAAGAAACTTCCCTGAGGTAAATGGCACTGGCGACCTAGCGCCGTCGATCAGATACTTTTATTCGCGATGATCCTAATACGACAGCATACTTTCCATTGCGATTTATATGGCCACGTTAAACCACGGATTGCAATACATTATGATTCGTATTTGTGAATACCTGCGTCTAAATGAACAATGGAAGTAAAACACACATTGGTCATTTAAAATGATATGTCAGACTGGCGGCTTCATATTTTGCGATGACCAACGTGTCCGGCTTCCTTATGGCGACAGCAATTGAAACCCACAGAAAAACGCGTTTTGACAATAAAGAGTCATTTGCTTCATTTAGGAGTACTTGGGTGCCATGTTGGCCAAAATTCAAGAGAGTCTATATGGAATATCTCACCGCTCTCATATTATTGCCAATACTTGGCTTGAGCATTTCTCTGTGCAGAGCACCCTCATTCATGGCTATATTCCAAAGCATGCACTCGGAAATTGGTCTCTTTTGTTGCTGGGCCAGAAAGCTGAAAGCTGGATTTTTGCCAAATGTTTACATTGTAATCTCAGAGAGCCGTGGTGGGAACCCCTTCCCTCGCGCAAAAGGATTTTATAATCGATCTTGAATTGAGATGGAAACTACAAAAGCCACTCTAAAAACAGTGGCTGGCGGAGCAAAGTTATGTCACTAGCATAAAGAAGACACAGTCACACCAAAAAACAAACATTGGCAAAGGCAATATGTTTGGCTTTGGCTGATGACATTTTGGCTTTGCCAAGGCTTATTTTGTTTCTGCATTATTTTTGCAGCAGTAGTCCCTTTCACTGGAGGTGACTGCTTATTGTGCGAATGTGAACATTGAGTAAGACAGAAAACTGTTGCTCATCAGTACATTAATGGCTGCAGTGGGTTGACCATGTGTCCCATGCTGTATGCTGTGGTGGATGGAAGCAAAATGTGAACAATGCTATTGCAGACCAATGAATGAATGAGCAAATATGTATAGTGATTTTTTTTTATTCATAACAAAAACGCCTTGGTTAACTTCAGACCTAATAATTGAAAAAGACACGCAGTTTAAATAAGGTAAAACCTTTGAACACACCACAGTAAAGATACTTTGAGAGTGGAGGTTAAAGACAAGTATCAACTATTAGGTTTGTATTCTGTGAAACTAAAGGTGAGTGAACCACTCAAAGCTTGAGCCATAAATCTGTTTCTGACTCAGCGTGAGTTCTTCTTGGACCCTTGAGCCCAAAACGAGCTGAGCCATCATGTGGTTTCTGCCTGCTATCCGCCAAGTCTTGCTCCAAGAATGAAAGACAAAGCGTTATTCTTTGATGTAACACAGGAGAACTAGATAGCCATTTTGTGGCTAAATTGAACAATGTGAAACTAGAAAACCTGGGATCAATCTGTTACCCTGTTTGATCAAACTGTGTGATCCTAGGCAAATATTTTATTTCACTGCCTCCTGTTATCATTATTGCCTGACAACACTTTCATATGTGAGTTCAGGATGTGCACTGTATACAAACATCTTATTTTTAATTTAATAGATAATCTTAATAATGTTGCTTAATCTATAATAAGATTCTAGATTGTATATAGGGCACACATGACAACAGACTTGCTTTTACTTTCATTAATGGCACTGTTGTCAGGACTGGGTTGGGCATAAATCTTTCCAAGTTCATGTTTAAAAACTATCGATGTCTCTCAATGCAGTAATATAATCTGATGTGCTAAAGTGAAACACTCGAACATTTTAAACAAAAATAAACTTTTTTTGAATTTTGAAGAGACTTAGGGCCAGATGTAGGAGCTCAAATACCGGTCGGTAACGGCCGATTTCGGCCGTTACCGACCGGTATTTAGGATTTGGCATGTAGGGGGCATCTCATTTACAGAATCTGTAAATTTACCGATTCTGTAAATATACAGAATCGGTAAAATACCGAATCGGTAAATTTACCGATTCTGTAAATGAGATGTAGGTGGCACTTCACAGAGTGCCACAAGCCCTTAAGAGTCGGTATTTTACCACCCAATTATATTGGGTGGTAAAATACCGAATACAGGTGTGCATGCACATCTGTGCATGCACACCTGTGCAATGTGACACACAGACATGCCCTTAGGGCATGTATGTGTGCCACATGTTACACGTGCCTGTATTTGGGGTGCTAGAGGGTGTCAAAGTGACACCCCCTGCACCCTTGCAGGAATCGGTATTTACCGAATCGGTAAATACCGATTCGGTATTGCCCATTGATTCCTATGGGCTTCAAGGCCCATAGGAATCAATGGGCAATACCGAATCGGTATTTACCGATTCGGTAAATACCGATTTTTACAGATTCGGTAATTCTAAAAAAGATTTTACCTACTTCTCCCTCCTTCTAATTTACCGATTCATAAATACCGAATCGGTAAAATTCGGTATTTATGAGTCTGTAAATTGAAGTTACCTACATCTAGCCCTTTATCATAGTTTGACATGATGTATGTTGTGAAGTTTACATGGCAAACATGGTGATGGCTTGACTTGTGCACATGCTCTTAGAACCAAGCCAGACCCCAAGCTTGACTCTGGTTCGATACTCCCTGTTAATTTTTTTGGCTCATTCACTTCTCAATGGAACTGTTTGCCAGAATTTACAGCTGTCTGTAAATGTTGGACAAACGTCACTTCAAAAATATTTATTTAAAAAACCCACAGAAATGCATTTTTCAAGTGTAATATAGGGTTTATCCTCCCACAGAGTAAATCAAATGATCTGCAGGTAAACCAAATGTATTTAACAAACTGATCTCAATAACAAATGTAGCAGACAGGGTGCCATAGCATTCTTCTCATTAAAGACTTCTAGCTCTCAAAACATGTAAACCCAAGCAATGTTGCCATGACTCTCTTTGGTTGCACGTCTATCCATTTCACATCCAGCCTATATGACATAATTGAGTACTCAACAAGCTAGGACACACATGAGACACAATGAGCCATATAACAAATTGAAGGACATTGTGAAGGGACACAGGATGAGTCTGTTTGGAGTTCACAACAGAAAAAATGCCTGTGCAGCGACACCCAAAGCTGTATAGCCAGTGTGCGTTAGACAGAGATTGTTTAGGGGGCATCTGCTATGTCTAGCCTGTGATCCAGCAAAGAAAGGGCAATACGTTGATGTATAGTGTGGTTTGCATGTAATGGACAAGTGTACAGGCTCTTCAATCGTCCTGTCAATGTTTACAGGAGTGGCAGTCTTGAGGCGGTGACATTAGCAAATGCATTTCACCCAGGTCTTCAAGTGGAATGAAAAAAGTGAGGTGGTGTGTAACTAAAAGGGGCCTGATAGTTCCAATTAAGAGGCGTGGCTTAAACACGTTAACTAAACTTAGCTTATTCCCCTATTGTGGCACCCGACCAGTATTTTGGTTTCTCTTTGAGATTTCTGTTATTGCACCCATACATATAACAAGACAACTGCCAGACGCCTAAAACCAGCCAGGACTATTGGCTTTGCAACTGGTTTTTGTGGTTTAAAATAAACAAGCAACAATGATTATTCTGTTTAAATAATTATTATCTAAAATGTTCACTATATATTACAAATGTATGCCCTTTTTGTCTCACATCTGATCCACCTGCATATCTTGTACTTCATCGCTTTACTCTTCAGCACACTCTTTCCTCTCCTGAATACACATCCTCACATCTCTTTCCCTTCATCGCCCACCAAACACACATCATACCCACTCACCTGTAAGCACTGCATTTTCTGTAACTTTTGCCTTGCCAATATTTTCACAACTGTGCACCTCCTTTACATTTGCACAGAATCACAACTGCAACTGGAATGCATGGTCATTGCCACTGAGCTCTGTGGAGATGCAAAGGAGTGGATGACCTTGTATTTATTTATGACCCCCTGACAGGCACTATAATAAACTTCACCTCTTGAGCCTCAACTCCAGGACTGTCAATCATGGGCCATTATAAACACCTTAAAGTGACTCCGTTCACAGTTTGCAGTATACGAGAGTAAATTGATATAGGAAAAAAAAATACAGAAACACAACGTCCTGGAAATAGCTAGCACTCCTAAATAGTGCAAGATTAGGCATAACTTGAGAAATGTAAAGAGGAACTAAATTGCTGACATGGATTACCTTAACGTTTTCTATGTTCATTGTTCAGAAATTGATCAATGTTTAATTGATACCATTAAAGTTAAGGACATGCATATAGGGCCCAATAGGGACCTGTCTCAAACTCCTTTTTTATTTACTACCGGGTCTGAGACCTGGAGGGACACAGCACACTTGAAGCCCTGATTGCATCCACGGTGAAGTGTGAAAGTTGAAATTGCCAATTTGAGACGTTTGGCCTGCCCTATAAGGACATAAGACCATGGACTGGTGTGAAGAGTCCAGCATACAGACCATGTCCTCCAAAGTCAGGTTTAGATCATACCCCAGCACGAGAATAAAATATACTAGTAGAATTCAAAAAGTAAAATATTTGTTTAATTAAACTATTATTTGTCTTATAAAGCACAAACTCCACCTAATTAGATTTTAGAGCACTAAAGTGTGAGTGAAAACACCTGGAAAAATGGTAGCATATAGTATTACAGATAGTTTACAACTACAAAGGGTTACAATATGCTGAACGATATTACACTTGGTGTTTGTCTCGGATGACGTTTAACTCGTTGCCAGGTTGTGCTGGCCTTCATAGGTATTTTATTTTTTTGTTTAGTTCAAATGTAGCCTAGAAGGGCATCAGAGAACTTAGTAGCAGCGGAAGAGAAACAGTTCATTAGAAATAAAAGCCATATAAACGATCTACAGGCATACCCGGGATCGTCTACGTGAGAGGGAGAAATTCAATGCTAGCACTAGGGAGATTGTTCCTCGTGCTCAGAGAAGAATTTCTATTAAGGTTAAAATGTTGTTTAAGGTATGACAATATTCAGGTGGGGAACATGGTTTATTGACCAGAAAGACGATTAAGAGAAAGGACGATACGAGTGCGAATTGTACTTCACTGGTTATTTGAACTTACATCCAACAATAAATGCAATTAAATTATCGCAGTGATGGAGCATGTTAATAAACATTTCCTTTCAAAAATAGATTCCGGTTCATGGAAAGGAAGTCATGCCTCTAGGTGTTTAGCCTTTAAATGCATTTTCTCAACATATGTACATCTTTTCTTAATTTATACTATGTAATTTTAAAATAATTATCTCATATTTGCATATTAACGTCAACACATTTGAAAGCACCCGGTAGTATCATGTTTTATCACATTATGCATATCAGAGAAAATTATTATTTTTACATTCAGATGCGATTTGCTAATAGTCATATGCAAATTAAACATATAATTAATGCTACAAATGCCAACATCTGTTATCCCGTTATTAAAGACTGAATTTGGGTTTACTATTTTTGATGTGTCATCATTGGCTTCACTTAGAATAAACTCTTTAAATACATCCTGCTTTCATTAGTTTTTAATTCCAGTTGGCATCTTATGTGAAGACCTGAGGTCTTTCTTATTAGCTTTTATTGCCAAATGCCTCCAAATGTTGTATCCTTCCTTAAACACAAATGTTCCTTCAGCAGATGGGAGAAGATTTGCTGGCAGTGCTGCTGCTCAGACTGTAGTTGATGACTGCCATGAGATCTGGTTCATATTACTGCTTTGAAAAATCCATCACTCTTTGTGCACAAGGCTTCCTCCACTGCAGAAGCCAGTTTTATAGACACATCTTGTGCATTGCTGTTAGTGGTTTTACTTGTCCTGCCTTGTTTCGTAGGTAAATATTTGTATTTGTTTATTGTTTTATAAGGCACAAACTCCGTCCAGGTTTCAAATCACTTTATAGAGGAAAGTTGTGATAATACCACGTGTTGAGTGATAGCATAACATAACAAATTTCCATCGATCAATCATGGAATTGTAAGCGCGCTAGTCACCCATGAGGGTCTCAAGGTGCTGGTGTAGAGGAGAGGGGGGGGTGCAAGGGGGGAGGGTTCAACACTGACCAAAAGTTAGTGTTGCAAAACATCGACAAATATCAGAGCTGCCATTTGCCTTGTGTGTCTTCGAACCCTGTTGCCAACACCCACGCAGAAACATGTTTTTCATGTATTAATTTATTGAGTTTTTTATGTAGCGCAAAGAAGTTCTGTGGGATTTCAGAGTGCTTTAGAAGTTTTTGGTAGAAGAAAGTATGTGTAAACAGTTGTCATGGTGGTAACAAAAGCATAACATAGATATGCAGACATCTTACAAATCATACATATGTACCAGATATACTCACAGCTGCCTACATAAGAGAGGAGCCTTTTCATTATTCTGACAGAAGGTTTAATTACAATGCAGGGTCTAAAATGTTGTATAAGGTACTAGATAATATGTAGGTCGGGGCAAGGCAGGGTACCCAGAAAGAGGGGGAAAGGGAGTGAGTTAGGAGTGGCAGCATAAATTGAGGCACCACAAGCAAGAAATCTGGGTAAATTGAGTGAAATGATGATAAGATGCTGAAAGATGATGGGATGAGAGAGAAGGGATGACATTGCGTGATCTCCAGGGCCCAGCAGGGGTGTAGATATTATAGTGAAGCAGGTTTAGTGGCACAGGAAGAGACCCTTTAAGGCGTTAGTGTAAGAAAATTGGTCTCTAGCTGGCAGAGATATGCACCCTAACCAAGTAGGGACCACAATCCTAGTCAAGGTAAGTCACAAAACTATCCTAAATTATCCTGTGCTCACTCTCTGGTAGCCTTACACAGAGCTGGGAAGCTTAACATAGAAGGCAATGTGTAAAGTATTTGTGGAATAACTCATACAGTAACACAGTTAAAGCACCACGAAAAGACTCCACAATAGTTTAGAAACATACAGCATATTTACCTGAGCAAAGTAAGATTAAAATGACAAATATCCAATGTGTAGAAGTTGAAATATTGAATTTCAAAAAAATAAATGAAGTAAGGCACTTAGAAGCAAGTAGTGCTAGAAGGCTACGTTAGGTTGTGCTGGACTGGGGCAAATTCAAAGTTCGAACCCAACCGCGATGGAGTGCTGACCGTCTCCCGGACCAACGCAGGCCTGGTGAACAAAGTACCTTACCTGGTCGCATGCAGCAAGATATGTCGATCTTCTCCACACTGTGAAGGCGATGCGTCAGTCCCGAAGACGGTTGCAGGAGTCAAGTGGATCGAGCAATGCGCTGGTTTCTGCCATGCAGTCAAGGGGATGCACTGATCTCACCAAGCTGCAGCGGCAATGAAACTCTGTCCAATGTGTCAATCTCTGGAGGCAAAGTGCTGGTTCTGAAGTGATGTGGCAATTAACTCCCACAACTGGTTCGATGTGCTGGTTCTGCTATACGCAGAAAGGAGATGCATCAAAATCCATGTTGCCAGCCCCTGGGCCACTTCCAGTGAGTCAGGCACAGGATCAAGGGTAGAATCTTTGATTTCCCTGAGTCTCAAGTAACAGGAAGCAAGCCAACAAGCCCTTGGATATCACTTGGAAGAAGACCGAGCCCAGCTCTCCTTCAGCAGAGTCAGAGAGCATCAGGGAAACAGGCAAAAAAGTAGGCCTTTAACATCAGCAGGGTAGTTGAGTCCTTTGAGTAGCACAACAGTTCTACTGACAGAGTTCAGTTGTAGGTCCAGTGGTGTCTGATTTGCGTGGGTCAGGGACCCAGTACTTATACCAGAAAATGCCTTGGAAGTGGAGGTGACATCAAATGCTGGCCTCTGATGTGCACATAATTCCTTTCAGCCCAGTCTTGTCTGCCAGGCTAACACTGGTGTTGCAAATCAGTGCATTGTGTATGGACAGGACATTAATTATTGAAGTGTATCAGTCCCTCCCATTCCTCCCTGCACAGGAAGACCCATTGGAATGCAGATGAATGCAGATTAGTGCTCAAATCACAGATGTACCTCACCTTCCTGTGTTTGTGGCTTTCTAGAGGGAACGCACAAAGTATAGCTGCCACCTAAACTAGACATATATGGGAGTCGGGATGTAAGGTACAAAAGAGCTAAGAACAGAGAAAGGGTCACTTTCTAACAGTGGCATTTCTCAAACAGTAATGCTAAATCCAGCTTCACCAGTAAAGAGGATTCATCACGACCATTCCAAACATCTGAAACATGAAAAAGCTACTCCTCTCTGTTCAGGAATTATACCTTAAAAGTGTATTAAGGAATTCCCAATGCTAGCTTCTGAGAGGAGTAGGCCTCACATTAGTGAACATAAAAATGAGCTGTTTGTCACTACCAGTACATATAAAACATAAAAGTACATTTCCCATCTTTTACTTACATAGCAACCTCCCCTTTGGGTTACCAAGGGACTTACTTAGGGTCACTTATATGTAATAAAAGTGGAGTTTAGGCTTGGCAAGTAGTTTTAAATGCAAATCAAAGTGGCAGTAAACTCCACACACAGCCCCTGCAATGGCAGGCCTGGAACAGGTTTGAAAGGATGCATGTGTGTGTGGCACAATCAGTGCTACAGGTCAACTAGTAGCATTTAACCCCTTCGGTGATCATGACGGAACGGTTCCATCATGAGAACCAGTGCTCCTGTGCTCATGATGGAACCATTCAGTCATGTGCACAGTCGCCACCAACCTCACAAGGCTTTTTTTTTTCAATGCAATGACGATCGCGAGCACAGTGAGCTGACGTCAGCACATTGAAAATTAAACTGAAATGTAGTTTTAGTTTCATTGTTTCAGTGCTTGTGTGGCTATCTCACTCCTGAGCACCAAATTACATGGGAGAGGTATTTTTGCAAAGGGGAGAATCTCTTCTTTCTAATGGTACCTTTCCTAGTTGATCCCTGCTTGAGGATTGCCCCAGGAGGGTGATCCCCAAGCAGGGATCCACCCACTAGGCACCAGGGAGGAAGGAGCGGCTCATGGCAAGGGCCTGTGGGCCTCCTATAAAAAGGTGCATATTCAGTTTTTCTGCCTGAAAGCACCCTAACCTCTAGGGATTTTTTTTAGGGCAGGGGTGGGTGTTGCCCAGAATGGGCATACCAATGCCCTCACCCTTCCCCACCCCCAAAAAATGCAAAAGTCTCCCCCCCCCCCCAGGATGAAGATGGGGCAATAGCCCCTAATCTGCACACGGAGGGGCAAAAATCACACTAGGCACCCAGGATTATGATTATTTGTATACATAGGGGTGGGGGCTGCCCAAAATACGCATACCACTGCCCCCACCCCAAAACAAAATTGCCAAAGTCTTCCTGCCCCCCCCCAGGAGGCAGATGGGGATATAGCCCCTAATTGCCCCGCCAAGGGGGCCAGAAAACCCACTAGGTGCCTGGGATTATTTTTTCTCAGTGGTCAGGGTTGAAAGCTGGCCTAAATGGGCATGCCAATGCCCCCAAACTCCCCAAAAAAGGCCACAGACTTTCTGCCCCCCCCCCACTGGAGGCAGATGGGGGCAGTTGGCACCAGGTATTTTTTTTAAATATGTAGGGGTGGGGGCTGCCCAGAATGGGCATGCCAATGCACCCACCCCAAACAAAATTGGCACAGCCTTTCTTCCCCCCATGGGAGGCAGATGAGGGCAATATCCTCCAAAAGGTGGGGTACCCACGCAAGTCACATCTCCCTGGACTGTACCTGATATCTAGTTTTCAGAAATGTGTAGGTTTGATAGGTTTCACAATGTGCCTAGCTGTGGATTTTGGACCCTGGCTCAGCCGGCACCTTAGGAAACCTAGAAAACCTATACTTTTTTAAAACTGGACACCCAGGGGAATCCAGAATGTGGTGACTTGTGTGGCTCTCAACAGGTACTGTTACCCAGACTTTGGGTAAAAAAACATATTTTCCACACATTTCTGTGATTGAAAGTTCTGGGATCTAAGGGGAGTAACAAACTTCCTCCAACCAAGCATTCCCCCAAGTTTCCCGATAAAAATGGTACCTCACTTGTGTGAGTAGGCCTTGTGCCCGTTACTGGAAATGGCCTAAAATGTACTGTGGAGACTTCAAAATTACAGATTACAAAAAGACCCTGTTTTGCGAGGGAGTCAAACCTCAAATATAGGAAAAAAAATCACATTTTCCTTACATTTTTTTAAAAAACTTTATTTTTGGAAATTTTACATCGAGACCATCATCAAAAAGTGCATTAGTGTTACACATCACGAACTCATGCATAATACAAGCGATTGACGAGCCAGTGGTACATGGTTTACAATACGGCGATAAGGCATTAACAGGAGACAATCAAATATGACAGGCAGACATGTCAGGTATCATAGTCAAGCATTAAGTTTGCTAGAGGACGTCCAGGGGCGGTTGACTGTTCTTGTGATAAATATAAGTGGACAAGGTGTCTGCTTCATCGAGTGTAGAGCAGGGATATCTTGTTGTGGGGGCCAGCACATGCTTGCAATCCCACTCTGGCTTTCCAATAGCAGAAGCAATGTAAAAATCAAGATATGCTAGAACAGGAGGCGAGAAACATTAATGTAGTTAATGTGTTGGGCATCAAGAGGTACTAGTGAGGGGGGGAGCCGGGGGTCGGCGAGCTGTCGTCAGGGCTGGCAGTAGTGCGAGAGAGGTAGCCTCTCAGAGGGTCCCAAATATCGCTTGGTCGTGAAGAAGTCGGCAATAGTTCAGAATACGTATTGAGCTGTTCTTGGCAGTAAATAAGATCGTGTAGCCAGTCTTTGAATTTGGGAGCCCTGCCCCTGCCCCATCTACACGCCACCCTCCGCTTTACAACTAGAAGAGCCAGCGCAATGAATTTGCGATGTGCCGCCTGTATGGGTTCTACGTAGCCCAATAGTGCCAGTACTGGGGAGGGAGTTATGTCAGTGTGAATCATGACGGAAAGTGCAGCTATTACCGTAACCCAGTAGAGTTGAACTGCGTCGCACGTCCAGGCTAAGTGTAAGAAGTCCGCTTTGGGGGTATGGCATCTGTCACAATTGTCCGTGGAGCGGAGTCGGTGTCTACACATACGGGCAGGGGTGTAATACAATCGATTTAAGAACTTATAGTGGATGATCCTGTGCCTGCTGCTAGCAGAAATGCGGTCTGTCTGTTGGAGGCAGAATGCCCATTGTTTGTCGGGGAGGGGCCTGTCAAGCTCCTGGTCCCACTTCAGTTTGGCCGTCAATGATGGGTAGTCAGTGTGCGTATGTACTGTCCTATAAATCAGGGAAACCAGTTTGCGGGGGAGGTCAGTATCGAGTAGAAGCTGTAAAGGGGCAAAGGTGACAGGTTCATGCGGAAAGTTAGACGTAAGTGCTCATATACCTTGGCGAAGCCTAATGTAGAGGAATACATGGAGTGGGGTAGGTTGTATCCCTTCATATAGGTGTGCCATAGAACAGAACGCGCCGTCGTGGTAGAGGTCCCCCCAAGTTGCCACATGTATCGTGTGGAGCAAGGTACGGAATCCCGGTTCTTGTAGTAAGGGCACAGTAGGGTGATAGACTAGAGGTAACACCGGGGCATATAGCATCGTCACTTTCAGCCTGGATGCTAGTCGGGCCCACGCGGTAACCGTGCTGAATATCGTCGTGGGTGTTATGTCCCTGCCGGACACTACTGCATAGAGAGCGCCTTCTATAGGGAGAGGGTGGGCAAGCCAGTGCTCAGCAGCCAGTTGGGGCATGTATCTAGGTTGGTGGAACCAGAAATAAGCATAATGGGCCTGAGCCGCTTGGTAGTATAATTCGAAATCGGGTATGCCGAAACCACCTTGGGAGCTGGGACGAATCAGAACATCCCATTTTAGACGAGGCGATTTACCGCCCCAGACAAGTTTAATGAGTTCAGACCGGAGTTGGTGGAAAAAGGATTTGCCAGGGTAGAACGGAATGTTCAGGAAGAGGTATAGTAGTTGCGGGAGGATCATCATTTTAATCAGAGATGCTCTGCCCGCCAAAGTCAGAGGCAAGGTAATCCAACGGGCGACATTGTCAGTGATGCGGTTCATAGTAGTGCCATAGTTGGCACGCATAAGCTCATCCCTATCCCTCTCTATGTGGATACCTAGGTATTTAAAATCGCCGTCGCTCCAGGCAATGGGATAATCCAGTTCAAAACGCGGGGTGGAAGGGGTAAGCGGAAAAATGCAGGATTTACTCCAATTAATTTGGACACCGGAAAGTCTACCAAATTGTATGAATTCTCGTAGAATAGGGTTTAAATTGTCACACGGGTCACGTATATACAAAGTTATATCATCAGCATACATCGATATTAATATTTGCCGTTGAAAGCAACGAAGGGCACAGTTGTTGTGATGTTGTCGTAACTTTGCGGCTAGAGGCTCCGTGGCTATTGCAAAAAGGAGAGGTGAGAGGGGGCACCCCTGCCTGGTCCCCCTGGTGATGGGGAATGCCTCAGACAGTCGACCATTAATAAGAATTTTGGCGAGAGGGCGATCGTAAAGGAGCCGAATCCAGGAGATGAAAATCACTGGAAAGCCCATCCTCTCCAAGACGCCAAACACATAGTCCCATTCCAGGGAATCGAATGCCTTGGTGGCATCGAAAAATACGGCTGCCATGGGTAGATCCTCATGTACTGTATTGAGGATTGAAAAAAAGGTATGCAGATTATGAGAGGTGGCCCTGCCGGGTATAAATCCGGATTGATCAGGGAGTTTAAGAGTGGGAAGCAGAAGGTTGATACGATTAGCATTCAGTTTGGCAAGTACCTTAACATCACAATTGAGCAATGAAAGCGGGCGGTAAGAGTCGCATTTAGCCGAAGGTTTGCCAGGCTTAAGCAGCGATGTAATGAGTGCACCTCTCATAGAGGGCGGTAAATGTCCGACCTCTAGGGCATCCTCATACACCTCACGCAATACAGGAGCCATGAAATCAATATAGGTTTTATAAAATTCTATCGGGATCCCATCGAGGCCAGTGGCTTTTCCGGATTGCATACCCATTATTGCGTCCCTCACTTCGTCCAGCTCAAAGGGCGCACTAAGGAAAGCTCGTTGGGCATCGCTAAGCCAGCCTAAAGATATATCAGCCAAGTAGTCTTGCAGCCATATGATTCCCATTCTGGAGGAGGTGTACATCGTGCTGTAGTGGGAGACAAAGGTATTGAGGATTTGTGCAGTGTCACGCACCACCACACCGTCTGGGCCCTCAAGTTCAATTATCATGTTTGGCGTACGCATCATTTTGATCGTGGACGCTAAAGCTTTCCCTGGTCGGTCGCCCTCGCCATAACGGCGAGCAGTCCAGTATTTGCCTCTAAAATTCGACTCTCTCTCAGCCTCGGCAGTGTAATCAGATATTTTTTCCCTTATCTTCAGGAGGACCGCATCAGAGGGAGTAGTGGCTAACACTGTTTCTAAAGTTTTAAGTTCAGTTTCTAGGGCCAGTGTCCGAGCAACAATAGTCTTCAGAATCCCAGCACCCTTAGCTATGCAGAACCCTTGTAGTGTCACTTTAAATGCTTCCGTATAGTTTCCACATCATTAACCGAGTCTTTATTTCTCCTAAAAAAATCTAAACACTCATCTCGAAGTTCCTCCTGGAAGGCGGTGTCTAGCAATAGTGAGGGTTGCATTCGCCAGGCAGCAGGGGGGGGGCCTAGATCCGCTGAGCGCAGAGTGATTTTGACAGGGGAATGGTCTGAGTAGGTCCTCGGAAGGTGTTGTGCACGAGTAAGTGAGGTGAAAAGTTGGGATGTAAGTAATATAAAGTCAATTCTGGTCCAGGAGCGCGCTTGCGCGGTAAAGTGTGTGCCTTCTTTCATATTAACATGAAGGCGCCTCCAAGCGTCTATAAGACTGTAGTCTGTGATCACTGCGTGCAGTTCCGTACGCGCTTTAGTGTAGTGTTGTGGGGCAGGGTGTGACCTATCCAGTGTAGGATCTAATGTCGTGTTAAAATCTCCCCCCCAAATGAGGTGGTGAGGTCCCGTCCCCACAACAGCCGCCCACAGCTCAGCAAAGAACCCAGGGTCATCTATGTTAGGGCCGTAGCAACAAACTAATGTGACCGCCAAGTGTCCCAGTCTCCCCCACAGTATGCAGTACCGCCCCTGAGTGTCCACCTTGGAGTCAGCCATAACAAAGGGCGTGCCTCTCCGCACCAAGATCGCCGCACCTCGAGCGTATGACGAGTACGACGAGAATACAGTATGGGCCGCCCATCTATTAGCAAAAGTATGAGTAGTGTGTGGTCTGAAGTGCGTTTCTTGTAGAAAGGCTATGTGTACTGAATGGCGATCCAGGTAAGATAGAACTTGCCGCCGCTTCCTGGGATCCCCCAGCCCCCTAACATTCCATGTCAGTATATTTAGGTCAGTGTCGCCCATGAGTAGTGTATAGCCCTATCATCTAACACATCCATTGCCAAGAGCCCGTAAGGAGGCATCGTAAAGGAAAGCATGACCCGCACAGCAGTGTCCATGAATAAACTGTCGCTTGTGTGTGCAACCTGCACCACGAGATTGATATCTCGCACACAACTTTCTAGGCTAACCTCGCCGATTGCAAGTGAGTCATCAGTAGGTGTCGTGAAAAACGATAGAACAAACCAGTCCAACCCAACAGTTCCCCCCTCCCCACTCCCACCACACCAAAACCCCAGTAACCCGGCTTCAAGAGCCGTCAAGACATCAAGTACATTCAGTGAAGTACAATGCAGTAATCCTCGTGCGTCCACCTGCCACTCTATCAACCTTACCTGCGGAGCCGTGGACCACAGTAACATAGGCATTGCATAGAGTTTGACATAAGGATGCGCAAAGGGCCAGCACAGAATTACCCAGCAGGGTCCAGTTGCATAAGTCATACCGAAAAATATCAAGGCTCGCGGAATGTAGTCATAATCAGGAAAATTCAAGCAAGTAGTTATCGCCACAGTTAGAACGCACCAGGACATATACTGCCAATGAATAATTGTAGAAATTGCGACCAGTAGGCCAAAACACCTATGTAGGCTAGCATCAAGGTTACAGTTTACTGCTAATAGAGTGATCCCACCCGCCACCCACCGAAGCAACCCAAACTTGCCAGGAATCCCATCCCCCCCCCTCCCTTTAACAACATTTAAACTTCCCAACATGCGCACCAGTGTTGAAGAACACAATGGGGTATACCCTTCGGGGTGTAGTCTAGTAGCGCACATAACCACCCCCCACTCCTCGTGCCTTGTCCTGTCCGGCCACTTAACGCACAACCGAGGTAGTGGGGGGGGTGCCTGGAATACTTTACCACCATACTCCAGCGCTCGACCAACGACCTCAGTAGTTCATGAAGCGTCCACCAAAATCAGGCCCGACAGGGGAACCCGGAATGGGCTCTTAAATGACAGCACAGGAGCCAATTGATCAGTGTCCAGTGTCATTCATCTTCACTTGCCAAATGAAAGTCTTCTTGCCTGTCATCACCGTTATGCTTGTTCGCTGCACGTTCCCGCTTGATTTTCTTAACAAAATCTTCCACTTGTTGAGGACTGGTAAAGAAATGTTGTTTCGCTTGATGCGTTACTCTCAGTTTGGCCGGGTAGAGCAGCGCATAATCAATTTGTAGTACCCTCAGCTTTTTCTTGACTTCTAAGAATTTACGCCGTTGTTCTTGCACTATGGGGGTGAAGTCCGGATAGATGGAGAATTGGACCCCATCATAGGATAGTGTACTGTTGGCGCGGGCCACCCGTAGTGCAGCATCACGGTCCCGGTAATTCAGAAGACGGGCAATGATGGGTCGTGGCGGGGTCTCAGTAGCAGGTCGAGGGCCTAGGGATCTATGAGCTCGTTCTACAATAAACTGTTTGGAGAGGGCCTCCGGGCCAACCGCTGTGATCAGCAGTTTCTCCACATAGTCCTCCATGCGTCCTGTGTTGGTAGATTCCGGAACCCCAATCACGCGGATATTATTGCGACGACTTCTGGCTTCCAACTCCTCATTCTTAGCGGCTATGAGCCGTAGCACATTGTCCATTCTTGCAAGTTGCGTCGTGTGGGAGGCCGTCGTGTCATCATGGTCGGAAATGCGTTGCTCAGTCGCCGTAATGCGCTCCTCATGGGCATCCAGCTTGTGTACCATGGCGTCCATTCTTGAGGACATCCTGTCCACCTTGTCAACTATGGTAGCGAACCCCTGCCTCATTTCATGCAACATCTGTTGAAAGTCGGTGGCGACAGGGTTGGTGTCAGTGTCCATCCAAGCGACGGTTTGGGAGCCTCCCGCCTCCTGTGTGTTACGCAGCCCTTTTCTGGTCGCAACTGAATCAAAGTTTGGGCTGCCTATTGTCTGGTTTGCCCATGGTTAGCCGGTTGCAGGTATATGCAATAGAGGATAGGGAAAGTCCTCCTCAATGGGTTACGAAGGAAGTTGGAAGTGGAGCAAAGCAGCCCAGCGCAGCCCCCCAGGAAGCAGTGGTGGATCCGCAGCGCAAGACAGGCCACAGGAGGCGAAGTGATCCAGAACAGTGGTCGTCCTCTTAGAGCTGAGGCCCCTCAGAAAATGCAGGAGGAAGATGGCGTCGGGGGGAGTAGTCCGGGCTAACACTGTGAAGCCCACCGCTCACCAACAAGCACTCCGGACGGTACCTGGAGGGGGTAGGATGAAGGAGGTGGCCCCGCCACAGCCGACGGGCGGCGGAGTAAGCCGAAGCAGTGAGTCTGTGGCAAAATGGCCCAGCAGATATATCGGGCACGCTCCACACTACCGTTTCAATGCGGCGAGGTCAGAGCAATCCCAGAAATGTAGGCCTGTCCAGCCTGTCCAGTGCTCGTAACTCCCGGCTCAGGGGCGGAGGGTGCAGGGCGGGCACTCCACTCGAGGCCGGCGGTCTCTTGTAGATCCTCCGGGCACCACGGGCCACAACTCATGCGCATGGGGTGAACAATATCGCATGCAGCACACAAGACCACAATAAGGGACACTAGGCGTACTTCATGCGATCCGCGGGCAGTAGCGTCCAGAAATCGGAGCCGGCAAGGGCATCCACGCAGCGGCGTCCAGTAGCTTCCCCTTCACGAAATGGCCGCCTGCTCAGTCGGCCATTGTCGCCGAGTAGCGCAACGCTCCCAACAGAAGCAGTGGAGCGAGACGGTGGGCGTCCAATCCCGTGGGTAAGAGCCCCACTGGTCGCGCTCAGGGCCGCCACAGAGGTCTAGGCTGAGCCGGAGCAGGTCGGGGGCGGCGCGCGGCGGTGGATGCTGTGGGGGCCCACCTGTCTCGTGGTGAGCCTCGGTCTCTCGTAGGCCGCCAGCCCCGCCAGCGGTCCCAGCAGGTCCACAGCTCCGCTCCGGCCAAATCTTCTTTGCAGCGTAACTTTGGACAGGAGGGCGGCAGAGCACTGAAACTTTCACCGAAGCCGCAGTGAGGTAATAGGCACAGGGCAGCGTGGTCAGGTCGAGCACGGGTGGCGGAAAAAAAACAGGATAAATGTCGGATTTGTCGTCCAGACAGCAGGAGCCTCACATCGGTGCGGCCATTCTGCTAGTGCGCCCTCTAGCGCCCCCCTCCTTACATTTCTACATGGAAAAGTTGTGGGGTCACCGGGCTAACACTCATTTTCTTGAGTGAGGTATCGTTTTACTCAGGAGACCAAGTGGGAAGGCTGATTGGTAGGACATTTGTGTATGCGCAGTGATTCCAGCCAGAAATGTGAGGAAAATGTGATTTTCTTTGACTAATTTAGAGGTTTGCAGGGGATTCTGAGTAGGGAAATATTGGGGGATCCACACAAGCCATAACTCCCTGAACTCTCCCAGGTGTCTAGTTTTCAGAAATATCTGTGTTTTTTAGTTTTTTTTAGATGGCCATCGAGCCCAGGACCAAAAACGCAGGTGGTCCCTTGCAAAACCAGTTAGTTTTATGATAGATAATTTTCATGTCTCCATCATATGTTTTGGGCCCTCCTTGCCACGGGTACTTGGCCAACCACACAAGGTACCATTTTTGTTGGGAGACCTTGGGCAATACTGGGTGGTAGTACATTTGTGTCAGCCAGTGATCCCACAACTTTCCCACACAAATGTGAGGAAAATATGATATTTTTCATCTAAATTTGATGTTTGCAGGGGATTCTGGGTAGGAAAACAGTGGGGTAACCACGCTTGTGACACCTCCTTGGACTCTCCAGGGTATCTCGTTTTCAGAAATGTGTGGGTTTGGTGGTTTTGCCTAGATTGCCGCTGAGCCTGACACATCAGAGAAATGTGATGAAATCTTTTTTTTGGACAAAGTTTAAGGTTTGCACAAGACTCTGGTTAACAGAGTTTAGAGAGAGCCAACCAAGTCACCCCATCTTGAATTTCCTTGGATGTCTAGTTTTAAAAAATGTATAGGTTTGCTAGGTTTCCCTAGGTGCCAGCTGAGCTAGGGTCCAAAATCCACAGCTAGGCATATTGCAATAAATGGGTCCATTTTCACTGGAAAAATGTGATGTCCATGTTGTGTGTTGGGACGTTTCCTGTCGCAGGCACTAGGCCTACCCACAGAAGTGAGGTAGCAGCAGAATAGTAGAACAAGTGTTATTACCATCATACAATCTTTGCTTTCTTATTCATCTGCAGCCACAGAATTAAGCCAACTACCACAAGGCTCCCATATGTATCTCAGATGAGATCTGGCCGGCAGGAGTTCCCAATAATTTGTCAACTGTGCCCTACAGTTCATTACACTCGTTATCCACTCCTTCGTCGTTGGGGGCATGGTTTCTCCCCAGCGTAAGGCTATCTGTCTTTTGGCCATTAAGAGTAATATCTCTGGTAGTTTACGTAATTTCGGTGGCAATGTTTCAAGGACCCCAATTAGGGATGTCAATGGTGTGCATGGTAGGTCCAGCCCAGTGATTGCTTTTATGTGGTGCAGAATGGAGAGCCAGAAATTTGCTATTGGTCTACACTGCCATGCCAGATGTAAAAAGGTCGCTTGGGGGGGTACCACATCGCCAGCAGCATTCATCTTTGCAGAGCCCCATTTTATGTAGCTATATGGGAGTGTGGTAGTGGCGGTGGAGGTACTTAAAGTAAATAAGCCGGAGGCGATAATTGGGCGATAAGCGCTCCATCTGCTTACAACCTACACTCCATTGTTCATCCATGAGACTTATCCCCAGTTCCTCCTCTAATGCCCGACAAGAAGTAGGAACAATGATTGGGCATGTCTTCTGTGTGATTTTGTAAATAATTGAGATTAGCTTTCGCCCTTACTCCACCTCCAATAAGTTTTCCATTGCCGACAACGTCGGTGGCGGGTCCGGAAATGTGGGGAATTTACTCTTACAGGATGCACGGAGCTGATAATATAAGAGCATGTCTAGTGTTGGGGGCTCTGTGGGATCACTCATTAACTGTATAGTGAGGAAGGTGTTGTCAGGGTAGAGATCGCCACCCACTGTGATGTTATGATTGATTGCACGCGCCTGTGCTTTTCGTTCCATAAGCGGGGGTACAACGGATTGTTAGGGAGTGGTATGGATGGGGTGTAAAGTACATATAAGCGTGCCCATTTTTTAAGACCTTCCCATGCCCATCTTATAACTTGTACTGTGTCTATTAAGTCACGTGGGCATTTGTGTGGGTGGAATACTGCCGTGGCCAATGGTAGAGGTGCAGCTCTGTCTTCTTCTATTGACACGTGCGGCTGAAAGGGTGTAGGGTGCACCCAGAAATGTAAAAACTGTGCTTGTGTGCTGTATGCATAAAGAACAAAGTCTGGGGCCGCCATTCCCCCTCCTCTTGTGGTAGTGTTAAGATCTCCCATGCTATCCTCAGCTGTCCACCAGGCCTCACGAATTCTATCATGAGCGACCTTATGCAGTTGAAGAAGTGCATCGGAAGTTGAAGGGGGATGTTAACAAAAAGATAAAGTAGTTTTGGCAATATAATCATCTTGGCCACCGCTATGCGGCCCGCCAGGGAGAGGGGAAGGGTCTTCCACCTTTTCACCCTGTCTTCAATCCAGGCAACCACCCTGCCATAGTTAGCAGTCCATAATTACTGCAGATCAGGGCTGAACCATATGCCCAGCTATCTGATAGGGCCCGATGCCCAGACTAATGGATAGTCAGTTGCAAAAGCCTGTGTTCCAGTCGTGAGCGGGAGTAACACTGATTGACTCCAGTTGATATTGACTTCTGAGAGTCCACCGTAGCGTACCACTTCATGTGTCATGGGCGACAAATTGTCTTTGGGGTCAACCATATATAGAAAAATGCCATCCGCATACATTGACATGGTAAGTGCCCTTGTTGTGAAGTTGATCCCACTGTACGTATGATGCTGCTGTATACGCACCGCCAATGGCTCTGTCGCAATCGTGAACAGTAACAGCGATAGAGGACAGCCTTGTCTGGTGCCCCGGGAGATAGCCATTGGTTCCAATACTAGCCCATTCACTCTGAGGCGCACTGTGGGTCGGATATAGAGAAGCTGGATTTGCTGGATGAAGACTGGGCTCAGGCCTATCCCTCTGAGAAGTGGGAACAGGAATCCTGACTCAAGAGAATAAAACGTCCAAGAGCGCCGCCGCCACGGAAACATGTGGTGCAAGATAGTGCAGTAGCCTGAAAAGTGTTCTGAAATTGTGTGACATTGATCTACCCGGCACAAAACCAGATTGGTCCAGCAGTACAGTCAATGGAAGCAGTGGTTGGAGCCTGGTGGCGAGCAATTTGGCAAAGATCTTGGCATCCAGTTTGATCAATGAGAGCGGGCGGTATGAATAACATTGCTGGGGATCTTTGTCTGGTTTAAGAAGGGTAATGAATTATAGCCTCGCGCATCGATTCGGGGAGGATCCCCTTGCAGAACCGGATTAACCCACTTACAGGGTCTCGGCGGCGGGGGAACCATCCAAATCTTTCATACTCTTCATACGTAGTAAAAGGAGACACAGGAGCCTTCGTCCGCAGGAGGAACCCAGATTTATTTCAATAGCCCGGGCTATGGAACAGAGTCCCAAGCTAGCCAGAGACAAAACCCAGGAGGCTGCTACTTTACTCTGTAGCTTACAAGCCTTTTATACATTTCTCATACCATTATTTTGCCTGTCAGTCCATTGTCCAATCAGGGCAGTGTTTGTAGTTGATAGCTTGATCAAGGCGATGCTTGTAGTTGGTGACCTGGTCAAGGCTTGGTACACAGAGCATTGTCCACTCTATGCTTGTAGTTGGTGACCTGGTCAAGGGCTTGGTACACAGATCAGTGTCCATTCTGCTTTGATCAGGGCTCTTTCTTTCAGGTCATTGTTCAATCGCCTGATCAAACCCTGGTCTTTCAAGTCATTTGTTTATTTACCCTGATTAGAGTCCAGCAGTCAGACCATTGTCTAGATAACCTGATCACTGTGTCAAGGATGTTTTATCAGGCTGGGAGCAGGAGAGGAAAAATTAATCATTCACTCGGGGTGAGGGCCATGTGGCTTTCTGATGAACTGAAGAGAACAGGGGGTTGGGCGGGTGACAGTTCCTGGGCAGAAATGCAGGCCTGCAATGGATTTTTGTCGTGCTGATAGAATTTTCCTCGTACATCAGGAAAAACGACCAGGTGGGTTCTGTGAAAGTGTTTGCCACGAGATGGCAATGCAAAAACCAATGGAGTCCTGTTAAAAATGATTGTTAATCGAAAAATTATTTTCCTCACCCTCTTATAATACCTCCTGATGCACCACCAGGAGATGAGGGGCGAGTAACTCAGAGTATTCTCTTTAGAATTGTAGAGTGAGGCCGTCCGCACCTGGCGCCTTATCCGCTCGCATGCTACCAAGGACCTGACTTACATCGTCTATGGTGAACGGTATATCAAGGTATTCACGGTGCACTCTGCTGAACCATATAAGTTCTACTGAGTCAAAATAGTCTTCCATGACCATGTTCTGCAGCTTTGTTTGAAATGTGTATAGTTTTGCATAGAAATCTCGCATGGTTACAAGAATATCAGGAGGGGAGTGTACCAAACCATTGGAGGGGGTAGTAAGCGCTGTGATAAAGGTAGAGCTCCTTGGTGGTCCTGAGAGATTTACGAGTGTCTTTCCTGGCCGATCCCCTTTTTCATATATTCGCGCGGTCGTATGTATGTGTAAAAACTTTATCTCCCTATCGGCCTCTTCTTGATACTCAGTCAATTTACCCCAAATATGCCCCAATATTTTGGCTGATGGGTTTGTGAAAAACTGTTTTTCCAGAGCATGGAGCTCTGAGTCAAGCCGTTCCAGGCAACCGCAAATATATTGGAGTACCCTGGTTTGTCCCAAAATGCAGTGTCCATGGATAACCACCTTGAAAGCCTCCCACAGCGTCCCGATAGATGCCACAGACCCCGTGTTCTGTGATCTGTGTGTGGAGCTCCTCCCTGAAAGCCAAGTCGAGTAGAGGGTTGGGTGGTAAGCGCCACCCAAAAGGTTGCCTATAGTGTTTGGGTATTTGAAGGGTAAGAGTGACCGGTGAATGGACTGACAGAGTGCGGGCATGATGGGATACCTCCAAAACCCAGGTGTGTAGATCCGAGGACGTAAGCCAGAAGTCCAGTTGCGACCATGCATTGTTGCTGTGTGATGCATGTACCCTCCCTAGTGTGAGGATGGAGATCCCGCCAGGTGTCGATTAATCTATAGTCGGCCATCAATCCTTTCAAGACTGCAGCTGCCTGTGGCTGATGTGTGTGTGAGGTGCCCACCCTGTCCTCCCCAAGCGATAATACTGTGTTGAAGTCCCCACCCCAGATTAACGCTGCTTCTCTCACATATTGTATGTTGTGCCACACTAGCCGGTAAAAAATGGGGTCATCAACATTAAGCCCATGGACATTGGCAATTAGGACCAGTTGGTAAAATATTACCTCCAATACTAGCAAATAACACCCTTCTGAGTCACTTACGACCTTCCGGGTCTGCCAAGGGCCGCCCCTTTTTATTAACGTTGTCACTCCTCTAGAGTAGTCGGAATAGCAAGAGGTATATACCTCACTCCACCTAGCAGTCTTCAGTCTATCACAGGTTTTCCCCTTCAGATGGGTCTCCTGTAGGAGGCACACCGCTACTGAATGTCTCGTGAGATATGATTGCACCAGCCGTGCCTTCCTATGGTCATTAAGACCAAGTACATTCCACGTAATGCATGTTAATTTAGACATACAGTTGGGAAATGGAATTTGTCTCCGAGGCAACTAGAGTCCCTATTTGTGAGTGTGTAGTCATGGACTCTCTGAGGTGTCTAACCCACTGTGTGATGACAAAGTCCGGTTAATGACAGGTATTCTCATGTTGTGTAGTATCCTATTGAGAACATGAAGTGCATTGGAATAAACAAACAACAAACAATAACAGTCCCAGCCCACCCGCCGCCCACTCCAACCCCCCAATTAGGTTTAGTTTCAAAACTGACCACCCAAATGATTAACACAAACTCAATAACAATTTGACTATAGGGTATCATCCCAGAGGGGGCGTGAGGTTGCTGGCATACTGCCCCGTCGCATCTTAACAGGGTGGTCGAGCTTCAATGGAAAGACATTGGCATGATCAAAACGAAGAACACGGAGGATAATAATATTCTTCACTCCCATTGTAACACTGAGACAATCACCAGACAGGATCCCCTGCGGGATTAAAGTAAGTGGCCTATCTGCTAGTCATTGTCACTCAGCTGACTCTGCGTCGAGCTGTCCTTGTCACGGCCTTTGTCGCCCTGTTGTTGTGCATGTTGTTTGCCGAATTTCATCGCGGCGCATGCCACCGTGAAGAACAGAGGTTTGCCGTTAATGTGTACTCTGAGTTTGGCAGGGTACAACATTGCATATTTAGTTCCAGTTTTCTGTAGCAATTTCTTTGTCGGGAGGAACTCACGTCGGGCCGCCTGGACTGACTGCACGAAGTCTGGGTACAGTGAGATGACATTATTCCGGTATTGTAGCTCCCTACGCTCCCGGGCCAGGTGAAGAACAGTGTCTCTGTCTCTGTAGTTGAGCAGCCAAGCCAATATCCGCCTCGGCAAGGCAATTGGCGGCAGACAAGGACCAAGGGTATGGTGGGCATGCTCCACCAGAAACATGGCAGACAGGCCAGTCCCAAACAGTTCCTGAAGGAGGCCCATGACATATTTATCCATGTTGGATATATTTTTGAATTCCGGAACTCTGGTAATGCATACGTTGTTTCTCCTCGAGTGGGCTTCGAGGTATTCTTTTCGCGCCTTGATGAACTCTAGTACTTTGTATATATACGGAGAAGGTGATCCTGCATTTCGCCCTGGTGATCATCTGCATCAGAGACTCTCGTTTCCAGCGTATTCAGTCAGGTTTTGTGCTTATCCACTCTGTGCGAAACTTGATCCATTCGGATGGCAAGAGAAGCAATCTTAGCATCTATTTCTTTGAGGCAGACCTTTACATCATGCAGCATTGCCTTTATGTCGTCCTTCTGCTCCGGTTCCAGCTGCGTTTCAGGCACAATTGTCTGTGACATCAGCTCGCTGTCAACTTGCCTAGTAGTGCGTTTGTCGAAAGATATTTTGAATTGTTTGTTATCCGCCTTTTCCATCGCACTTTTGCTCTGTGCCGGTACCATCAAGGGAAGGAAAGCACTTTGGCCGCGCCCGAGCGGGTGAGACCCCAAACAAAAATTAGCAACCTTGTTGTACTTTCAGTTCTACTTCCCAGTGGTGTCTCGTAGTTTCAATTGGGCTGTCTACCAGGAGAAGAATGATGAGAGCAAGTCCGTAGAGCAATGAATCAGCCCGTTGCAAGGGTGGAGGATCTGACTCCCTCCCGGGACCACACTACTGGAAGGCAACGATACCCCTCCGCTATATCTCATCTGGCATATCACCAGTCTTCCACTGCTATGCGGTGAGGCCTTCCCTTCTGAGCCGCCCTCTGTGAGCGCAAGGAACTCACCTTGCCAGCCAATCCACTCAAGTGTATTTTTTTTACGTTGCTTAGCATCCGACTGGGCTGCCGTGTGGTCGATCACCTCATGTCTCACTCCTAGCACTCCATTTGGGGACTTTCCCGCAGCGCGGCATCCATATCCTCAAGGTATACAGTGTATGGTGTGGCTGATAGGGATGTCGAGTCGAGAACAGGACCTTCACCGGGGCGCGTCTTGCCACACGGGCCGGAACTGCCACACGTCCCAATGTCTAAAGTTAGTGAAGCGCCAGTCCCTCATTTATATGTACGCAGTGCGCAAGGTCTCTCTCACCACCCACTCGGTGTGTCAGCAACTGAATCTGGGTGGAGCGCAACGATCTTTGCGCCTAATTTGGTCTTATTTACTGGGACAAGGCACAGTTCAATAGCAGCCAGCAGCAACAGTTATGGAAGGTCCTATGCAGGGCCCCGCAACACCTCCCTTCGTGGGATAAAGCCTCATACCTTAGCGCCGCTGGAATAGGCCTGTTTGATTTGTGTTGTTGTCCTCCCAGGCCTTCGCGCAGCTCAGGTGATGTTTTGGTAGTCTCCCCGGTCTGTCACTACCTGCAGGGAACTGCGTCCGCAGTCCCCCGCTCCAGCAATGTGGAGCAGCTCATTCGATAGTCTCCAGCAGGGGGGGGGGAACACCCCAAAGCTCCACTTGTCAGCGGACGCCATCTGCCTCCGCCACGAGCCTACGCCGGCTCTCGGTGCGGCTCCTGTGTTGTGGCCCGGCAGCATCAGCGGCTCCGCCTCTCAAGCCACGTTGTGGCGATCGTGTTTTTTGGAGCCGGTTCAGTCCCCGGGGCCCTCTCCTCTGCTTCACTGGCCTGCTCGCTGGTGTGCACAGCAGCGCCGTGACCTCCACTGTTGGACAGCCGGACAGCCTGCACGCAGTCTCAGCAATCTTCACGTCCCAACCCAGGCACCTTCTGAGCCTCGTACCACCCCAACCAGGTCTCATAATCACAGTGGCTGTAGGGTGTCAGAACGCTTTACATCAACGTGTGCTTATTACATGTACAATAAATTATAGAAGTTTGTAAATGAATGTACATGATGTGTTACATAAAACTGGGGGATTGCAAGGTGTAGAAGTCACATATCATCTTACAAAGCTCACTGTGCTATTATCCTTGCAATGTGCTCAAACGTACACATGATAGACCTGCTAAACATATATGTGAGGGCTTTAGATCTGATGTCACTTCTTGTGATGCCACTTCCTGTAAAGTCGTGCCTTGTGATGCTACTTTCTATGATGTCAATTCCTGTGATGCCATGTGTGATGTCATGCGCCGTGATGTTGTGCGCCGTGATGTCATGCGCTGTGATATTGCACGCCCTGATGTCACGCGCCGGGATGTTGCATACCTTGATGTCCCTTGCATACGGCCTAACAAGGTTAGTCCCCCAACTTCTTTTTTTAGGACTTGTGCCCTGCTATCACCTCATCTATCTCTCTCTATGTCTTTCATTATATAACTTTCTACCTATCTGTTTCTTCCTCCTTTCTATGGCACAACTCTCTCTACCTGTGTATCAACCTAAGCTCTCTTTCTCTATTTCATATATGTCTCTCAACATCCTCGACACCATATTTTTTTTCTACTCTTCATCCCTCTCTCTACCTTTCTCTCTTTCCCATATCTTCCATATCTCTTTTTGCTCTCTGTCTACCTTTCATCTCTTTTATTTCCCTCAATTCTGCCTACCACTATGTCTTGCTACCTTTACCACTCTCTAAATACCTCCTTTTCTACATGACCTTTCTTTCTCTCTGTACTCCTCGACATTTCCTTCTCCCTATCTCTATCGCTCTCTAACTCATTTTAAGACGTGTCTATTTCTTTACCTCTCTTCCTCTACTTACATCATTTGACCTCTCTTTATCTTTCGTTTCGCCTTTCTGTATTTACATTACTTCTCTCTCTACTTCATATATCTTTCTACATCACTTCTATCTCTACCCCATCCACCTTTACTTAAGATCCCTTTCTATACTGTTCTCCTTATGTCTCTGTCCATTGCATATACCCTGCCACTTCCGTTTTTTTTACTCAGTGGGGTCACAGGTATCTGCCTGCCCCGAGACAAGCACTTAAAGTGCAGAAGAGATTTGTAAACACGTTATTGTATCAAGGCAGACACCAAGTGAAAGTGTTTATTTTCTTTTTATTAACGGAGCGCCGGGATATACCACCTTGCAGGCAGCGGTCGGCGCCAATATGCAAAATGGCCGCCTTCCGCTTCCGCTACTCCCCTTCCTGTTCCGTTAGGCGGAACACTAGAACGCTACCACATATCTCCCCCCTTTATGCACACAACACAATAATGCCAAGTCCTTACTTCCAGTCCATGTTAAAGTCCTTATACTTCTCTGGCACCTTCACTTCCCTTCCAACTCTCGTCTTCACCATTTCCACGCCTCCTTCTTTGCTCTGTTCCTTCCTGCCCATGGGCCTCCCTGCACTTTCTCCTTCTTTGTCCATCACATTCTCACTCTCTTCTTCTTTGCACCAGCTCCTCGGCCCTTCACTCGTTCCTTCTTCTCTTTCTCCATCTTCCACTTGCTGCATTCCTTCTTCTACGTTCTCGCTATGCCTTCCACTACTTCCTTCTTCTTCATCTTCTACAACATTCTCTGCTCCTTCTTCCACCTCACGTTCCCACTTTATGATCTTGCTGCATTTGGCCATTCTGTCCTGCGACCACACCTTCCCGTCACTGAGTAAGGCAGATCGGGCATAAGGCTCTAGCACTTGTAAAGGTGGCGAGAATTTGCTTTCTCCTTTCCTCTTGAGGATGGCCAGCTTAACTCTTACCCAGTCACCCTTTTCCAGTTCCGCTCTTTTCACATTGTGACTTTTGTTGAAATGTGTCGTGTAAACCTCTTGAGCTCTCTCCAGGTTCCTCCTGACCACCGCTGGAGACCACTTACTTTGTATCACTAATTTCCTCCATGCCATGTTATCCTTGGTGAAAGCCTCTCTTCCTCTCAGCACTTTGAAGGGGCTGTATCCTGTGCTCCCTGGGGTGATCCGATAGGCCCAAATCATCTTTTCCAGTTCCTTCTCCCAATCTAGCCCATCGTTGATGGCTGCCTGGATGGTACCCATGATTACACGATTGAATCGCTCCACTTGACCGTTTCCTGAGGGATGGTAGATGGGCGTGTGTTTCACTTCTATTCCATTTCTGTCTGTGAAGGCAATCCACTTCGCCGAGGTGAACTGCGGTCCATTGTCGCTGATGATGACCTTCAGGATTCCTTCTCGGACAAAGGTGGCGCGCAAGAAATTCACTACTGCCTCCGTGTCTACGTTCTCCATCACCTCTACCTCTGGCCATTTGGAGTATTTGTCGATAAGAGCCACCACATACTTCTGCGTCCCTGCTTTATTTAGGACGGGGCCCATTATGTCCACTGATAAATTTTTTTTTTTTTTTTACCAACAAAAGAGAGCCTCTTAATGTGTGTTCCTGAGGAGACACACATTAAGAGGCTCTCTTTTGTTGGTAAAAATTATGATTAAGGGGTAGGAGAGTAGCCCTGTTTACCCTCTCTCTCTAGTTGTATTTACACTGATAACATTTCCCAGGGTCCATCAGGTATCGGAAATTTTCCTAGAGGAGGTCTTATCATACTTTGGGATTTGTCCGCCTTAGCACACGACTCACACTGTCGTACATGTCGCTCAACTTGCGCATCGATGGCCGGCCACCAGTATGCTTGCCGCGCAAGGGCTTTGGTCTTGGTGATGCCCTGGTGCCCTTCATGTAGTAGAGTCATTAAATGCTCCAGTATGCCTTGGGGTGGTACCACTTTGTCCCCTCTCAACAGAAAAGTGGGATTCTCGGCCAGAGACAGTTCATCCCTCACTTCCCAATACCTCCGGAGTTCTTCTTTGAGGTGTCTCTTCTCCGGCCACCCATGGATTACGTATCCTTTGATGGCCTCTAAGGGCCTCTAACTGGTTTGTCTTGCTGCTCTTGGTCCACATACCTGACCATTGTTCCCTTGGGTTTCCGGCGGCATACCTTTTCATAGTGTCCTAACACTCCACAATATGAACACTTCGCCCGGAACGCCGGGCACACCTTGTCATTCCCTAGGTGCGTCGTACTTCCACACCTGTAACAGCTTTGACGTCCTCCTTTGTTCGCCCTCTGGTCCATTAGATTGGTGTGGGTGAGACGTCTGCCTTCCTGATTTCTCTGCTGCTCTCTTTGCTTGGGACGCTCACTCCTCCCTTGTGTCATTATCTTGCATACTGTTTGCGCTCCTCCAGTTTCCTTCTTGGCGGCCTGCGCACAGCGTTTAGACAATTCGACCTTCTTCACCATCGCCCAAATTTCCTTTAGGGGGGCATCTCCATTTACCCATAGTTTCTCTTGGACATGGGTGCTGGACGTGTGCATGATGATCTGGTCTCTGATCAGGTCGTCGTGCAGCGTTCCAAACTTGCATGTGAGTGCCAATTTCTGCAGGGCCACAACATACTCATCCACTGTCTCATTGCTCTTCTGCTTCCTCTGGAAGAAGTTGTATCTGTCAATCGCGACACACACGACAGGCCTGAAGTGCGCGTCCAGATCGGCGATGGCGTGGCTAAATACGTCGGTATCCGTGGCATCCCTCTCTGTTTTGACGATGGTGTCATAGACCCTTAACCCTTCGGGGCCCAGGTTATGTAACAGGATTTTTTTTCTTCTCTTGCTAGAGTAAGGCGCACCCGCTTCCTCTTCTAACGCGTCGAGGTAGTTGAGGAAATACCTCTTCCAGTCTTCCCATTGCCTCTCCGGCTCCCCAGTCTTGGTCAGGAAAGGCAACAGTTGTGTGAGGGACGAAGACTGGACCGCCATGTTATTGGCCCTTCGTCGGGTGGGTTGGACAGGGGCTGCTCTCCCCGGGGGACTTCCTGGCGTGGACTGTACGGCCGAGTCTCTCACTCCGAGATCGCTGTCGCTGTCCTCCCCTTGCAAGTCGTGCGCGGGATCAGGGTGCGTCCGTGGGTCCTCTTCTTCAGCAGGGCGAACAGTACTTGGCCCTCCTGCGCCTGCACGCTGCTCCGCCAGTTTGCCTGGTTCCACCACCACCTCATTGGGTTAATGCACTCCCCAGACCGCCTTGGGCACCCCTTTGCGTGGGCTTCCCACTCCGGCTTGTGCCTCTTGCACTCGATGGGGTCGCTGATGGGTGAAAACCCCTTGTGGACGCTGGCCCTCCCACGATGGGACACTGGCTGCTGCTCCGGGCTGGGAGACTCTGCACTGTGATGTCGAGGCTAGGGTGGGGGGGGCACGCAGGCCTACCTCCCTGAATAGTGCTCCTGCTCCTCCAGGCAACTCGTGGATCGTGCGTTGTGCGCTCTCCAGGGGTCCTCTGCCACGCTCCGTGTACCGGCTGGGTTAGCTCTCCACCGGTCGGGCACTTCCGGTGCTGCACGCTGTGTCTGGGATCGGGCGTTATGCCGTGTGCCTCGTCGCCATTGTAAACACGTATTGTATCAAGGCAGACACCAAGTGAAAGTGTTTATCTTCTTTTTATTAACGGAGCGCCGGGATATACCACCTTGCAGGCAGCGGTCGGCGCCAATATGCAAAATGGCCGCCTTCCGCTTCCGCTACTCCCCTTCCTGTTCCGTTAGGCGGAACACTAGAACGCTACCACAAGATTCAATGCAGAAATTAGGAGAAAATTATCAGATTTTTACAAATGGACTGGTGAAACTCCTCAGAGCAGCGCTTTGGTTTTCATTGTTGCAGCACGAATGCCAGGGGTCGAGGTGGGTATATTTGTGGTTACACATATCTGACAACTAAAGCTCGAATTTCAAGTGCTATATGCCTATGTATTACTTTAATTTTATGAACTAGTCCACTAAACATCAACCAAGTCATCTGTAGCCTGTTTTTTTCCCTACAGTGGGAATAACAAGCTTGATAGACACTGAATTCCACATAGAATATTGCTGTTGTAAGTAAATACAAAAATCGAGATCCAGGCTCTAAAGAAATGGCTCTATGAATGCGTGTTCAATGCTCCTTTTGCTGCTGTTTGTTTGGCGTACACCAGACATCTTGAGCTTTTGGCTATTTTTGCAAATATCAAATATATAGTTCAATAATTTTGTATCAAACAGGCTTGAATGAGCCCAAAAATATTAATACTTTCAAAGTTGTCCACAATAGCATGGGGGGGGGGGTTGTATCTCACCCTGGGTTCCACAAATCCTTAAGAAGTCATTGGGCCCAGATGTGTGCGGGTCCGCTTCATCCCTATTATAGCTGTTTTCTTACTAAATCAGGGAACGGGGGCTCGTTTCCACTGCTTGCTTTAGAGTCAATTGAACTCTTGCTGCGCAATGGGCACGAAAGACTTCATGAAGACTTCATGCTGTTAAGGTGTTTTACGAAGGAGGCGTCTGGTTGCCTTGGCGCTTCAGACATCAAGAGGGGCTGTCGTTTACAGATGCAGTAAAATCCCATCGCAGAACAAGAGCTGATTTTCAAACCCCATAGGAGTGAGCTTGTAACTCAATACGGAAAAAAGACCACAGTGAAAATCTATTTTTTTCCAAAAGGCACGGCCGGCATCTGGATGCACCCAGTCAATTTAGAAATATTTGAACATTTTTGCATTACATTTACCAAGTGACACATAAAACACCAGGGGCGTTGCGCTGAGAGGCAATCAAACAGAGGAGCCATTCCCGTGCATCACCATTTGTAGTGGAAACCGCCCACACGCGGGCCCGGCTGCCAAAAATGGCGGCCGCGAGAACCAATCGAGCCCTTTTAACATGCTAATGCAAGCCGTTTAATGTAGTCTGCGAACTCTCCAGGGATGTGTTGTGGGCCCCTCAGAGCCGCTCGGCTTCACAATGGCGCGACCCTGTGAAAACATCTGGCTTCGGATGAAGATCTCACAAAGCCTCCCATCCGGACAGCTTCCACTGAATCGGGAAGCATTTTGTCACTTTTGTGTTCCCGGCCTGTTCGGGGGTGTTTGTGCCCATAGTCCCGTATTGAAAAGCAATTCAGAGCTCCTAAAAAGGGACGCTGGGTCAGCATATAGCTGGTCTTAATGAAGGTACTAAAATGCAAAACACAAACGGGAATTAAGAGGGCAACAGAAGGTGGCTTTATCCCTCGAAATAAACCCATTTAAAACTTGGATGTCACGGTTGTTTTAGTATTTCAGCGGCCACACAACAACTCACTCGATGTTTCTTTCCTTTCTTTCCGATTTGTCTGAATAAATGGTGATAGTCGCTTGGTTTCTGTACTAAAGTGTGGTGACTCACACCAATCTGTTGCACCAACGTAAAATATTAACAGAGAGTATTTGAGTAATGGTCGCGACATTGCACGGCTCATATTTTTAGTGAAACAACTATACTAAACACTATGGGGTGTGACATGGGCTCTTGATACTCTGCAGTGCGGGCGGGGTTTGGGTGGGTGTGGAGGGGGGAGAGCTCTAAAAGGCCCGAGCCTTTGAATGTTCGCGAGATGGTGAGACTTTATGGCTTTGACAGGCGTATGAAGCACAATATAATTAGTGTAACACAATGCAATACAACACATTCAATACAACAAAATGCAGTCCTCATTCAGGGACGCAGCGAATGCCCCTCCCCCAATATGTTTAGGGACTGAGGGATCCTCTTTGCGTGAAACAGTCAAAATAAAACACTTTTTTTGCTTGAAAAATCGGAAGTATCCTGCTAATGCATGAATGACTCACCCTTCATCTCCCTGAATGCACACAGTTTTTTTTTTTAAGATTCCCGCATTATTCGCTGCTGTGAATCAGTAGTGCTCCTCAGTGCTCGGTCGAATCCGCAAGTCATGGAATATTTCTGAGACTTCCGATGATTCCAAAAGCTTCATTATTTTAGAATGCGCTGGTTCAGGTGTCTAAACTGAAGCAAACCTGGCGAAAAACTCCCAGACTACATTATGTGGTTAATAAAAAACAGGAGTGGAACGCAGTTTAAATTATGAAAAATTACATTGTAAAATGAAATGTTTGATCCCATTTATTGAAATATTCCTCAGAAGAAGGACCTTGCACAAAGCCTACTAAAGAGGGTCGAAATCAGCATGTACGCTCACTTAGTGCAATGCTGAGCTGTTCTTAAAATTCTCTAAGGCTGTCCAAACGATGGCTGCTGGATACTTGTAGCAATGATAACTTTGGTGCCCCTCATCACTTCATATGGGGGCAGCGTGCAATTTTGTTGTGCACCAGAGAGCTACTGAAAATCCACTCCAGACTGCAGGTCCGTTCATTTTGTTCTGATCAACTGCCACTTTCGAATTCCATGTTCTTGTCAAGCCTTTGTAAAAAAAAAAACATCCGGTCCAAAAAAGTAGTCTCAAAGTTGTTCTGTAGTTTTTCCACAGAGCACTACACATTGAGTTATTTGTTTCATAAGTTGTAAACTTGGCACATAAAGCTTGCTGACATTTTCATGCTGTCTCTAAAACTGCTTCCTGAAGGTCCCCTCAGACTCTAAAATGTACATTAATCTGAGAGAAATGATGCAAACCAGTGTTCCAGCAAGCAATCCATGGGCTTATTGTGAAATTTACAAAGAATAGATTTGCAAAGAATAAAGCCTAAACTTATACAGTGCACGGTGTATTTTTTAAACATTCAACACAGCATTTGTTTGTATTTTTATGCAACAAATTTCACATATTTGCATCCAATTAATAATAAAAAAACGAGGTTGCACCCCATAGTAGCTTTAAAAGCCTTGACTGTGAAAATTATTTGAATTTACATGGTGATTATTTCTTTGGCTATCATTTCTAACTGGAATTCGTACATAGTTCCAAATATTATTATTTATAGATGGTGTTAGACACCATTCCATGGCCACACGGGCATACACGGGGGACGGTGTCTGAACCATTATGGCCTAGGTAATTTGCCACTGACGTCCGGCTGTCCATCCTTCTGCACATGACTGTCAGGATACCGAGAAATGCCAGCCACAGGCTTCTCGTGGCCAAAGTGTGGGAGGTAAAGATCATGTGTCAACAATGAACCAACATACAAGATAACAACGCCCGACCCAGGATGAAAAAATAAAATAAAATAAAGTACTTTTAATCGTACAGCCAATAAGCAAACATAGGGTGATACCTCTGATCACTTCTCTCCAGTGCCCTCTCTCGCGCGAGTGTACCTATTAGTTTTAGTCAGGGTCACAGGGCAGAAGAGAACCAAATTATGCAGCAGAGTTGACTATAGGAGACAATAGTCTCCAATTGTCTTTGGCAGAGGCATGAGTTAGGCAGAGGTGCAGATTACTTTTCACCATAATTTCAGATTCACAATAAGTTTTCTGATTCTTACCCACCTTGTTGATGTGAGCAGTAACAGTCTCACTTTCTCTTGCTCAGTTCAGAACATTGCAGTTCCTTTGTTCTGACCACAGGTAGAGGACTGCAGTTCTCGTGTGCCGTTTCTGTAGCAGAGAGGGGGATGTTGGGCCCAGCCCACATCTTCGGCCTCCCTTTGTAATAGGGTTATTGTGCACATGTAGCTCAGCTGGTCTTGTCATGGTGGGCACAGCATCTTATGCAGTTGTCCTCCACTGGCCTATTTCAGACACGTACTACGGGAAATGTAATAGTGGATTCATTGGGGCAGATGGATCTGCGGGTACGTGTTCTTGGATGATACACCTTCCTAGGCCGATTGGATCTTCCTCAGCAGCATCACATCATTTCAAATCATCTTTGGTTGCAGGACCAACTTGATGCACACAGATGCTGCCAGGGAGCTACATGGGTTGTGGAACTTCAGCAGTCTTTGGGGTGCAGTTCTCAACAGAAACTGCAGTAAGCACTCTCATCATAGGCCACTCTTAGCTTTGCTCCCTCAGCAGACTGCTTTCTCTAAGTGTTCATAACCCTGGGAACATGAGGGGCTTCTCTTACTGGACAGTTTCGCTTCCTTCAGAGCCAGGCAGACTCCTTTCCTTTCTCAGCATACAGGCAAGCTTCTAAGCACTTAGCTGTTCTCAGCTCCTCAGCATATAGTGGAAGAAAGCATTTGGAGTGTCTTTCTTTTCAATAATGAAGCATCGTTATATCCACTTTTCTTTGAAATTCACTTTGGATCCCAGCTTTCTACACGTTTTCTAAACTGGGCATCCACTATTTCACTCTCAGTACATGTTTTGGAATGGTTCTATTTTCAAGTGCCCTTCTCTGTCTGCTCTCTAGACACAATCCTTGTTTAAAGTGTTGCCATTCACAGCATATGGCACCAGGGCTGTCTCCTAGCAGGAGCATGCGCAGCATGACCACAATACATTTTGAGGTTTCTGCACCTGGCTGTCATCAGCCTTTAGGAAGCAGCTGTCAGGGACAGACAAAACAGGAGGCCTTACCTAAAAATGTTCTGACTGTCAACATCAGAAATCACAGCCCAACCCTCACCCCTATGCCAGCTAAATGGCAGTGCTCAGGAAGAACTACTCAGGAGCCCCTTGATAACAAATTCTCACTGTAATTTCTAAAGATAGCCTTGCCTCCTTCTTCCTTACTTCATTGTCTGGACCTTCACCCTCGATAAACTCTGCTTCCAGAGTTTTTCCCACTCCACGTAGAGAGCAGAGCTAAAACAACTCTGCACAGTGGCATAGAGTGTAGTTTTTTCTCTCTCCTGACTCACCAACATTAAGTTGGCGAGCACGAGTGAGGAAAGTCCAACACTAGACTACCTCCCGGTGAGATTTCTCAACGTGAGCGGTCGCAGTAGGTTGATACCACTCGTGTTGAGAAACCTGCCACTCGCGTTGATAAAGCTGCAGCTCAAATATAACCTCTACTGGGGGGCGTGGCTTGGACGGCAATGGAGACGGTCGTCTAGGTCCGGCAGCTCCGCATCCCTGAGAGGAAAACTACCAGCCAAACGTGACAAAACCGGAATAAAAGGACTGCACAAGGTGTAGGAAAGGTTTGCACAACTGACCGACGTGCAAGAAGTGCGGAAGCGCAACAACGACGAGGGAAATCAGCTCCTGAACACACCGGGCAGTCAACAACAGCGCGACGCAAGATGGCGGTGTGAGGAGAGAAGAGGAGGACAGCGGAGACTACGGAGTAAAGAGACGAAGGGACCTCCACCTCTGAGGCACGATAGCGGTGCCCCCGGGACCAACCAGCGTGATCCCAAAACAGATCTGCAGCAAGAGCAGGCGAGACAGAGAGCGGAATTGCCCCCAAGTGAACGACAACACGAGGAAGAAGGGAAACCGCAGCGCTGAGGAAAGGAGCGGAGAGCAAGTGACCCAAACCTTGCAGAAGCCGAAGCCGAACCAGCCCAAGCCCGGAGGGCCGACGCCAGGTAACCGGAAGTGAGTGGAGGTGAGGCGCCATTACCGGAAGTCTTCCCCGATCTAAGGCGGAAGGTGGGAGGTATGCTGCCGAGTGACCCGGAAGCGGAAGGAGAGGAGCCAGGCAACCGGAAGCAATAGCAAGTAAGCAGAGAGACGGAGAGACGGAGGGGCGCGAGTACCAGCGGAGCCTAGCGGAGCCTAAAGAAGAGGCGAAGGGCGGAGGAGAGTGCGGCAAAAGGTGGGCGCTGGGGGCGTAATGCTCAACACGCATCGAGGGCCCGAAGCAGCGAGACCACTGCAATTTTGGAGCCGAGAGCCTAGCGAGTGCAAACAACAGTGAGACAACAACCAGCCCAGAACAGGAGAACACACCGGATGCCACAAGGGCCAAGGAGGGAGGTGTTGAACCGGCACCGGTACTGACGCGGTGCCAAAAGCGGGAGCAAACTTGAGCAAAGGAGGCCGCACTAGAGATCTGCGCAACACAAAAGAGGACAGCGCGATATGTGAGCCTCTAGCACCCCAAAACTCACGCTAAAACGCTAAAAACGCACCAGGCCTGGGAGAGTACAGCATCCCTAGCAGAGGGGCTGAGGTGAGGCAGGACTCACCACCCCGGTGAGACAACAGGCAGAGGGGGCAGAAGGCAGAGCGAGCACCCTAAGCCTGAGCAGCCCTTAACACCCGCCCTGCGAGCAACACAGGGACAGCACACAGCGAAGTAAACACGCCCACTGAGCCACAGTGGGGTGTGAAATACCTCAGCTCAACAGCACACAGGCATCCCAGTACATCCCCTCGAAGAAAGCCGTGACAGTAAAAGAGCCAGTGGCCGTGCAAGCCACAAACTAGGCAGCCAGCACGCTGGCTGGGCCAAAGGCAAAAACAAGAACAAGACACATCAGAGAGCCGAGCAGATACAGGCAAGCTGCCCAACCACCGGCTGCGAAAGCAAAAACAACAAGCACACCAAAGGTGGCGCAAGCAGGAGGGAGGCTGATCAACATCCTGTCAAGGAGGGGCATCCGAACAATGGCAGGCAGCGATGGGAAGCCGACAGGCGATCAGCAGAAGAAACCAAAATTTGACAACCAAGGCTCCCCCACCAAAACAAGAGGCGAGCCGGTCACTCTGGAGACCATCCTGCGGAAGGTGAACGAAGGCAATGAGGTGGGGAGAGAGACGAAACTCAAGCTGGAGAACATGCAACTCGAGATGGTGGCCATAAGAGCGGACCTCCACAAAACAAATACGCGAATAGAAGCCGCAGAAAGCCGAATAAGCTCAGTAGAAGATGAAACAAGCAGGCACACCAAGGCCATAGCAGAGCTGAGAACAGCCACAAATGCTGTACAAAAACAGCTGGCGGAAAAGGACGACAGGGCAAGAAGGGGCAACGTAAGAATACTAGGAGTACCGGAAGGGGCTGAGGACAAGGCAGGCTCCTGTGCCGCCATGCTGGAGGAGATGATCCCACAACTTACAGGCATCACCTTCCAAAGAGGCTTCGAGGTACAAAAAGCATATAGGGTACCAGCAGGGAAACCAACCACAGGCAGAGGCCCGAGAGCGATAATCTGCAACCCACTGAGACTAAATCAGACGGAAGCCATATTCGCCTTCGCCAGGAAAAATCAGAATCTGACGTGGGCCGGCAACAAGATAGTACTGACCCAGGACTATTCAAAGCCGACAGTGGAATTAAGGAAAGGCTTCCTGGCACAAAGAGACACCTTGCGGAGAAGAGGAGCCACTTTCAGCTTCGTCAGCCCAACAAAATTCAAGGTAACAGACAAATGGAAGACGATGTTTTTCGAATGCCCAGAGGCTCTAAAGCGATACCTGCAAGGCCCAGCAGTGGAGGACATGGAGGAAAACAAAAGCCCAGGGGCTGCAAAGAGGAGCGCGTCGCCGCTGAACGAACAGTCAGAGTAAGAGGCACACGTCGAGCTTCAGCTGGGAAACACAGAACAGCGTATCTACCTCACAATTTAAAATGAAGGAATTGCCCCGGCAATAGAGAGACTGAGAGACTGAAGGACATAAAAGAGACCCGAGCAAAGAGACACACCAACAGCCAAAGAAGAAACCAACTCTACCTCAGGGATGATGCGGGCAGAGGAACTTTGTCGTCGCACACCCATTTAGCAAGTAAGGGAGGGAGGGGGGCGGGAAGGCGAGAGTGGGGGAGTGGGGAGGGGGGGAAAAGGGGGGGGGGAGGTTCTATACATGGGCTTACTGACTATCTTTCCTTTCTCTGCAACTCTTGCATCTTTTACTTCTCTTTCATCACACTCGCACCAAGTAGGAGCAAAGGCAAGCACGAAGACATGAAGAGGCACATGGCGCGGAGAGCAAAAGAGCATAGTGGCAGTACACCAGCACAGCGAATACAAAGCAGCATTAATGACACATAACAGCCAGAATAGCATAGGGTCAGATATCAAAATAGTCTCCCTAAACGTCAAGGGGCTGAATAGCCCGGTAAAAAGAAGGAAGGTGCTCGAACACCTAAGGAAACTTAAAAGCGACATCTACGTGCTCCAAGAGACGAGACTAGAAGAGGCAGACATCCCGCGATTAAGAGCCAACTGGATAGGGGAGGTGGTGGGATCGCCAGCCCAGAACAAAAAGAATGGGCTAGTAACACTAATCAGCAAAAACTCGAACCTGTCTCTTACAAGCTACCAAGCAGATACCCAGGGTAGGACACTAGTGACCAGTCTCAAGAGAGCAGGAGAGACCTACCATGTCGCGAACATATACGGCCCTAACAGTGAGGACAAACAATTTTGGGAGGGGATAGGTGCCCAGTTACACAACCTACCAATGGAAGACCTATTGATCGTCGCCGGAGATTTGAACCAAGTTCTCGACCCAGCAATTGACAAACACCCCTGCAGACGCTACCCAACAACTAGCCCTAACATCCTTAGAAACCTGTGCTCCAAACTGAGGATTAAGGACCCGTGGCGCCTAAGCAACCCAGACGCCAGAGAATATACATTCTACTCCAACCCCCACAACTCCTACAGTCGGATAGACTACATACTAATGTCAGAAACACACACCCACCTCATAGACCACACAGAAATAGGACCCAGAACAATATCAGATCACGCACATATAAGCCTATCCCTATCGGGCACACACAACGAAAAGCCAACACGCAGGTGGCGATTCGATGACGGCCTTCTTCAACACACATCAGCGAGGGCAGAGATAGACACAGCGATTAAAGAGTATCTGACAATCAACGATACACCAGAAACACCCAGAGAGGTACTATGGGACGCCCTAAAAGCGACCATACGGGGGACAGTGATGACAATAAAGGGCAAAATGAACAAAGCAAGGAACAAAAGAATAGCCGACCTAGAGAAAGAGATCAAAACACTAGAGAACAGCCACATTGCTAGCCTAGAAGACAACAACACACTCACAAAACTAACCAAACTGAAGTATGAGCTCAACAGAATATTAAGCGAAAGAGCAGGGACCTGGATCAACAAATATAAATCAGTCAACCTATGCACTGCCAACAAAGCGGGGAAAAACCTAGCAACCTACCTAAAAGGGAAACAAAAGCAGCACACAATTGGGGCAATCAAAGACAAACACAACAAGGCCCAGACTGCTAATAAGGACATCTTGGAGGTCTTCAGGGACTTCTATGAGGGTCTATACACAAGAGATGACGCGCTAAAAGAGGACGGGGGCGAGGAACTCCTCAACAGCATAGCCACACCCACACTAACAGAACGAGAACGAGACGTCCTAGAGCTAACAGTCACGGAGGAAGAGATAAGGAAAGCCACGGCCAACCTCAAAGAAAACAAAGCACCAGGGCCTGACGGTTTTACAGCAGGGTTCTACAAACAATACCTGACCACACTCCAACCCACATTGAAACAGGTATTTGACGAGTGCGTCCACAAAGGACGCATGACCCCATCAATGGCTGAGGCAAACATAATAGTCATACCAAAGGAAGGGAAGGACATGACAGAGGCGAAGAACTTCAGGCCGATCTCACTCATAAATGTAGACTGCAAGATATACGCGAAGATACTAGCCAACAGACTTAACGCCTACCTACCTAAACTCATACACAACTCCCAGGTAGGATACCTCAAAAACCGCATGTCCCATGACAACACCAGACTACTATGCCATATAATCAACCACTCGGCCCAGAGTGGTAAAGCGGCCGTAATGATAGCCCTAGACGCCGAAAAAGCGTTCGATAGAGTCTCATGGCCCTGTTTAGATCGCTGCATGGGGAAATTCGGGCTAGGACCCAACTACAGGAGGATGGTGATGGCGCTTTACAACAGCCCCAAGGCGCGAGTGGTAGTGAACGGCGGCACCTCAAACATACTAAACCTGGGCAGAGGTACGCGACAAGGCTGTCCACTCTCACCTGGCCTCTTCCTATTGGCAATAGAACCGCTCCTAACAATGATACGAACGAACGAAGACATAGCTGGGGTGCCGATAGGAGGAGAAAAATTTAAGCTAGCGGCGTATGCGGATGATGTTTTAATAATGACAGAAGACCCTGAGAGATCTATCAAGGCACTGACAGACACAATTGAGAGGTACGCCCAGGTCTCAGGGTACAAACTCAACAAGGACAAATCAGAGTGCAAGCCCCTAAACATCCACACAACAAGTGCAGTACTAGGAACGTCTGGCCTAGCGTGGCAAAATAAGCCTATTAAGTACCTAGGCATTCTCTTTGAGAGGAACCTGAGCACGACACTAGAACATAATGAACAGGCTATAATCCAGAAAATCAAGGCCAAAGTAGACGGGTGGTCACCCAAGTTCACAACATGGTGGGGGAGGGTAGAAACAATAAAAATGATGCTCACACCAATGGTGAACTATATGCTAGCCATGCTACCCCTAACCAACACAGATGACTTCCACAAAAAGGTAGACAAGATACTGAACGATTTCCTATGGAGAGGGAAGAAGGCCAGAATAAGCATGCAAAAACTCAGATTATCAAAGGAACAGGGGGGACTAAACATAACAAACTTCAAACGATTCCACGAGGCGTGCATAGCTAGACAGGGACTGCACTGGCTGGACCCAAGACAAGACTACACACCGGCATGGCTAACACTCGAACAGGGGTTGCTAAAAGGTATGAAACCCATCACCCTCCTCACGGCCACCAAACACCCGGCAATCAAAAACAACCCGGTACTCAGAAACACAAAACGAGCTCTGCTGAAAGTTGACAAACTTCTAAACACGAGCATCAAGGGAGGGCCCTTTGAATACATCTGGCACAACCCAACCCTAAAATACAGGGGCAAGGTCCTAGACATGCACGATTGGTATAGCCAAGGGATATCCATAGCCAGGGACCTTAAGAGCAAGGGCGCTGACGTAACATTCGACAACCTGAAGGGAGAGTACAGCCTAAACAGCGTAGAACTATACAACTTCCTGAAGATAAAAGTCGCAATAAGGAAGGCGAACCTCAACACCCAGACACCCTCGATAATACAGCTGGCTAACAGCCTGAACACGCTAGGACACCAGGTAGCACACCTCTATAAGATCCTAGGCCCCAAACACACCAAACTTAATGACAAGGTCATAAACTTCTGGGGGGAGGCAGCAGGTCAAGCACTCAGTGAGGACGCTAAAGCCGAGCTATGGAGGTCCACGAGTCGGAAAAAGGTGACGGCCACACTGAACCAGACAAAATTCTGGCTGATACACAAGGCATACTGGACACCAGCCCGATTAGCCACAGTAGGCATTAGAGACAGCGACGTATGCTGGAACTGCGATAAAGAAAGGGGAGACTTAGAACACCTCCTACTAAAATGCCCAAAAATCAAGGACTTCTGGGGGAAGATCAGAATACTTATCCACGAGATCACAGGCATAGACATACAAATAGACCTCACAAGCCTGGCCCTAGGGTTCACATCCCAGGCAATCACAAAGGCAGAGGATCGGGACCTCATTGATCTTCTGCTAACAGCCGCAGTCAAAATAGTCTTAACTAACTGGAAGGACACATCAAAGGCGGCTCCACAGGCGTGGCTCAATTGGGTCACGTTCCTCAGGGGGGCGGACAACATCACAGCAAAACACACACCGAAAACGCACAAGCAGTCTACCATGTGGGGGTCCTTAGACCACTACCTGTCATCACACAAGCCACCGTAGGCGTGAGCAAGATACATCTGAGGGCGCTTGCTGAAACAGTTTTGTGATAACAGAACACCGTGCACATCTCCTACTTCATCTATATCTCTCTCTACTGTTCCCCCGGGGCGCGGGGCACAAGACGATCGATCACAGAGACGTACAAATGCCATGGAACATCAAAAAGACGGAATACGAACTATGTGACTACGAACTGGCGAACAATCTCAAGAGTACGGACTGCCGCTCCCCCCCGCCCCCCCCCTTTTTTCTTTGTTTCTTCCTTTCTCCTCTTAGCCTATTTTCTTCTTTCTTCTTCCACTCATGTATAATCCTCGTCCATGTATGTAAATTTATATTTTTCTATATACAATAAAGAATTTCGGAAATAAAAAAAAAAATATATATATAACCTCTACTCAAGCAGCAGAAATAAGCAGTGCCCTCTTGCTCTGCATGTGGTGCTGTTCTTGTTGATTTTACAGCACAGAACCACGCGAGCAGCGAAACTTTAATCACTATGCCATTTGTGGAACTCTGCGGAGCACAGCAGAGTATTTTGGTCACTTTGCAGAGTTCTACATAGAGAAACTTCATGAACTCCACCCAGGCCTAATGACACCCTGTGCCTCCCGCTTGTCTGAAGCAACACTGCATGTAAGTATGTGTCAGAGTTCTCATGGGACCAGCTGACATCTCCAGGCAGTCAGCTTGCTACAAGGTGGGTCTGGCAGCATATAACCACCAACATGTTCCTCAGAGACTGTGCCAATTCTAATTTTACGTAAACTATTGCTGAGACCAGGATATGGCAAGGAGTGAGTAGGAAACAGCACTAGACAGCATTGATATTATTTAGATCACATATATTTACAATTCGTAACACAGACAAAATGACATTATTGATGGTCAATTACTGATGCCGGGATTAAAACATAAATCCTTGCGGCACAAGTTAAAACCCTAGTCCACCCCATATCTGCTACTAGGAGGGGATGTGGTGCTATGGTCGGAGCTGCCAACTTGCTAACTAAGGATCCTGCGATTTTGGCCAAATTACCTAATCTTCAAATGGCACAAAATGTGACCTTGTGTACTGTAACTGGTGTCCATGTAAAGTGCTCCAATTCCTATAGGTTGAGTTTGGCTCTATAGAACTGCAAAAAAAACTAGAATGGTTTTCTGAGCTGAACATATTTTGTTGGTAAAGCCCAGCTAGCAGCGGCAAATGAAAAACATAATTAACCCCTCCGCCTGATTCCAGGCTGTCCCCCAGGATGGGTCCTTGCTCCATCAACTCTGCCGACTGGACCCAGCAATACTTGCCTCCAGCCCCGAACAGCGTTGCGGTAAAGCAACTTCCGAGGGGGGGCCCTGCTCGAGGGGACCCTGGCCCTCGCGCCCCGCAGCGCCAGCGACTACTTCTGCTGGGCACAGGTCTCCCGAGCCGATCCACCACCTTCTGCTGCCTGTGGCTGTGTCCGGTACGCTGTGAGGACAGTGCCTCTGATAAACTCTGATGATCGCAAGCTCTCCAAGATGGCGATGCGACTGCAGCTGGCCTCCATCTCCCCCCTGGGTTCCCACCTTCTCTCCGGGACTTCTCGACTTGCGTGCTATCCTGATTGACACTTTGCTGCTGTTTTTCGGACAGTTTTCGCTGGACTCTAGCCCTTCCCTCCATACCTTGCATCCCACCCATCCTTCCTCTATACTGTGACTGCATCTTTGACCTATTGCAATAATGCTAAGCTTTGGTATTCGCTGAAGTCCTTACACCATATACCACCCCTATGCGTCTCTTAGAGTTTAACCAGTCACATCCCTTCCTATGTGTATGTAGTTGACTCTTATCACTAGTGTTTGCAGTGGACCTTTATACTCTCTACCACTCCTATGTGACCCTTAGAGTACTTCCAGTCATATCCCTCCTGTGTAGATAGAAGATAACTCTAATGACTAGTATCCTATGTGATTTTTAGATTGTATCCATGTGTATCCCCACCCTGTGTTTAGAGATATAGCTTTAACGACTAGTCGCCTGTGTGACTGTTGGAGTATAGCCAGGTGTATCCCTTCCCTCGTGTGAAGAGATAACCCTATTCACTAGAACAAAAAGAAATGTGTTCCTTATGTAACGTAACTGATTCTATGTAAAGTGCTTTGATAACATGTAACGGAACTGGTGCTATGTAAAGCGCTCTGATAACCTAATCGGTTCAAGTTCGCGCTATATAAAACTCTAAAAATAAATAAAATAAATAAATAAACCCTAAACCGTTTAACTGCACTTTATCCCTAGATTTCTTGTGCCTGTGCGCAACTGAAAGCCAAGGCTGCGCAGCATAAAAAACCCTCACCACTGAATAAATACATCTTGCATTTTACAGTGTGCATCTAACAAAGGGCATCCTGGTGCTTAAGTCTTACTAAAGAAGTAGCAATATGCACAGTGAGGCAGGCACTGAGGCTGTGCATCGCTTGCCTATCAAAATGCACTAAAAGTGTTGAAGACATTTAGGAGCTCAGAAGCAAGAATTCTGGCCACACTAAGTATACACTAAGATTTCCGAAATCGAGAAATTCAAGCACGGGCCTTCCTCTCTCATGGCTTCTTGGCCGGATATAACTAAAGAGACGGGGTGTTCGCTATCTTGAGTGGCTGCTGCTTACGCGTCAAACATATAGGTAAATGCCACACATAATCAAACCTAACAGCTTTGGGATTAAGTAGTAAGATTACTTGATTTACAGAGCCATGGGAGGGAAGTGTTAAAAGTCTGAATAATTATTACTAAGTAAAAAAAGATGGCTTTACAAAAGGGAAAGAAAGGATCATACACTACCAAACTCCTGAGTGACCCAGTATACATAATATGACCCCAAAACACCAGTACTGTCTCACCCCTTTGCTGCCTCACACATGAATCTCCCCTGATAACACAAACTTCGTATGGATAGTCAGTACACAGATTCAAAACACCCCATCACTGTACACCATGTCCTGCCATTCACCTGGTAAAGTCAATATAGTGACTCCTGCAAATGCTTCAAGTCTGACCTTGTTGAATAAAGGTGGAATACAGGTTGTCAGAATTCTCCTTACTGTGGGTCCTTGAAATAGAGCTTAGCAGTATCCACATTGCCAGTGCTCACCTTCTAACATCACATTTTTGTGTAATAAAGGGAACGCCCTTCCCATACGCTCATGAGGAGCGCTTAGGGAAACAAAAGGGAGGAAGGGGTTAAGGGTGGTTAAATGGTTGGAGGGTAACTCAGTGATGGAAATGGAGACACATCCCTCCAAAATTGCTGATTGTTTCAGATGGAGAATGTGGCATAACATTCAGAGCTGCATACTATGGAACCCGGGGAACAGGGCTCGAGTCTCGGCATCGACTCTCCCCATGCCTTGATTATCTTGAGATGCTTACACATATTTACATTTTCAGAGTGAAGGTTTCACCCAACTAGTATACACCCAAATACAACCATAAGAAACAGAAGGGTGACCACTCACCAGTCAACATTTACAAACGGCCTTCCACTGTGCTGCAACATATTACCCCATTTCATACTAATGTTTGATCCGTTTGAGCTATAAACAAACTCTTTCTTGCAAAAATATGCAGATTATGCTGCAGCTGATGGATTATGTGGTAAATGCATCAAATAATTAGTTATGTGGAAAAGGCCCACCTCCAAAATCACTTAAGTCCAATGGCCTTGCTCTTAAGTCTTAACCCAGGGTCTCAGTTCTGTCCTCGATCTATTTGCCTGTGCATCTTCCTATCCTTCTCTGCCGCATAACTTGGGTAGTCCTGGATAAAAGTCTTGCACACGAATGGCCGTGTGAGATCAGAAAGACTAACAGGGGAAGAAAAACAGCACCTAAAGCGGTGGCGTGTGTACTTCACGCTCTCAGCAGTGGGGGGAGAGTTGTGACTGACCACCTGGGCCCCATGCGAGGTTGACCCACCCAGAAGTTGAAACTACACAATGAGACTCATGCATGCTGTGGTTTCAATAAACACAGAGTACTTTTTTTGGGGGGTGGGGCAACCTGAACATTATGGAGTGTCCAGGCACATTACAATGGGTTCCAAGAGGTTTCTATACTGAAAAGGAAGTAGCCACACATAGATCAGCGGGTCTATGCTCACGTGGCAGTTCAGTGTGCATAGCAGACAGGATAGCTTTAAATCCATGCAACAATAGAAACGCATTATAGCTCCTGCGTCACAAAGGCACAGGACAGCAGTAGGAGGCGCTGCATAAAAAAACAAGAGGCTTCTATACTGAAAAGGAAGTAGCCACACATAGATCAGCGGGTCTGTGCACATGTGGCAGGTCAGTGTGCATAGCGGACTGGATAGCTTTAAATCCATGCAACAATAGAAACGCGTTATAGTTCCTGCGGCACAAAGGCACACAACAGCAGCAGGAGATTCTGCATAAAAAAACACGCAAGATTTGAGGAGCGTTTCCCTTGTGGGAGCGAGTCAAGGGCGCCATCTGTTTGCAAGTTAATTAGAAACAGATGGTTTCAAGCTCGCTCCCGCAAGGGAATCACCAAACGTGCCCGCTTTGCCATAGAAAGCAATGCAACGCATGCACGTTTTTGGCCAAAAAAAGCAAGTCGATTACAAGAGGTCTGCTCCTATGCAGCGCATGCGCACTGCATAGGCGAGACCTAAAAAGAACAAGCCGGCACATGAAGTAAACCAAAAACGAAGACTTAACACATGCACAGGCAGGTCAACAAAAAAGAGTGCTGTCAAAGTATCCTAAATAACCTAAGAGTAGGAGCATATGTAACAGGGGCAGTCCTCATGGGAGGATACAAAAGTCAAAAAGGAGGGACTACTAAGCGAATTCACCAGACAAAAGCCGTCATTTACAGAGGACAGTAAGAGGAACCAAAGAAAAAGAGCGGTAGTGCGTGTAGTCAATGTTGTACATACAGCACCTGCGCTGCTTAGGCGAAACATAAAAATAGTACATTGCCTCCACCATTTTAGGTGTTTTAGTCCTCTGTCCACTATGAAGACATGCTTGTTGCACTCCCAGGGCACGAGACAGGTCCTGGACCTCGTTTTGTGACGGGTAGGCTTAAATCTCCATGTACATGCTAGATTAGCGTAATACCTGAACCAAAATAAAGGTCAGAATATTAGTTTCACATGCAGTCAGGCACTCATGACAGGGTTACATCCCTGTTCGGCTTGTAGAGGAAATTTCTGTTACAAATTAAAGTGACAAAATATGCTCTGATAGTGATGATGATGTCCATAGGGTGTTGATGATACTGCAAACACAGGCAGGTTCAACCTTAGCGCAGATATCGCCCAGAGCAAAAGCAAATTTGGAGCCCCTACAGGCTGTGTAATTTTGCCTTTTTTAAATAGTGTACTTAACTGTCATTACCATTAAGCAACTTAATAGTACTGCCGAGTCCCTATACTTTTCCTATTTGAATGAGAAAAGCTTGGTCGTCAGCCTCATACTGTTGAACCCATAATGTCTGCATGAGGAAAATGACCACTGCTCCATCGTAGACAGGGAAGGTTATGTGAAGCATGCAATTAGCCAATTGACTGCTGGCTTTAGCCAGCTGGTGGATCGTTTTTAGGTGGATTAGCCACCTTATACCTAGCCCAGCTCATCTGCTGGTGCACAACATGAAAGGCAACTGCGGCCTCGGAGTGTGTGATTGAGCCTAAGCAGCACAAGACCAAATACCAGAGCACATTAAGTCAGGCTGGCTCACTGAGCTGTTTTCACTTAGCTTGACATACTCTCTGACTACATTGACTACATTCAGTAGAATACAGACCGCAAACAAATGATATTGTGCTTATCACGTTTTGTGTGGGAGGGAAATATGTTGCAATTCTTTTACGCAGAACTACACCACATCTGGTACGAACTTTTCGGATTCACCCAAGAATTGGAGCCCACAGTCCATGAAAATGAAGCCATGCAAATGGGAAGTAATTTCAGATAAGCACCCAGTTCCAGAGACTTACAACTGCCCATGAGAATAACAGGTTGGCTTTCACCCCAGAGCCCTGCTGTAAGAATTCCTGGGTACTGCAATGAAGCAATCTTTTGTAGTTGCTTTCTTCATCAAAGTACTTTGGCTCTCCCTATAACTCCAACAAGCCACAAGAGACAGCATATGCAAGCATTGTGGCCCCAAACATTACCTATTTTACCACGTGACCTCCATTTATTTTGTGTTGCTCTATTTGCCAAGCAGCCTTGTTCCCACCATTAGGTTAAATACAATGTTGCTGCTGTTTACACTGGTGCTCAGATTACGCTGTGTTAACAGATCACTGTAGTATGAAAATAAATTTGTTCTGAGCTCGGCCTGTGCCGACAGCACAGGTCACCATTTCAAAACATTATTGCCCTTCACTGTAAAGTCTGACATTGGTCATGCTAGCACCCTTACTTATTATGGGAGTGACTCACATTGATATAAGACTGTACATATAGACTATCTATTGCAATAGCAGGAGCAATACATGGTGTTTCTCCTTTACTTACATTGAAAATGCCCATTAAATCACACTGACATAATTGAATATAAATGCGTATGTAAAGTGGCAAGCCATAAGTTACCTCCTTTAATCCATTTCCACCACCAGCCTTGTGATACTTCCTTGGGAGTAAGAAAACACATTTTCTTTTGGCAGGGGAATCGGGATCTCCGTGAAACAGCAGCACTGACTGCCTCCATGTAAGCCCATGTTTAGATATCACCTACAGTTGAAATGCACTGATAGAAGCTGGGAGAAGCTATTAAAGCAAATGTACAAGATGGAGAATCAATACTGTGTGAGTTGCCTTCTCTTATGTACCTTGAATCTGTCAAATAAAATAATGATTGTACCCCTGAATGCCCAATTATGCTTCAGCAAATAAAATCCTCAAAATCATGAAGCCACATATATTCAGTTGTTCCCCCTTAAATTGGTGCTGTATTCATCCAATTGTGTACCCTAATTGACCCCTGAATCATTGGAAGGTCTTATTTCCGGAAGGATTTTCTAACCATGCTGCAAATTGGAAGTGTGCATATTTAAGCAACTCCTCTCTAACCTTATACCTGACTCTAAAGGCCCCTATTGGTATACGTCTGGTCCTCTGAATAACCACAAAGAGTAGGATAATCGGTGTCATGCTGAGATAGTTACACAGCATGATCCAGAGGACACACCTAGCAGTAGTTGGACATTATTATGATTTGCGATATACACAAGCTCTTATTTGGGTAACTATCCTGTTAATATTTGAAATAACTTAAGATAACTTTAAGGTCCATGCAAGGCATTTGGATCCACATCATTGGAAACCAAATGAGTGGTGGACTAATATTGAAACAGTTTATATGCTGCATGTAAAATATCCTTTTGTTTTTAGGCTTATTGATTAGACCAGTGTGAGATATTACAAACTAGCCAAATAATAGCACACAGAAAAGGCCACAGGAGATTGAGGTAGCATACTCCATTGCTTGCCCTACCTAAAGTGCTTTTGTGGGTTGGGATCATTAAACTAACTTCAGTAAGTGCTAGCAGCTTACTTCCATGTGTCCTTATTAGAGGGATAGCAGCCCTACTCCATGTGCACTTTATGAAACAAAATAAGTTATTGGGGTTTTACAGAGGGCCATCCCTTAATCCATATTAAAGCTCTAGCATATGAGTTCTACCAGTGAGCTAGGTACTAGGTCTCCCAATGAATATATCTCTTTGCTGCTACAAAGATCCTTGTTCCTACCCCTATCAAAAGATGCCCATACTCCTAAGTCTGCCAGGGCAAGATGTGGTTGGTAGACTCATTGGCACATAAATGATCTAGTAAAAGCATACACTTTCCCCTGACACATGTGGGTGAGGTGGTCTTTAGCTAGCAACTTCTTGATAATACTGAGGCATTGCAACAAGAGGGAATAAACAGGCATGGTTCTGACACAAACATTAGGGTCCTAAATTGATTAATGGCCTTGCTGGAAAGATGAGAGTAAGGAGGAGGATCTGGAACACTGGAACTAAGCAGAAACATTTTGGCATGAGCGGGAACCTTAGGACCACAGGGTGAACAGAGCACAGGTGGAGCTAAAGTTAAATAGAAGCTCCTGGTAATTACATGTTGTAGATCATACTTACTGACCTGAGGGTGCTCAGGACTTTCAGAGAATGAGTCCATGTCCTTATTTAAATACAAGTATAAGGGATTTGAATGTTGCTCTCTTGTGTGCTGGGAACCAGGTTGTCTGATATTTAAAGTATCTTTGTAGATGTAATAAAGTACACTGGGTGAGGATTTTCTTTAATAGTATAGTGGTTATATGCATACATGGTGCTGCCGCAACTTGGTAGTGTTGCAGAGTAAATGCTGGTTAATCCTTACACAACAAAAAAATGATTTTGATAATGAAACACTAATGTGCAGTTTGCACACATCTACAAAAATACCATTGGAACTGCGAAAAGTAGAAGTACTAGCACCGTAGAAATGTGCTTGGATTCATGGAATTAGAAGAATTTTGATAACAAAGAATCCAACATGCTTATCAACTGATTACTTATAAAAAAAACTTTAAAGTCATAATAAAAATGTATGATATGAGAATTAACAAAGCTTACTGAAATGAAGCAGTATATCTGTGTATAAATGCATTGTTCACATATTTGTGCAAGTATTAATGATGAATATAAGCTTCTCTAGCTTCTCCATTAAAATGCACCATAGCAAATGAAAAAATGTTGTAATGTCTATATGTTATATGCTACATAAATTAAACTCTCAGCATAAATGTTCTAAATTACTAGAGTCTTAGATTTCCTAAAACAATAATTTGTAGTGACGTTTGAGAATAATCTGCATATATGCATTTTCAAAATTTAGTAGTGGGCCATATCCAGAGTTGAACATTTCTATGCAATAACCGTTGATAAAAGCAATAATTCTTTCATTATATGACATGTTGAAATTTGTTATGCTTGAGCTTAATTTGGAGCTCATTCACTAATTGAGAAATGTTTACTTTAAATGTATTAAATTGTCCTTTTCCCCTAAGCCTGCACTATTTCATAGCTTCGCATGTTTCTCACTATGAAGTATCCTTATTGTATTTCTTTACAAAATCCATGAAAGAACAGTTACTTTCTTTGATGTTTCTTTGAGAGTGAAATCATGGGAACCTAACCTTTCACTTCAACCTATGAAGAGCAACAAAGTTGTAAAGATATGTGTCAACTAACCTGTGTGGATGGAAAGAACTGTTGTTTCTCATGACCAGATTGGGGAAAAAAACCTTGTGATTAGAAGAAGAGTCACATGTTAATCAGACTGTAATGAGGTGACTATTGATAGCACAGATGGGCTGTTGGAGCTATAAAGCGTGACTTTCCTAGGATTATAGGGTCCATTCTCTGCTTCCATTGTCTCAAGCTGTCAGTCCCACTGCCCTCTCATGTCCTTGCTTGGGTCTTTTCTTTTCATCTGGATAGATTGCAGAGCTCTTTTAACTTTTTCCCTTTGCATAGCTGCTAAGGTTTGTGATTGTTTGTATGAAATGTATATAATTTCAGTATAATCATGAGTGGCATTCAACGACTATGAGTGAGACTTTCTCTGAACAAAATCAAGCAATGAAGACAAGGGAAACCATAAATTCAACCCTCCCGATTCAGGCGGGAGACTACCGGTTTCAAGGCTAGTATCCCACCTCTCGATTCCTGCATGTAAAAACCTGACTCTTCGACCGACTTCTGCTGTCTGGAACTGGTCTTGTGTGACACTTTCTCATGAGTAAAACCAAGCAATAAATTCCATGGAAAACAAGCATTTGCAATGCAATAGGTCTTGCATTAGGAAAGTTTGAGCTATTGGTCTTGTAAATGACATTTTTTTTATTTATGTGTTGGTTTTGAAAATAGATAAATTAATAGCTTTGTCATTTACAATGCCAATAGTTATAACTTTCGCAAATGTGACACCTATAACCTGGGGTTGCGCTGAGTGATGCTGTGGTGGTGCTGAGTGATGCTGCGGTGGTGCTGAGTGGTGCTGAGTGATGCTGTGGTGGTGCTGAGGTGGTGCTGAGAGGTGCTGTGGTGGTGCCGAGTGATGCTGTGGTGGTGCTGAGTGGTGCTGTGGTGGTGCTGAGTGATAATGTGGTGGTGCTGAGTGATGCTGGGGTAGCGCTGAGTGATGATGTTGTGATGCTGAGTGGTGCTGTGGTGGTACTGAGTGATGCTGGGGTGGCGCTGAGTGATGCTGGGGTGGTGCTGAGGTGGTGCTGAGTGGTGCTGTGGTGGTGCTGAGTGGTGGTGGGGTGGCGCTGAGTGATGCTGTGGTGGTGCTGAGTGATGCTGTGGTGGTGCTGAGTAATGCTGTGGTGGTGCTGAGTGGTGCTGTGGTGGTGCCGACCGATGCTGGGGTGGCGCTGAGTGATGCTGGGGTGGCGCTGAGTGGTGCTGTGGTGGCACTGAGTGATGCAGGGGTAGCGCTGAGTGGTGCTGTGGTGGTGCTGAGTGGTGCTGTGGTGGTGCTGAGTGATACTGGGGTGGTGCTGAGGAGCTGTCCTGGGCAGCACTGAAATAATGAGGACTGGAAGTTAGAACGGGGAGTGTGAATGAAGGGGGGAGTACAATAGTTAAAAAATAAAACAAGGGGCAGTGTGCGAGTGGAACGGTCGGAACCTAAATAGGGTAGTGGGTGAGCAGAGATTGTAAGAGTTTTTAAGCATAGTGGGCAGTATATGTGGCAGTATATGTGCATACAATCTATGACAACAGATGGTGAGGTATTACCAGCGCATGGCCCATGCAGCAAATAGTAAAGAGAAGAATGTTTTTTGAGAGGCTTCAAGGGAACCAAAAACAGCTACCACCTAACGCTGTCAGGAAACAGCAATTACTGAGTAATTGCTATTATAATAGAACAAAACACAGAAGGTCCCCTGAGCACAAATACACGTATCTGTGAGTATTACAGAAAATATTTGTTCACAAATAATTGTCCATATCAGCGCATCCAAAGTATGAAAAGTTCTTATTTTTATTTTCTTAGTCCATAGATGTTCACGAAGACTTGTGGATACAGCAGTACAGTCTTGATACAGTACACAACAGCCAAACGCCAACACGTGTTTCGTCAAGGGACATTACCCAATGACTTCTTCAGGGCTGTAACAATAGATATGTACCCAATTCAAATCCCCATACAACGGGGAACCAAGTCTTATCATAAAATACATTCACCAGTAGATCATGAAGGATATCAAGAAAAGAAAAACTTCATCAGAGAGAATAGTGAATATTGGAGTGAAATGAACAGGAAAAGGATACCCAACGCTGCCAAAGTTTAAAGCCAAAACGTGCCACCATACAGAACACACCGTGACAGAAGAGAAACAAATATAAAGCACCGATTCCACAGTTGATAGTTACAATCACGTAAGAGATTTAAATGTGAAACAGTGCAGTGATTAAGGATTTACTATGTGCAAAAAAACAAGGTGCTAAAGTTCCTATACCTCTTAAGATTAGCCAGGACTCACCCTGAAATGTTCTCACTCTTAATGTCATACAAACAGGATCATATCAAGAACCTTTATTATTTAATTCTCTACAAAAAGATTAAAACAATACAAGTTATTCAGACTTGTATATCATCTTATTGGAAGTAATTTTAAAACAACCTAATCGTACAAATAAGTAATCAAGCTCTCTTACCCTTCAGATTATTTCTCGACTATCCCAATAATAACTGTCTTCCTTAATTTAATTTCTTGAAAAATAACTCCAGGCAATATCAGCCTTCACACTATGGAACCATCATTAGTATCTGAAAATGAAACCGAGCAAAAAATTGGTTTGTACCCAATCCCAAATGACACCGTATGCAAGGAAAAGCTTATTTCAAGGAACGCTATTAATATGCCATTTCCGACCAGGGAACCTTATCATTAATATATTATCACCGCATCGCATAACAGGGACAGTATCAATAATAACGAGTTTAGCCGCACAACCAGTGTAACATAAAGTACCCCCAGTTATCTATATTTTATGAAATCCTTCCCACTCAACCGACCCCATATTAACACTTACCTCGGGTTCTCCGAGCAAGCGCGTGTGTCTGATCCTATTCCAATACGGCGTGTAACATCAGCGCCATCTTGGATAGGTTGTTTATACCGGAACCCATTGGCAACGAAAACGGACTACACAAACAAAATAGTCGATGCACAACAAGCGCCATATTACAACAGTCCGGTTCCAATTGTATGCTGATGCGATAATACTCGCTAATCAGTATTATTAAGAGAATATTGCAGTCGGATAATAATACAGTTATTTATAAAACAATAGAGAGAAAAGGTATCTTATATCAGAAACTATTGTCCATGACAACGGGTTTATCAGACCGACCACTCGATACTAAAAGCACAATATTGCAACAGGCTAATTTCAATTGTTTACCTATGCAACATTGGTTATCGATAGATATTATATGGGGCAAGCTGTTAGATTACCGACAGCTAACCACAAAACAGATTGCTCGGTTTGATCAATTCTGAATTACCAATTCATAGAAGAAATATAAATATAAATTAGGCAATCGGTACAGGAGGTAAAGAAGTAGAGAGAATAGATTAAGCCCAAAAAAATAAAAGTGAAGAGGAGGGTATCAATGATGTAGCCAAAGGGTATAGCAAAGTGTCAAAACCCGCATACCATATACAATTTGGGATCTTTGTATAAACCAATTCTACCTCAAACAGTAGATATACACATTTTACAGTTTTTCACGAAGTCAAGAGAAAGCATATACACATTCGTATTCATTTATAACAGGAAAGGGACAATATTGATCTATTATAACTCTTCATACAAGCTTGTACTGACAGTTAGAACTGAAGAGAAATACAATGGGTCGGATCATCTATCCAAAAAATATTGTAATTCTGTGTCAATATTAATTCCCTGCTCAACTGCACGTAACTTGAGTATCCAACGTGCCTCACATTGTCGTAAACGTAATTCTCTGTTTCCTCCTCTGACATCACTCCGTACACTTTCTATACCGTGAAAGGAAAACGATTTGCTGTTACTCTGACTAAGGCATTCACATGCATGAATTGCTAATGGATAGCGTCCATCCACATTCTTTAATGCTCTAAAGTGCTCAGCTATGCGTTCCCTAAGGCATCTTATCGTACTGCCTACGTAAATTTTAGAGCATTTGCATTTGATGATATAAACAACATACTTAGTCCCACAATCAATATGTTGGTAAATTTTGTAAGATTGTGAGTTATTATATTGAAATTCCTTAATGCCCTGTCCTGCTAATCTACACATACTACATCTGCCACATTTGAAAGAGCCACAATTCAAATTACTCAACCAATTTTGATCCCTACTCTTGGTCATAGGATAGCTAGGACTAATTAGTCCTCTTAGAGTGGTACCCTTGCGGTATGTGACACAGGGATATTTAGAAATGTATTGGCTGATCGTCTGATCTGATGTTAACAAATGCCAATGCTTTTTCAGTATATTGTATATTTTGTGGGACCACGGATGATAATTAGTCACTAGACGTATAGGTTGTACACTATCTGTGGCTTTTATTTTTGATTTTAAGGTGTCTTTCCTGTTCAATTTAGATGATCTATCCCTAGCTTTTCTGATAGTGTCATAATCATATCCTCTTGCCAAGAATCTAGATTCCATATCCGTGAACAGAGCGGAAAATCATTGTCCTTACTACAATTTCTTCGTGCTCTGTATAATTCCCCATAGGGTATTGCATGTTTCTGAGCCTTAGGGTGAGCACTTGTGGCGAAGAGTGTCGAATTACATGCAGTACTTTTTCTGTGCAACACACTGTTAATTTTTCCCTCCTCTAGAAACAGTTCAACATCGAGAAAAACAATTCTCTGTTTGTTTAAGGACATAGTAAATAACATGTTATACTCATTGTTGTTAATATAATCAAAAAAAATGTTTTGTTCCACATCCGAGCCTCTCCAAAAGTGGAGTGGCGATGGGGTCCAAGTTTGCTCCGTCTTTAGCATGCCTTTTCATGGGCGGATTCGAGGCGGAGCACATTTGGGGACCCTCGGGGGCAAGGTGGCAGGAATTTATTGTTTACTTTGGCAGATACATAGATGATTGTTTTATAATTTGCACAGGCTCGGATGTGGAACTAAATTTTTTTTTGATTATATTAACAACAATGAGTATCACATGTCATTTACTATGTCCTCAAACAAAGAGAGACTTGTTTTTCTCGATGTTGAACTGTTTTAGAGGAGGGAAAAATTAACAGTGTGTTGCACAGAAAAAGCACTGCATGTAATTCGACACTCTTCGCCACAAGTGCTCACCCTAAGGCTCAGAAACATGCAATACCCCATGGGGAATTATACAGAGCACGAAGAAATTGTAGTAAGGACGATGATTTTCTGCTCTGTTCACATGATATGGAATCTAGATTCTTGGCAAGAGGATATGATTATGACACTATCAGAAAAGCTAGGGATAGATCATCTAAATTAAACAGGAAAGACACCTTAATATCAAAAATAAAAGCCACAGATAGTGTACAACCTATACGTCTAGTGACTAATTATCATCTGTGGTCCCACAAAATATACAATATACTGAAAAAGCATTGGCATTTGTTAACATCAGATCAGACGATCAGCCAATACATTTCTAAATATCCCTGTGTCACATACCGCAAGGGTACCACTCTAAGAGGACTAATTAGTCCTAGCTATCCTATGACCAAGAGTAGGGATCGAAATTGGTTGAGTAATTTGAATTGTGGCTCTTTCAAATGTGGCAGATGTAGTATGTGTAGATTAGCGGAACAGGGCATTAAGGAATTTCAATATAATAACTCACAATCTTACAAAATTTACCAACATATTGATTGTGGGACTAAGTATGTTGTTTATATCATCAAATGCAAATGCTCTAAAATTTACGTAGGCAGTACGATAAGATGCCTTAGGGAACGCATAGCTGAGCACCTTAGAGCATTAAAGAATGTGGATGGACGCTATCCATTAGCAATTCATGCATGTGAATGCCTTAGTCAGAGTAACAGCACATCGTTTTCCTTTCACGGTATAGAAAGTGTACCGAGTGATGTCAGAGGAGGAAACAGAGAATTACATTTACGACAATGTGAGGCACGTTGGATACTCAAGTTACGTGCAGTTGAGCAGAGAATTAATATTGACTCAGAATTACAATATTTTTTGGGTAGATGATCCGACCCATTGTATTTCTCTTCAGTTCTAACTGTCAGTACAAGCCTCTATGAAGAGTTATAATAGATCAATATTGTCCCTTTCCTGTTATAAATGAATACGAATGTGTATATGCTTTCTCTTGACTTCATGAAAAACTGTAAAATGTGTATATCTACTGTTGAGGTAGAATTGGTTTATAGAAAGATCCCAAATTGTATATGGTATGCGGGTTTTGACACTTTGCTATACCCTTTGGCTACATCATTGATACCCTCCTCTTCACTTTTTTTTTGGGGGGGCTTAATCTATTCTCTCTACTTCTTTACCTCCTGTACCGATTGCCTAATTTATATTTATATTTCTTCTATGAATTGGTAATTCAGAATTGATCAAACCGAGCAATCTGTTTTGTGGTTAGCTGTCGGTAATCTAACAGCTTGCCCCATATAATATCTATTGATAACCAATGTTGCATAGGTAAACAATTGAAATTAGCCTGTTGCAATATTGTGCTTTTAGTATCGAGTGGTCGGTCTAATAAACCCGTTGTCATTGGCAATAGTTTCTGATTTAAGATACCTTTTCTCTCTATTGTTTTATAAATAACTGTATTATTATCCGACTGCAATATTCTCTTAATAATACTGATTAGCGAGTATTATCGCATCAGCATACAATTGTAACCGGACTGTTGTAATATGGCGCTTGTTGTGCATCGACTATTTTGTTTGTGTAGTCCTTTTTCGTTGCCAATGGGTTCCGGTATAAACAACCTATCCAAGATGGCGCTGATCTTACACGCCGTATTGGAATAGGATCAGACACGCGCGCTTACTCGGAAAACCCGAGGTAAGTGTTAATATGGGGTCGATTGAGTGGGAAGGATTTCATAAAATACCCGTATCACTGGGGATACTTTATGTTACACTGGTTGTGCGGCTAAACTCGTTATTATTGATACCGTCCCTGTTATGCGATGCGGTGATAATATATTAATGATAAGGTTCCCTGGTCGGAAATGGCATATTAATAGCGTTCCTTGAAATAAGCTTTTGCTTGCATACGGTGTCATTTGGGATTGGGTACAAACCAATTTTTTGCTCGGTTTCATTTTCAGATACTAATGATGGTTCCATAGTGTGAAGGCTGATATTGCCTGGAGTTATTTTTCAAGAAATTAAATTAAGGAATACAGTTATTATTGGGATAGTCGAGAAATAATCTGAAGGGTAAGAGAGCTTGATTACTTATTTGTACGATTAGGTTGTTTTAAAATTACTTCCAATAAGATGATATATAAGTCTGAATAACTTGTATTGTTTTAATCTTTTTTGTAGAGAATTAAATAATAAAGGTTCTTGATATGATCCTGTTTGTATGACATTAAGAGTGAGAACATTTCAGGGTGAGTCCTGGCTACTCTTAAGAGATATAGGAACTTTAGCACCTTGTTTTTTTGCACATAGTAAATCCTTAATCACTGCACTGTTTCACATTTAAATCTCTTACGTGATTGTAACTATCGACTGTGGAATCGGTGATTTTCATTTGTTTTTCTTCTGTCACGGTGTGTTCTGTATGGTGGCACGTTTTGGCTTTAAACTTTGGCAGCGTTGGGTATCCTTTTCCTGTTCATTTCACTCCAATATTCACTATTCTCTCTGATGAAGTTTTTCTTTTCTTGATATCCTTCATGATCTACTGGTGAAGGTATTTTATGATAAGACTTGGCTCCCCGTTGTATGGGGATTTTAATTGGGTACATATCTATTGTTACAGCCCTGACGAAGTCATTGGGTAATGTCCCTTGACGAAACACATGTTGGCGTTTGGCTGTTGTGTACTGTATCAAGACTGTACTGCTGTATCCACAAGTCTTCGTGAACATCTATGGACTAAGAAAATAAAAATAAGAACTTTTCATACTTTGGATGCGCTGATATGGACAATTATTTGTGAACAAATATTTTCTGTAGTACTCACAGATACGTGTATTTGTGCTCAGGGGACCTTCTGTGTTTTGAGTATATGTGCATAGGCCAGTGCATGATTAGAAGGGTTAGCGTGCACACAGTGTGTGAGCAGCAGGAACAGGGAATGCAGCGTGGGATCTAAGGCTTAAGGAGCTATGGGAGCAAGCTGCTGGAAGGAGCGTGTGAGCACAAGGGACACGCACACAAAGCAGTCTGAACAAAACGGACAGGGAGCAGAAGAGGCTGAGCGCATGCAGAAGGGACAGGGTGCAGAGGGGACAGGGTGCAGAGGGGGCAGCGTGCAGAGAAGGAGCAGAGTGCGGCATGAGGAAGAGGGACAGGGAGCAGAGATGGCAATGTTTGACTTGAGAAGATAGAACACAGAAGGGGCAAACTGTGTGACAGGCAGGGAGCACAAAGGACGCTGTATAAGCAGAAGTGGCAGAGACCTCTGTGTTTGGGCAGAAGGGGCAAAACGCAGAGAGGGCAGAGTGTAAGCAAGAAGAATGAGCACGAAGCCGAGAGGGGTGTGTGTGAACAGAAGAGTGTGAGCAAAGTGAACAGGGTGCAAAGGTAGCAGTGTATGAGTAGAGGGGGCAGATTGCAGAGGGGGCGTGAATAAGGTGGGAGGCAGGGGCAGTGAATGTGCAGAAGGGACACAGAAGAGGGAGCAGTATGTCAGCTTAATGGGCAAGGTCTGGCGGCTATGTGAGCGAAGACGGCATTAACTGAATACAAAACGTTATTTTGCCATGGAATTGACGGCACTGCAAATGTTGCAATTAATCAAACTGCATATATCTTTTAGGTTGCTACACTCGGGTCAACTTTGGAGGCAAAGGGCTGTCTAGTCTCCGAAAGTCACAGATCAGGTACATGTGAGCTTGTGTGTATGTATGCATGTATAAAACACCCATATACGAGAAAGTCTGTAAAATGGGGTATACACAACTTTCAGAATCAGCATGGCATTCGTGAAACGGGTGCAACGCTGCTGGTAAAACTAGGGAGCTGTGCTGATTGAGACTGCTGGAGAGAGAGGGGCACGGGGACGCCGTCTCCAGGAGAGACCGACAGGGCTCGAGGCGGGGTGGGGGCCCTCTCTGAGTCAGCAGGGGACACCAGCCCCTGGGATGGACAGAGACTGCAGGGGATAGAGACTGTCAAGTGCAGGGCAGTGCGAGCCTGCAAGAGACAGACTGCAAAGTAGACACATACATGGGGTACGCGATTCTTTGTTGTTTAAAGAGGCTCAATTGTGCCAAAAAGCGCCGAATCAGCAAATTCCATTTCGTAGCGTTAGCTTAGCTCGGAAAGAAGCGGCCACGGGGAAGAAAGCATTCAGGGCAAACTGAGGGGAGAGGAGGACAGCCGAGAGCGGGGAAAGAGATGACGGGACCCACGGCAAACAAGCACTAGAAGAGACAGAGATGGACCGAGGGAGGAGCCCGGGAGGAGGGAGGGAGGAAGAAAGAATGTGAAGTCAGAGTGGGGCGGGGGAGAGGAGGAGGGGGAGAGCTCTTTGAAATGTGAAGCCCTCGGCGAGGGGGGAGGAGAAGTTTGAGGATCCCTTTGAAGCACGCACGGCCTCGCGGCCGTGAAAGAAGTGTGAACAAGCAACAAATGGCTTTCATGTGGTGATGCGATGCAGGCGGATAGAAGCGCGTTCACGAGACCACATACACTTCTGGAAATCTGCATTTTTCAGAGCTTAGTTTAGCTCTTAGTTTAACCCCAATAGTCTCTTCCTATTCATTCCTTGCGGAATGGAATAGGACGAGACCTAAAAAATACGAGAAATTACACCCCTTTGTGCAATAATATCTAAAAAGATCTTGAAAATGCCAGAAAACCCTAACCTAACCTAATGCCCCTGTTTTTGAATAATTAGTTGTGTGTTCATAGTGCTTTCAGTTACAGGTTGGGACCTCAAAGCACTATAGATACACATTTCACACTGCACCAACCAGGTTTCAATTCTGTTTCTCTCTGATTACACACACATTCACCTCTGCAGAGATTGCAAGTTTCATAACGTAAAAGAGTGCATTAATGCAAATCAAGATGACGGCCAGCTGGTAAATTCTACTATCTGAAAATGTGAAAGTTCTCTCATCGCAATGGTGGGTCAGACCAGATCCTTCAAGTTTTCCACCACCGCAGGTGTAACACAGCAGTGTACAATAAATATTAACTCGCAGTGTATGTGTGTGGGAGGGGTAATGGTGTGCAATGTGAGCTTGCTCCCATTCAGGTCACTTGTTGCTATGTAGTGTCTTCTCACCCAAATGCCCCAAATTAGTCTTACTAAAAACGGTAATTGAAACGCCATTAAGAACAGGACAACTCTGCAGTCAGCCAGCTAGCAGTTGAATCATGTAACCCTGCAAAGCTTTCCTAATGATGTAAAAGCATTCCACATGTCAAGTAAAATAGAGAATAAAACAGTAACATTAATTTCCTTCTTATTCTTTTTTGTTGCAAAGTGGAGGTAATTGAAATAAAAGTTTGTGTTTCAAAATGTCTGGGCTAAGGAATGAGTGCTTTTCCCTCTGATTAATTATCTATCAATTTAAAGCGTGTGTGTTATTATATGCAGCAGCTCCAATTTTTTGTCACATCTTTAAATAGACCCTTCCCAAAATTCACACACTGCCCACACTGCATTTAACACTCTGCTCCCTGACTCACCTATTTAAACAGAGAATGATTTCCGGCCGTGTTCGGGGCCACCAGGATGCAGACTGACTTGTGCCAGACTGATTGCCGGTTGGGGCACCTGCTATATGGTCTGGTACTACCTAATACCCCCTCCCCTCGATAGGACAAAACCGTTGGCGAAAGTGAGGGAACCTCCCCGCTCCCTTGGGAGGCCTACCGACCCCCGCTTTCCCCCAAGGCAACACAATGCAAACACCACAACAGTTTGGATTAGGGGTCGTAGTAACGCCGGCCATATTTTATTACATAAAATATTGTAAAACATTAATAAACATTTTATTTACATTATATACAATACACAGAAAGTCCATTACATTGATAGGTACATGGTATCTATTGGCTAACTTTAACATATTTCTAATACAGAGCCAATCCTATCATAATCTAAGTGATGAAGATATTAACTTTCTGCCTATCCTTTTAGAGCCTACGGCAAGGTAAAAAATGACTGGCGTTCCCAGATCCAGATCCAGCTAGGTCCACACCTCCTTACCGGCGTGACCTTGCGTAGGGGGCCCAGATTACCAGATGCCTCCTTGTGCCCTTGAGCACATGCGCGTACGGGGGTTGGGCAACCAGTCTACTGGAAGCGAGACTTCCCTTCCCCCCGCACCCCTCCAACCTACCGGGTCTTAACAGCCCCTAAAGTTCCATGAGAGACCCTCTGTCTCCCCCTCTGGCATCCCCATCTTTCAATGGTGATGCCCGCTAATGCCCGAAAACTGTGCTCATCAATCATGACCTTACCGCAACAGGCCAGTATAGTTGCCCGACTATCTGGCCTCCCCCCTACCTACTAGAAAGGTCATGTCCTGCGCCTCGCTCCCTCTACCCATGCCATTATGTTCTCCATGAATACCTGGTTGCCCTGACTTGAGAGATGCACCCCGTCCTGCAGGAAAAAATGTTCCCCTCATATGTACCCATGACTTATAGATCTTAGTTTTGGGGTTCTGAATAATTTTTCCATCTTCTTGTTAATTCGTTTAACCAAATTATTTAGAGCCCATACTGACTCACTCCCTCTCCATAGGAAGCATATCTGACCACACTATTATTGACTCGGGGTATCTTTTTGCCAACCACTCTGCTTCTGTCAGCAGTGCCTCAATTGCGCCCCTGCGCCCCACGTGCACCAGGTCATTACCCCCTACATGTAGTATCCAAACCGCAGGTGGCCCCCCCAAATCCCTCCAGGGCGCGTGTCACCAGGGCCCTAAACTGTCTCAGTCGCAGACACCCCTGCCTGTGAAATGAGATTTTTGCACCTGCCTTGGGTGCCCTGGCCTCATAGGAATCTGTAACAAAAAACTGTTTTAACCTGCTTATATAGCAGTGGACGTTTATCCACACCTCCTTTTCCCCGCGATCCCAGGCGTGCACCTGGTCTGTAACGTGTGCTGCTTGATGATGCACCGCTGATCATTGTCCTCCTGCCTGATAGGATGTTGCTGCCTTTGTTGGATGATTGACCGATGCAGGCTTCCCCCTGTGTCACAAGATGTAGAAACTGTAAGAACCATACAAGAAAACAAACCATTAGTGCATTATTTTGACAATTCTTTAGCATATGTAAGCGCACATAGCGTTTATAGCAATTTGAGGACCATCTCCCGATCTTTTGCACCTCACTCCCAGAGAAACCCATGGCCATTGCCTCGGTGGCGGCCCCTATCCTGAAAGAGTGGGTCCCAAAACTGCCTGGGTCAAAACCTGCCTTCTACAAGGCTAGGCTCAAAACCCTTTTGAAATGGAAAAGAGAGAGGGGAGTCCCATCTGTGTGTAACAGTAGTGGTCCCCCGCACCCCAGGACGCTGCGCCAGAAATTTCCCCTGGTTGTCAATGGGGCAGCACGCATTCCTTTCAGCCAATACGCAATACCACTCCTTCACCCCTGCCCAACTGATCGGTTTTGGACCTAGGTATGGATCTCAATAGCGAGTCACCTTGAAGCAGCAAGTTGGACAACTGGAGTCCCCCCCGCAATCCTTTTTTTTTGTTTGCAACCAATTCTCCTACCCTGAAAGCGCCATAGAACGCTAGGCAGAAAGCTGTCTGGAATAACAGTGTTTCCCCCGCTGAAGTGCACACCTGTTGTAAAGTATCCATCAGCATGGCTAATATCTGAATGCCTATTGGTCTCCTCCCATCAGGCTGCCCACCGTAGGCTTTGCCACCCTTTTAAAGCTCTCTGCACTATGAAAGTGCCACTGGGGTCCCATTTTTCCCTGATTTTTGCAAAGAAGGAAATGGCTGCCATATGCCGCCTTGCCGATGCTACTGATCACCCCTCTCCTCTCATGGCACTTAGATAAGAAATTACAGACTCAGTGTTGTGCCATTTTTATGCCCAATTGTCCCCCAGAAAATAGCAGTAACCCCCAAACACCCATTCGTATGCCCTCCTGGTCCTGGGTGCTAGGCTAGCTGCCACGAGGTCTGATAACCAAGTTGCCAAAGCTGTTCTGGGAAAGAAGTTGGGTTCTCTGCTGCCTCTGGGTGATGGGACCTGAATACCTGCATCTTAAAGTGAGAGAGAGCAGCGTGGTTTAAGACTCCTGGCACATGTTTGGCTCGGAACAGCAATTCATTCTCATGCACAACAGTATTATCTCCTTTAGTGTACGCAAGATCATTTTACATTTTGCATTTTGATTATTTATGCATTCCACCACAGCCATGTTATCAGACCAGAAGACCACTGATTGATCCCTCAATTTTTCCGGCCAGACTGTCAATGCTACCAGGTTGGGAAAAAGCTTGAGGAAGCTTATGTTAGTGGTAAGCCCTATGTCCACCCACCATGCTGTCCAGCATTGTGCGACCCATGCTGTACCTAGAATGGGACCAAACCCCTCGCTACCTGCTGAGTCGGTCATTAGACCCATATCTGGGCTGGACCTGGGAGCTGAGGGCTACACAACCCTACCATTGCAATCTTAGCAGAAATGCTTGCCAGATCTGCATATCCTGCTTGACCTCACTGGACAGTCATGGCCTGTGCAATAGTGAGCGAGAATAGTCATGCCATAGTATTTATCATCAAAGCAAAATTAAATTGACCCACCACCTGCTGTAACTGATGAAGAGTGACCGTATCTTTTCCCAAGCACTGTTGCAAAGCAGTCCTGAAAAATGTTATTTTTGCCTGTGGTAGATGTGACACTCCCTCTACTTAATCAAACGCAACCCCCAGGAACTTAATTTCCATGCTTGGTCCCACTGTCTTGCCTTGTGCCAGAGGCACGCCGAAGTCTTGCATGAGTGCACAGAACTTCCGCAATGCCCCCCGTACTCCTGTGAATCCGGGGCCCCCAAGAAGAGGAAGTCATCCAGGTCATGCAGTACCCATTGGTGTCCGGTTGCCCAATGGAAAACCCATTCCAAAAAGGAGCTGAATTTCTCAAAGTACAAGCAAGACACAGAACAACCAATAGGCATACATTTGTCCACGTAATTCTTTCATTTGAATTGAAGGCCCAGCAGGTGATAATCAAGTGGGTGCACTGGCAAAAGGTGGAAAGCTGACTCGATGTCTGATTTAGCCAACCACACGCCCCTCCCCAAACCTCTGAGTATCTCAACTGCCTGGTCAAAAGAAGTGTACTTAAAACTGCATGGGTCATCATCAATGGTGCCATTCAGTGGCAAACCTCTGGGGGGCGAGAGATTATGGATCAATCTGAATTCCCTTGCTCTTTTTTGGGGACTATACCCAATAGGGAGCAGACAAAATCCTGTATTGGGGGGCCTTAAATGGGCCAGCCACTCGGCCCAACCAAACTTCTTTCTTGATTTTTGCTGTCGCCACCCTTTAATTAGTCCGGATTTATAACTGATTCTGGCAGTGTGACACCCCTACATACCCAGACATGGGGATCCTGAAACCATCCCTGAAACCTTCTAAAATACTTTTTGCAGATTTTGGGCAATTATAAATGTTCAACCATGGTCCCAAAGAGCTGGTCATAATGGGAGATCTGGCCTTACTGAGTGATATACTTTCAGTCATGTTTTTTTCCTCCTTTGTCTTTTGTTTTCTTAAAACACTGATACTCTGGGTGGGAGGAGTTCCCGCAGAAAGAACATGCGTGCTTGAATTTACATGTGCCTGCTGCTCTGGTACACAAATGCCTGTTAAAGTCCCAGCATGCCCCCTTACTCTTACCTCTACCCCCTGAGCCACTTGTGTGGCCTGAGCGAATGGGCTGACTCCTAAAAGTATCCTTTGCTGAAACCCAGGTGGCCTCCTGTGGGCCCCCTCTGAAATGCGTCAGGTATATGATCATATCGATCTGATTCCAGCATAAGGCAGGGTCCGATGCCTTAGCCCTTCTAAAATCCTTATATTAATTTTTCTATCCACTCATTGTAATCCAGAGGTGCCCAGAGTCCTTGAGTGATATCGCAACAGACTTTAGTGAATCTTTTGAAGGCTGGAGAAAAAGACTTGTTCAGAGACTGAGTACATATCATATTAAGAAAAAAACAAACTACTTAACCATAATTGCATTAAAGGAAAAATCTATCTGTTGAAGAATTCGAGGAAATATTGTTTAAGAAACATTCTGGCAATATTGAAAGACTGACTTTCTAAGATTGTAAAATCTCTGAGGAGAATGAATCGCTGACAGAGTAATATACAGTACAGCAACAACTAGAAAGTACCAGTGTGTTCTTTCAGTTAATCAGATTTTACATAAGATACTAACAGGCAAAACAACTTAGAGAGTAGCTAGCTTCTTCTAAGGCGCTGGTACGAGTTATTTTAAAAACATGAAAGTAGTAGTAGGAATGTTAGAAGTAAACTCACAGTCCTAGGGAGGATAATTGTTATGTTTATTTTACAGAGCTTTCAGTTGAATCACCCATATTGGGTGAGGATCAGGCGGGTGACGCGCTCTAGCAGCGCATAAAAAGGAAACAGCTTTGTGTGCTCGAGTGACAACTGACAGCAGCATCTTTCCCCTCCTGAGGCGGAAGCTGGGAGGTCTCTCTCTTTTACTTTGTTATATTTGCATTCAAGTGCATTTTTACTCATGTATTTTAAACCGCTTGATTTAATAAGCTTTGGAGACTTCCTTTAGCGCTTCCTTGCGCTCTGTGTCCCTTTCCCCCCTCCCTCTGCCTCGGGACCGCTCTCGGCTGAGTATCGACGCCGAGGGCTGGTTCCCGGTTCTTTGGCGGCCATATTGGGTGAGGATCAGGCGGGTGACGCGCTCTAGCAGCGCATAAAAAGGAAACAGCTTTGTGTGCTCGAGTGACAACTGACAGCAGCAACTTTCCCCTCCTGAGGCGGAAGCCGGGAGGTCTCTCTCTTTTACTTTGTTATATTTGCATTCAAGTGCATTTTTACTCGTGTATTTTAAACCGCTTGATTTAATAAGCTTTGGAGACTTCCTTTAGCGCTTCCTTGCGCTCTGTGTCCCTTTCCCCCCTCCCTCTGCCTCGGGACCGCTCTCGGCTGAGTATCGACGCCGAGGGCTGGTTCCCGGTTCTTTGGCGGCCATATTGGGTGAGGATCAGGCGGGTGACGCGCTCTAGCAGCGCATAAAAAGGAAACAGCTTTGTGTGCTCGAGTGACAACTGACAGCAGCAACTTTCCCCTCCTGAGGCGGAAGCCGGGAGGTCTCTCTCTTTTACTTTGTTATATTTGCATTCAAGTGCATTTTTACTCGTGTATTTTAAACCGCTTGATTTAATAAGCTTTGGAGACTTCCTTTAGTGCTTCCTTGCGCTCTGTGTCCCTTTCCCCCTCCCTCTGCCTCGGGACCGCTCTCGGCTGAGTATTGACGCCGAGGGCTGGTTCCCGGTTCTTTGGCGGCCATATTGGGTGAGGATCAGGCGGGTGACGCGCTCTAGCAGCACATAAATAAGACGGTTATGACTCCGCGCAGCGGACGCGTACAGCGGACGTGCCGGACCTGCGCCGGAGTCGTGCCAGAGTCATGCCCATCTGCGCCCGTCCGCGCTCGGTCGGGGTCGGGGGCCAGGCTTTCTGGTCGACGATATATATTTTCTACTAAAGACCTGCAAGATATGGATATGGGCAGGCAGATTCTGGATCCTGCTATTGTGACCAGAATAAATGACTTAAATATTCTCCGACCGCTATGGGGCCTGTCCGAAACAACTCCCCTCCCCTTGCAAGTAACTTGTTAAAACACTAGGTCCCTTCAAAAGCACCATCTTGAGGTTTTTACTCTGCTCCAGGATGATGCTATTGACATTCTAACACTCACGGAGACATGGTTGGGTGAAAATTCCCTGCCAGACATTGTAGCCGCCCTTCCCAGTAATTATGACGCGGTATGGCACAACCGCGTGGAAAATGCCCGGGGTGGGGGGGTAGCAATTCTGTTTAAGAAAAATTTAAAAGCTGTCAAAATAATTGCGGAAACTATAGAACTAGCAGATATACTGGGAGTAAAGATCATGTTGAATAACGCATGCTTAGTAATCCTCACTGTGTACCGTACCCCAAACTCCACGTCAGTTTTTAATGATTTGTTTGCCCCGATTATGTCTGACCTATGTACTAGATACCAAAAAATTGTGGTGACAGGAGACTTCAACATGCACTGGGATAAAGTTCATAAAGATTTGCCATCAAGACACTTGGAGAATACTATGTCCTCTTTGGGTATCAGACAGCTTGTGGATGCCCCTACTCATGTTAAGGGGCACATCCTAGATCTCTTTTGGACGTCAGACCCAAGGGTAAAACTTATGGACATCGTACCTTGTATCTGGACGGACCACTACATGGTGAATTGTGAGATCCCGATTGATAGTTATTTGTCCCAAACAACCCCTAAATCGAAAAAAGTCCGGCAGTGGACAAAAGTGGATTCAAAAGCCTTGACCTGTAGCCTCCCTGACCGTGTTCAAACATTAGTTCTAAAAGGAGATTTAGACCAGGACTATAAGGATTTAATGCAGAATCTGAGTCAGGCAATTGACCAGATAGCTCCTGAGAAAGTACAAAAAGTAAAAGGAATAGTAAAAGGCGCCCCATGGTTCACCCCACTCTTAAGGGACCACAAAAAGAAACTCCGGTGTTTAGAAAGGACCTGGAGGAGAACCAAAGATGGGACAGATAGGGAACATTACAGAGCCTCACTTAAGACTTATAAAAAATTGATTATGGCAACAAAAGCTGATTTTTATGAAACTTGTATAAATCAAGCGGACAATACTCAGAAGGAAACGTTTAAAATTTTAACTGAGCTGAGCAAAAAAACAGAAACGTCGGAAACTACAATAACTGCAGATAGTTTTCAAAGCTTTTTTCTCGAGAAGGTGGAAACCAACCTTTCGGAGATCAAGAGTAGCGCCCTGAAGGACCCCTGCCCGTCATTGGAAGCTCAGCTTTCCCCCGAAGTATACATCTCTAAGTTTCCTGAACTAGATTGAGTCTTGAGCAGATTATGAACAACACTAAGTCAGGCTCTCCAGCGGACCCGTGTCCCCCTGGGGTCTTTCGTCTGGCACGCCCTATCCTGGAAAACCACAATATCTCCATTCTCAATAGCTCAATGATGACCGGGCAATTACCACCAAGTCTGAAGGAGGCACGTGTGAGGCCTTTGTTAAAAAAGCCTGGAGCTGACCCGGCCATCTTAAAAAACTATAGGCCAATATCCCAGCTGCCTTTTCTGTCCAAGATTTTAGAGCAACATGTGCTGAGATCCCTTTCCTCATTCCTGGAATCACACCATCTTCTCCAGGAGCGTCAGGCGGGATTTCGTGCACATCACAGCACCGAGCTGGTGATGCTCTCAGTGCTGGATGAGCTGAGAGGTATGGCTGACAGTAAGAAACCGAGCGCACTGATACTTTTAGATCTATCGGCGGCGTTCGATACTGTCAGCCACTCCCTGCTATTGGACAGATTGGCTGCGTTTGGGATAAGGGGTCAAGTCCATCAGTGGCTCCAATCTTTTTTGACCGGCAGGACCCAGAGGATCCAACTGGGAGATGCCATTTCTAGAGTGGGTACTCTGGAGTGCGGAGTCCCTCAGGGTTCCGCACTATCCCCACTGCTTTTTAATCTGTACCTCCAGCCGTTGATTGACTCACTAGCTAACATGGGTTGCCGGGTATTTAACTATGCGGACGACACCCAGTTGTTGCTGAGTATCGATAATACGATCTTGGCACAAACTAGTGCCCAGAACATTCTCAGACACACGGTTAGCTGGATGACGGCCAATCTGCTAAGAATAAATCCAGAAAAAACAGAGGTTTTGGTGGTCTCCACCTTAGCCTCGCCTTGGAGTGATCTTTACTGGCCCCAGGAACTAGGGCCTTCACCGACACCGAGTGACAATGTAAAAAGTCTTGGAATCAAGATTGACAACGAGTTGTCTATGACCAGTCAGAGCTCCTCAGTAGTAGGGATATGTACTGGTTTGATCAGACAGCTACGAAAGCTGGCTCCTCTCCTTTCCTTTTCTGCACTCCGTATGGTAGTCTCTGCCACCATTGTCTCGAGGCTAGATTATGGGAATGCCCTTTATCTAGGCCTACCTAAAATCTTGATTAATAGATTGCAGGTGGTCCTGAATGATGCAGCGCGGCTGATCTTCAAGTTACCAAGAAGATCTCATGCCTCAGCTCTACTACTTAAGTTACACTGGCTCCCCATTGAACAGAGGGTGGAGTTCAAGAACCTCTGTACAGCCCACAAGGCCATCTATGGGCAAGCTCCTGCGTATATTAAAGAGCGCTTGGAGTTATATACCCCCAAGCGAGTTTTGTGGTCTGCTGAATCCCAGCTTTTGGTCTGCCCCCGTTACAAGTTAAAAACCAAAGGCGGTAGGTCTTTTTCGGTTTTGGTTCCCACAGATCTGGAACAAGCTACCAGAATCACTTCGGAAAGAAGCGAACCTCTTGCGGTTTAGGAAGGTGTTAAAAACCTTTTTGTTTAGGGATGCACTTGATCCAGCTAAATAATTCTTTTCATGGGTCCCTGGCCCGCCTTCTTCCTCATGTATTTTTGTTGCTGTTGGTTTTAAGCGCCTAGAGACCTGTTGGTGAGTTGGCGCTATAGAAGACTAAGTTAACATAACATAACATAATTCCAGTAGTTGGAGCCAGTGTCCAGAAACCTGTCTCTCTTGTTTTGTCTTCCACTTCCCCTTTCCCGCAGGGCTAAGTCCAGAGACAGCGGATTCACGATTGTCACTGGTTTTGGTCTGTGGGATCTGGGGAAAGATCATCGGTTCCCGCAGTGGCCGCTCCAGAGTGTATCCTTTCTGACAGTTTGAAGTGCCTATCTCTTAATTGAGGATTTCAGGCCCCCTCCTGAGCAGTATGGCGGAAGGGTTGGATTTAAAAGCCCTGACTAGTGTCCTAAATAACATACAGGAACCATTAAATGATACCTTAGAAGAAAATAAGGCATTGAGGGAAGAGGTTAGAAGATCGAGCCAGGAGTCCATTCAAATTCGGCAGAGACTAGATGATCTGGTTGCGGCAGGGTCTGTTTTCAAAGGAGTTTCCTCACCAACCCTGCACCCCTCCTCTTCTGACTTCCCCACTCAGGTAATTCATGCCATCTCACCCATCATTCCGTTAGCCCCTCCCGAGAGATATGGTGGAGATCCTGTTAAGGCTCAGATTTTTTTTAACGCAGTGTTCTTTACACTTTTTATGTTGCCCAGTGATCTTTGCTGAAGATCAAGCTAAAGTGGCCTTCATTTTGTCGTATCTGACAGATGATGCAGCAGCATGGTTAATGTCTCTGGTCACCAAAAAATGATTCAATTCTGTTCAATTACGAAAATCTCACGGTGGAGTTTGCACGGATTTTTGATTGGCGTTCTGCCTCTCAGGCAACAGATAATGAATTGCTAGACCTCAAGCAAGGGTTTGGTCCAAGCTCCCATTTCTCTATGGGAGCTTGCGCTGTGGTCAGAAACCTGCTGCAGCACAAGCATCCATGGAGAAATGGGAGCTTCTGTTAATCCCTGTACCGCGTGGCAAGCACCTCCCAGTAGGTGCCTGCCACACAGTGCAGGGATTAACAACCACCCAATCAGAGGCCACTGAGCGATGGGGGTCCTGCTAGGGGCCCCCAAAGTCACTTTTAAAGAAGCTTTTCATTTCAGAAAGCATGACATGAAAAGCCTGTAGGACACCAACATCTTAATCCTGGCAGCGGAAATGCAGACCATGGAGAATCATGAAAGGTTTCCAACTGGCCGACGGGCTCCTTGAGCCTATCAGGAGCCAGTCTGAAAGACCGGCTAGTTTACACTACATCTTATGTAGTGGGAGGCTTACCAACTGACATTGGCCCCTAAATGTTTTAAACATTATCTTTGAGAAACACTTTTAATTAAAATCACCTAACCTCTCTAACATTTTTATTTAATTTGTAGCAAATAAGGTTCTAAGAAATGTTTTTATATCAGTTTTATAATTTTTAGACTGTTTAAACTAAGTTAAAAATTTATTTTCAATGTGTCATTAAATAAAACGAATCATCTCTAAAATAAAATCTAGCATGATTGACGTTTTTAACTTAAATTGTATATATCATATATATATGTATGATGTCTCCTCACAATATATATATATATGTATATGTATGTGTATAAATATATTTATATAGATATATATATGTATTTAGAATGAATGTTATTTATTTTAAATTATTTCCTATTGAGAGTTAATATTATAGTTAAGTTCACTGGAAGTATGTGTCAGGAGAGACCAAAGTAAGCCACAAGAAAAAGCTAATTGTGAAAGCACCCTTACTGCCTTCAGGTTCCTGCACTGAAGGCGCACTGCTGAATTGTGTCCCAGAAAATGACAATGGGACAAATTCAACATGTTTCCCTTGGTTAGCTGGATTCCACATCGGGCCCAGAAATAGTTACTGCATCACAGTTTCTGAGCTGTTCTATCTGAATTATAAGGTTAAAAGAAATCAGATTACGCTCTTCAGGTGAATAACACAGGCGCTCACCATGGCAGGGCCCCAAATGTATTACCATAACATACTTTTAAGTGCTCAGCTTTGGTAAACAGACAACAATCTTTAAAAGTTGCAGAAATCGAACTAATTCCAATTGCATAAAATGCTGGCCCTGTTGCACTACTTCAAATTTTATGAAATATTAAGTGTTGAAGAGTTGTAAAAATGAAAAAGGGGGCCCTCGGCCCCCCCGCATGCATGGCGGCGCGGCGACCGCTCCTCCCCCCCCCCCTTCCCCCTCTTTGTGCCTCTCGGTGGTGGGGGCGGGCCCTTGGGCGCGACCCACCACCGATTGGCCGGCGACCTCCCTGACCCGGATACCAGTGGAGAAGGTCCGGGTCAGGGGGGGCGGGCTATTGGAGGGGTGGGGTGGGGGGGCGTTGCCCCCCCGCCTGGCCCCTTAGGAATAAAGAGGCGGGGAGCGCCCAGGAGACCCCCTTGTCCCTGGACGCTCCCTCACAGCACGGTGTGCCCCGCGCTCGGGGCTTCTTTGTTTTCCCTCCCACCACCCCTGGAACAAAAAGTATTGTGGCTTCATTATGTCCGGTTGAGCGTAATTTTGCTAGTATACTGTTAATATGTCTTACATGCATAATAGAACTTGATCGGGTCGGTATAATTTGATGATGTGATTCGGTTTAGGAATTTTTTCCCTTTTTTAGCAAACTGTGTGTGAAGTGCTTTTGCTTTGATGCCAAGTGTTAGGCTTTTTTTCCCTTTGTAGCTTTACGTTGATGCTGTCATTTATTAGCCAGTGTAGCTGTCCTTTAGAATTTTTTCCATAGGTCGTCGTATTTATTAGGTATGGGGCATGCGGTAAGGTCATGACCGGTGAGCAAATATTTAAGGTCTGAGGGGGCGGGCATCGTCCTATGGAGGTTCCCGCCCAGGGGGAGGAGCCTTCGGGCCACTCCTAGAACTCCAGGGGCAAGGTAATTGATGCTTCAAAGGAGCGCGGGTAGGAGTAGTCACGCTTTCCTTAGGCTGGTAGCCACCCCGCGCGCGTATACTCATGACGTCACCGGATGGCGCAGAGTAAGGGCCCTCCTTTAGTGGGTAAATGGAGTTCACGGCGTAGACCGGGCAATTCCCGGGGCACGACTGCGCATGCGCACGGCTCTAGGTGAGGCGCAGCTTGTAGGACCTGACACCGGTTAGTGACCTTGCCATATGGCCAGAAATGTACAGAAATCAAGTTGAGGATGTTAGATTCGGTTAGGAAACAACATGTATTAGAGTTTTGTTAAGGTTAGCCTCTCAAACTTGTTGACGATATTTGTATCTAATGTCCTGCTGATTTTTGTATAATTGTTGACCATGCTATTAAAACCTTCTTTTTTAATTTCATATCTTAATAAATACGGCCGGGGGACTAGCCCCCGCCTTCCAAAAAGTAAAGAAGTCTCTTGTCCACGTTTCTGGGTGTTGGATGCCGGATTGGGGGGGGGGGGCAGCAGCCAGTCGCTGACCATGTGTTTCTTATTAGTTGGATTCAATTTCTGTTCACCCGCAAAACACACATAGACGCACTGCTTCGTGACAGATTTCAAATTAATCTGCATCATGTAATACTGTGGGGGCTGTTGGTTAATGCGTGCTATGTAGTATATCAAGTTTTGGAAAAAGAACTACTTCAAAATGCATGGTATGATTATACACTTCGATATGTAGCACATTTCAAATATATCAGTCTGAAAATAGATTTCAGCCTATTCACTTGAGTGACTGTACTGATTAACCAATGTCTGTAAACAGTGACACCTGTTGGAGTAATATTGTTCAAGATATCATCTTGAAACAACAATGTAACTTCAGCTTAAGCGAACAGCAAACAATAACTTGAAAAACATTTAAATATCATAATGGAAGTGTCATTAAACACACATATTGGCCTCAATGTTTTTGCTGAGATTTACGTTATAGAGCATAGCTGCTGTTTTGAATGTCAATAGAAATGAATTTCGAAGTCTTTAATTAGACCACGCAAAAGGAACTTTGAGAAATAAATAATTAACTTTAAATGTCCTTTGAGGATTAGGCAATTGCCATTCAGAGTCATTTAGGATTTGGGTTTCAACCGTGGGAGAGGATAAAGAAGGTAGTGAAATAAAATCAAAAATAAGATTAGAAAACATCTGGTGGAAGAATAATTCTAGGAAAAACATAGTTGCATCCAGCGGCTGACTATTAAGGTCACTTAGGCAGAATTTATGAGGGGGAAGGGGCATGTAGACCCCAACATCTAATACAGAAGAGCGTTTATTTTTAGAGCTATTTCTTTGAGTCTCCATCTCTTAGAACATTCTACAGCCTAATTAGCTTAAAGGTGGTTTTGTGTTACCCATGAAGTTATCTAACGTGTTCTATAATGAAATGAACTGGACATTCCAGGGAGAGACCAGTAAAGAGATGTTGCCCAGATCCCTAATAAAGAAAATCCATTTTTTGTGCCTATTTCAGGTGATCATGCAACATCAGAAAAACCATTATACTGAAGAGAGAGAGTCGTATTCTGGTTTAGTTACATTCTTGTAATAAAATGATATCACCATGAAGTTTACATAGGTAGTCTAAAACTTTCTTTCTCTTCTCTTCACAGGATGGTTTAAACCTTTGGTGTTCAGGTAACCTACATTTAAGCCGGTGTTTCCACTAGCCACATTAAGGTCTTACATGTTAAATAAAAACAACTATAATAACAGCCAAGTCTTAAGAGGAAACTCTCATAATGGGAGTCTGAAAATATGTTTGACCTTGAAAATAGAGCCAGGGAACTGAGGGGTGTAGTGTCATAAATTTGTCGGAGGAAGCTCCAAGTATTAAACAGAGAAATTGCAATGCAACTAAAACACAATAATAGAATAAAAGTCCCCATAAAATCCCCAACTCCCGCCCCTTACCGCCCCCCCCCCCAATGTAGTAATCAGGCATAGCGATAAAGAGGACATTACAGCTCGCTGCCGAGTACAAACATTATAAAAGGTGGTGATTAGGGTCAACTCGTGTTATGCAGCCTCTAGATGATCAAGTAGGGAATATCACAAAGCCAGTAATGGAACAAGGGGAATAGCTCCTGTGGTAAAGGAATCTTCTAGCCGTCAGCGAGTGATAAGATGGCAAAGTTAGCTGTATAATATTAGTATAAAGTTAACCTGGACCTGTTGGGATGGCCGGATGGATCTCTGAAGGCAGAAGCAAGGTCACAGCACGACATCGAGGATAGTGGTTAAAAAAAATTCTTGACTCCGAAAGGACTGCTAAAAGAGATTAGAAAGGAGTCTTAGATTAGGAAAAGTTAGGGGCACTTGTGCTGCATGCAGTCTGTGAGAGGTAGCAGGCTACCTAAGAAAAGGAATCAGAGAGGTGCTATGCAATGTTATTATGGTATACAATCTGAATATTAAACGGTCAACTTGGAAGTTATCAAGTGAAGGAAAAACATTTGTGGAAGTATCTATATTGTACTGGGATACATTAGTGTTTCGAGTCCTGGGTGCAGTTTCTTTGTTATGAGGTGTCCATTTCAGCATAATCTTTTTCTTCTAGAAATTTCTTTGTGATCCAAGAAGATGTGGGTAGATTCTTCCGCATTAATTCAAACCTTAGCCGGGCCAGTAAAGGAGAATTGTATATTTTTGTTTCTCAGGCTTGGGCGTAGAACTAAGAAGCCATCGACTGAGGTTTTCAAATAGCGCTTAGAAATGTTAATTCTATTGCCATGCCAGATAATAAGGTTGTTTGTCCTTACATATGCCAAGATCTTTTCAACATGCTGGAAGTGTTGGGGTTTGCAAACTATAGGACTGTGGCGCCCCATGTGAGGACACTTGAAAGCATGGAGATGGCGCGCTCAATCCAACTCCAAGTCTTTAATAATATGGATGTCAGTTATTTTAGGTAGCCATGTCTCTAGAAAAACAGGAGACATCTCAGTCTTTAGTCCCTTCAGCCAAACCAAAAATAAGAAGGTCCTTCTTGGTCTTTACTGCCACAATATGATTCTTTGCGAGGACTTCGGCATCCTCAAGGTAGATTATTCTATCTTCAGCTTCAGTGATTGTACTGTTGATCGATTTCAAGTGTAACTTAATTGCGGATATTTTGTTCTGTATCGTGTCCGTGTTGGCTTTGGTGAGTTTGGCTAAATCAGGTATCTCTGCAATATCTTTAAAATCACATCCCTGGTTGTGTTCATACCCATTTTGCTTTTGATGGGCGAATTAGGGCTAGGTAGATGCACCTTAGGGAGTTTGAAGTATGTTTTAGACACCTTATCTGCCATTATAGCCTGAATCGAAGGTGCAAAGGAGATGCAGAGGATTTGGATACTATTTCACAACAGGAGGCGGGCAACATCCCGTAGCAAAGAAGCCACGTTTTGTTTGAGAGCGCCCCTCCACTAAGGATTCTTACTGTAAGCAGCAATTGCGAAGGATTTAGCTTCCACAGCTGATACACTGGGCACTTCACTGAGAGTACCCGAATATCACTCTGTAGGCGAGAAACGAAAATAGGCTGCGTCCATGGACCCATCGGGGGCCCAGGAGATCGTCTCTCAGCTTGATGAGAGAGTTACAGGCACACTTACTTATTAAGTTAGGTCGCTTTTTCGAGCAGGGCTGTTTGAACCTATGTGACAGTGGGAACGCTTACATGGGGTCCAGTGGCAATACTAATTTCAACACTAGTGAGCATGGGCATGACCACATCAAAAGGCAGCATCATTTAACCCCTCTTTCAGATGTGTAAATACTCACTGTCTGCTGGAATTGCTTGGGAGAGATTGGGTTTTTACGAGGGGAGCTTTTTCTTTGGTCACTGCTAGGTATTGTGCAGTTGGGTATGGCTACGGCTGCGCCAACCTGGTTGAAGCTCCCTGGGGGTTGTAGTCGTGAGCATATTTGTGCATTCCCAATGCAATCTACAAATTGGATCATATCACACATAGCAGGGTCTTTGTTCCATCAGTAGCTGTTTTGGAGGTCTGGCACCAGAGACCAGGAGTTGCGGAATTAACTTACTCAAGAAAGTGGGGTTGGGTTACAGCACCATCATTCTTCCTGGAGACTCCCAACTTGGCTAGTATGGGCTCCCAATTTCATTTTTTTTGTGCTGTTTTGGTAGCTTAAGGTTATGCCTTGGGGCAGGCATCAGAAATGATTATTTTTTTCTACGGCTGTTATGGAGAAATAACACACCTTGAACGGAGCTGTGGAACTACAACGCCATGTTCCTCCTCATCCAAATCAGGCCCCCTTCTAAATGATTTTCTAATAGTAATTTTAAAGTTACTCTTTCCTCTAGGAGTGTTTCTTTTAAAGTAAAGGAAGTGATACCTCAGAATTACGATCCATCCATCATCATTATGACATAATTTCTATGAGTAACCGGTAATTTTATGAATTAAATATATTGGGCTCAAATCACAAAGACAAGTTTGTATATGTAGATCTATTCATGTGTAGATCTACTCCTGCGCTTACATGTAACTTTCCACTCTTTTTCAAATAAGCATTTCAGAGTGGAGATTTACACCTTGGTGTATACTTAAGAGCGTCCACCCCTCAAATGAGGTGTTGAAACTCCTTCTGCTTCATTCACGAATGAAAATTTACTATTAGTTAATTTCCATCTGGTTGTGTACATCGCTGCCACTTGGACAGAGATCGCCATAAAGTAAAATATTGGGAAATGTAATAAGATTTCCTTTAAATAAAATATTTTAATATACAATTAATATATAAAAGAATCCTAAGCAAATAATACTAGGCTTGTTCTACATAAAAAAATTAAAAACACGCTATCATCTAAACTTTGTATTAAATTGTAAATTATTTGAAATATTACTATGGGCAGCATTACGATGTCGGGTAGAAGACACCATTGCGGTTTGGGCCTAAGGTCGGCGGTCCTGACACCTTAATTACAATGCGACCACACATGGTGCGGTCACAAGCTCCTATTTCTCTATGGGATGCTTGTGCTGCGGTTGGAAACCTGCTGCAGCACAAGCGCACATGGAGAAATGGGAGCTTCTGTTAATCCCTGTACCGAGTGGCAGGCACCTACCAGTAGGTGCCTGCCACACAGTGCAGGGATTAACAACCACCCAACCAGAGGCCACTGAGTGATGGCGGCCCAGCTAGGGGCCCCCAAAGTTGCTTTCCAAGAAGCTTTTCCTATCAGAAAGCCTGACATGAAAAGCCTGTAGGACACCAAGATCATAATGCTGACAGCGGAAATGTCGTCCATAGAGGATTATGAAAGGTTTCCAACTGGCCGACGGGCTCCTTGTATATATGAAGTCTCCTCCTCACATTATATATATATATAATACCTACTGGTGGTAGCCAGTTGTTAGTTATAGTTAGGACCTAGTTTCCATAGGGAATCCGCAACATTCTAATTGGAATAACTTTGGCGCCGGTTGACGATTCTTCGCGTAATTCTCAAAGAAGATGGCCCGCTCCGCTCCGCTACTTTCCTGAAAGTTTCGGGGTGATTCGTGTAGCGGGACCTGAGAAAAAGGGGGGTTCCAAAACATGTTTTCCCCTTGCAATTTTCGATAGGGACCGTTAGACACGGCTACAGCCCGAACTGCTGAACGGAATTACACCAAATTTGGCAAAAAGGTAGAGTTTGATCCGTAGATTGTACTTTTCGTTAAATGGTGTAAATCCGTTCAGTAGTTCCTGAGAAAATCAAAAGTAAAATCATAGATATATATGCGAAGTTGTACCGTACGCGTACTGTCGAGGCCTTTTCGCGTACCATTACGAGCACGAGCTGCATGCTAATTGATTGTAAACTGTCTGTCAACACTCAAAACCAGGAAGTGTTGATAGCCATCTTGTGCCTCAGTAGAACCGAGGCACAAGAAAACAGAAAAAGAAACGCAAAAAATGCGAAAAGGGGGCAGGGTAGAAACACCCTGACCCCCTTGGCCTGATTAGTGGGGTCCCACAAGGACCCCCAAGGCCCAAAAAAATGTTTGTTTTCTTTAAAAATCCCGGGATACGCGTAGGGTACGCGTACCCTGCCGATAAAAAAAATGACGGATTGCACCACTCTGAAAACGCACCCCCTGGTGTGTTTGTAGAGGCGGAACAAATTCTCCTTGATTACTGGGGGTCCCTGGGGGCCAACGAGCCCACTAGGAACCTCCAGTATGTGCCAGGGGGCTGCGTTGCAGAGAGGTGTAATGAGGCCACTCCCCTTTTTAGATCTCTCTGCAACGCAGCCCCCTGGTGCATACTGGAGGTTCCTGGTGGGCTAGTTGGACCCAAGGGACCCCCAGTATGCAAGGGGAATTAGATCCCCCTCTGCAAACGCGCCAGGGGGCTGCATTGCAGAGAGGTGTAAAAAGGGGCATGGCCTCATTACACCTCTCTGCAACGCAGCCCCCTGGCACATACTGGAGGTTCCTGGTGGGCACGTTGGCCCCCAGGGACCCCCAGTATGCAAGTGGAATTAGTTCCCCTTCTGCAAACGCGCCAGGGGGCTGCATTGCAGAGATGTGTAAAAAGGGGCATGGCCTCATTACACCTCTCTGCAACACAGCCCCCTGGCGTATACTGGAGGTTCCTGGTGGGCTAGTTGGCCTCCAGGGACCCCCAGTATGCAAGTGGAATTAGTTCCCCCTCTGCAAACATGCCAGGGGGCTACGTTGCAGAGAGGTGTAAAAAGGGGAGTGGCTTCATTACACCTCTCTGCAACGCAGCCCCCTGGTGCATACTGGAGGTCCCTGGTGCGCTAGTTGGCCCCCAGGGACCCCCAGTATGCAATGGATATTAGTACCCCCTCTGCAAACACGCCAGGGAGCTGCGTTGCAGAGAGGTCTAAGAGGCCATGCCCCTTTTTACACATCTCTGCAACGCAGCCCCCTGGCGCATACTGGAGGTTCCTGGTGGGCTAGTTGGCCCTCAGGGACCCACAGTATGCAAGGGGACTTAATACCCCAACTTAGAACGTGCTACGTGGTGCGTTTGCACAGTGGTGAAGATAGGGGGCGGGGCTTGAGGTGATATGTGTGCAAACATGCCCTGTGGCGCATGTTAAGTTGGGGAATTAATTCCTCTTCAATCCACAGGTCCCCTAGGGGCCAACTAGTCCAACAGGTACCTCCAGTAACCGCCACAGAGCTGAGTTGCAGAGTGTTGTAAAAAGGGGGCATGCCCTCTGAACACCTCTCTGCAACGCAGCTTCCTGGCGCATACAGGAGGTACCTGATGGGCTAGTTGGCTCACAGGGGACGTCAGGATTGAAGAGGAATTAATTCCCCAACCTAAAACGCGCCACAGGGCGTTTTTGCACCCATGTCACCTCAGGCCCCGCGCCCTTCCTTCACTATTGAGCACAATATTCCTCTAAAATCAGCGGAACTACGAATTCTGATTTACTCACCTGTTATCATGAGAGACGTCACTGCTGCATCTTTGAGCCCAGTACGGACCCTGAAAAGTAATTCTAACCATACTTACAGTAACTTGAATTTCCCTCCATAGGCTAACATTGACTGGTTTCACTTGGAAATTCTTCTAAGTGTGGAGTTTTGGAACTTAAAAAAATTCCTAAAAAATCAGCCGAACTCCGAATTCCGAATTACTCACCTGTTATCAGGAGAGACCTCAGTGCTGCATCTTTCAGCCCACTACTGATCCTGAAAATTAATTCTAGCCATACTTACAGTAACTTGAATTTCCTTCCATAGGCTAACATTGATTTGTTTCACTTGGAAATTCTTCTGTGTGTGGAGTTTTGGAACTTTAAAAAATTCCTTCAAAATCAGTCGAACTACAAATTCTGATTTACTCACCTGTTATCAGGAGAGACCTCAATGCTGCATCTTTCAGCTCACATGTGTATGAAAAGTAATTTTAACCGTACTTACCAGTAACTTGAATTTCCTTCCGTAGGATATCATTCCCTGCTATATAAAATATATATAAATTAAAACATTTTTTAAAATATAATATTACAATTTCAATATTTTTAAAAACATTTTTTTTCCAATTTATATTAAAAATATGTAATGTATTGAAAAAATAAAACATCTAAAAATAAATACTTTAAAACAATGTAGTAAATCAGTGTAAAAAAATATAACATTAATACATTTAAAAATTATCATTTACAAAACCTTTGAAATTCACTGAAAAAACCATAGGTTTCAGCCACGTTATAGTTAGGAATTAGCATTTAAAAAACCTTAGAAATTCACTGAAAAAAACATAGGTTTCACACATGTTTTAGTTAGCTGGACATTTCACTCATACAAAACTCTTGAAGTTCCCCCATAACTCACGCGCCCACAATGCACTGCTGATGACGTCACATATTACATTACTCATGACATGGTCAGTGACATCAATCATGATATCAATGATGACATCTCAAATGACATCACTCATGACATAAAAGTCATCTTTCCAAATATTTATTATAAATCCGACCTCACCAGTGAATGGGCTTGTAAAAAATATTTCACAAAGTCCCAAACTGTAATTTATTGTTGTTTCTAAGTGAACATAATATGTATTAAACTTAATATTGTATACAAGAGCTTTCCAATGGAACAGCCAACCCTGCCACAGTCAAAATAACATTTAGGTCTTTTTCACTGTAGAGACATGTTTAACATGGAGACACTGTGTCAACGAGTAGGCCACTGAGCTGTGGGGTTCCGCAGGGTTCCTCTTTAAGCCCTGCGCTATTCAATATCTATATGAGGCCACTGGCTGAGGTTGTCCATCCGTTTGGTATTAAAATAATTTCATACGCGGATGACACTCAGCTAGTGGTCTCCTTGGTGCAGGAGGGCGGTCAATCATCACCATCAGGATTAATGAAATGCCTGGAGGAAGTCAAGGGATGGATGACGACATCATCCCTCAAACTCAATGGGGATAAAACTGAGCTGATGCTTCTGGGACCCACATCTCCGATACACTTCAATTCCCTCTGGCCCCCTTGCCTGGGTAACCCCCCAGCCCCTAAAGACAACATAAAGAGCTTGGGGGTCTGGCTGGATAAAGCTCTCTCCTTCAACACTCAGGCTACTAAACTGTCTGCAACCTGTTTTGGCCTTCTCAGGATGTTGAGGAAAGTCCTCCCTCTCCTACCTATGGAGGCCAAACAGGTAGCTGTCAAGGGCCTGATTCAATCCCGGCTGGACTTCAGTAATGCTCTGTATCTCGGTGCCCCAGAATACACATTACAAAAGCTGCAGATAGTGCAGAACTGCGCAGCCCGCACACTGCTCCAACTGTCCCGCAGACATTCAGCTAAACCTGGGCTAAGCAAGTTGCACTGGCTTCCTGTGCGACAAAGAATTGTCTTTAAGGCGATGTGCATTTCCCATCAGGCATTTTGACATACAGGACCAGTAATTGGCCGCAAACTAATAACCCAGTACCACCCCACCAGAAATCTCCGATCAAATCAGGCTTTTCTGGCCTTAGTACCCAGAATAAAAAGGGCAAGAGCTGGAGGCAGGATGTTCTCCCTCAGTGCCGCCAAGCTATGGAACTCACTTCCTTTCCAACTCAGGTCCAATCCCAACCTTCTTTCTTTTCGCAAACAACTGAAAACCTTTTTGTTTAATGTCCTCACTAATCTCCTGGCCGAACCTTCTGTGTTCAGCAATTACACTTCACACTAGCGCTTGGACGCCTCTGGGCAGCAACCGCGCTTTATAAATACACATTTCATTTCATTTCATTTCACATGAAATGTTTATATCCCTAGTTTTAAATATTATCCACTCTGTCTTATGGGCATAAAGCATTTAGCAGACATAGCAAAATTGACATGCTCAAGTGTAGCTCAAAAATTGTGAAAAATCGTCCAGCCATTTGTAAGAACAAACATAGTGATATTTGGATGAGATGAGTTAACATGCCATGTCCTGCATTGCCCAAATTTAGAACAAACCCATTTCTGAAAATGGTCAGTAACTGAACATGTACACTCAAGACAAGAAAGAAATGAATATTTGGTCAGTACTCCCATAGACAACAAATCAAAAACAGAATGCACATCTCGTTTACATTTGAATAATTTAACAAAACCCAGCTCCCGCTATATAACATAAAGTGAAAACACATCTCTGCCTGATAATGAAAATTGACTCATGCTCATCATTCTCAGAATCAAACATACAACTCACACTGAAGAATTAAAGTGTGGACTATTCAGATGCTAGTTCATGTGACCCGGTCACCAAATAAAGAATACGTTCCACGGTGCCATAGCACCCAAATAAATATCTGTGCTTAATTGTGACACACACACATTTGCTTTTGTCACTGAATCAAGCACACACCTTGCTGCTCCCCATGAGCAGCATGCACATTCAGGAAACATTCGAACAGTCACTCAGCCCTATTACTCGACATGTCACGTAACAAAGTAATGGACATCTGTGGTAAATGCAGCTTAGTACTAACACACTTCTCATAGCATAATGTGAACATTTTGAAAAGACTTGTGAAAACTAATAAGTAATAATTGAAAACAATACTTTGTAGCAGAGGTAGGTAAAAAGTAACATTTTAGCAACCCTTATAAAAAGTCAAATATGTAAACTTAATTCAGCCCTAATTAGTGAAATTAGTGATATTATGCAACACACGAGTAAACAAATCACATTATAATAGTCTATTTGAAACTACACCCACTTAAAATTAATGCACAGCACAGAGTTTCTAAATGATAGAATACCGAATAGCAGTGAATAAAACTCGATCAAAAGAAAAAATTATCAAAATACAACTTCAAACAATCCAGCACACAGACCAACATAATACTAAACCAATCCATTGGAAACAGCCACAAACACCAAATAACCAAATCATCTTAAAAACACGTAACACACTTAAAAAACACAGGGGGATATTCTCAAGAATGTGTGATAATTACTGCAAAGTTAGCTTAAAGCAACACTTCACATCGTAGTCTATTGCGGGAAAATAACGCTGTGTCAACGTTGTATTCTCAACACGGTGGTACCATGTGATAGGCTCACAATAATGCATCAAATGTCCACGATAAAGTCAATGCGATGCCGCAAAAATGCGAAACACGAATGCAAAAAATGTTGCGATGAGGCCAACTGTGATACAAAAATCTGCAATTCCCACGCTTCATGCGGGAAAATGCAGTATAAAAGCAACAAAAAGAACACACCAAAACCAAATCAAATTGCATAGCACCATGGATGCACCGGGACCGAGTGCAGAGGCCAACTCCAATCGCACAAGCCCCACAGACCACCAGCACGGAACCTCGGGGTCGGGGAATGCCAAGGAGAAGAGGAAGAGGAATACGGGGTGCAGTTTGCAGGAAAACCAGATCAGCGTCACGGAGGTGACAGAACACTACCATCAACTGAACGGCAATTTGATAAATGTGAATGCAGTCGAAGTGTCAAGGAGGTCAATGGAGGAGGCCAAGAGGTGCTGGCATGATGTGAAAAGCCAAACCAAGCACAAACACGCTGCCAACAGGAAGGCAGCAACAGCGACAGGAGCTGGGAGTCCGGCACCACGGGAGGAGCTGGAGGAAATGGAACCACAGTCATCAGTGTAGAGACGGTGAAAGGAGTTGGGAGTACGGACACAGCTCAATAGGACCCGACACAACAGCAACAGGGTGAGTCACGACAAGGGACTGGGGGGACGAGGGGAGATGGGGACATAAGGGTACACATGCACAACAATGTGTAGCACACTGCACACCCACAATGACCCAGGATCATGTCCCTGATCCCCATGGCACACTGCAGCACACACACATAGCAATCACAACACATCCCATGACAATGTGGTACAAAGTGCAACACCGGCACTGCAGAACAGAGGACACAACTGGGTCTGCTCATGCGCACAAACAGTCCAATCACATCTAACATAGCAGGAAACTGTAAGATTGAAATGTACATGTACAACCTCGTTGTCCAAATGTCCACTGTCCCGGATCAAATATCCAGCACCTCCCAAACTGTCACAATGTACATTGTCATACAGTCTGCATTTAAACTAGAACAATGCACCAACAAACATGTGAACACAATGTCAGCATGCATCTCCCCTTCACATTGCAGAGGGACAAACAACACCTCCAGCAGAGCAGACCAGACAACCCATCCGTGATGCTGGAGAGGACCATCATACCTTCGACAAAGACGCCCTACAGCAGCTTATGGACATCTTAGGCAACCCACTCCTGGTAGCAGGGCAGCCAAGCTACATAGAGGAGACCCCAGTCCCTGCACGGACCACACAGTATGAAACAACCGCCACCACAGCTGGCTCCCAACACTTCACCAAGGCACACATCGCATATGAATGTCAGGTGTTAGTATGCCAAAAGGAGGTGGCTGAACATGTGCGGGTGGGGTCAGAGCTCATGGAAGCTGAACTAGATCACATACTGTAGGTGTCTAAGTCCCATAAGGGACAATCTACACCCCACAAAGGAGACCCACACTGCAACAGAGACACAATCATTTGTACATTTCCTATAATGAACTATGCCCAGAGCCCCTGAATTAATATTCACACACCCACGCTGGACCTCCGTGCGATGGCCCAGTCCACTCCTACGTATTGAGTGGGTGACGACAAAGCTACATGTCCATGGTCTTACCCGCTGCCAGAGGTGACATGGTTGTGTCCGCTGTACACAGCACAATGAAATGTTGTAGGGCACGGGCCCTCATGCATAGATTATGACCACAAGGACACACAGAGATAGTTTTTGGAACTGGCTACAGGCATGTGCGCCTGGCCCCTTTATTGGCAGGGTCACTTGTACAGGAACACCTGTGCTGGATGTGTGTGGGGTGAGTGTAAGCCAGCCTGCAAGGAGTGGTTGGTGCTGGCAACAACTTGAACAGTGAACACTATTAAAACAGAAACAAAAAACACCAGCATTACAGAGACAACTGCGTAGCATCATGGTGGTAGCCGGAGCAAGTGCAGAGGTCACCCAATATGCTAACAGATGTGTCCCTGAGTTGCAGTGCACTGAGGTTGGGGCACTAGAGCTGAGCGCACTCATGTGAAGAAAATGTCTAGGATTGTGTCCCAGTGGGATATTCCTGATGCAGCTGCAGTGGGGTGTGTTACACCTGCATCATCTTCCTCATCATCGTCTTAGGTCTCCCACACTGCCTGAGGTGAAATTGCCGCGTGAGCTGTCCACAGCACACAATTCAATCAGAAATGGTCCATGAGTTGTGGTGCACTGAGTAAGTGGCACCTGGAGTGCTTGGCAGGGGATCAGGCAGATGATGGCATCCACAACAGGTGTGAGCAGCTCCGCTAGTCTGCCAGTACAACTGTTTCGACTCTGGCAGTTGGCTTATTTGGAGGTGGTCCTGCCGGAGGTTGTGTGTGCCTCCTACGGTGATGCGACATCCAGGCTGTTCAGGACTCGATTTGATGTGCGAGCCCTGGTGGACCTCAGTTGAGACCGGAGGCAGCGGACAGCACAGGGCCAAATACACATGGTATTGATGAACCCAAGGCCATCGTCTCAGAGGCCATCCAATATCTCATCAGACAGAGTCCCTGGCTTGAGCTGCAGAGAGTTAGTGGCCCAGAATGCACTGCGGCCAGCACAGGCACACCACCTCGTGGATGTCCAAGGTGAATGTGGCAGAGGGTTGCGGGGACAGTGGAAGGTGTCCTCCAGGCCATGATGCAGAGGGCAGAAGCCATCCGGAAGCGGCAAATTGAGGAGTGGAATGTTACTGCTTCGTTATTACCACCAAGTTGGTATCAGCTACTTCAGGATGAAGACAACCCCCAGTCCATAGACTCAGACGCCACCAAAGTTCAACCAGAGAGTGTCCATGAATGTCGGGGGAACAGACTTTGTGGCAGCCGGGACTGAGAATGGATGCAGTCTGTGATGAGGCCGGTACAATGATATGAACTCTGCCATTGCTAAATCAAGACTCAGTCCCAAATGTGTGACCTACTCGACTGCAGTGTAGGCTGGAGGCAGCGGTCAGCATGGGCCCACGGCCACTTGTCATTGTCTCGCGATGCACAGAGTTAGTGACACCAGGGCAGTTGTTGGTAGTGTTCGATCACCTCCATAACGATGATCCTATTTTCCTCCTGACTGACACGCGTCTTCCTCTCACACCTATCCTTGCGTGCAATTATATGAACTCTGCCATGAAGTAATCAAGACTCATTTCCAAATGTGTGACCTACTCGAGCGCAGTGTGGCCAGAGGGCAGTAGTCCGCATGGGCCCACCCACACCTGTGGTTCGAATTCTATACACAGACTTGGTGGCAGCACATCAAAGGAAGTATAGTGATATGAACTCTGCCATAAAAAATGTACTCTGCCATAGTGTAATCAAGATTCAGTTCCAAATGTGTGACCTACTAGTCTGCTGTGTATGCCGGTGGAGTACATCAAAGAGAAAGGAGTACTGTGGGCCTTGCACGTGCAGGCCGTGATGGTCTGAGGAGGCTGCCAGGGTCACTGGCCTCAGGCTTGGAGCTTGCTCTGGCACGTAGTGGGCCCTATTTGACACACGCCGGTGTCGGCAGGAGAGCAGTGAGCCCTGGGTGACCAGGAGCAGGCAAGATGGGATCGGGGACCAGCGGCCCAGGGTGCAGCAGGTGCACAAGATCACAGGCAACACCGCTCACGGCGACGGCAGGGTGAGAGGCGCTGCCCTGGCAGAGATGTTGGGCATTTTGGAAGAGAACCACGCCCAGAGTTACATGCTGTTTATTCACATCCCTACGCTGGCCTGGCACACGCCGGGCCAGCCCACTCGGCTCACGCTTACGGGGGGACGTAGCAAGCTACATTTCTGCGATCTTCCCCACTGGCTGGGGTGACATTGTTACATTCACTGTCCACTACACTCCATACACCAGCGGTTTATGTCGACATGGATATGTGTGTTGTCTGCATACTGCAGTCTGGCAATCACATCCACGCCACACTTACTATTGTGTACATTCTCATTCATGGGTCACTTGCCTCCTCCGCACATGCCTGGTCCCTACCTCTCCCCACAATCTGCTATTGTGTGGCTGAGGTGCCATGCTATTGATGGCTTATGTGCATGGCTGGCCCAGGTTCCTGCAGTAAGTTGTGCTGTTGTGTCTGGTGGGTGGGTATGTTGTTTGGCATGTTGTATGTGAGTATGTGACGTGTGCATTCCCAGTGTTGTGAGTTGCATGATTGTGGAGTTGAGGTGTGTGGTGTGTTCATTTGTTACTTGCCAACGAGCAGTGCATTTCCATGGGTACCATAATGGTAGCGCTGGTTGATGATGGACTGTTGGTAGATGTAGGAATCATGCACACTGCCTGTGTAGTTAGCGAAGACGTTGGTTGAGATTCCCGGGTGGTCTACTATTGCCTGCACATTGATGGAATGTGTGTGCTTTCTGTTGTGGTTATTGTGTGCAGTGTCGGCAGAGGGCACAAGTAAGACATGTGTGCAGTCAATTGCCCCCTAACACGTGCGGGAAGCCAGCTATGGTAAAGACGCCTTGCTTGGTCTCTAGGTAGTGGGGTACCAAGCTGTTGATGTCATCCAAGACCGTTGTGAGGAACTTGGTTTGGGCTGGCTGTGAGACTCCGCCAACCCTGGCGGTTGTTGGTTGGAAGGTACCAGAGGCCAACAAGTGCAGCACGGCCAGCAGCTTTGTCTGAGGTGGGATGTTGGTTATCCACTGTCAGCCTGTGGGCAATGTGGGTCGGATGCAGAGGATGGTTATTCTTTTGTGCCTGTAGTGTAAAATGACATCCTCTGGTGTTGGGTCTGTGAGGTTGGTGCATTTTCTGAAGTTCGCTGACTTTGTCTGTGCTGCCTCTGTGGTGGTCCGGGGGCATTGGGGTTCTGAGGGTGTGGGGGGGTCCTGAAGGTGGTGGCAGTGGGTGTTATGGCCCTGTTGGGGCTCCGCTCTGCATGATCGTTGGCTCCACGGCATCTGTTGCCCTTCAGGTGTGGCTTTGGCCAGGGCTCCCTTTATCTGGTGCAAGCTGTCGTCCGACTTTACACCATGTCAGAGCAGGTGTTAATTTCCTGCTGCTAAATCGCCGTACCGCCTGTTTTAGGTTCTTATCGCTGACCTCGCTGATCTTTGAGAATGTTGCGGAGCGGTGTTGTTGCGGCTTTTTGCACGGGAACGGCTATTCTGCATCTCATTAGCGATAGTTGCCGGGGTCATCTGTGGCGATATTTTTTGCGGCTTCTATCACAGGTAAACTGGTGATATGGGCTGTTAGCACCAGCTTGTGAATGGGGCGATAATTTTATCGCGACTTTGGATGCGATAAAGTGCTGTTAACTCGGTGATGCATCCTTGATAATATGCCCCACAACATTCTAGCATGACATGACAAAAGATAATATTAAAATGGATGTGCTATTCTATAAAGTCGCAATCAGAATCACAGACATGAGTCATCGGAGAACCACGTTATGCAGCAAGATTGACTAAATTATGTAGCAAGTAAAGGCAAAAGTTGTAGCATGTTATGTGACTAAAAGCAAAATATGTGGTAAATTCTGTAGTAAGATGTGACACCAAAAACTACAAAATATCTCTTTCAAAAGTAGACTTTCAAACTCTGTTTCAGTCTCTCCCAAAAATGGCTACTTGCTCCTATATGGATAGCAAATACTTGCCCCAAAAAATAGTGTGCCTGGAATTTGAAGAGTTAATTAGATGTGTCCTAAAATATGTGGGACGTGAGTTTGGTTGGATTTGGAAATAAAACGCAGATGGAAATATTTGCAAGTACATATACACAGTTTAGGTAAAAACATTGGATTAAATATGTATTCTATGTTTTCAGATGGAACTCATTCAAGTGCCAATAATTACAGCTATTTTGCTATTATAACTCATGATAATAGAAAAGGGAGACCAATGAGACATACATACTGCTGTATCTAAAGAAAGAACACTGTAGACATTCAGCAGATCCTATTGAAAATGCTATCCACGAAATCTAATAATGTTTCCGTACATGGAAGCTAATAAACAGTATTTTATTAACAATGTCCTTTCTACTTTTCAAAGTGAAATAAATTGCGAAAAACATACAAGTCTACATTCAGCAGTAAACAATACATGCTCACACCTCTCAAATAAATGGTGCGCCTCATTTATGTGGTGCATTCCTATTATATTCTGAAATATCTCTTCAGTTATGATTTCGCCTTGTGTTCTGGCTGCTGGCTTTCTTGAAGTAACTATTTCCATTAAGTAACAGCCATGCAATACAAAATATTAGATTTCAAACTATGTATGCACCCGTTTCACCAGTTTGCCCTGCAGAGATCGGGAGATCACACCTCACCAAAAGAGTCCACATATTTAGGACACAGTTAAAGTGCCCTTTTGCAATAACTGCTCTTTAAAGAAAATAATTTTTCATGTAAACATAACTTTGAGTGAATAGTAAATAAAACACTTTCATAACATTTAAGGAATCATAATTGTAATCCTCTTTAAAATACATGCAATGCAATTGTTTTATGGCTTTATTTCCTGCTGCACACACCATCATCCCTAATTCTATCAATACGGGGTTGCTTACACAATCTGAGTAAAGCTTTTACCCTTTTAAAGGCTCAAATGCAGCAATCAATAGCTGAACGCTGGCTAGTTACTTTTTTTTAACAAAATGTATGGTGTGATGCTGCGGCCAGGGTTTCACCGTTTTAATAACCTTTGATCTGTTTGTTCCCTAAGAAATGTGGGCTACGTTCAAGTCTGACCAACATTTCCAAGCCTTATCAAAAACTTTAAAAGCCAGAACAAGGCACCAAAGAATCTCCAAACCATTTAAAAGAATAGATGAAAAATCTAATGAGCATAAGCACAGCAAAGCAATCATAATCAGGTTAGGGCAATGAGAGACATTCATTTTTTATTTTCGAGGCATCAAGTGCCTAGAAGATGCAAAGCAACAGTCAGAACTAGCAGTTCAGAGTTGACCAGGACCTAGGCATAATTTTAGGCCAACCTTGAAGAAGCAAGAGTGTTTCATATTCAGACTTTATTTTCTGTAGATATAATTCATATATAGGGGAAAGTAAGTAGCTAAAGCTGTTGAGGATCTCTCAAAGTCATACATGCCATTGTCAAGCCCCAACGGAAGGCATTGGTTTACTAATTAAAACTCTGAGTGTGAATAAATTAGATTCCCTACCAGCTGAGATTACTTCCTGCAATACCAGCCGCAAAAAACATCGCCACAGAGGACCCCGGCAACTAATGCTAATAATGTGCAGAATAGGCATTCCCGTGCAAAAACCGCGAAAACACCACTTTGCAACATCCTCAACGACCAGCCAGATCGGCGATAAGATCACAAAACATGCAATAAGGCGCATTAGCAGCAGGGATTTAACACCTGCTCTTACCTGGTGTAAAGTCAGACGACAGCCTGCACCAAAAAGGGGCCCAGCCCAGAACCACACCTGAAGAACAACAGATGCCATGTAGCTACTGATTATGCAGGTCGCACACCTAAGAGGGCCACAACACCCACCGCCACCTCCCCAGGCCTCCGCAAGCACCCACCCCCAGACAAAGATATGTTATATCAACTTTACGAAATCATGAACAAAACAATTCGCCTGATGTTGCACAATTACAACACTTAACATTCATGCGTGGTCAGAAAAAGGAGAATCATTCATTCATCTTTGTATTTCCAAACAAATCATTTTATTCAAATTAAACTCGAGACAACTATTTGGAAGAGTCATGGCCGGTCTTCTCAGGACAATCTGTAAGTTACAGCCTGCAAGACAAAATTCAAGATAAGTGTGTCATGCGCTCATCAAGTGAGTGTGTCATGCGCTCATCAAAGGACAGAGAGAGGGAGAAAGAGGGAAAAAAGTGAAAGGAAGAGAGGGAGAGAGAGAGAAAGTGAGAAAGAGAGAAAAAGAGAGACAGTGAAAGGAAGAGAGGGAGAGAGAGTGCCGACACTGTAGACACAGGCCTCACTGCTCACCTGCTGCCACCGGTGTGTCTCCAACCGCGTGCTGGTATGCAATGCAGTCCACCAGGTCCCTTATCTGAAACAGAGTCCAGATTCATGAATGACAGAGTCCATACAATTGCACATGCCATCATCGCTTGCCTGCCCCTGCGCACACTGGCTGCTGCACCCCAGGCCCACCCGCCTCCCATCTGTGATTGTCCGCCCCTGCGCACCCAGGCCTCAGTGCTCACCTTCCGCCACCGGCGTGTCTCCAAGAGGGCCAACCACATGCCGGTGCAAGCTCTAAGCCCAGGGCCAGCGACCATGGCAGCCTCCACATCATGCAGCCCGCACCTCAGGCCACCAGGTCAAACACTTGATTCTGGGTCTTGATTTCGCAATGGCAGAGATAATATCAGTGCACACAGCATCATAGCAGGCTGCACACCTGCTCAGCTCTTTAGGTGCCACTAACTGTGTGAACCACGAGGCAACGGCACGCGGCGGTAGGCCTGCGCTGCCCGCCAGAGTTCTTTAGGGAATGACAAGTTCTTTAGAAGAGGAAGATTTCAGGCCGCAGTCTGAGTGCTGTGTCATTGGTAACCAAACAGAATATGGCAGTCCATGTTGAGGTCCAAGGTGAGTGTCACAGAGTGCATCGGGGACAGTGGAAGGTGATAATGCGGAGGGCAGAACCAAGCAGAAACAGGCCATATGGCAGAGATGAATGCTACAGCGTTCTTCTTACCACTAAGGTAGATTCAATCTCATCTTCGTCTTCTGCTGTTTCACGTGTCACACATATGGGTGGTGGTGTTCTGTCTACAGCACTGTGTGGCAGTGACACCTCATGGGCTGGAGGTGGAATTTCTGCTGCACTGTGTGGCACTAACACTTCAAGGGGCGTCTCTCAAAACATGGATCTTTGGTACCTCAGATCATCTAGTACTGTCGCTAATATGATCCTTTCCACCAACCCATGCCCCTCTCCCTCTCTCTCCCCTTCCCCCTGTCAATCCTTCTCCTGATGTCCAAAAAGTGCCAAGATGCTCCCTGGAGTGAACGTTGCGCTATACAAAAACCCTCTCATTCATTCATTCATTCATTCATGTGGAGGGAGTGGTAGCAGTAGCATTCATCCACACCAGGCCTTGTGGCAGCAATGCCAGGAGGAGGGTCTGCAGGGTACGGAAGACAGCTGCTCTTTCCGCCTGCGTCTACTCCCTGTTCTGCAAGATCCTCCGCATGTGTCCCAACTCCCGGGTGACATCGCTGGAGCAACTCTGACTAGACAGTTGTCCTTGTCTCAGAGTCAGGACTCCAGCCATGTCAGCCATGGATCATTGGAGAGCATGTAGCGGACTGTGGGTGTCTGTTCGGGACTGTGGGTGGTTATCGATGGGACTTAGACACCCACGTATGGCATCTAGTTTGGCTGCCATGAGGTCGAACCCTACCTGGTCCCCGCACAGCCGAGTCAACGCTGTAGCGGTAGGCATTCCGAGCGCCTTCACCCCTTCCTGCCACTTCGGCGAGCGCCCAGGCCATGCCCCCTCACGGAGGCCACGCCCCCTGGCAGCGCGCTATTTAGACGCTGAATACTAGCGTCTCCTCATTGATTCTCGAGTCCTCCTGAGGCGGAAGCCGGGAGTGGACACTCTGCTTTTTAAAAACTGTACCATTTTGCTTGTTGCTTTTAAATATTGTGTATTTGATTTTAAATACCTACTTTGCACTGATCCCTGGTCCCCGCACAGCCGAGTCAACGCTGTAGCGGTAGGCATTCCGAGCGCCTTCACCCCTTCCCGCCACTTCGGCGAGCGCCCAGGCCACGCCCCCTCACGGAGGCCACGCCCCCTGGCAGCGCGCTATTTAGACGCTGAATACTAGCGTCTCCTCATTGATTCTCGAGTCCTCCTGAGGCGGAAGCCGGGAGTGGACACTCTGCTTTTTAAAAACTGTACCATTTTGCTTGTTGCTTTTAAATATTGTGTATTTGATTTTAAATACCTACTTTGCACTGATCCCTGGTCCCCGCACAGCCGAGTCAATGCTGTAGCGGTAGGCATTCCAAGCACCTTCACCCCTTCCCGCCACTTCGGCGAGCGCCCAGGCCACGCCCCCTCACGGAGGCCACGCCCCCTGGCAGCGCACTATTTAGACGCTGAATACTAGCGTCTGCTCATTGATTCTCGAGTCCTCCTGAGGCGGAAGCCGGGAGTGGACACTCTGCTTTTTAAAAACTGTACCATTTTGCTTGTTGCTTTTAAATATTGTGTATTTGATTTTAAATACCTACTTTGCACTGATCCCTGGTCCCCGCACAGCCGAGTCAACGCTGTAGCGGTAGGCATTCCGAGTGCCTTCACCCCTTCCCGCCACTTTGGCGAGCGCCCAGGCCACGTCCCCTCACGGAGGCCACGCCCCCTGGCAGCGCGCTATTTAGACGCTGAATACTAGCGTCTCCTCATTGATTCTCGAGTCCTCCTGAGGCGGAAGCCGGGAGTGGACACTCTGCTTTTTAAAAACTGTACCATTTTGCTTGCTGCTTTTAAATATTGTGTATTTGATTTTAAATACCTACTTTGCACTGATCCTTGGTCCCCGCACAGCCGAGTCAACGCTGTAGCGGTAGGCATTCCGAGCGCCTTCACCCCTTCCCGCCACTTCGGCGAGCGCCCAGGCCACGCCCCCTCACGGAGGCCACGCCCCTTCCTCTCCTCGACCTTCCATAAATCATGTGCCTTCACCGGACGCGCAGCGGACGAGCGCAGCGGGTGCGACGTTTGCGCGCCGAAGGCGCGTTTAAGGCAAGCCCGTCTGCGCCCGTCCGCGACCGACCGTGCCCAGTGCCTAGGCCACCCCGCTATCCTGGCCCTTTACAATACTCACCAGTACAACTTACTGCTCTCCAAGGCCCCTGGCCTATTGAAGCCTCCCTGACCACCCATCTCAACAACTTGGGACTGTCAAACCCAACTGCTCTTCCAACCCTTCTTGACCCAATTCACCAGCCTCTGCTCCCTCCCCCTCCTCCCTCCGGGTCTAATTTCCAGGCCAGCCCTAGGCAGTCGCCTCTCACGATTTACTATCTTAACACGCGTTCTGCAGTCAAGCACTGCCACGAACTCTTTGTCCTGTTGGATCTTCACAAACCGGACCTCCTGTTTCTCACGGAGACTTGGTTTCGCGATAACTCCCTCCCCATCTTATTAGCATCTCTCCCTGCTACCTATTACGTCCTTCGAGCTGATCGGCCATCCGGCAAATCAGGTGGGGGTGTTGCCCTGATTGCCCGGAAGGAACTGCCGTTCCAACCTCTCAGCTTCCCCCCGATTGGCACCTCAGACTTCCTAGTGGTTCGCTCACTTTCTCTTAAAGTGCCCCTCACTTGTCTACTTATGTACCGTCCCCCCAACCCGCTCAAACTTTTCTTGACGAGTTTCAAGAACTTGCAGCCACCCTAGCAGTTAATAACTCCTCTGTTTTGGTGCTGGGCGACTTCAACTTCTGGCCCTCCGACCCAGCGGAATGCTCCACCTCTAAGGATTTCTCCGAAACTTTACGTTCCCTTAATTTTATCTCGCACGTTCACTCCCCTACGCACACCCAAGGTCACATCCTTGACCAGATTTGGTCCCTTAACTGTCCTATTACGTCCCTATCTGTCTCCCCCTGTCCCTGGTCCGACCACTCACTAATTTCTTTCTCCTCTCAAATCGGCTCGCCCACCAAACCCTTGCACCCTAAAAATATCTGGGTGAGATCCTGGGGTCGGGTGGATGTAGCCTCTCTAGCTTCCTCTCTCCCCGCTTCTAGTCCAGCCGTAGCTGGCCTGTCCTCCTCAGATCAAGCCAACACCATCAACTCTTGGCTTCGCTCTGTCTGCGAGTCCATCGCCCCACTTAGGCGGGTCCCCTCTAGACGGACGAACGACTCCAACCTCTGGTTCAATGATGAACTAAAATCACTAAAACTTTCAGTCCGGCAAGCAGAACGGGCCTGGAGACGCCAGTACTGCCCCATTTTTAAAGCTAAGTATACCTCCCTGTTGTTGCAATATAAAAAACTTATTTTTTCCACTAAAAAGGATTACTTTTCTGCCAAAATCCTAGTCGCGGAGAATAAACCTAGAGAAATGTTCTCTATCATTAACAAACTGGCCTATTCTGATAGAACCACCCTCAAGCCTTCCCCCTCACAACCTTTATGCGACTCCCTGAATTCCTATTTTCTGGATAAAATTGCAACAATTAGAGCTAATATTCCCCCCCTTCCCCATCTTTCCTTATCCCGCCCTGTACTCCTACAGAGGCTTGTCTGGACTCATTCCCTCTACTTACAGAGGAATCCTTTCTCTCACTTCTGTCTTTGGTTAAATCCGGCTCTCCACTTGACCCATGCCCTGCACATGTTCTTTCTCACATTTTCACGTGTTGCCCTCTGCCCCCGCTTACCTTTCTCAACTGCTCCCTGTCTCAGGGCGTGGTTACCCCTGCTCTTAAAGCCGCAATAATCCTTCCCATTCTCAAGAAACCTGGTGCCGATCTCTCTGACCCCGCCAACTATCGCCCCATTTCCCTGCTCCCCTTTTTAGGGAAAGTTTTGGAGCGACATGTGACCAGAGTACTCACCACCTACGTGGAAGAAAAACGTATCTTAGCCCCTAGCCAGGCCGGCTTTCGCCCAGGTCACTCCACCGAGTCAGTCGTGCTCTCAGTACTCGATAATCTCAGAGAGGGATTAGACACGAACATCCCCCAGGCCTTGGTGCTACTCGATCTCTCCGCCGCCTTTGACACGGTGGACCATTCCATCTTACTTTCCCGTGTCAGGGCGGCGGGAGTCGGTGCACAGCCTTGGTCTGGTTGTCCTCATTCCTAAACGGCCGCACTCAAGCGGTCCGTCTGGGAGACTTCTCGGCTGAACCCCGGAAGGTGCTATGCGGGGTCCCACAAGGCTCCTCCCTTTCTCCCCTACTATTTAATTTGTACATAGCCCCCCTCGTCTTTGCACTTCAGCAAATGGAGGTATCCGTATATAATTATGCGGATGACCTCCAGCTCATGTTTTCTCTTTCTCACTCCCCTCACTCTAAATCTAATTTTCAATCCACCATGCTTTTCATCCGGGACTGGATGAATCACAACCACCTGAAATTAAACCCAGATAAAACCGAGCTGGTCTTGACAGGTGGTTGCTACAGTCCCTGGTCTCCCCTCTTCTGGCCCCCTTCCCTCGGGCCCCCTCCCTCTCCTTCCCCCGCGGTTAAAACCCTTGGCATTAAACTTAATGACCAACTCACTTTACATTCCCAGGTGAGCTCGTGGTTTCTTCCTCTTTTTTGTCTCTCCGCACTATCCGAAGGGTCTCCCGGTTTTTCTCCTTCACGGCCCTAAAACTTATCACACTGGCTATGGTCGTCTCTCGATTGGACTACGCCAACTCCCTCTACTACGGCATGCCTGCCTACAATGTTCGTCGACTGCAGTTGGTTCAGAACCAAGCCGCTCGTTTGGTTTTCAATCTCTCCAGATCTCACCATGTCACTCCCCTTCTGAAATCCCTACACTGGCTCCCCATTCTTGAACGCTCTCAATTTAAGGTAGGCTGCCTTGCCTTTCAGGCCCACTCAGGCTCTGCCCCTACGTTTATCTCCTCAGAGATCAAACTTTACGTCCCTATCAGGGAGCTCCGCTCCTCTACCCTACATCTTTTGACCATCCCCCGATTCCGCCGGAAGAAATGGGGAGGCTCCAAATTTTCCACTCTTGCCCCCATATTCTGGAACTCCCTCCCAGTCCACCTGAGATGTACTACCCAATATTCACTCTTTAGAAAGGCTTTAAAGACATTTTTATTCGCCAAAGCCTTCCCCCAATAAATTATCGTCTATCCCCCTTCTGTTTTTCCTGTCTCTGAGGACTTGGTCTATCATAGCGCCATGGAACCGTTCCGGTGAACGCGTGCTTTATAAATAATTTAAAACTCAAACTCAAACCTGCACCTGTTCAGCCATCTGCTCCTGGCACCCCAACACATGGCTTGTGAGGGTCCTGGGAGGCAGCCATGGTGGTGTGTGCTGCCTGCTATGTGGTCTGTACAGGGGTTGGGGTTTCATCGATGCATCTGGGCTGCCCTGCTCCTGAAGGTGGGTTGACGTAGCTGCCAAAGAACTCTTGGAGGGCATCGGTGTCGAAGGTGTGGTGGTCCTCTTTCTTATGAGAGAAGAGAGGTTCGGTATGCTCTGCAGGAGGTGTTGGCTTTCCCTCTGCACTGTGAAGGGGAGATGCAGTTTAACACTGTGTCCACATGTATGTTGACACATTGTACATGTTTACATACAGACTGCATGACATGGTGCATTGTGACTGTTTGGGAGGAGCTGCCTATATGATGTGGGACAGTGGACATTTCGACAACATCACGGATGTGTGTTTGTGCTTGTACATTGTCAACAGTTAGTTGATTGCTGCTATGGGGGGACACATGGTAATGCCTATGCTCCTGCATACTTCATGAATTTAGTGGGTGGAGGGCTCATTCGTTTTTAAAAAAAGCTATTGCATTGTCTTAAATTTGCCCTGAACACCTACCTGACTGTATCTGCCTGCTCTGGTGCCCCGGTCCACCGAAGGCTTGTGGCTGATTGATGTGGAGGGCTGAAAGGGGAGAAACCACCGGAAATTCTCACTTCCGGTAGCGTGCACTGACCCGCCATTTTGGTCGGCGGTCTAGTTGTTCGTGCTACTCTGATACATAATCTGTGCTGACTCGGGTCCACTTAGTTTGACAGCAGTTAGTTGATTGCTGCTACGGGGGACACACGGTAATGCCTATGCTCCTGCATACTTCACGAATTCAGTGGGTGGAGGGCTCAAATGTTTTAAAAAAAAGCTATTGCATTGTTTTAAATTTGCCCTGAATACCTACCTGACTGTTTCTGCCTGCTCTGGTGCCCCGGTCCACCGCAGCCTTGTGGCTGATTGATGAGGAGGGCTGAAAGAGGAGCAACCACCGGAAATACTCACTTCCGGTAGCGCGCACAGACCCGCCATTTTGGTCGGCGGTCTAGTCGTTCGCGCTATTCCGATACTTAATCTGTGCTGACTCTCGCCCACTTAGTTTGACAGCAGTTAGTTGATTGCTGCTACGGGGGGACACACGGTAATGCCTATGCTCCTGCATACTTTATGAATTCAGTGGGTGGAGGGCTCATTCGTTTTAAACAAAAGCTATTGCATTGTTTTAAATTTGCCCTGAACACCTACCTGACTGTATCTGTCTGCTCTGGTGCCCCGGTCCACCTCAGCCTTGTGGCTGATTGATGTGGAGGGCTGAAAGAGGAGCAACCACCGGAAATACTCACTTCCGGTAGCGCGCACTGACCTGCCATTTTGGTCGGCGGTCTAGTTGTTCTACGCCCCCAACACCTATTTTAGGCGGGTATGGAGCGCGAGCGCAGTGGACGCGCGCAGCGGGTGCGCCAAAGGCAAGCCCGACTGCGCCCGTCCGCGCCAGTACGTCGCCTCTCGCCAGAAGTGCTGGCCGTTGTGCATTAGGAAGACGCACTTACTCGAAAGAAGCTCTGTTAAGTCTGCTCCCGTCAGCCCACCTGTGTACAAGCCCCCATTACACCCGCTGAGTGGCCCTACTAGATGCTTGTGTGGCAGGTTCTCACTTGCCAAACCCTTGCCCCTGCCTACCATCTTTGTCACACCTCCCCAACGTCGGCTTAAAATTCTACAGCTGAATGTAAGATCTCTAGTCAAGCACCACGCTGAAATTTATGACCTCATTAGAGATGAAAGGCCGGACATATTTTTTTTGTCTGATACATGACTTATTGAGGATGTGGTAGCCGAGCCTAATTTGGCTCTCCCCCCTGACTACTCTGTCTATATGATCAATCGAGAAACCAGGGGAGCAGGCATTGCTGTTATCACCAAATCCTGCTATTCCTGTCTCTTCAACAAGATGAATATAGAGGGCTGAAAAAGTGCTTGTTTTTGCATCTCCGTGAGCCCCCATCTTACTCTTTCTGAGCTATTGATCTATAGACCACCAGGACACGCGACTGACTTTAAAAATACTCTCTTAGAGACAGTTGGTTCACTTGCTATGGGAACTGCCAACTTTAGCATCTTTGGCGATTTAAATCTCCATTTTGACCTCGTACAGGACCAGACTATCAGCAGCCTGTTGGCTGATCTAGCTGCATTTCAACTCCATCAAAGAGTCACTAGCCCCACTCACGTTGGAGGCCACCTGCTAGATCCCATATTTACAAACACAGAGACTGCTACAGTAATGACCCCTATCCCGATGGCCTGGTCTGATCATTCGATGGTCGAACTGACCCTCCCTATATCAGAGCAACTACATAAGAACGCCAAACGGGCGGCATATAAACGTCCTTGGCGAAAACTCAGACTTGATGACTTCCACCATCTCCTTAGAGAGGATCCTCCGGCTCCTTTCTATAATGTTGAGGCAGATTACGATATGTTCTGTGCCTGGATCACTAGGGCACTTGACTCTCTAATTCCGGCAACCTGGATTAAAGGACGCTCCCAGAAATCTAGCCCCTGGTACAACGATACCCTGAAACTATTGAGGAAAGCATGTAAAAGAAATGAAAGGGATTGGAGAAAAGATTATGACCCGGGAAAAAAGTATTGTACTTGGCCGAATTCAAGGCATATCATAGAGCTATCTGCAAGACACGAGCAGCTTTTTATGCCAACGAGATTAGATTTAGCTCCAACCCTGCCAAATCTATTTTCAAAGTCCTTAAAGACCTCAGTGCTAAAAAAGCCCCGGTACCAATAACCACTTCAGATCTCCATTGTGAGGAATTAGCCTCCTTCTTCTTGGAGAAAGTAAGAGCAATCTATCGGTCTTTCCCTCCCGTGAACACTTTTGGCACACATACTTCCTCCAACCCCAGGCCGGTCTCGTGCCTTAATATCATTCCAGAGATCTCCTCCGAAGAACTTAGTAAACTGCTCATGAAAATCAAATCTGGCTCCCCAGCCGATCCGCTTCAGCCAGCTCAGATCAGAGAATCCTCCTCGCTCTGCCTGTCACCTCTGCGCCAGCTAATCAATGCCTCTTTTTAATCTGCCACTGTGCCTGCCAAGTGGAAACAGGCCTGGGTTTCCCCTATCCTTAAAAAGCCCACCCTGGATTCAACGAAGCCCGAGAATTATAGACCCATTTCTCTCCTCCCCTGGGTCTCAAAGGCTGCCGAAGCCCATGTTAATAGCATACTTACCAACTTTTTGCTCTCTAACAACATACTAGATGAAACTCAACATGGCTTCCGCGCCGGCCATAGCACAGAGACTGCTCTCCTTGCTATGGCGGAACACCTGCGGACCATTCTTGACTCTGGTCAAACGGCGGCGCTGATTTTATTAGATCTCAGTGCCGCCTTTGACATGGTCTCGCATGAGGTTCTGCTCCGTCGACTGGAGGAGGTAGGGATCTCAGATCTGGCCCTTGATTGGTTCAGGTCCTTTCTGACAGGAAGATCCTTTCGCGTGTTCACTCCCCCATTCCTATCCCAAGCACATCCGATTGAACAGGGCGTTTCTCAGGGCTCAGCTTTGAGCCCCACTTTGTTCAATCTCTATGTTCAGCCACTTGCTGCTGTCGCCAGAAAATGGGGCCTCACCATGGTCTCAAAAGCGGACGACACGCAGTTGGTGGTTGCTCTCTCGGATGGCTTGGTTTCCTAGTTTAAAAACAGACTTGCTGCCCTGGCAGACTGGATGACGTCAAATTGTTTGCAATTGAATGCAAATAAAATTGAAGTCTTGATAGTCGGTAAGAACACTGATTTATGGGGTGACCAGTGGTGGCCTACTGCTTTAGGTAAGGCCCCCGAACCTGGAAATGAGGTTAAAAACTTGGGGGTGTGGATAGACTCCTCCCTTACTTTCCGCTACCACACAAAAAAAAAACGCTGCCACTTGTTTCGGCATTCTACGAGGTATTAAACCTATCTTAAAATTCTTTGACGCATCCACTCAACAGCAATTCAGCATAATTCAGTCTACTATGCTCTCTCGTTTGGACTACGCTAGCTCTCTGCTTCTAGGGGCTAATCAAGAAGAGATCATTCAGATGCAGCGTATCCAGAACGCAGCTGCCAGGGCCTTAGTTGGCCTTCCACGGTTCTGTTCAGCTGCCAATACCATCCGGAGGCTCCACTGGCTCCCTATGGCACAAAGAATTCAGTTTAAAGCGCTCTGCCTGTCCTTTAAAATTCTGAAATTGGCCACGCCTAAAATGCTTGATAACCTGCTGATTCCATACGTCGCCTCTCGTGCACTACTCTCTACGGGGCAGCACTTGATCACGGTGCCTCGGATAAAACACTGCAGAGTGGGTGGTCGCTCCTTCCGCTATCTGGCAGCAAAATTGTGGAATTCATTACCAACCCATATACGATAACTAGATGACCTGTTGACCTTCAGGAAGGCAATTAAGACCCGTCTCTTTCCCTTAAAAAAATAATATCTCATGGGAATATGTCTTACTAGGTCTCTCTGTAGTATGCTTTTCTTGTTGCTGCTGTAAGCACCAGGATGCCCCTTCGCTGGGGCAGCTGAGCGCTATATAAGTAGTTATAACATAACATAACATAACTCACATTTCCGTGCTAGGCCAAATGTGATTGGCCAGTTTCTACACACAAGCGGCACCAATTGTGTCCTCTGTTCTGTTGTAGACATGTTGCGGTTTGTACCACATTGTTGTAAATGTTGATGTGCTCTACATGTTCTGTGTGTATGCTGAATTTTAGGAGAGTTACCCCTGTAGCTTTGATTTTGCTGCCCCATATCCCTTTCCTGCGGTGTGCCTTTCACTTCTGTGCTTATACAGTGCTGAGATGTTGCAGACTTGGGTACATTGGGCTCTTGGTGGGACTTGGGAGTCTGGGACATGGTTTATCCGCAGATGTGTTGTTGACCCCAGGGGTTGTTTGTGGATGTGGATGTGTCAGAGTGTGACCTGCTCCTTTACGGATGTGGTCCACACTCAGTCACCTCAGTGTTGTGGTGTGCAACATTTCATGATATGTTGACTGCAGCCATGCTATTCGTCATGCAGTGTCACTTGCATTGTAGTGTTGCTCACAGATATGCCACTTAGCTGGGTTTAACACAAGTGCATGGGTTGGTTGTGAGATTGGTGATGTGTGGGAAGGGCCCCCTCTGTGCACATAGTGGTCGGGGCTTACTTGCTGTTTCTAGGTGTGCTGCAGAGTGCCAAGGGGATCAGAGACATGCTCCAGAGTCATTGTGGGTGTGCACTGTGCTCTGCTTTATTGGTCATATGTGCCATTGTGCCCATCACCCCCGTCCCTGGTTGTTACTCACCCTGTTGCTGTTGTGTCAGGTCATTTTGAGCAGTGTCTGGTCCACCAACTCCTGCCACCGTCTCCCCACTGATGTCTGTGGACACCGTTTTCTCCATCTCGTCCAGATCCTCCTGTGGTGCTGGACTCCCACCTCCAGTCTGCATTGCTGCCTTCTGGTTGTTGGTGAGTTTCTGCTTGGTTTTGCGCTTCACATCATTCCAGCGCCTCTTGACCTCTTCCATTGTCCTCCTCAGTACTCCGACTGCATTCACCTTGTCGATGATCGACTGCCATACTCCATTTTTTGTTGCCAGTGACACAGTGGAGGTGATGAACAGTAGTTGATGATGTTCTACCACCTCCATTATCAGGATCCTGTTTTCCTGCGGACTGAATAGTGTCTTCCTCTTCTTCTTGTCCTTGTCCTTCTCTGACCCTGAGGTTCAAGGCTGGACCTCTGGGGGGCTAGTGGGGTTCTGGTGTCCTCTGTACTTGCTCCGGCTACCTCCATTGTGCTTCGCAGTTGTTTTGCTTTTGTTTGTAATTTTGTTTCTACTTTTAAAGTGATTTTTCCCACCTGACGTGTGTGAATTGCAGGTCTGGCGAAGATTATCGCAGATTTTTTTATCGCGGTTGGGCCCATCGCAACTTTTTTCACGTTGGGGTCTCCATTTTTGTCGCCGCCCCGGTGACTTTATCGCAGACATTTGACGCGTTATCGGGAACATATCGCATGTTATCACCGTGTTGTGAATAGGAGGTTAACACAGTGTTTTATTCCTGTGGTATGAAACATTGCGTTAACCGATTTTGGTGATGATTATCGCGCTATCTTGAGAATATCCCCCTCCGTTTACTGCAAGCCTTTCCAAAATCCCGTAACAAAATGTCCCTAACGGCATTTAACTTGCAGGAGACTTGTTTCTTCTTCCAACAACTCTTAAAAGAAGATGAAGTCCCTCCCATCTATTAGTGCAAGGACTAGGGATTCTAACAGAAAGTCTAGGGTGGCTTTGGGAATCAGTGCTTGCAGTTCTTGAAAGCCTAATTTAGCATTTCCACTTCAAATGAAGAGCTGTGAAAGTTTCCCTTTGAACTGCAGTCTGTGCCTGTCCTTTTCGTAGATGACCAATCCGTGCTAAGGGGCACTGATAGCACCCTCCTTTATTCCTGCTGCCAAAGGCCAACCCACAGTCATCCAGAACAAAGGTCATTAACAAGTCAGGCAATGATGTGTCTTTAGTCCCTGGGGCAGGATTGTGGGGCAAACCAGTTCTTAATCAGTCTATTCTCAGGCAGCACAAAAAACACTTTTACAAACTCTTTTGCACTTAAGCTCTCAAAAATTTACTTCTACCAGTGAAACAGATCTATAAAATTAAGTATTAAACAACTTTTGATGTATGTTCTAGCAGTTTCAAACATGTTGATAAGAATTAATTTTAGGCCTGTTCCTGGAAAATACAGCTTTGGCTGCACAGTAAATATAGCATTTTGTAATTGTTCACCACACATGCATTTTTCCATGCGGGCAATGTAAATACACACTTCAGCCTGTATAGAACATTGCCTGCCATGCTATTGGCACATTTTACGCACCAATTAACTTTCAAAGGCCCTCTTGGAGAGCAGAGTACACCAATAAGGGAAGCCAATTTTAAAGTGCAGTTTTAGGGTCAGATCACACCAAGAAAAAAACAGATCCATAAAAGTTTAAAAAAATCCAGGGTGACCACACAAAAAGGGAGATTTGATACAAACATTTTGTTAAATTATGAAAAGTATAGAGCAGATCATGGATTATGCAGCAAATGCTTCAAATTTACATTAATACTGAGTAATTAGCAGATTGACACTTTCATGTAGCCCTCGCCTTACTAGGGGGCATATGTATGAAAATCCGTTTTTGCAATTCTCAAATAGCGTTTTTTTGAGAATCGCTATTTGAGAATTGCAAAACGGGATCTATTTAAAAATTCACAATTTTTTTGCGATTTCTTAGTATTCCCTAATTGCGATTAGCAAATTGCAAAATCGAAATTAAGGAATTCCTTCCCTTTCATTCCTATGGGTCAGGAGGCCAATAGGAATGAATGGGAAGTCAGTCTCAATTTGCGATTCACAATTTGAGAATCACAAATTGAGAATAATATCAAGGGTGCAAGGGTGTCATAAGGACACCCTGATGCACCCCTGACATGTGTGCACATATGGCACACATACATGCCTTAAGGGCATGTATGTGCGCCACATGGCACCTTGAAAAATGCCAAAAAGTGAATTTTTGAAAGAAATCGCAAATTACCATCAACTTGAAGTTGGTGGTAATTTGCGATTTCTTAAGGAGAAATCGCACAACTTGGGTGCTTGTTACATAGCATTTAAGGAATCGATTTGTTAAATGCTGACGCAAAATTAAGGAATCACAAAATTTGTGATTCCTTAATATTGCGATGTGATTTTGCTCATACATCGCGTTTTGTGAATTTTTAGCCGCAAACGCTGTTTTTTGCGATTTGCAGCGTTTACGACTAAAAATGTGCTTCATACATATACCCCCAGACCACGTATCATGAAAATATAGCATGAAAAATCATGTAACAATAAATGATAGATAGATCAGATGTCTTCAAACAGATTATGGGGAAATGAAATGTTGTAGCAGCGTAAAGTTGTTTGTATATAGAAATAAGTCTGTAGTACCAAAGACTGGTATTAAATATGTTTGAAGATGTTAGTATGCAGTGAACGGACATTTAATGATGTAAATAGCATCATAAGTAATAGAAAGGGAATCTAGTCTCCAAATAAGCCTTCTTAATAAAAATAGTGTTGTGTAGTGCCCAACATCGTCTGTCATATTTTTCATACCTGGTGCAATATCTTAAACTACAGGTGACTTTGAACATATTTAGCAGTTCTGTAAATATCCTCTGTTATCCCTTGTAAAATGCAATTAAAATGAGATAGTGAGCATGCTGGGGGCAGCCCAGACTCCCTACAAGTGTAATAGTACCAATAATGTGGCAATTAATGAGAAATGAGGGAGGGACTTCTAGGTTTGCTTGGAGTCTTCCACCCCCAAAACTCTTTAACACATAGGGCCTTATATGATGGTGGTTAGACCAGTGTCTGACTGCCATCATTGCAGGATGGATACCATCTGACATGCAGTGGCGTCACTAGGGTTGGTGTCACCCGGTGCGGGTAACTCATGGTGTCACCCCCTCACGACTTACCGCATGGACCATCTCACCCTCTGCTGCACCATCTCTCCCTCTGTCCGCACCATCTCTCCCTCTGCCTGCACCATCTCTCCCTCTGCCTGCACCATCTCTCCCTCTGCCTGCACCATCTCTCCCTCTGCCTGCACCATCTCCCCTCTGCCTGCACCATCTCCCCTCTGCCTGCACCAGCTCTCCCTCCGCCTGCACCAGCTCTCCCTCCGCATGCACAAGCTCTCCCTCTGCCTGCACCATCTCCCCCTCTGCCTGCACCAGCTCTCCCTCTGCCTGCACCAGCTCTCCCTCTGCTTGCACCATCTCTCCCTCTGCCTGCACAATTTCCCCTCTGCCTGCACAATTTCCCCTCTGCCTGCACCATTTCCCCTCTGCCTGCACCATCTCTCCCTCTGCCCGCACCATCTCCCCTCCGCCTGCATCATTTCCCCTCCGCCTGCACCATTTCCCCTCCGCCTGCACCATCTCTCCCTCTGCCTGCACCATTTCCCCTCTGCCTGCACTATTTCCCCTCTGCCCGCACCATCTCTCCCTCTGTCTGCACCATCTCCCCTCTGCCTGCACCATCTCCCCTCCGCCTGCACCGTCTCTCCCTCTGCCTGCACCATCTCTACCTCTGCCTGGACCATTTCCCCTCCACCTGCACCATTTCCCCTCCGACTGCACCATCTCTCTCTCTGTCTGCACCATCTCCCCTCTGCCTGCACCATCTCCCTCCCGCCTGCACCATCTCCCCTCCGCCTGCACCATCTCCCCCCTGCCTGCACCATCTCCCGCCTGCCTTCACCATCTCCCCCCTGCCTGCACCATCTCTCCCTCTGCCTGCACCATCTCTCCCTCTGCCTGCACCATCTCCCTCTCAGCCTGCACCAAAATACCCCCTGCCAGCACCATCTCCCCCCCTGCCTGCACCATCTCCCCTCCGCCTGCACCATCCCCCCTGCCTGCACTATCTCCCCCCTGCCTGCACCATCTCACCCTCTGCCTGCACCATCTCTCCCTCTGCCTGCACCATCTCTCCCTCTGCCTGCACCATCTCCCCTCCGACTGCACCATCTCCCCTCCGACTGCACTATCTCCCCTCCGCCTGCAACATCTCCCCTCCGCCTGCAACATCTCCCCTCCGCCTGCACCTGCACCGTTTCCCCTCCGCCTGCACCGTCTCACCCCCTGCCTGCACCATCTCTCCCTCTGCCTGCAAAATCTCCCTCTCAGCCTGCACCATCTCCCTCTCTGCCTGCACCATCCACCCCCTCCGCCTGCACCCCCCTCTCCCACCTGCTGCTCTTTTAACCCTTTCCTCGTCGCCTTCTCCCCCCCCCCATTGGTTTCTCCCACAGTTTTTGGCTCTTCTCAAAGTGACTGAAATAAACTCATGAAATGCGCTTTGAAATTGAGTGGAAAAGTTTGGTGTCATCCGGTGCGGCCCGCAACCCCCTAGTGACGCCACTGGGTCCCATTCCCCAAGATCCCAGCAGCACAACCTTGCACTTACTTCTCCACTCCACTTTAAAATAGCAGCAGCAACTCACTCTGTGGCCCGAGGACTGACTGACTGACAGCCAGGACCATCCGCCGACATGCCAGGCACCGGGGAGAGTCGGAGCTTCACCCAGGCTCTCATGGGAGGGTGCCTCCCCTGATACAGACTTATGCCTCAGGGTGGCCCATCAGCAAACGACCAGGATCGGACCAAATTTGTCCTGTAAATCCTGAAAGGACTGGATGTCCTCCTCCTTCAACATGTCAGCCAGGCACTTCTCATTCACATCTCAAAAGATATCACTATTTTTTGTCTCGATAATTACTTCTCCCGACCAGTATGTGAACTACTAAGTGTAGAAAGCAGATACCTGAAAACACAATTTACATTGATTTAAAGTCCTGTAAATAATGACACGCCTGTTTGTAAAAAAAAACAAAAAACGCACAGATTAGCAGTTTTCTTTTTCAGCGAAAAAGGGCTTTTTCCATTAATTTGTGACAAATCATTTTTCACGGAAGGTCACCTTTCTTTTACTTTCAGGAAAGTATTTTCGCAACGTTTGGGAAAAAGATAGAAAAGAAGGTTTTTGATTTCTGGTTTTGCATCACCCGGTTCATGCAGGAGATAATCCGATGGCCCCACTTATAATCGCCACATTACGCCATTACCATGGACCTATTCCATTTCCAGGTGACACCATCAGAGGGGTGACACCAAAATGAACTCGCTATTTATTTACTGTTCCTATAATGTTCCGCATTGCACAACGTCTTGGCTTGTTTAATAAGTACGGACGGTGTTACATGAACAGTAAATAAATAGCGAGTTCATTTTGGTGTCCCCCCTCTGCTGGTGACACCTGGTGCGGCCCGCACCTCCCGCACCCCCCTCGTGACGCCACTGCCGACATGTAGTCGGCGGTTCCACCTGCAAAATTGTGTTATTTATTTATTTATTTTTGAGTTTTATAGAGCGGGAACATGACCGGTTAGGGTATCAGAGCGCTTTACAGGAATCAAGCAGAAATATACACAAGACATGAAGGGGGTGGGCTGGATAAAGGGATAAAAGGGTCAAAATACAATTACATTTACATTTAAGGATAAACAAATGTCCCCCGGTCCAAGAAGGGATGCCCGGAGTAGCTGGGACGCTAGTGTCAGTGAGCTCCAGGGAATGCTTTAGAAAGGATATAGAGCGAGGTCTCTGTATGAGATAGAGGCAAAATTTAGGCGAGGAATTTGCCCATTAGGAAGGTTTTGGCATCCTTTTTGAAGTGAGCCAGAAAAGGGATTCTTCTGATGCCGGGTGGAAGTGAATTCCATATTCTTGGTGCGGATCCAGAAAAGTCCCAATTGTTGAGTTTCTGGGCAAGATATGCAGGGGAGATTGAGTATAGTGCCTTGTACATTATACATGCCATTTTGAATTGGATTCTGGTCTGCCGAGGAAGCCAGTACAGAGCTTTCAGATGGGGTAAGATGTGGTTGAACTTCCTTGAGCCTGTTAATAGCCTGGCGGCCGCGTTGAGACAAGCTTTTAAAGGTGCCAGGGAAATCTTGGGTAAACCCAAGAGGGTAGAGCACCCATTTCCAGTCTAGAGATGACTAGTACCTGGACTGCCATTTTTAGGTCAGGAGTATCAAGGAAGGGTTTCAGTTTCCATAGATAGCTCAGGTGGAATCTGGCTGACTTGGCCAACAAGTTGATGTGGTCCTGCATGTTCAAGTTACAGTCCAGGGTTATTCCAAGGGATTTGGCCGAGTCCACGATGGTCGGAGGGCAGTTCAAGGCTGTGATGGCCTTAATCCATACCTGAGTCTCAGGGTTGGTTTTGGGTGGGGAAATTAGCAGAAAGTCTGTCTTCTTTGCATTGAGTTTGAGTTGATTGGAGGAGAGCCATTGACCAGTCGATTTCAAAGCTTCATTTAGGGAAAGAACCTCCTCGAGAGATGAGATCTTGATGTAGAACTGGGTGTCTTCAGCGTACATGTGGTATGAGATATTTGCGGTGTGTAGTACTGCAGCAAGTGATTCTAGATAAAAGTTAAAGAGGGTGGGGGACAAAGTTGATCCTTGGGGACTCCAACCGTGACCGTGGAGGGAGCAGACAGGTTACCATTAATTAGGAATCTCTGTGATCGTTGTAGAGGAAGGACCTGAGCCTTTAAAGAACAGAGCCATCCATTCCCATCCTGACTTTGATGGATTTGAGTAGTTTCTCATGGAGGACCATGTCAAAGGCCGAGGACAGATCTAGGAGGATTAGGAGGCAGGTTTTGCCTTGGTCGAGGGCTTGGAGGGTGTCATCCACAATGTGGAGAATGGCGGTTTCTGTGCTGTGCAAAGGCCTGAAACCAGATTGGAAGTCATCTAGTAGGTGGAAGTTTGAGATGTGTTGACTCAGCTGCTGTTGCACACATTTCTCCAGAACTTTAGCTAGGAGTGGGATGTTAGAAATAGGTCTGAAGTTGTCAGGGGAGGCAGAATCAGGCGACAGTTTTTTTAAAATGGGGAGGACTTGGCCAGCTTTCAGAGAGTCAGGTATGAATCCATGAAGAAGGGAGGCGTTAATTATTGCAGTCCAGCTAGGAAAGTGTGGCTCCAACACCCGCACTTTCTGACCTGGCTGGTAAACAGTCAAGACAACCTTTTAGTCATGCTCAGCTTTTTGAAGTTCTTGGCTGTCCTCCAGGTTTTTGCCTTCTTCGTGTACTCAGCCATGCATGAACACAGTCCACAATGTCCTGTTTAGGAGGTTTGAGAGGTTCCTCCCAACCTTTCTTCACTAGACTCAATGGACCCCTAACTGGATGTCCAAACAGAAGTTCAAATGGGTTGTAGCCCACCCCCTTCTGAGGAACCTCTCTGTAGGCAAAGAGCAGGCAGGGTAGTAAGACATCCCATTTTCGCCTAAGCTATTCTGGAAGTCCCAAGATTACACCCTTGACAGTCTTGTTGAACCTTTCAACAAGCCCATTGCATTGTGTATGGTAGGGTGTGGTAAACTTATAGTTCACTCCACACTCTTTCCACATTGCAGTGATGTAACTTGACATGAAGTTGGCACCTCTGTCAATTAAGACCTCCTTAGGGAAGCGATTCCCAGGTGGGCCCGGGTCACTACATGGAACTGTAGTGGTTCTAAATGGAATGGCCTCTGGGTATCCAGTGGCATGGTCCACCACCACCAGTATTTAACTGTGCCCAGATGCAGTTTGAGGGTTCAAGGGATCAACAATGTCAATCCCTACCCTCTCAAGGGTAACCCCAACCACTAAAAGTGGAATTAAGGGGGCCTTTGTGGGGTCACCTGACTTACCACTGGCTTGGGAAAGTGGCAAAGGAGAGACAAAACTCCTATCTTCAGATATATGGGGAAGTGAAAGTGAGGGACAAGTCTTTCCCAAGTCTTGCTTTGCCCTAAATGTCCTGCAAGAGGAATATCATGTGCTAGGGAGAGTAGGAATCCTCTGAACTTCTGGGGTATTACCAACATCCTGGTGGCACCAGGCTTGGGGTCTCTAACCTCAGAGTAGAGAAGACTATCCTCCCAATAGATGCAGAAGCTTGCTCTCTAAGGGACTCAAGAGAGGGGCAGGACTACTTCTCCCAACTACAATCTGCCCTGCCAGGGCCCCCTGCCCCTCAAGAACTCTGCCTGATCAGGCCCAAGCTCCTCTGGGAAAGTTCCTTCACCGGGGCTAGGATCATCTCCCTCAGGAGACTGATCTTCACAAGAGTTTGTGAGGAGGAAAATTCCTTACCCTTCCTGCTCTTTCTCTTTAGAAGCACCTGGTCCGTTGTTCCAGGATCCAGTGTTTTTTCAGTGGTGAGCTGTTTGGCCTGAGCCCTGGTGACAGCAAAAACACTGGCAGATATACCCATCATATCCGCGTGAGTCCTGAACTCCACTTCAGACCAGGCTGAACTTTCTAGATCATTGCCCAACAAACAACAAACCCCTCCCCAGCTGGGGTTCACAACTTACAAGGAATTATCAGCCCTGACATTGCTAGTGTTGGTGACTTGGTACACTTTTCCAAGTATGACCTGTTCAGGGGGTAAAAGTTTCTCTGTCACCATCGTGACACTGGCCCCTGTATCCATTGCTTTTTTTCCATTGATCAATGGCTGTTGTCTGTACTTGCCCAAGTTAGTGGGACTGACTAGTAAGGTGGCAATATCCATGCCACCTTCACAGACTAAAACAGCCTGAGCTGGTTTTCGGACTCAGGCAGAACCCATCTGTGTACCCAAGGTTAACCCCACTAATCCCTTGTTTGCTGTACTACCACCTGTACTTGTGCTAGGGGGAGTAGATGCCTTAGGGTCAGTGGTAGTAGAAGTAGTTTCCTTGACCTTTGGTTAATCAGCATCTTTTGTTCAATAGGTATTCACTTTACATAAGTAACACCAAGGTTTCTTTTTGACTTTCTTGGAAATTTGGGACTCACCCCCAGATGCAGAATTTTGGGGCCCTTGAGAAAACTCTTTCTTATCTTTGGCTTTGTCCTTACCTTTATCCTGAGTTTTAGAAGAATCTTGCATCTTGTGGTCACCTCCATTACCATGGTTTTTCTGCTTAACCCTGGTGTGAACCCATTTGAATGCCTTCCTTCCCAATTGTTGGGGAGAGGTCAGATCAGAGTCCACCAGGTACTGATGTAAAAGCTGGTTCTGACAAATATTAAGGATCTGCTTCCTCATAATCAAATTGTACAATCCTTGGTATTCCTGTACCTTCCTTCCATGAAGCCAGCCTTCCAGAGCCTTAATAGGACTGTCTACAAAATCTACCGAGTCCTGGGTATGTACTTTCTGGGTGTCTCTAAAATGAATCCTATACTGTTCAGTGGTTCAGTCAAGCCCATCTATCAGAGCATTCTTCAGTATTGAGTAATTGACAGCATTCCCTTCTCTAACAGTGAGGAGCTTATCTCTACCTTTTTTAGTAAAGGAAAGCCACACGATAGCTGCCCACCGATCTTGAGGGACCCTCTGAACTTTGCAGGCCCTCTTAAAAGCAGTAATCCATTTATTGATATCATCCCCCTCTTGGTAAGGAGGGACTATCTTGTTCAGGTTCATATAGTCGCAGTAAGTTTCTCTGGTTCTTGGGACAATGTTGCTGCCACCATGGGACTCTAGCCCCAATTTCTTCCCAGCTTTCTGGATTTCTAGGGACTCTTTGTCAAGGGCCAACTGATCTTCCCTGAGCCTAAGCATTGCTTTCTCAAGTTCAAGCAGTTAGCACTCCCTATCAAAAGAGTTGTCCCTCATGTTTGATATAGAGGTCCCAATAGAATTTCCTGAAGCATTGGACACTCTAGAGAAGGATCTAGACCGCCTTGGTCTACTCTGAACCCTTACACGAGGAACAAGGGAGAACCACTTCTGGGGGCACCCTCTGTGCCATATGCACTATTAATCTACACTAAGATTATCTGGTAAAACAATGCAGGTTTGAATACCACTGCTGCCACCAACATGAGAGACTGGCTCAGTATATGATGTACACTTATGTAAGTGGATACCTTGCACTGATCCAGGCAATCCTTATGGGGATTTTAGTGGTCTTAGACAACCTTAGAAAGCTCTCTAAGTAGTAGCTGTGGAGAGCAGCCATCAGGCTTAGTCCTGAAGGAGTGTAAAGTAGCTTGTTTTACCAGAACATGATGTAATAGGTTTAGATTAAGTGAAAAAGAACCACACAGTGTATTTATGAATATATGTATTTATTATAGACACTCACTGACACATACAGATATCTCCTGGCCGAAGATTTGCAAAATAGACACAATACTTTGCAACAGAAATAGGTAAGTATCACAAAATATACAGTGGTCCCCAGGGGGAGATCAAACCATATACTAAAATAATGTATGTGAACCACGATTCGAGGCAAGACAATAGTCAGAGAATGTCGAAGTGCCAGGGACCAAGGAACTACCCAAGGTAAGTATCTAAGACCCCCACAGAGGTCATGTGCAGTGAAGGAACACAACCGCGTTCTATATACAAACCAAAATGTAAGTCGCTGTTGCAAATTTAAAGAAGGAGGGTCCGACCCTGAGGAAACATCATGGAAGACAGGCGGTTGGAGAGCCAACCTACCCATGGATACCTTAGTAACCATACCTGCAGCTGGAAAGCTGGGTGTATTGGTGTGAAGAGGCGTCGGAAACCATTGTTGAACTCTATGGGAGACTTCAGAAAAATGCCGCTGCTGGAGAAGGTGAAAGTGTCCAGTGGAACCCAAAGGTAGAATCAAGATGTGAAGAACCTGCAAGCGGAGGGTACAGAGTATATGGCACTCAGGAGAAGTGACCATGAGGCAGGGAAGATGAATGCCCACCAATGTCAGGTGTTGCAGGAGTGCTGACAGTGACCTTGAAACTGCATGAATTGTTTCACATCAGTTGTTGAGAGTTGAGGGGTCGGTGTCCTGCGGGAGCACCATCAAATCTTGGCAACCAATGAGAAAGTTGAAGAAGGTGCAATGTCAGGATCAGCAAAGTCTAGGAGACTCACCACAAACAGGGGAGTCAGGGCAGGCTCCAAGTAATCAGAGGTGACCAAATAATTTGAAGGTGACCCTCGAGAGGACCCACAGGCTGTAGACACTGGAGTCACAGAGGACCTCACGCAGCTCACCAAAGAAGCAGGCCCACGTTGCAAGTGATGAGGTGAGGATGAAGATTTTAGTCACTTAAGATGCTTGAGATTAGGGCTACTTGGAGCCCGAAGATCTTGGTGGAAGGAAGTCAACAAGCCTTCGCAACTGCAAGTCACCTGGTGCACAGGGGTTCAGTTCCTGCAGCTCAGACAAAGAATACTGGCCTCAAACTTGGTGAGAGGACAGGGCATTCTTGAGGGATGTGAAAACCCACAACCTGTGTTGCTAAGCCTTTCGGAGTCCGTAGGAGCCCAGGATCAGCGGACAGGTCAGCTTAGTTATGGTGTCTGCAGATGCAGGGAAGTGACTCCTTCACGTCAAGGAAGATTCCTTCAGGTGTCTTGGATGTCCACAAGCCCTGGACTGGTTCTTGTATGGAGCATAGGCACAGACGTTGCAGCAGACAAGCAGGGGAAAGAGATCAGGAGCAGCAGGAGTCTTCCTGGTTGCAGCCTTGATGCCCAGAGCGAAGTCCAGAGTGCCCAGATAGTCAAAACTAAAGTGGTGTGTGAATTGTTTCATGTCCCATCATGAATGTAGGACCTACCCACAGGTAAGCCCTTAAAAACCATAAGGAAAGGGTTGGGAAGATACAGGGGTCCCTCTCTAAGGAGGGACTGGATAAGGGGGAGGATACTCCCCTGTCCTTTGTCCAGTTTCATGCCGGAGCAGGAGCCAACAGGTCCCTGTAGTGGTTTGAACTGGACTATGCATGGAGGGCACTAAGTGTGCCTTGCCTGCAGACTATGTGGGGCTGGCAAGTACTCCCACCCTACCCCAATACACTAAACCCTGCCTGGTAGGTGGTCATACCGCCCTGTGACAGTCTGCCTATTGCTCTGCCTTCCTCTGCTTGAAATTGGCTCAGCAGCAGGAGGGTAGAATTGTGTGTCTGGTTGGCAGCAGCCATGTTGTGCTGTCCGGGTCTAGAAGACTGGTACCGGGAGCACTGAGGGCCTAATGAAGGGCCTTTACATTGCTTGGAATCATACCAAACACAACAGGGTTCGTTACAGCCAGTTTCGAGATGGTCATCACGTAATAAAGCGGTGCCCTTCCATAAGTTATATGGCTGTCTCACTTAGAACCCGGGAAAACGGTCTTTGAAGGCTGGAGGGGTGTCCTGCTCATGTAGGGGCACCCTCACATTTAGAACCAAGCACCCTGCCTTCAGGATTGAAAAGGCCTGCTGTGAGGGGACTTATAGGTTTTAAGTACAGTGACCTTAGATATAGCAAAACCTATACCTTTTGTAATTGGTGCTAGCACCAGCATACACTGGCTGCAATGGCAGGGCTATAGAGATAGTTTGAATGGTCTCGCATAGTTGGCATAATACATGCTTCAGCCTATGGGAGACCTCTGATGTATTTATGCCCTGGGTCCCCTAGCACCATATACTAGGGACTGATAAGGGTCCCCTAGAATCCAATCTGGGATGCACCTAAGTACTTACCATAACAATTTAGGGGTGAACGCAGAGACTGGGGTCCTGAAAAGAAGGATCTCAGTCTGACTAGTCATAAACAGCATTACATCAAGCAAAAAGTGGGGGTAACCATAGAAGCACTCTCTAAAAACAAACATCACATCTACGACCTTCTCACTGACACAAAACCAGACATCGTATTCATAACTGAATCACGGTTGGGAAATGATCAAACAACCACTCAAAATTGTTTAGGCAGAATAGGAGGTGACCTAGCTGTTATGTTCAGGCATACATTACATATCACTGAAGCAGGCAAAGATTACATATCACTAAAGCTGACAACGTCTTCATAAAAAAATTGTGAGACCTTTTTCACCAAATGCATTCCTACACCTTATTCCTACTGTAACTTCCTGCTCCTTTACAGACCTCCTCCTACCAATGCAACATTCCCAGACACACTTCTAGACAAGGTTTCAAACCTGATAACACTCCAACATATGCGTTCTAGTTGACCTCAACATTTGGTTTGGCAAAACCAATATGTCCCATCCGAAAACAAGAACCGCTGGCCTAGACGCACTTAAGCTGCATCAGCTCACCCACAAACCCACACACATCACTGGACACATCCTAGATGTCATGTTTGCTAATACAGGACTAGTTACCTTTCAAATGAGAACTCCGGGCACATGGTCAGACCACCGTTTGCTTGCTTTCCAACATAAAACAGCACTAAGCGACACACCTAAAACCACTTTACCTGCATCCACCTAGCCACTGTGGAACAAACTCAATTTGGAACATCTAGAAACACAACTAACATCCAGTACAGATCTAGACACAATAAATTCTGTTCAAAAACTGTTTGAGTGACTACAGGAAGCTTTTGATACCCTGATACCAATAAGAACCAGACAACAGAACTTAAGAAAACGAGTACCTTGGAGAAATACAGAGATAAAGGAGATAAAACAAAAAAAAAGAAAGCTGCAACGTGCCTGGCTCAAAACAAGTGCCCATCAAGACAAACATCACATACAGAAAATTTACAGATTATACAAGTCAGCTATCAAAAAAGAGAAAAAAAGATACTATTCAGACAATTCAAACTGCTACATGTGCAAATAAAGAATTCTATAAAATTCCCAATTAATTTTGTAAAACAGATTGCTTAGAAGACGCTCATCCCGTTACTAAAGATTTCACAGATAAACTGGCAAATCACTAAATGGCCAAAGCAGACATGCTGGACTCATACTTAAAATAAAGACAAAGCATCAGTACTGACCCTTTTAAAAAACAACAATCCAAGAATACTCTAACCCAGCCTCCCCGTTCCTTCCAACATATTTCACACAATGGATTTATGGACCTGCTCAAAGCAAACAGGCCTGCTGGCAGCTCTCTGACCCTTGTCCACCCCTAACCCTCAAGACAATACTTCTAGCAATATCTGCTGCCACTCCAGTAAGAAGAATCCTCAATAACTCTTTAACTACCGGAATATTTCCAGAAGAACTCAAAAGTCATGCATACGCCTATTACTGAAAAAAACAAATGTGGACCCGCTGAAACCTGACAAAAACAGATTGATTACAAATGAACCATTCCTAGGCAAACTGATAGAAAGAGCAGCAGCCACCCATATGTTACAATTCATTGAAGATAAAGTCATACTTGCAGTCTTCCAAACAGTATTGCATCCAGGAAGAGGCATAGAATCTGCCCTCATTGCCATATGGAATGACCTGAAGGAAGAACACAGATGAGTACAACGGAGTTGCTGCGCTACTTCTCCTTGACCTCTCTGAGCCTATAGCATTGTTGACAATGACACTCTGACAAAAAGACTCCATGAAGCCGGCAAAGAGGGGACTGCTCTAGACTAGATCGCGTCCTACCTTCGCAACAGAACCAATGTCATTCATGCCCTACCTTTCTCGTTCAAACCATACTTCACAAACGCAGGGGTCCCTCAAGGCTCTATCATCTTGCCAATGCTTTTCAACAACTACAAGTCTGAAGTCATTATTGACACTGATCAATCAATTTCACCTCACATACTATATATACCTATGCCGATGACACACAAATACTCCTTGTACTGGAATGCCCCAAAGACTTTGGAAACTCGCCAATTTTTAGGTGTCTCAGAGCCGTGGATCAATGAATGAGGTGTATCCATCTAAAATTGAATTCTTCCAAAATGGAAATACTCAAGTGTGGCGATTGGAAACATTATGACCCTCTCACTGCATGGCCTGATGATCTGGGAACATTGCCTGAAGTATTTAATGAAGTAAGAAACCTCAGAATGACCATGCACTCCAGGCTATCAATGAATGCCGAAGTGAACAAACTAGCAAGATCAAGCTTTGTTACTATAAAAACTATGCAATGAATCTTTCCCCATTTGGGATTATCACACAAGCACCAGTCTACCATCTTCCTTGTTCTGTCCAAACAGAATTACGCCAGCCTCTACCACAGATCACCTTTAACAACCATGAAAAGACTACAGCGTATTCAGAACTCAGATGCCAGACCACTCTTCCATGCAAAACCTCAAAACTACATCTCCCCTGCCTTGAAAGGCCTGCATTGATTATCAGTTGCCAGAAGATCCACGTTCAAGCTGCTTTGTATCACCCACAAAGCGATATATGAAACAGGACAGCTCTTCATCAGGAATAACATTTCCAAACACATTTAACAAAGATACCTCAGCTCTAGAGTGCCACTTCACCTCAAAATATTAAAAAACAAGAAAAAGCCGTGGATGACACATCCTTCTCTATTCAAGCAGCCAAACTATGGAACTCTTTACCCCCAACATAAGATCCATTGATAACCACCTTATAGTCAGAAAACTACTCAAAAGTTGGCGCTTCCCCACATAACAACCATATGCAAACAGAAATATACAGCATATCCCTCTGTATATAACCATTTATTTGTACTATAGATATGTACCTATACGTATGTCTTGCTTTGTGTAAACGTGTAGAATAATTATGTTTTAAAATATATAGAGATATTCATAGGTTCTGTTTAACAAATGTATATATTACTGATAGTTACATTACTCTATGCTTTGAACATGTATATGTGACTGCCCAAATAAGTAAATCTTTTATCATAACTATTTATCTACAATTGCTTAACTATTGAAATACAAAAAAATACATATAAGTAAATAAATAAAATTAATTTAAAGTACAACAACAGTTGAAAGCTGGAGTTAATTTAATGCATCTTTAATCTACATATACTACCTGCCGTTATGCATCTAAACACCTTCCATTTACTTATGGATCTATATATTTATAGCTTTTCTTCAAATTCAACATATCAAATGCACTACCCTATTTCTTACCCTATACAGCTCTCAATATATCCTATACCTCAACTCTGTGACTCATCTCAAACCTCTTTTTACTACTCTTTCCAATGCAATCCCCTTTTTTTTACCCTATTCCTCTATCTATATTTCTTTGTACAAAGGGCAGGTGCACCAAAGTAGAGTCAATTTTCTCCAGGTATATCCCAAAAATCTCTTTATTGTTGTTATTAGTAAAAAATGGACATCAGCCAGCGCATTTCGTTCCACAGATGGAACTTCATCAGGGCCGAAAACATATATATAATAAAACGTAAATCACAACGTTCACAATGAAAATACACAATTAAAACACAGACATCAACATGTCTAGTGATGAATTGCTTTATATATTTTAAATGTTTTCCTGTATAACAAATCTTTTTCTATGAAATGAAAGAATAATATAAAGAAATGACAAAAAATGAATAAATAAATAAAAAAGTTTAAAAATAATTGTATATGGAGTCACCTTGTGTCTAAAATAAGTAGATACGAAGTTGTCTGGTAAAAACCTAAAGAGGTCGTGAGGGAAATTGTATTTTTTGCAGTCTAAGCTGCAAACAGATAGGTTTCAACCAGGTCCGTCTCTAGACTTTATACTCGGGGCAAATACATAGAATGTGTCCAATAGTCTCATTCTGGGTGGGGCACAAAGGAGAGGTGGGTCCATTTAGAAGCGAAGAAATTTGTTGGTAAGCTTCCCACCCTAAACTGGTGGTATATATCATATTGGCAGTAATCTCCAATGGTCAGACGTGCGGTCAGTGCTGTACAAAAGTGCGTTGTGCTGGGATTAGTAAACAAAAACTGATGACCACAAAATTCATAAAATTAAGTTAGAGGACTTTGCGTAAGGAACATAAGACGTGAAAAGTTAAAATGATCCCCCACAGCACAGGGACACTATTGCAGAGCTACCCACCAAGACAATATAAATCACGTGGTCTTAGACCGCCTGTTATTATTTCACAGACAATATGAGTGTTCAGTGTCAAGCCACACTCTCTGAAAAGGCCAAAACAACACTCATTTAGACGCCGGCAAATCTGCTTTACTGTGGAGCATGCCACACTGGAAAATCCCTGATCTGATGTCTAAAAATGGACCAGACGTATTCTCACCTTAATAAGATACACAATCGGCAGCAGTAATTTCTCGTGTGAAGGTTTCATAAGAGGCACCATATTCGATCATGGTTCAATAGGGGCATATACGTTGCCACAAATATTACGTCATAACATAATTCTCTGAACAATACGAGTAGTAACAAGAATCCGAGCAAGCGGTCGCCATATTGGAAGAGAGTCCGATGTAACGTTTGCATCCCTGGTTTGTCATATATACAAGACCAGTTTATTGTCCATGTGTAATTAACATGTACCAATAATTTGCAGTATTAACCTGGGAGTGCGATTCAAGAAAGTAAAGGTTGAGAAAGCAATGTTGCCCAAAAAAAAGAGAGAAGTGAACAAATATATATATATTCCTGCACTAACTGAAATAAGTGTACCATTAGTAATCGATGTGTTACGGGGTACTAGGTATCATAATTTCAATAATTGAAAACAATGTATGCCGGTAAATAGTAAAGAAAAACGGTCGTTATCTTTGGATGTATGACAGTGTTTAGCAAGATCTTATGGCAAGTTCAATAGAAAGGCGGTCGATCGGCAAAAGATCTATCTATATATCCTTTACCTCCACTCTCTCATTCATCACAAACCCCATATCACTACTATGATCCCAAAAATAACCCTTTCTAGACTCTTACCTGCTCTACCCCTCCTTGCATCAGCTCATACCTCTTTTTCTATTCCGATCCCTCAAAACAAGTCTTACTAAACCATTCCCACTAACTCTTCCCCCTCCACCTCCCTTTATATATCTCATGTCTCCTCCTACTGCAATGAGCTCCAAAAACAAAACAAAAAACATTTCTAAATTCTTCCCTGTTCTATCCCTCAACTATCCTTTTCAATCCACATAACAGACTAAAATGTCTACCACTCAATTCAATTTAATATTTCCCCATACTAATTCCCACTAATCCTGTTTGGTTTCCGGAGTAGCGTGCTACTTGGCAAATAACACTTGAACACCTCACACGGGGTAGCAAGCAGTATATAAATGCAACCCTTTTTCCCTCCTCTGTCCCTCTGCTATCCGTCTCAATCCAAATAACTGACTAACATATCCACCACTCAAATTTCTTTCATATTTCACTATACTAATTCACCACTAATACTTTATGGGTTCCGGAGTAGCATGCTACTTGCTGAAAAAGCACTTCAACACCCCATTATGAGGAGTAAGTGCTATATAATTGTAAACCTTTTTCCCTCTTCAATTCCTGTGCTATCCTTTTCAATCCAAATAACTGACTAACATATCCACAGCTCAAATTAGTTTCATATTTCACTATACTAATTCACCACTAATACTTGATGGGTTCCGGAGTAGCATGCTACTCGCCAAAAAAGTGCTTTAACACACCATGAGGGGTAGCAAGCGCTATATAAATGCAAATCTTTCTCCCTCTTCTATCCCTCCACTAACCGTCTCAATCCAAATAACTGACTTACATATCCACCACTCAAATTACTTTCATATTTCACTATATGAATTTACCACTGATCCTTTATGGGTTCTGAGTAGCGCTGGAAAAGCGTTACGAAGCCTTGTCAGGTGTAGTAAGCGCTAAAAAAAAATGCATTTACAATTACAATTACCCACTGACCTGCTAAATATCTACGGCCCATGAAGTGCTAATCCTCAGATAGCTTCCATATGCTTAAACATGGACAACACCAACGCTGGGATTTCTGGCATAGTATTTGGTTACCAAAAGTGATTCATTCATGTGATTACTTCTAACATCATAGGCACAATTTGTTAACATGTTTTAAACAACAGAATAGATAATAAAGAGGAGTTTTAAAGCAGAACCAACACGTTACAGTATAAATTAGTAATTATATGATTATACCTCGCAATGTTGTTACTACTGCAGGATCTTTGCAGCCAGAGAAGATGGCAGTGACTCATACTTTACAGGAAGATCCCTTCCAAGCAGGGAGACATTTAACAAGTAAAACTCCATAAGTTTCTAAACTGATGTTGATAGAAAATCAGTTGGCATTGTAAAGCTGTGGATATATGGTACACTACAGGACTTAAAGAGAGTAACTCACAGAGGCAAATTATGGCGGCACACAACAATATTACCACTACACCCCATAAAAGCAAATTAACATATCGCTTACATAAAATTATGTTAAGTGGCACTTTCAGCACACTTCTTTAGACCTCATTATGGTAGTGGTTACCAATTTATGCACAATGAGACAGGATTCCCGCACAGAGCTGGAAACTCCTGACTCGCAAATTGGAGAGGCTAACCGACTCTGTGCAGAACATGTGGCAGAAGCTTAATTAAAAAAAAATCACCATAGTTTTATTTTTTTGAGAGTACAGCCCTCTGCCACTCTCATCCCTGTGGCCACTCACTCTCACAATCTTCTCAAAACACAACATTTCCCTCTGTAGTCTTCCATCTTCATTTAAGAAGAGTCAGCATGATATTTTTTCATGTTCAATATTTTGTTTGTTTAAAGAGAGTTCTTGTGAAACTTTACTAGGAGGGAGGTAAGAGTCGTATTTGTGTGGCTGCCACCATGAAACATCACCTATTGAAATAGCTTTACATTACCTTGAGTTACAAAGTTACCAATTAGGAACTATTTTGCGTGTGGAATCTGTCGATGTCTTTTAGGAGATATTAAAGTTTGGTTGGAAGACACAACCTGCTCAGAAGTAACCGAATGTCTGTGCATTGTAATGATTTGTGGACTTTCTCAGAAAGTGAGACAAGTCACTCATGAAGTGGGGCAGATCCTGGATGCTACTTTTACCTCAGAGACGCTGGTTTTTAGTGCCTTGAAGCCACTTCCTATAGTTTCGTCCTGTCATTATTTGATTGTTTTCTTCGATAAGGAAACAACCACTAAATTGAGCAACTATTTCCCAAGTCAAGGCTGATCTATCCAAGATCATGGAATAAGATTCTGAAGAATACATTTTAGACATTATTATTATTATTTTTTTTTTAAAAGAACCTTTATTGTCATGATACGGAGATACAAACATGGGCCTACAACCAGTCCGGCCGGCCGCTATTCAAATCGATTAAAAGTAATGTATTAGAAAAACATACAGCGGTCCGGAGATCAAGAGCTGAGTAGCATCCAGGATATACCATATAATTAAAGTACCATGCGATAATAAGGATCGGAGACGGTTCATTTTGTAATAATGGAAAAGAAAATAAGATTCAATGTCGCATAATCACACACACCCCTAATATAGCTAACTAAAGCAAGGAGTTTACGCCAGTGATGTACATAGATGAAAAAGATGGGGGAGGGGGTATACGAATCAGGATAGATGCAATAGACACCAAGCAAGCATAGCGAACTAGCCCCACCCCTCAAGGCGAAACACAATATGGGAGACATGGAAGACGACGACATCGAAAAAGGAAAAGGGCAAAGGGCCATAGAAACAAGATAGAACAAATTAACAAACCCATCCCCCAACCCTCAACCTTGCACCCCTGCAAAAGGCTACGGCCTACCCCCCCAGCAGCGTGCCTGTCGCCCTAAATAAGAGACCCGAAATACAGAGAAGAAAAAGAGAAAAAATACAGGAGAAGGGCCCTCGATCCGGTCATCCGGCCCCTCCCACCTCCGCGTACCAAAATCGTATAAACAGTAAAGGTAAAAGAAGTACAGGTAGCAGCAATCACATAGAACGCAATCAATGACAGCCCCGCTAAGCGCCCCTCAAATCACCATCAACCAGCTATGAGTCCCTCCATGTTCCAATCGAATTCACCCCTGGCCACGTTTGTCAATAGTACCAACGTTGAACCATCCCTCAAACCGGATACAAAATAGCACAAAGGGTCCGATTACATCGGGAGGACCAGGCAGTGGCGCCGCTCCATAGGACCCCAGCTACCGAATTTTCGCCGATGATGCATGGCGGAAGTCTGAGTGGAACAATGTCAACACCGCCAACAGTCTCGAGTCCGAACACAATCCCGCCAGACACGGAAAGGGAAACACACGAAGCGGGAAGCGCCAAAACCCCGACGGGGCCGCCCAAGTCGTGTATCTATGCTGTTCCTCCACTTGCCGATCAAAGAAAGGCCCCGGTGAGACAATCACATGCGCCACAGATGCATCCACAGTAGGCTCATGAACCAAATCTATCCACGTCTCCAAGAATGTAGACTCATCCGGGGAACACATCGATGAAGCAGAGGCAGACACAGCGGCGCCTCCCTGAGAGCGATCCGTGCCGGTACAAGATGGCGGGACAACAATGGCGGCCATCCTTTGTCCTAAATCTCGGGCCACCCGGATCAGGGCTGTCCGCAGGGTTGTTAGTGCAGCCAGGAGATGTTTGGGCGTGGGCGGTTTCTCACATGGCCAGACCCCGGGGTTCTCTTGCACACCGGTTCCTCTGCCCGGGTGAGGGGTGCACGGGGAAGCATCATCCGCCATTTCAGCCGTCACGTTCTCTTTCCCCTCCACCGCACCTCAGGAGCGGGCCCGACCCCCGGGATCAGCAGGAGTCACATCGGGATCAGCAGAAAGGAGAGTCACCGAAAGGCTAAACAAGCTCCCCGCTGCCCGGGAGTCACCCGCCGGCTCCCAGGGGGGGCTGTTAACATAACCGGGTATCACACCGAAGGCATCATGGACTCTCTCCTTCCCGGATATTTCGCACCTCCCGCAGGGCAACCCACTATTTGGAGTGGGTTGGTATCACCTCTTCCGGCTCACAGTTCTCAGGCTCTCTCCGACCGACTTCCCATAGCGACCAGAGGCCGCTGGTGTTGCAATCACGACCGGACACTCCCCTCACTCGAGATCCCGGCCGCAGCACCTCGAAGGCCACCAAAGAGACGGAGACAGTTCTTCGGGTCCACTGCACGGTGGAGCCTCAAAAGCAGATGGTAAGTGAACGCTTCCCTTCACCTACTTAAATTAGCAAAAACTGCTCGGGTTTATCGCAGGATATATGTGCGGGGCGGGAGGGCACACGGAGCCAAGCAGTTATGCAGCCATCCCGATCGCCATCTTGGCTCCCCCCCCCATTTTAGACATTATTAAACAGCAAACAGACTGGGGAGAAAGTAATTTATGATAAATTACTCATAGAGATAACATAATAACATTCATTGAAGGGCTAGTACTGCTATGAACATGTCAGCATCTATAGACCGGCCAGGAACGCTACAAAGCTCATCTGCCTCTAGACTAGGATCAATGGACTTGATCCTAGCTAATCAGAGGTGTCATAACTTGCAGACAAAATTGAGGTTAAAATATCGTTCCGATGATAGGGCCAGGTATAGATTTAAAACAGTTTAAAATAAATTAAAAGAAACCTAGATGGATTATATAGCAAGATACATTGAGACAGCTAATCATTTCAAACACAAAATAGAGAAGTTTGCGATTTATAGAGATATGTGATGTATTCAGTGGGGTAACAAAAGTTTAAGGGGCCCCCCTGCAATTTGCAGGGAGCGCCCCCACTCCGGATTTAATATGGAACCCTCAGGCCTAAGTACTGTGCTGAAGGGGCCCCCGTGCCGCGTGGGATGCTGGGGTCTGTGCTGTGTTATGCCCAAGGGTGGATTCCTCCCAACGCTACTAAGTACAAGTGTTGTGCATAAAAAAGTAACATATTGTTCTCACACAGCACCAGGTGTCATGCTTCATCATAGGACAATCCTCGCTCTCCAAAACCTCAGTTTGATGGAGAGCGGGCCTCCACCTAGAGTCAAGGAGGCACTTCTAATTAAGAATGGATCCGTGATATATGTACAATAAAACCAATGTAGCATCCTAAACCAGTTTATTCGCTAGACAAAATTAATGTAATGTAAATTAAATACACTTAAATAATATTTAGTAATATATTCTTATATAAACACTCACACACATTTATGTGTGTTTACGTTTGTATTGACATTTATGTCATTTAAAACTTCATGGGGTTATTTTTTTATTTACTACTATATATATATATATTCACTGAAAAAAACATAGGTTTCAGGCCTTATATAGTTAGGAATTAGCTTTTAAAAAACCTTTGAAATTCACTCAAAAAACTATAAGTTTTAGGGGTGTTATAGTTAGCTGGACTTTTCACTCATACAAAACCATTGAAATTGCTCCTATATAGTTAGTTGTACTAACTATATTTCGCACACCCGCAATCCACTGCTGATGATGTCACATATTAGATCATTCATGACATGGTCAGTGACATCACTGATGGCATCTGAAATGACATAACTGATGACATAACTAATGACATCATCCAGTGAATGTGGTTTGCTTCGTTATTTAAATATGCATTATATATATAGCAATTTGCATTGAAGAATGAGTGAATATATATAAATAAATATTTGGATGGAGGATTTAGTAGCAGTGTAATTGACTGTTTACTTGACCAATCTATAATGTCTCACTAAATATAGTGGATAGTGACTAAACTGTGTGAATATCTGTATCACTTTGTCAGTTGTTGTGTAAACTGATTCTACAGTTGGTTACTAGCTATGTGAAAGTCTATATTAGTTATTGATTGGTTAACTGAGTATTTGTATGGGAGTGTGAAAGTGTGTGTGGTTTGGTGGGGGGTGTGTGACTGTCAAAAGATGTGTGAATAGTTGATTCAGTAAATATATGAAGTTAAAACTACATGTTCTAACAGTTTGGGTGAGTGAATCTCTTTATGGGTGTGGTGATGAGCAAATATATTTCTCAATGGTACATGTCCAACAAGCTAGAAAAATAAAAGGCAGTGTATGTGTCAGTTGTTGTATATAAATAAGTATACAGAAGACTCAATGATTGTGTGAGTGACAGTATGGACAACTGTATACTTGTAATAATGATTTTATAATTCATTAAGTATGACTTACTATCTAAATGAATAGATGAAGTGGTGTTTGTATAAGTGTTTTGCTAAGTAAATATGTAAGTATGATCCATTGTTTGCATACGTGAGTAGGATGACTTCATATGTGAATAGGATGTGTGCTGTTGTTTAATGTCGATATAGGTGTATAAGTATTTTTGATAGTGTTCTATTGTTCATTGACAGCATGTATGAGTGATCCTACAGGTAAGTGATTAGATGTGTGTATACATTTATGAATCACTGAGTGGATTTTTAGATACTTGTATTGCTGTGACAATGGATTAAAATATGATACTCTGTATTTTACAAAGAGTGATGAAAAATTGTAATAGTGTATGAAAAGGTGTATGTGATTGTCACGTGGATGATGTCATCAGTGATGTCATCAGTGATGTCATTTGAGATGTCATCAGTGATGTCACTTACCATGTCATGAATGATCTAATATGTGACATCATCAGCAGTGGATTGCGGGTGCGCGAAATATAGTTAGTACAACTAACTATATAGGAGCCATTTCAATGGTTTTGTATGAGTGAAATGTCCAGCTAACTATAATACCCCTAAAACTTATAGTTTTTTGAGTGAATTTCAAATGTTTTTTAAAAGCTAATTCCTAACTATATAAGGCCTGAAACCTATGGTTTTTTCAGTGAATTTCAAAGGTTTTTTAAATGCTAATATCTAACTATATAAGGCCTGAAACCTATGTTTTTTTCAGTGAATTTGCAAGGTTTTTTAAATGCTAATTCCTAACTATATAAGGCCTGAAACCTATGGTTTTTTCAGGGAATTTGCAAGGTTTTTTAAATGCTAATTCCTAACTATATAAGGCCTGAAACCTATGGTTTTTTCAGTGAATTTGCAAGGTTTTTCAAATGCTAATTCCTAACTATATAAGGCCTGAGATGTATGGTTTTTTTCAGTGAATTTGCAAGGTTTTTTAAATGCTAATTCCTAACTATAAAAGGCCTGAAACCTATGGTTTTTTAAGTGAATTTGCAAGGTTTTTTAAATGCTAATTCCTAACTATATAAGACCTGAAACCTATGGTTTTTTCATTGAATTTCGAAGGTTTTTTAAATGACAATTTTTAAATGTATTAATTGTTATTTTTTTTATACTGATTTACTACATTTTTGCTGGCAGGTGTTCAGAGGGCACGCCCCCTTTTTACAACGTTCAGCAGTGCAACCCCTGGCGCGTTTGCAGAGGAGGAACTAATTCCCCTTGCATACTGGGGGTTCCTGGGGGGCAACTAGCCCACCAGGAGCCTCCAGTATAAGCCAGGGAGCTGCATTACAGAGAGGTGTAATGAGGCCACACCCTTTTTTACACCTCTCTGCAACGCAGCCCCCGGGCGTGTTTGCAGAGGGAGAACTAATTCCCCTTGCATACTGCGGGTCCCTGGGGGCCAACTAGCCCACCTGGAACCTGCAGTATGCAGCAGGTGGCTGCATTGCAGAGAGGTGTAATGAGGCCACACCCTTTTTTACACCTCTCTGCAGCGCAACCCCTGGCATGTTTGCAGAATAGGAACTAATTCCCCTTGCATACTGGGGGACTCTGGGGGCCAAGTAGCCCACCAGGAGCCTCCAGTATGCGGCAAGGGGCTGCATTGATTTGCCCCTGGGGTGGCGGTCCCCGGGACAGTGTGGGGGGGATTGTGGACCCCCCACACTTCTTTACCACTATGCCACCGCGATTTGGTCCCCCCGTGGGGTAATTTTTTTAAAAACAGCCCAGGTTTTTTTTTTTAATGTGGGCCTTTTTTGTCCTTGTGGGACCACCTGGGCAGGCCCAGGGGGTCAGGGTGTATCTACCCTGCACCCTTTTTGTGTTCTTCACGTTTGTTTTTCTGCTATCTTGTGCCTCAGTCTATCTACACGCACACATATACACATATATATATGCATATATATATTTATTTATGTATATGTATGTGTATATATATATGTATACATACATATATAAACATATATAATCTGCATATCTATATAAATACAAATATAAATGCATGCATACATATACATATATGCATACATATGCATGTTATTTACATGAAAGTTTGAAAAACACTATTAAATGCAAAGCTAAAAACCCACCTCATTACAAACAGAATGGTTTTAACTTAAACGAGGGCGAGATTTATTGCATTTTCAATGCTTGTTTAATTTGGTTCCATCAAGAAGGCATTCAGATGTGTCAAACATTTGCCATAAATTCTGAATGTTAGCAGTCTAGCTGCTCATTATATCACTGTAGTAAAGCTACTGCTCACCAGGGAAGTCTGCTGCTGGTATTCAAAGTGCATGTTTCAGTCTGCATGTCAGAATATTTTTAATGAAATAGAAGAGGATTTGAGAAGTCACTCTAAATGTGCCCTAATTTTTCTTTCTGCAGCACTAATCATACTTTCTATGGCAAAATATACCCCCTCATTTTGTTCCTTTTTAAATTAAATGTTTTAAGAGTTACCACTTCATTCTAATCAAGATGGCTTCTGGTGTGCCATACTTTTGTCATAAGTAAGACTGTTAGCGCTCTAGTGGTTCTTTAGAACACTCTGGGACATTCTGTCATTGGGCTATACTTGGGCTACATCTGGGTGCTATTTGGGCTACATTTGGGCTCTTTTGTCTCTGGTGGCCATCTTGGGAGACTGCATGTCAGAATCTTTTAATGAAATGGAAGAGGATTTGAGAAGTCACTCAAAATGTGCCCTAATTTTTCTTTGTGAAGCACTAATCATACTTTCTATGGTAAAAAGAACCCCCTCATTTTGTCCCTTTTTAAATTAAATGTTTTAAGAGTTACCACTTCATTCCAATCAAGATGGCTTTGGTGTGCCATACTTTTGTCATAAGTAAGACTGTTAGCGCTCTAGTTGTTCTTTAGAACACTCTGGGACATTCTGTCATTGGGCTATACTTGGGCTACATCTGGGTGCTATTTGGGCTACATTTGGGCTCTTTTGTCTCTGGTGGCCATCTTGGGAGACTGCATGTCAGAATTTTTTAAAGAAATAGAAGAGGATTTGAGAAGTCACTCAAAATGTGCCCTAATTTTTCTTTCTGCAGCACCAATCATGCTTTCTATGGCAAAATATACCCCCTCATGTTGTTCCTTTTTAAATTAAATGTTTTAAGAGTTACCACTTTATTCCAATCAAGATGGCTTCAGGTGTGCCATACCTTTGTAATAAGTAGGACTGTTAGCGCTCTAGTTGTTCTTTAGAACACTCTGGGAAGCTGCAGTAGAACACAAAGGAATCAACTGACAGTCTCTGTCCTTGTTGGATGTACATGTTTTACTGAGAATGTCAGACTTCATTCTCACATGACTGAGAAAGATAATGTGAATTTACAGAAAATATGCTTTCAGTTTAGCTTATAGATCCCCTTCCAAACCACTGTGGGAAAAGCATGAGATAATAGTTTTCTTTCAAACATGATTCATGATATCCCAGCAGAAGGCTTTTTCACATGGTAAAATCACCTTAGAACACACCACAATTCCTAAAATGAGTATGGTACTATCAACAAATGATTTATAATGTAACTGAAGTCCTAAAACCTTCTATTAACTGCAATACTTTTTAATGAGGTGCTATCATGTATATTGGTCCCAAGATGGCTGCCAACACTTCTTGGATGAAGAATTTGAATTTTGAAAACATTTTTTTTTTTTTGCCTTGGGGGTCCTTGTGGGACCCCCTGAGCATTCCTAGGGGGTAAGGGTGCTTCTACCCTGCCCCCTTTTTGAGGTCTACACGTTTGTTTTTTAGCTTTCCTGTGCCTCAGACTACCGAGGTACAAGATGGCTGCCAACAATTTCTGTTTTGGAGTGTTGACAGACATTGGCAGCCAATCAGAACGCAGCTCGTACTCGGGAAGGTACAGAGTACAGTAAGCTTACAGTAAGCTTATATAGATATATATGTGTTTTTGAAGTTAATTTTCATAAAAACCACTGGAGCAATTCTCACCAAATATAGAAAAGGCACTTCTGCGTACCAGTCCCTACAATTTTCAAAGTTTGGTGTAATTCCATTCAGCGGTTCGGGCTGTAGCCTTGTCTATTCGTCCTATAGAAATTAACACAGGGAAAACAAGTTTTGGGACCCCCCTTTTTTCTCGGCCCCCGCATGACGAATCCCCCCGAAACTTCCAGGGAAGAAGCGGAGCGGAGCTGGCCTACATTTTGGAAAATTACACGCGAATTCCTCAACCGGTGCCAAAGTTATTCCCAATAGAATGTTGCTGATTTCCTATGGTAGCTAGGTCCTAATTCTATATACCTACTGGCTATCGCCAGTAGGTAATTAATATATATATATATATATATATATATATATATATATATATATATATTCACTGAAAAAAACATAGGTTATAGACCATATATAGTTAGGAATTAGCATTTAAAAAACCTTATTTTACTCACACAAAACCATTGAAATTCCATATATAGTTAGTTGCACTAACTATATATCGCGCACCCGCAATCCACTGCTGATCATGTCACATATTACATCATTCATGACATGGTCAGTGACATCACTGATGACATCACTGATGACATCTCAAATGACATCACTGATGACATCACTGATGACAACATCCAGTGACTGTATGTTTCTGTAAAGTTAAAATATGTCTTACATATTGAAGAATGAGTGGATGTATAAGTGTCTGGATGAAGGATTTAGTAGGTGCGTGACTGACTGTATGAGTGAGTGATTAAATGTGTCTCACTGAATGCATGGGTTAGTGACTAAACTGTCTTAATTTGTGCATCATTATGTCTGTTGTGATGTAAACTGCTGCATGTGTTGATCATTAGCTATACGAGAGGCTATATGTGTTATTAATTGGTTGCCCAAGTATTTCTATGGGAGATTGAGTTTGTGTGGGGGTGGCTGGAAGGTGTGTGACTCTATGCATAGATGTGTGAGCAGTTTATTCACTAGGTGTATGAGTTCAAGACTGCATGTGGAAACAGCTACATGGGCAGTTGACTGTGTGCATGAGTGTATTGATGAGTGAATGGATATCTCAATGCTACATGTCATAGTAAGTACATATGTTAAACACAGTACATGTGAGAGTTGGCATATATAAATAACTGTGCATGAGAGCCACTGAATGAGTGAGTGGTTGTATCGATCATTGTGAACTTGTATCAGGGATTGTATAAGAGAGTAAATATGTGTTAGTATATGTTTCAATAAGTAAGGTGTGTTTAACTGTATAGTTGAAGAAATGGAGGTGAGATTGTTTCTTTGCATGACTGACTGGGTGTGTGAGTAACTCCATGGATGAGTGGCAGTGTGTGAGTGTCTGTATACACTGAGTGTATCTAAGGTTATATTAGAGTCTGAAGAGGTTTATCGTATTAGCACAAGAATGATGTCAAATGAGATGTCATCAGTGATGTCATCAGTGATGTCATTTGAGATGTCATCAGTGATGTCATCAGTGATGTCACTGACCATGTCATGAATGATGTAATATGTGACATGATCAGCAGTGGATTGCGGGTGCGCGATATATAGTTAGTGCAACTAACTATATATGGAATTTCAATGGTTTTGTGTGAGTAAAATAAGGTTTTTTAAATGCTAATTCCTAACTATATATGGTCTATAACCTATGGTTTTTTCAGTGAATTTCAATGGTTTTTTAATAGCAAATATCATAAGCTGTCGAATGTCAAGTACGTGGTAAGTAAAAACATTTTCGTGTTTATGCACACTGATCTGCTTTGAATGCTGCCCCCCACCCCTCATTTCTATTAGGAGTACTCTCTCTTTGCAGATAGTGAAGGGTAGTTAACGCAGACCTTTGCCCCCGTTGTAATCCGTCGTGCCTGCTTCTCTCTCCATTTGATTGATTGTTCTCTTTGGTTCATTCTCTATTTACAAACAAGCACAGAGTCGCAATACTCTGTTTAGTCTTTGCAGATAGCGAAAAATCGTGTAAAAAAACAAAAGGAATCGAGCAAAATCAGTAGGCCACTAATGGGATCTCTTTTTGACCTCCTAAAATAGAAACATTAGGAACAACCTGTTGATAATACCAATGTGTATGTACATAAGCGGCGTTCATTTGTGTTCACAGTACCCCTTGTTGATTGTTTGAATCGAGCATTGAATTGTTCGAAGTTGGTTCTCTTAAGAATCTTCTCTGCCTGCAAACGAGGAAGAATAGGAATATTCTCTCTCCCTTTGCAGATAGTGAAGGGTAGGTAACGCAAACCTTTAACACGTCGTGCCTATTTCGTTCCTCATTGATTGATTGTTTCCCCAAACATTGACTGTTTGGGAATTGGTTCTTTTTGGAGGTATTCCCTGTTTGCAAATATACGTAGGAAAATCTTTGCAAATAGTGAAAGGGTACGTAATGCGGACCTTTCTCCCCCGTTGTAATCTGTCATGCCTATCTACTCCCCACTGATTGATGCACCTGTTTCACCCGGACCATTTACTAGAGATACGTCATCTGGCCCGACCAGAGAGCACCCCTAGTGAAAAGGACATATGCAATAATAACGAAGTGATCACTGTATCCTGTTAACAGAAACTTTAGCATGAAACAACCTGGAAAGAAAAGAATAGGAAAACGAAAATCAGTAGGCCACTGATGAACATGAACTTTTATTAAACAACGAACAAAGAAACGATAACATAACGTAATGATAAAACCTATTAATGTCCTAGAAACAAGAAAACGTTAAAATATGCCAGTGGTGAGAGACCAGAAAAACAGTAAGAGAAACCAAATCACCCCTCGCTGTCCCACCGCCTGCCACGCCAAAAAAATCGATAGACTAGGGAAAATGCAAGTCAGTAGAACATCCGCCCCCACTCTGGAAACTTCCAAGGTGGGGCAGGGTTGCGGCTATGCCCAGCCGGGAGCAGCCCATATAAGGCGGGTCCTGCTGCCACGCCTCGGCCAGGAGATCCTAACGTAGGGTGTAGCCGGAGGAGAGGCCGAGGCCAGCGGGACCCGGCCAGGGGATTGCCTTTACAACGCTGAACAGTTGCAGGGGGGGGGAATGTCTCCTCGACCCTCCCCTCTCTCTCCCAGTCCGGCCGCGGTGGCCCTTGAGAGTTGCAGGTAGTCCCGCCACATGCTCTTCCGGTCCGGCCACCAACGGTCATGGGGGGCCGAGGCCGACGGGATCCGGCTGCAGCCGATAAACCAAGAAACCCGTTCATGGGGCCAGAGCCAGGGGCGTCCGGCCGACATCCACCGGAAGCCCGGCCCGAAGACGGACGGGACACTTCTTCTTTCTTGAATAATGGCTGCGACAACACTGGGGGGGGATGTCTTGCACATGCCTCCGACCCCCCCCCCCCCTCGTCCTCATCGCCTGGTCCGGCCATAACAAATCTCAAGCGAGACGCCGTGGGGTGCACTGGGAGGGAGAGACGGTGCGAACAGGCCTCTCCCGCCTCCCCAGGTAGAAACTTCCCAGCTGCACCCTCAGCGCTCCAGGCGCCCGGAAAAGGGTTCTTCCACTGTGGCCATGCTGCAACGTCTCGCCCGGCAGGGTGGAGCCCGTCCGCTCATTTGACCCCGCGATCGCCAGTAGCTACCGAACTCTCAAAATGGCGGTCGACCTGGCAAGAGCGGGCCCAGCATAAAGAAATGGCCCGGTCACTGGTTGACTCCACCACCGTAGTCCTCCACGACCTTGAAGATTCTAGAGGAGCCGCGGGAGTCTCCGACCCCCGATGGGGAATGACTGCCATGATCGCCCGTGGAGTGACGAAACTGTATCCGCGGGACGTCGGCGCTCCCATGCTGGCGCCAGCCTCACTTTGAATTACTAGAATCCTGCAGACCTCAGTTCCGGTGAAAGCACAGTGTGACCCGGTAGGAAAAATTGTTGCACCCCCTCCCCTTTTTGACTGATAGTTCAAACCACCGATCCTTTCCTTTGCCCTTTTAACGGAACTTTGGACTGCCTCCCCCTCTTTTACATTTTCTAGAGAAAACAAAACATTAACCACTACATTAGCATAGCAGTTGACACCAGAACTGTTTTCAAATTGAAAACCAACAACATCTTCAACAGAATCCTTTTTGTTTCTGCTGTGACCCTGCTACAGCACAGGCATTGTCCCCAGCAGTAATTCTGCAATGCCGGTAAGAATAGCTGTGGTGCCTACTGGACTCACTCACCCCCGCGGCGCCCCACGCCGTTATTTGCTGGGCGGCAACTTACTAGACATCACTTTCGTGCCATCTAGATTTCAGCGCGTTCTGCTGCCTTGGAACTATTCGCACAACAGACTGCTACTGACGACCCACCCCCAGGCAACATCTTCTGAATTTTCATAATTTGAAAGAACTAGTAACATGTCCTCATCAGGAATTCAAAAGAAATTGCCACGGTCTCCTTGTTGTTTAAATGTTTTTACTGTTTTTGTTTTGTTGTATATATTTATATGTTATTAAAGTTTTATATTCCTACTACTTTGTTGGAGTGCTATATATTTTTAATGTGACACATAATTGTAAAAACTTTGATGTACAAAGAGTCATTGCTGGAATCTTCCGCTTCAGGCTCGGTCCCCTCCCCAATCACAATACAGGATGGTTTTCAGATAGTAGGAACACGTGTGGTGTGACGGATCTCATCGGGTGTGGGCCTTGATCTACTATAACTCCTTTGAAGAGGGGTGATTCTTTACAGCTGGGGCCATAAACTACATCTGCAGGGCTAGGTGATAGCCTGGACAATCGGACACAGAGGAAGAGGAGTGTCAGAGGGTGCGGTAGTGAATAGGGCGAAAGGGAGGTGTCGGGCGGGCACAGAGTGTGATTTTCAGGGAAGAGCAGCGCAGATGGGGGAGGTTTATTGCCGATGCATAAGACAGAGAGCGGGGGTGACCAGTGCCTGGGGAAGATGCTTGCGAGGGTGGGGAGCCATGCTACGAATCGACAGCGTGCAGAGAGTGGGTCTGGTCAAGGCATCTAAAATGGCTGCCGTGCACGACAAAAGTGTGGCATTTCAAAAAAGGCAAGATGGCGCAGACAATGTTTTTCAACACTTCCTCATTTCCTTCGAATCGAACGTTAACAGACGTTGGTGCATATTACCAAAGTTAAGCGATATTTATCGCTAACGATGCTTACCAACGAATTTTTTACCGCTAAGCATCGTCAGAAATTATCGAAGATAAACCTTGCTATTATCAAGGTTTATCGCAAATGCGATAATAAACGGCCGCAATGCATGAATATCGCTAAAAAGTCAGCGATATTCATGCATTACCGAGCTAATGCTCTTAGCCATGTTATCCACCTCCCATTGGATAACATGGCTAAGAACTGCTCAGGGCAGGTGTTACTTTTTGGAGATATTCGCGCTTAGCGCGAATATCTCCAAAAGTTGGTAATAGGAGATAGATATCTTGCATGTTGTAATGCAAATTATTGTGGTATATGGAACTCATACCATAATCTCTCAGGAAAGCAGAAACTGATCCTTTTGGGACCGCCTGAAAAGGCCTAGGGGGTGAGGGGTACTCTACTTTGCCCCCTTTTCACGTTCCGAACTATTTTATTTTACTCTCTTCTGTAATTACACAAAATAGCAGCGATAAGATGCATCGGAGACACACAGTGAGAGAAAGGAGGCCGGAGATGAAGAAGAGATGTCAAATACACATTGGAGATAATATAGTGGCAGAAGGGAAGTAAATATGAGTAAACTTACCATGTAACATAAAAATGTTGCACTCTATACTATAAGTCTCATTTTATACTACAATCACTTCGCTACAACCTCATAAATTAAAAATAAAAATGAATAATGTCTCAAACAATTTTTGATTTCTAAATATAAATTTATTCTTCAGAATTTTCTAAATTTGAAAGAACTAGTAACATGTCCTCATCAGCAATTTCCTCATGAAAAGTCTGCAATGATGATTCTTGTAACTCTATGGTCTCCAAACATTCGATAAATTCGCTATCAACAGATTGATCAAAAAAATCATTCAAGTCATCTCCTCCTTGTGACAATATTTCATTATTGGTGCTGTCAATTTCAATCAATGTAGTGGAATCATTCAAGTCATCTCCTCGTGACAATATTTCATTATTGGTGCTCTCAATTTCAATCAATGTAGTGGAATCATTCAAGTCATCTCCTCCTTGTGACAATATTTCATTATTGGTGCTGTCCATTTCAATCAATCTAATGGAATCATACAAGTCATCTCCTCCTTGTGACAATATTTCATTATTGGTGCTCTCAATTTCAATCAATGTAGTGGAATCATTCAAGTCATCTCCTTGTGACAATATTTCATTATTGGTGCTGTCCATTTCAATCAATCTAATGGAATCATACAAGTCATCTCCTCCTTGTGACAATATTTCATTATTGGTGCTCTCAATTTCAATCAATGTAGTGGACAACTCAAAAGAAATTGCCACGGTCTCTTCATTGTGAGCCATTTTATTTTGAAATTGCTTGCTGTAAATTGCAGAAAAAAATAATCACTTTCATTTATCGTTTTTAGTAATACATAATATAAAACTAACTTTATCAAGTATTTAGTATAACAGAAGGACTGCAAATAAATAACAGAAAACATTTTTCAAATTATCTTCAAGTGTACAACATAGTTCCCCTTACAAATTAACAACTCACCTTTTTAAAAGTAGGAGAAGTGTTAGTACTGTGTAAATCAAACACCATAAATTCACCACCAAAAATTCCTCACAAATGTACCTCAGACAGTAGTATCACAAAATGGCTGTGGTTTCCTCTCATTTGACATATATACATAACCAATTAACTTTCATCACACACAAATACAAAACCAAAATAACATTTTAATTGGTTCTAAATTTCAACACTTTCAAATGTGTATTCCCCATGCAATTTTCCATAGGACATTTACATACGTCTACAGCCTGAATGGCTGAACGGAATTACACCAAACTTGGCAAAATGGTACATCAAACCTAAGAGGTCAGAAAGGATCTACTATGCCCCCTTATGGTCATTTCCCCCTTCGCTTTGGCCTCCTCTTGTCTCTCAATCCTACCGAGAGACAAGATGGCGGCCGCTACGGACTGTTTGGAATGTTGACAGACGCCGGAGAACCAATCAGCTTCGCAAAGCTCCGTAACGCGAAAAGTACGCGAAGCGGAGCGCTGTTACAGATATATATCTTTTTTTGAACGTTAATTTCTCAAAATCCACTGGAGCACATATATTGAGACCTAGCAAAGGCACATCGGGCTACCAGTCCCTAATATTTTGCCAAGTTTCGTGCAAATCCATTCAGCCGTTCGATTATTATTATTTTATTTTTTTTTTGCCCCGCGGGGCCCTTTTAAAACCTCCACATCAAACCTAGGGGGTCAGCGAGGATCTACTATGCCCCCTTATGGTCATTTGCCCCTTCGCTTTGGCCTCCTCTTGTCTCTCGATCCTACCGAGAGACAAGATGGCGGCCGCTACGGACTGTTTGGAATGTTTACAGATGCCGGAGAACCAATCAGCTTCGCTTCACAAAGCTCCGTTGCGCGAAAAGTACGCGAACTGGAGCGCTGCCCGGTCCGCTGTTACAGATATATATCTTTTTTTGAACGTTAATTTCTCAAAATCCACTGAAGCACATATATTGAGACCTACAAAAGGCACATCGGGCTACCAGTCTCTACAATTTTGCCAAGTTTCGTGCAAATCCATTCAGCCCTTCGAGCTAAAAGTGAGGCCAACCGCCCTATGGAAAACTCAATGTTAAAAACACGTTTTGGGACCCCCCTTTTTTCTCGCCCCCCCCTTGACAAACCCCCCCCAAATTTTCAAGGGCTGCTCAGAAACAAAATGTGCCATTATCCTGAAAATTTCAGCCAATTCCGTCCACAAACGCCAAAGTTATTAGACATAGAATTTTCAAAAATCCCATAGAGAAAAAATCCTAACTATATATACCTACTGGCGACCGCCAGTAGGTAATATATATATATATATTATATATTCACTGAAAAGAACAAAGATTACATGGACGTTATAGTTAGACTGAGATTTCACTCATAGAAAACCAGTGAAATTCAGCTAATATAGTTACGTCAACTAACTATAACTTATGCCTCCGCAATGCACTGGTTATGCCCTCACATATTTTATCTCTCATGACATGGTCAGTGACATCACTGATGACATCACTCATAACATCTCAAATGACATCACTGATGGCATCACTGATGAACTCATCAAGTGAGTGTAAGTGTTTTCAAGAGTTTATGTGTATTAAAAATATAGACTAACCTACTACAAAAGTTAAATCAGTATACTAGATGCAGTACTACTGAGTGATACTACTTCTAACATATATTAAGCAAGTGGCTATGTGACCCTATGTATCCTTGTGTGCATGGGTGTGTAAGTGGCAGTATGGGTGTATACATGGGTGTGTAAGTAGCTTTGTGGGTGAGTTACATGCTGTGTGAGTGGTGGTAATGGGGAGTAAGTGGGAGGGTCAGTGTCTGTATGAATAAGTGTGTAGTGTGTGAGTGGCTCGATCGGTGAGTAAGTGGGTACATAGCGACACTATGGATGAATGAGTGGGTGCCTGAATGTCTGTATGAGTGAGTGACTTGGTGTGTAAGAGGCTGCGTGGGTGAGTGAGTCTCTTTTTAGTGGGTTTTGGTTAAGTAAGTTGATGTGTGAGTGGCTGCATTGGTGAGTATGTGTGAATGGCTGAATGGGTGAGTGAGCAGATATGTGAGTGCTTGTATGGATGTGTGAATGGGCATGTAAGTGGTTGTGTAGGTGTGGGAGTGAGTTATTTGTGTCTGCATGGGTATGTGAGTGGCTGTGTTGAAAGGCTCTATGGGTTAGTGAGTGTGAGTAACTGCATAGGTAAATAAGTTGGTGTGTCGGTACCTGTAAGGGTGAATGTGTGGCTATGTGAGGGGCTGTACGGGTGAATGACTGGTTGTATAAGTGGCTATTTGAGTGAGTGAATGGTTGTATGAGTGGCTCTATGACTGAGTCATTGAGGGAGTGGATCTGTGACTGCCTCTATGGAAGAGTGAGTATATGACTACTGGTATGGATCTGTGAATGGGAATGTGAGTGACTATATGAGTGTGTCAGTAGGCGTATGAGAGGTTCTTTTGGGGGTATGAGTGGGTGTGTGAGTGGTTCTGTGGAGGATATAATCAGTGATTTCATCAGTGATGTCTTTTCAGATGTAATCAGTGATGTCATCAGTGATAGCACTAAAATGTCATGAGTGGTGTAATATGTGAGGTCATAAGCAGTGCATTGTGGGGCTTTGTTTTGTATGAGTAAAATCTTAGCCTAATTATAGCGTCCATGCAGCTTTTATATTTTTCAGTGAATTTCGAAGTTTTTCTAAATTCCATTTCCTAGCTATAATGTCTCTGTAACCTTTGACATTTTTGTCAGTGAATTTCTAAATGAATTGTTCCTGTAACTTTTTTTTAAGTGAATTTTTATGGTTGTTTAACTAGTTGGCACGTGTGCAGAGTGGTGGACAAAGGGGGCGGTACAGCCTAACTGCTCTCAGGAATTTTGCTGTAAGGGACTTGCTGGAGGTAACAGGAGGGCTTCTTGGCCCCCAAGGTCCCTCAGCAGGAAAGAGGACTTCATCCTATAAGCAGTAGTTCACCAGGAGGCGCATTTGCAGAGTGGTGGATAAAGGAGGCATGGCCCCTGAAGTCCTCACAGCAATCGTGATCTGTGGGACTTACTGGATGTAACAGGAGGGGTAGTTGGCCTGAGTATCCTCTGGAGCCAATAGGATTTCATTCCCCAACCAACATTGTGCCAGGAGGCATGTTTACAGAATGGTGGAGAAAGGGGGAATTGCCTCCAATAACTTCTTAGCAATCCAGCTGTGTGGGACTTACTGGAGGTGATAGGAGGGGTAGTTGGTCCCAAAGGACCGTTTGGAGACAAGGGGACTTCATCCCCCAACCAGGAGGTGCGTTTGCATAGTGGTGGAGAAAAGAGGCATGGCCCCTGAAGTCCTCTCAGCAATCAGGCTGTGTGGGACTTACTGGAGATAACAGGAGGTCTTGTTGGGCCCTAAGGATCCTCTGGAGAAATGGGTACTTAATTCACCAACCAGAAGTGCACCAGGCAGTCCATATGCTGAGTGGGGTTGAGGGGGGCGTGGCCTCTTACGGCTTGCCCTAGATTATTGTTCTCATTTATTTAAGGGGGAAGGGCTGCCTCCCAAATCTTTTTGATTATTTCCCTGAGGAAGTGGCTGTCCCCAGGGCTGCAGAGGGGGCAGCACAGCCCCCTGCATTTATTTTGCATAAAGCCCCAAGTAGGTTGCAGTCCCCAAATGGCCTCCAAAGTCTTTACAGAAATCATACTCTATGGGACTTACTGGAGGTATAAGGAGTAGCTGGATAACAAGGACCCTCTGGAACCAAAAGACTTCATCCCCCAACCAGCAGTGCACCAAGAGGCGCATTTGCACAGTGGTAGACAAAGGGGGAATGGGCTTCGCAGTCCTCTCAGCAATCCCACTGTGTGGGACTTGCTAGAGATAACAGGAGGGCTTGAAGACTCACAAAGAACCTCTGGGTCCAAGGGGACTTAATCCTCCAGCTGGCAGTGCACTATGAGGTGCATTTGCAGAGCGGTGAAAAAAGGGGATGGCCTCCAATAACTTGTTGTAGTTTTTGTTTCTCATTTTGTTAAGGGTAGGGGGCTGCCCCCACGTTTCTGTGGTAATTTGTCAACGAAGGTGGTAGTCCTTGGGGCTGCAGGGGGCATACTACCCGCGTCATTTATTTAGCATAAATCCCTGTGGCATTTGCTGTCCCCAGGGCTGCTGGGGGTCCACGCAGCCCTCACTTTCATTTAACATAAAAACATACACTCTTGGACGTTTCCGTCCCCGGGGTGTCGTGGGAGCCCATACGGGTCTCCCCACACACATTTAAGAAATACCCCCAGGGAGGTGGTGGTCCCATGGGCATTGGAGTGCCACATGCACACCCTTACATATTTTTAATAGCATGCCCCCGGGATTTGGTCTACCTGGGGGCTTATTATAAAAGACTCATGGGAGCCTGTGCGTCTTCTTTTTTGTTTTTTTGCCATGAATCTGTGGATCCACCTGCAAATTTGTGACAACATCTTAAAAAATGCTTTACAATCCTGATAGGGTCCCTGTGGGACCCTACATCATAACGGGGGGGGCAGAATATTCTTACCCTGCCCCTTTCCTTAATTTTTAATTTTTCTGTGGGAACCAAGATGGCTGCCAGCACTTCCTGGTTGAAGTGTTAGCAGCAACAACAAACTTTAGTAGGATCCGTGAGCCAACTGCAAGGACTCACACCCCCAGATATCTATATTTTTTAAAGTCAAATATCTTTGAGACTACTGAATGGATTTACGCCAAATTACAACACTTTCTGGACCAACAACTAGCTTTCTGCCAGATCTGGTATAGTTCCATTAAGCGATTTGGGCTGTAAAGGTGTTCAATGAGGAAAAATCCCCATAGACATAACATGGGGAAAACGTGTTTTGAGACCCCCTTTTTTCTTGGCCCCCTGCTTGATGGATCACCATGCAACTTTCAACCAGCAGCTGAACTCAAAAAGTTTGTGAAGATTTGTCAAGCTGCACCAAATTTATTAGCAAAAAAAAGTGCATTTTCGATGGAAACTTTGGTCCTAACTATAACTACGTACTGGTGACCGTGTCATCAGTGATGTCATTTGTGAGGTCATAAGCAATGCATTGCAGGGTGTAAGCTATAGTTAGCTCAGATAACTGTTACTGCTAAATTCCTATGGTTTTGTACGAGTGAAATCAGATTCTAACTATAACGTCCCTGAAACATAGTTATTTTCAGTGAAATTCTAAGGTTTTTAACTTTTAACCAGTAACAGTGAGTGTGTAAGTGAGTGCAGCAGTGTCTCAGTAGATCTATTAGTGGGTGTGAGTGTATCTGTGTGGGTCTGTCAGAGGGTGTGTGACTGTCTCAGTGCGTCTGGGAGCAACTGCATAAATTGTCTCACTGGGTGTGAGTGAATGTGTGAGTGTTTGAGTGGGTCTGTGAGTGGGTGTCAGAGAGTCTGAGTGGGTTTGTGAGTGCCTCCATAAGTGTGTGAGTCAATCTGTGAGTGAATACATGAATATCTAAGTGGTTCTGTGAGTGGTGAGTCTCTGAGTGAGTTTCTGAGTGGGTGAGTGATTCATTGAGTGTGTACATAAGTGGGTCTGTGAGTGAATGCATGAGTCTCTAAGTAGGTCTATGAGGGAGTGCCTTAGTCTCTGAGGAGGTCTGTGAGTGCATGAGTCTCTAAATGGGTCTGTGAGAGAGTGCATGAGTCTCTGAGTAGAACTGTGAGTAGGTGCATGAGTCTGTAAGTGAGTATATGAGTGGATGTATGAGTCTCAAAGTGTGTTTGTGAGTAGGTGCCTGAGTATCTCAGTGGGTCTGTGAGTGGGTGCATGAGTCTCTCAGTAGGTCTGTGAGTGGATGTGTGAGTGTTTGAATGGTCTCTGTTTTCAACTCTTCTGCTCTGTTTTCCCTTTTTTGCTTGTTTTTCTGCCTCTGTTTTATCTTTCCTGCTAGTTTTTTTGCCTCTGTTTTGCCTTTTCTGCTCATTTGGTTGACCTCTATTTTGTCCCTTTTTTAATGGGGATGTGGGTCACTCAGCCCCAATCCCCAGGACCATTTCAGCCCCATGGACCCCATCCCCTGGGCCTAGGCCAAAACCTATTGTGGGAGGGGGGCAAGTAGCCTCTCTCCCATGGCAAATGTCGACCTCAGATACCAGATCCCCTGAGGCCTGTACTTGTACCCCTGGCTGCCCTGATCCCACCCAGGGCACCCAGAATGCAGATGGTAACCGTGGGGGGAGTCTCAAGGCCCACACGTTCTCATCAGACTCACCACCTCCTGTGGGAGACAGCATTGCTCTTACATTCAGGGAGCTCCTAAGCATGCAGATCTCTAGATGTGAAAGAATTGTATGATCTTTTTCACTGCCTGCTTGTCTGTGGTAGGAATACCCTGACCCTTAGCTTTGGTCCAACAGGTACCTTGCCAGGTCAAAAAAGCTCTTTAAAAAATTGATGAGAAATCGTGACAGATTTGTGAATCTGCGGCAAAAAAACACAAGTGTGGTCTTCTACACTTGTTTATACTATAGTCCCCAGGTTGGCCAGGTCCCAGGGGCATGTGGACATTAAAGAAAAAAAGGAGGGGGTACATGGCGCCCTCTCCTGAGGCTATTGAGCCCAGGGTACTGTCATCTCCCTGGGGCTTTGTCTACAAAATGGATGGGGGTGCACTGACCCCCCTCCATGGGCTCTTTTGAGCCTTGGGAACCACCACCTCCATGGGACTTTTCCTATAATATTGGAGGTGGGCCACACAGAGCACCCTTTGTGGACCATAACCTCCCAGGGATTTGCTGTATTAATTAGCGGGTACCACGTGTACCTCTTGCACCACAGGGACCATCATCTCCCGTGGGTCAGCTATGAAAATATGTGTGGCGGGAATGCGCAGCCCTACCCCCGGCCCATAGACAGCCCAGGTAACACCACCTCCCCATGGCCAGCTCGTGAAAACAGAAGGAGCGGCTCTAAGCGGCCACCCTCTTGGAGCCATTTGTGTCCCTGGGGACTGCCACCCCCAGGGCTGGTTCCTGCTATGTCCTGGAGTGCCCATCCCCGGGACATAGCTGTTTGCTTTTTCTGGGCAAAAGCTGACAGCACTTATCAAACAAAAGCAAACAGTCTGCTTTCAGTAGGCCTGAGCTGTGAAAGTGCTCCCACTTACTGGAAGTAGATGTTTCCTCTTGGCTTCAGCTGAGTCCCAGAATCTTTTTTACAAAAAGAAAATAGGGCAGAGTAGGAATACACTTACCCCCAACCACTGATCCTGGGGTCCCACTCGGACATAGAAAGGGCAAGAAACCACTTTTGCTATAAAATCATGATGGAGGTGCGAATCCGAAGGAAATTTTTTTTAAAAAAGCAAGCCCTATCTTCCTCATTTGTTTTTAATCTAGACCCAGAAGACATCTAACATGGGCTTCAATTGAAATTCATAGAGCATATTATCAAGCCCATTATCGCCACTTTATCAGCAGTTTCCTGCTGATAAAAGTGGCGATAATGTAACGCCCTTACTTGATAATATGCCCCCTTGTTAGCTCCACAAAGAGAAGCAATCAGAGAAAAAGTCATAGCCTTAAATTTAGCATTTTCAACTTTAACAAAAACCCTTCGGGGGAACAACCTCCGACCATTGGCTGCAGTAATGAACTAATACTCAATCTCTCATATGGAGGCAAAATAAGTTTGCTGGATAAAATCATAATAAAAGCCCACATGCAAGTATTTCGGCTGTCGAGCTCAGCTTCGCTCGCTGTAGTCATACTGGAGTTCTCTCTGGCAACTCTGGCAAGACAGACCATTGCCAGGCTTGGAGCTTTTGTAAAATGCTGCCATTTGCTGCTGAGGCTTAGCTAGCTAGCTGAAATCAACCTCCAAAGAGGAAAGGGTGATTGTAAGAAATATCTTGATGATAGTATAGAAAATCTTGGGCTGGGCGAACTGTGGCTTGTAGATACAACTGCCCAAGTATTCAGAAGAAGGTAAACAAAAGTATAAAGTTGAAAAGCTGTATAGAGGACAAAAGAGTAGTAGCCAAATAAACACATGGGTGGATAGTGTTGAATTCCTATGACATTCAAATGGACAGTCGTATTTCTGGAAGCCACCTACTCACTGAAGGTCAAACAGAAATGACTGTATTGGGAGAGATTCCTACTCTGGACTTTATACTAAAATGGCTGTATAAAGACCAGTGGGGGGACGTGGAATGTTGCTAATGCCATCAGGCAATTGAGTCGCTGATGCATATTCTATGCATCTGTCCTTGCTTGGACCAACTGTGGAGGACCCTGATAAGGAAGGAGTTTAAGGCATTGGGGATTAGGATATGCAGATGTGAAGTAATAGAATCAATGGGTCCATGGAATACAACGCTTAACAACCGACTGGTGCAATTCTTGGACGTTATCTAGAACCTTGATAGGGAGAATATCTATGCTCAGATTGAGGACAGGGCTGCTAGTTAAGTTGTGCTCACTAAAGTGTTTATGGAAATGGCAGAAGGCTGGGGAAATACAGGATTCATTAAGTTACTATCCTGTCTTATTGGGCATTAATTCCTGTCTCATTTAATAGATGCTCTGCGCACTTTATGCATGTGTCTGGGTACACAGGAAAGGATTCATTAAACTTAATTAGGAAAGCAGCATGTTCCCTCCTAGGATGTCTCTAGCCCCCTACCTATCCTAGGGGTACGTGTTGAAGCGTTCGTGCTACATGCACATTGGCTCTTTTTGTGGTTTCTTATGTTGGGGGTTGGGATCAGTTAGCATCTGTAGGGAAAGGCACTTTTACACTAATGAATAGGGATTAGTCGAATTAGTTGAGGCAAATTATAAATTGGGAAATCACCATGTTAATTCAGCGCGACCGCGATTCCCCCTCCGGTGCTGGGCCGTAATAAAAACGGGTGTGGTCGTGACGGAACGGTTCCGTCATGAGCACAGCTCAACCGTAGCTCATGACGGAACCGTTCCGTCATGAGCATGGAAGGGGCTAAAATCGAGATGGGCTGCTAGGGAGGTAGTAGTTTTCGTCAGGCTGTCATAAATCCCTACCACGTTATATGAGTACCATTGTATTTTGAGTATCACATAGGTATTGTGGCATTTTATGCGTGGCACAGTCAAGACAATGTTTACACCTTGTACATCTTATGCACTCCGGCAATTTGTGCACCATTAGGAGGCCTTAAATTACTAATCTGCTGTATGGACTCCAATTATATTAAAAGCTCCATAAAAACGTCATACAAGCAGTTCAGCATTTTTATAGGTTTACATGACTAGTCAGCTCAGTCAAGATACTGCTTACATCTATCTACATTCTTCACTTTATATGCCTTTTTAGCATCTTGGGGTAGCAACTAGTTAGTCCTGTGAAGGTAGGCACTTTGGCACTTTCCACCTCTCAATAATCTTATTCGAAGATTCCTGCTTCTTGTCCTCTTTTAATATTTTAATCCAAATACTCATCTTTTTTTGATTTCTGTTGTTCAGTGCTGTAGAAATATTTTCCTTAAGGTAAAGATTTCCTATATCCAGCTCTCTGAGTATTGGATTCAACATAAAAAAGGACCATTTCAAAACTGAATGAGAATGGCTCATCTGGCTGGCAATTTGATCCCATGTCTTCCAGCTGTTACCAGCCAGGAAGTCTTCTATTTTATTAAAACCATTTTCTTTCCAAAGATTTATTATTTTCATATCCATACAACCCTCTTCGCCTAGGTTAAAGTAGTTCAAATCAGTTGTGTTACTTATCCTAGGAATTGAATGGGATTTCAAAAACTGGGTTTTCTGTTTAAAAATCCATTGGAGGGACTTGTAGCGGATTTTCTTTGGATCTTTGGTAGCTCTAATTGGATCAATTATCTTTACCTCTGACAGCATCTTCTTAATAAAAAAATTGTCTGCCTCGTTCGTGTCTAAAAAGAAAAACCTAAAACTATGGTGTGCAAAAGACGCAGAATAGTATTCCCTTATGTTTGGGAGGGATAGCCCTCCTTGTGCAAATGAAAAGTATAAAGTGCTAAGTGCGAGTCTAGGAGACTTTTTAGCCCAAAGAAATGAAGATATTAGGGAATCTATCTTATTAAAGAAGGAGACCTGAATAACACAGGGTGCTGCATTAAATAAGAAATTGAAAAGAGGTAGGATCGACATGCGTATCAGTGCTGCTCGGCCCATTATGGACAGGGGTAATAGATTCCAGCGTTCTAAAAGAGACTCAACCTTTTTTAGTAACGGTGAATAATTAAGTGAGAACAACTCGTCTAAGTTATCCGAAATAAATATTCCCAAATATCTCTTCGGCGTGGGGTTATAAATTTGCCTAAATTCTGGTATTAAAGTGTCTACAGTGCAGTTTAGTAAAATAACTTCCGTCTTGTTAACATTAATTTTATAACCCCCTAGTTTTTGAAAGTCGGAAAATATTTTTAAAATGTTCGCTTGACTTAGGGGGTTGGAATCTAAAAACAGGGCAATATCATCGGCGTATAACTTTATATTAGTCATACCAGCTACCGGGACTGTATTAGTTCGTATATTTCTAATCGCAATCGCTAGAGGTTCAATAAATAATGCGAATAATATTGGAGATAGGGGACATCCTTGACGGGTGCCTCTAGTTACCTTACATGTACCGATGTTGGAATTATTGATGATAATCTGTGCCCTGGAATTCAAATATAGTTGTTGTAAAAGAGAAATAAAAACATTCGGGAAATTAAAACTGTGTAAAATAGCAAATAGGCAGTTCCAGGACACTAGATCAAAGGCTTTCTCAGCATCTAAAAACCAGATTTGTACCTTCACTTTATTAGTTTTAAAAAAGTCTAGTGCCTCTAATACAAACTTTGTATTTGTATGGAGCTGCCTACCTGCAATAAAACCGCACTGATCCCTGGCTACCAGACTTCCCACTATTTTATTCAATCGATTTGCTAAAAGCTTGGTAAAAATTTTATAGTCTGTATTTAATAGACTTATAGGTCGATACGAGTTTATGTTCTCACTATCCTTTCCCTTTTTTAAAATACTGACTACCACAGCTGAGCGGAAAGAATCCGGGGGTGATCCTCCTTGAAGTAAATCATTTACTAAAATTAAAAGTTCTTTACGAAGAGTTCCTTCAAATTTTTTAAAGAATTCGATTGGAAGACCATCGTCACCGTTGGCCTTTCCATTCGGGAGGGAGCCGATTACTTCGTCTAACTCAGATTCTGAGAAGGTCTCGGTGAGACATTCCTTCTCTTCAGCGTCTAATTTGGGGATTGTAAGTTGAGATAAAAACTCCCCTATTAAATCAGTTGAGGCCTCTTCTGTTGTTTGATAGATTCCTTCATAATGTTTCATGAACCACTCACAAATTGAGGCTGTGGTCTTAGCTTGTATTTTAGTGATTGGGTCAGTTAGTTGATCAATTCTGTTGCGAGCCTGTTTTTCTTTAGTTTGCCAAGCCAGGAGCTTCCCTGTATACTCGCTATCCTCATACATCCTCTGGGCGTAGAAATTAGAATGGGTTTCGCCCAGGGCATAATAAAAGTCCCTCATCCTACTCTTAGCCTCGGAGAGTTTTTGGCTAGATTCTGTTGTTTTGGCCCTATAGTGTACTTGGGTTGCCTCTATAAGATCTGTTTGTAATCTGTTCTTCTCCTCTTTTCTTGCTTTATATTTTGGTATATCTTTAGATGTGATGAACCCCCGTAAAGTGGCCTTAAATGCGTCCCAAGTCGTGTTTAATGGGGCTGTACCTCTATTGCGAGAAAAGAACTCCTCAATAAATTCTTCGATTTCTGTACACCATTGAGGATCTAGAAGGTTAGATTTGTTAAAAAACCATCGTTTTATAGTGCTTATATCCTGAGGTCCCAGATTTACCTCCATGGAGGCTGCCGCATGGTCTGAAAAAGCGTTTTGGTAGATAAACATAATTACATATTTTTAACTCATGAGAGGTTAAAAAGAAATCCAATCTTGAGGCGGAATTATATTTTGCCGAGAAACATGAATATTGTCTTTTGAGTGGGTTATTAACTCGCCAATAATCCATGATATCAAGGTCTAATTTGCAACTTTGAATTGCCAAGACAGATTCGGGTTTATTCTGACGGCGATCTTTTTTAGATGAATCCAATACAGCATTTTGCAAAAGATTAAAGTCACCTCCCCATATTATTGACCCGGGAAGGCCAGTTATAACGTTTTTTAACTGTAGGATTGGCTGAGCATCGTCTAAGATAGGAGCGTATATTGTAACAAGGATTATATTTACATTGTATAATTTGCCATGGGCAACTGCCCATCTACCTCTGGGATCTGTGGCTGTGCCTGCCAGGATAAAACCTAGGTGTTTTCCTATCAGTATACATACTCCTCTCTGTGTCAATCCAGCTGAAGAGGATATCGTATGGCCAACCCAGTTCTTAAATAGTTTATCTGCATCGGCCTGGTCTCTATGATGGGTCTCTTGTAAATAAATAATATCAGGGTTTAAATTTTTTAACCAACATTCAATAGCATTTTTTTTCTGAACATTGTTCAGACCGTTTGCATTTAAAGAGATAAACTTCAGCATGCTACTTGATTTTTTTTTTTTTTTTTTAAAAAGGCCATAATTAAAAAACATGCTAAAAAATAGATATAGTGAGTACGTATGCCAAAAGGATTATTTAACAATACAATAATATAGTAAACATCAACATCTTTGTGCAAATAAGCAGATTGTCAAGAACTCTTTGTACGTCAATAGAGGAGTACTCAGTGCAAATATAGATAGCTGCAAACCCTTTACTTTGTGCAAAATAGGCAAGTAGTCAGAACAGTACGATAATATAATATAATAAATATCAGAGAACCTCTCTTTTGTGCAATTAAGCAAATAGGCAAAAAAAAACTCTTTGTGCATCAATAAATAAATACTTAATACAGATACAGTAGCAGCAAGTATAAGTAGCAGCAAACCCTTATTTTATGCAAAATAGGCAAATAGTGCAAATATATAATAGCAGCATACCCTTCCTTTGTGCAAAATAAGCAGATAGTTTGTATATATGTTATGTATATTAAAGCCATGTCAAGATCAGATGGTATTGTCTTTGCCGTACGAAGCTAATCTTGATAATAAAACCAACAATTCTTCAATATATGAACTCTCATTTTTTCCCCTGCAAAACCTCCCTTCACCACCCCAACTCCCCCAACCCCCCCCTAGAGTGGACGGAACCTCCCCGTGTTCCACATCCGTCCTTCTCTTTAGTTTCTTCTTTTTGGATGCCATTTCATTGCATCCTCGTGTGCTTCCTGTCATCATCTTGACCCCGCCTTGCAAGTCAAAACAGGGATCAGTTATAGACTACATTCCTGAATATACTAAAAAGTGTGAAACAAGAATGTAAATCAGCTATTAACTATACTCCTAGGCCTTCTAGAAAAGTCTGGGCTTCGTGTACAATTGTAAAGATAAAGAACTTCCCTTTGGCCAGTACTTTAAGTTTTGACTGCTGCATGATCGTAGCTTGGGCTCCCTTGCTTTTAAAAGAGTCGATCATCTTAACAAAGTCTCTACGTCTATGAGCAGAAGCTGCCGACATATCTGAGAAAATTCTGAAGTTATTTACGCCTTCCACGTTGGATGACTTCTTAGCATATGCAGTGTTCAAAATTTTCTCCTTCACCCTGAAATCCGAAAAATTGAGCAAGATCGTGCGTGGATATTTCATATTGTTGGGTTTATATGCCGGGACTCTGTGCGCTCTTGTGATTGTTAAATCCCCTTGGAGCTCTGGTATGGCTTTTTTCAGGAGGGACTCTGACCACTTAACTACATCCTTATCTTCCAGTCCCTCTGGAATGCCTACTAGACGTAGATTTGACCTCCTATTATAGTTTTCAAGGTCCTGCAGTTTTTCTGCTAGCTGGGCTCTTTCTCTATTGGCTACCAGCAGATCTTTCTGTATTGCTGATAGTGAATCCTCCAGAGATGAAATCCTGGTTTCTGCTTCAGTGACTTTTAAAGGAAGACTCCCGAAGCATTCTTCCATTTTTGAGAGCCTGTTGTGCAGTTGTGAGATCTCCTGGGCCTGTGAATGTTTAAAATCTCTTAACTCCTGAAGAATGGTTCTGAGCAGTATTTCGATGGAATTTGTTTTTGTAGTGTTTGGAAGAGAAAATAACCCATTTTCTTGGGATGCATGGGATGTCTGTAGGCTTGGCTCTTGACTAGGAGATTCCATAGTGAATTTATGGCTCGGGCATGGGCTGTTGTCTAGAGCCAGTGCTATAGGTACCACGGGAACCGCAGATATTAATTCTTCAAGGTCCTGGTCAGCCCCTACCGATAGCGCGGTTTCTGGCAGCTCAGGTGTAATAGAGCTAGTTGATATCCCTCCAGAGCTCAGAGCCTCCAGCATATCGTTTTTCCCATCCTGGTTCATCCCCCCTCGCATGGGAGTGCTCGAGAGTTGACTCTGTAGCCCCTGTTGCCCCTGTTGGAGTGGTTTTGAGAAGAGGGGGTACTGCCTTAGCTGGTTCCCAGTCCCATGGACTAGGGATGGTTTATTTGGCGTAGTGTCCCCCTGGCCCACCTTTGTTCCCTTGTTGTTCCGCTCCATCTCTGCATCGCCTTTCTCACCTCTCTCACCCTTCTCAGTCTTTCCGTCGCCTTTCTTAGAGGCAGAGGCAGAGGCAGAGGCAGTTACAATGGCAGTTACAATGGCAGTGGAGCTTGGCACTGTTAATTGGGCAGAAATGGACTGGATTTCGAGATCTTCATCACCTTCGTCTTCGCCCTCCTCCTGGTCATCTTCATTGACCTCTCCGTCCTCCTCATCCTGCTCTCTCAGAACATTATATTTGTTTTTTCCTGGTTGTATCTCTGTATCCTTTTGTCTCAGCGCACTCTTTTGCTGAGCCTTTCGTCTGTTTTTTCCTCTCCCCCCTAACCACAGGGGGGGTTTTATTCACAGATTTCAGCAGGTCTTTCGCCTGTTCCATCTTAGCCTGCTTGCCCTTTACTCTTGCAGACATGACTGGATATCAACTGCGCGAACTGTCTATTTCTGGGCACTATAATCCTCCCTCTCGGCGGTCGCCTTGTGGCTTAATGACTTAATTCTTGACAACTTCCTAGGCGGCGGTGGGGGGGGGCAAACCAATCCAACCCGGCCAACGCTGAGAGAAAAGCAGGCTAGGGCTAGGGCTGGGACAGCAGGCAGGTAGACAACAAACCAAGCCGAGCAAAAAAGTGGAGCAGGCGGTATAAGAAGCAAACGATAGAGCAAAGGGGAGACGTAGGAGATCAGCCGGGTCACAGGCTCACAGCAGGCTCAGGGTTAGGCACGCATGCGGTGCGGATAACCAGTCTATGCATGAGGAGCCAGGGTGGGTTAGAACTGGAATGAGCAGAGCTGAGCAGGTATCAAGGTATCAAGGCTTCGGGGGAGGGCACACAAGTGCATTCAAAATTTACTATTCAGGCTGCTCCGGCTGCTATTTTGCCGAGAAGAATGAAAAGGGAGAGCCAGGAGGCGATACACGGCAGGTGCGGCAGACACGCCAAGCAACCCAGCAACCTCCACCTCAGTACCTCCACTGACTTTCTCCCCCTCTGTCCCGTCACACCATCCAGCTGCTCCGACCTCCGACTGTGCTCCGGTTGCGCTCCTGTCGGTAATACCGGATTCCTTTTAGGTCTGTAGTAGCTTATGGCCTCCGCTTCGCTGATATCCCGAAAAGTTAAGGTTTAGGCGGAAAAGGGCACCAGAGGTAGCTGCTAACGGGAGCCTGTCATGCAGAACATCGGCGTCTCAGTCAGCGTTGCTTCGTGCTCCGTGGGCGGGGCCTCGGCATGACAGGAAGCACAACGGCGGCGTGTGTGGATCACGTCAGCCGTTCCCCATCGCCGCAGTGATGTTAGTTGTGTATTTTTATAATGTTTATGGTTTTAATTGACTAATAAACTAGTTTGACACTCCACATTAGACCATCCTCTTCACTCCTTGATTGCCACAAGAAGCTGAGATCTGCTCTTTGAATAGCCCCCTTGACCAGCCATAGGCTGACTCACACCTGCAAAGCATCAGGATATCCTCTTGAATGATAGTGCATTCTATACGTACACTTAACATAATAAAACATAACCTCCAGGCCCTAAATTCATACACCACAAAGTCTGCTTTGCTAAACGTATCTGCTGCAGAAATATCTATTTCATGCAGATGTTTACTTACTATAATGATTGCATTCAGGGAAAAAAAGGACCAATGAAACATTCACAGTATGAAAACAATACACTGAAAAGTGACACCAATGGAAGCAATTTCGCTTAAAAACCTGTGTTTTATTTAATTGAGTCAACGTGATATTGTTGAGATTTGCCCGTGAATTCCATGCAGATTGCTACTTCTTAGTGGATGAGGGTTGTGTTATGGCATTTATCATTCTATTTAGGTATGAATGGAGTCCGAATGTTCCGTTTACTGAAGGTGATTTTCTTTCTGACGCCCATAGGTAGTATAACTGTCTAGATCTAGAAACTGAACTAGGGGTGTATCATTCACACACCATTTTTGAGTGGCGCGTATGCATTTCTTCCACGTGCAAGGCAGTGATTGATGCAAACACCTTTTACCACTGCATTAGGAAACCAGATTTGTGGAAGTGGTAATATGTGACCACTATGCTAGCACATAATTATTGAGATTCTTTTAATATGTTGTGTTTTTGTGCTACTTCATTGCATTGTATTGTAGTTTTGTACTAGGCATGCTATGTTTTCCTCCATTTTGACTGTTTTAGTTTTTGTGCTATTATGTTTCAGTTGTGTTGTTATTGTGTTATGTTTTTATATACCTTGTGCTTATTTAGCTATGTTCTGTAGTTTAATTCAGAAATGTCAACAAATGTGGCTGCACTTTCATCCAAAAGCTGAACACTCCTTTAAATGTCCTCTGCCCAATAATCATTTACCACTGTCTAAAGTGGTAAAATTCGACTGATGGGGCTCAACTATTTAAGACATCACAAGGCAGCCTAAAATTATAGCAGAGGCAGTAGCTTAAAGTAGCATCTTCAGGGCTCACGTTAAGTGATTTGGTCCCTGATGCCTGTAATCTGAGCCAGTCTGAATGGCGTCATATAAACGTGTTTCTGGTTTGAAATGGTGCCCTGGGTGCTGTTAGCATGTTTGTAATTACATGGAAACCATGTCATTTGTTTACAAACCCTTGGTGCACTGTGGAGCCAATTTGCAAAGGGCCTTGGCACTAGTGGTGGAGGCTCCACAGTCATAGTGGGGGAGGGCACACTCTTGGTGGGGGTCCCGCAATGGGTAGCTGCAGTACAGAGATCCTGAAGTGACTACAGGGTCCCCACCACCAGTGCGGAGGCCCTTTGTGAATTGGGCTCTTAGTTTTACCTGTGTCTCAGGGAACACATTTTTGTTTGAAAATTCGCCAAATATGTCAACAAGTATGTTGGGTCTCATGTACCTTTAATTAATATGTGCATCTTTGAGTGTAGCACATGCCACCATGATTCATGTACCATCCTGGAATGGTGGCATGTGGAATGGTGGGGAGCAGTTGTAATGTGCTGTCTCTCTGGCCGGTCGCTATACTGGATATTTCTACTGTTCATGCTTCAATAAAGAATTTTAATTAAGCTGGATTATTCATCTTCTTTTCACTGTTCAAAGACTGGGTTTGTTCCATGGCTTTGGCCTTAAAACCTTGCCAGCCAAGCTCCCACAGTGGCAATTCCTGATACTGTTACATTGGTGATTACCAACTGATCTTGGGACTCTCCAGGACAGTGCCTACTAAATATCTATGGCCCATGAAGTGCTAATCCTCAAATACCTTCAATGTGCTTAGACATGGACAACGTCAACGCAGGGCCTACTGGCACAGTAGTTGAATGTCACTGGCTGCCAAAAAGGGATTTATTCATGTGATTACTTCTAACAGAATAGGCAGGAGTTGTTCAAATGTTTTAACCCAGAGAATAGATAATAACGAGACTTTCTAAAGCACAACAAACACTTGTCATGTAACAGACATTACAGTATGAGTGAGTAAATATTTGATTATACTTGGCCATATTGTTACTGCTGCAGGATCCTTGCAGCAAAACAAGATTGCAGTGATTCATACTTTACACGGAGATTACTTCCAAGCAGGGAGGAGTTTACAAGTAAAGCTCCATACGTTTCTAAAATGAAGTTCATACAAAAGCAGATGACATTTTAAGGTTGCAAATATAGAGTACACTACAGGACTTCAAGAGAGTAACTCAGAAGCAAAAAAAAGATGGCAGCACACTTCACCACTACATCCCATAAAAACAAATTGACATATAGCCTTTATAAAATTATGCAAAATGGCACCTACAGCACACAACTGTAGACTTCATTATGGCAGTGGTTACCCACCTATGCATAATGAGACACAGAATTCCTGTATACAGCCGGGAATTCCTGACTTGCAAACTGAGAAGGCTAACCAACTCTGCGCAGAACATGTGGCAGAGCTTAACTTGCAACAAAAAACAAAAATAACCAGACCCATAATTATTTTCTCAGAGAGTATAGCCCTCTGCTTCTGCTGTCCCCGTGGTCACTCATTTCTACGGTCTTCTCAAAACACGATATTACCCTCTGTATTACTGCATCCTCATTTAAGAGGAGTCAGCTTAAAAGTTTTTTTTTCATGTTCTATATTTTGTTTGTTTAAACAGAATTCTAGTGAAACTTTACTAGATTAGAGTTAGAGTTAGAGTCATATTTGGGTGGCTGCCAAACTGATACATTACTGTTAAGAATGGGGTTTCTAGTTGGCTAGAGTACGCACCTAAGGAAGGCAGAACCCACCACTCTAGTCAGGGTAAGAAAGTTACACACCCTGCTCACCCCATTGGTAGCTTGGCTGGGCAGTTAGGCTTCTCCCAGAGGCAATGTGTAATGCTTTTGCACAACACACTCACACACCACTGACACAATAAACACACCACAAAAGAGACTCTACACCAGCTTATGGAAAAATATCTCATATATTGTACATAAACACATAAAACACAATCACATAAATCCTAAATCACTTTGCCAACTAGAGAATTGTCACAGGTAGTGCAATAAAGTAAAGACTTCTAAGTTTGCAGACGTTATACAAGCATCTTCACTGTACATAATCTGCAGGTCCTGAAAATGATAATCATTGTCCTATCATTGCAAGGTATAAAGTGATGCTTCAAAGAATATGGACTGTGGGCTTTTATATATGAGGTCCAACGTAGTTGCCCAAGGGGTCAATGACTACAACAGAATACGAAGTTCCTCAGTGTGTCACTGAACAGAAAGTCTAGATCTGTTTATTGATCTGCGTGGAGAGAAAAGGGGGGTAGATGGTGTTATAAGGAGGAAGGGGAATTCCTCCTTGTGGAACTAGGGCCCTCACACACCCAGCAAGCTAGGTGTAATGCTTCATCATTTGGGCCTGCTCCTCGTCGGGTCGGCGCTGCAATACCCGACGCGTTCCCATAAAGGGGCACTTTATCGGAGATCTTTTGTTCCGGCCATAAGGGTGTAGTGAGGATAAGGGGCCTAGTGGGTGTAGCTGTACATGAGAGTGTTTAAAACATATGAGGGAATCCTGTGAAAAATCTTTTATTCTGGTGGGACCCCATTCTGATTAAAATAAAGATGAGGGGTAGGCGACTGTCAAGTATTTAAGAATCAAGAGGCGCTCTACTCCCAGAGGATCAACATGTTTCACGCCTTATTTAGTCAGAGTGATTTAGTGGCGATTCATCAGGACCTATGATGATTAACATCTACACATGTGATATGGTGAGACCAACCTATCACTATATGGTGATCCGGGATTGGTACCCGTTTTTGGCTTGTACAACCTAACTACTTAGTCGTTTGTGCTACATCAACAACAGCAGACTTTAGACATCTGTATTGGGATGTCAGCTCCTCCTCGAAGCATGCGCCTTGACCTACCCCGTTCCGCTGAAGCCGGGATGGTCCAGTGCCACTAAATCACTCTGACCAAATAAGGCGTGACACATGTTGACCCTCTGGGAGTAGAGCGCCTCTTAATTCTTAAATACTTGACAGTCGCCTGCCCCATATCTTTATTTTAATGAAGGTTGCACAAACAGAGCTGAAAGCCCACAAGTAGCACTTGATTTACAGGCACTGGCACACTTAGTGCAGTTTACTAGGGACCTAGTAGTAAAATATTTTTGTCCACCCTAAGCGTGGAAGGATATACTCAGACATGAGTCCCTTGCTCATTGCACCATCAGGATTCAAGCAAGCCGGGCCGAAGACGGCTGTAATGCCAGAAAACGGTCCCCGGAAGCTTGTTTCCTTCCCAGTGTAAGAATTGGCTTTTGTAGTTTGGTTTGCCCTGTTCCCATCATGCACTGGGACAGGAACAGACTAATTTGCGTACAGCCAGGTTCTGAAACTGGGATGGTGCAATGAGCTAAAAAACGGTGTTGGATCTAGCCCTGATCTTTTGACTGGGTGAGAGTATTCTGCTTAATTCAGAGACTCTGTCCCTCACCACCCCTTGTTGTAAATATTTTTGTCCACCCTAAGCGTGGAAGGGTATACTCAGACATGAGTCCCTTGCTCATTGCACCATCAGGATTCAAGCAAGCCGGGCCGAAGACGGCTGTAATGCCAGAAACCGGTCCCCGGAAGCTTGTTTCCTTCCCAGTGTAAGAATTGGCTTTTGTAGTTTGGTTTGCCCTGTTCCCATCATGCACTGGGACAGGAACAGACTAATTTGCGTACAGCCAGGTTCTGAAACTGGGATGGTGCAATGAGCTAAAAAACGGTGTTGGATCTAGCCCTGATCTTTTGACTGGGTGAGAGTATTCTGCTTAATTCAGAGACTCTGTCCCTCACCACCCCTTGTTGTAAATATTTTTGTCCACCCTAAGCGTGGAAGGGTATACTCAGACATGAGTCCCTTGCTCATTGCACCATCAGGATTCAAGCAAGCCGGGCCGAAGACGGCTGTAATGCCAGAAACCGGTCCCCGGAAGCTTGTTTCCTTCCCAGTGTAAGAATTGGCTTTTGTAGTTTGGTTTGCCCTGTTCCCATCATGCACTGGGACAGGAACAGACTAATTTGCGTACAGCCAGGTTCTGAAACTGGGATGGTGCAATGAGCTAAAAAACGGTGTTGGATCTAGCCCTGATCTTTTGACTGGGTGAGAGTATTCTGCTTAATTCAGAGACTCTGTCCCTCACCACCCCTTGTTGTAAATATTTTTGTCCACCCTAAGCGTGGAAGGGTATACTCAGACATGAGTCCCTTGCTCATTGCACCATCAAGATTCAAGCAAGCCGGGCCGAAGACGGCTGTAATGCCAGAAACCGGTCCCCGGAAGCTTGTTTCCTTCCCAGTGTAAGAATTGGCTTTTGTAGTTTGGTTTGCCCTGTTCCCATCATGCACTGGGACAGGAACAGACTAATTTGCGTACAGCCAGGTTCTGAAACTGGGATGGTGCAATGAGCTAAAAAACGGTGTTGGATCTAGCCCTGATATTTTGACTGGGTGAGAGTATTCTGCTTAATTCAGAGACTCTGTCCCTCACCACCCCTTGTTGTAAATATTTTTGTCCACCCTAAGCGTGGAAGGGTATACTCAGACATGAGTCCCTTGCTCATTGCACCATCAGGATTCAAGCAAGCCGGGCCGAAGACGGCTGTAATGCCAGAAACCGGTCCCCGGAAGCTTGTTTCCTTCCCAGTGTAAGAATTGGCTTTTGTAGTTTGGTTTGCCCTGTTCCCATCATGCACTGGGACAGGAACAGACTAATTTGCGTACAGCCAGGTTCTGAAACTGGGATGGTGCAATGAGCTAAAAAACGGTGTTGGATCTAGCCCTGATCTTTTGACTGGGTGAGAGTATTCTGCTTAATTCAGAGACTCTGTCCCTCACCACCCCTTGTTGTAAATACCTCTGGGAGTAGAGCGCCTCTTAATTCTTAAATACTTGACAGTCGCCTGCCCCATATCTTTATTTTAATGAAGGTTGCACAAACAGAGCTGAAAGCCCACAAGTAGCACTTGATTTACAGGCACTGGCACACTTAGTGCAGTTTACTAGGGACCTAGTAGTAAATCAAATGTGCCAATCATGGATAACCAATCATAATCACAATTTGCACAGACAGCAGAAACACTTTAACACTGATCAGCAGTGGTAAAGTGCCAAGAGTCCTAAAAGGGCCAGGTTTAACAATTGCTTTAGACCCATCACCATAGCACTACATTACTTTGAGTTACAAAGTTACCAATTAAGAAATATATTGTCTGTGGATTCTGCCGCCACCTTGAAGGGTGTATCGAAAACCCCAGATCTGTAGAGCATGCTATTTCAAATCAGGAAATAGAATGTCTATGCAAAAGCCAAGCCCTTCTGTGCCTACTCAAGTCTAGGATGCACCAAGCTCCAAAAATGCTGTCCTTCAATCTTCTCATATGTGCTATTTAGGAGAGGAACTTATATCTTACAGAACAATCTTTTTTTCAGATGTACAGAATGTAAACAACTACATCAATTCTAAGGGGCAGATTTACAAGAAACTGACTCATCTCTGCATTGTAGCAGAGATGCTTCAGTTTACTTACGTCTCACAAAAAATCCTTGCATTTACAATGCGGCGCACCATGGCACAAGGATTGACAGATGTGTCACGCATCTGTTGGCGCTAAGGTCATGCATTGCTGGAGTCGTGTCGCAAGCGTGACGCATTCCAGCAAAGCACAGGCAGAACTATACCTATTGTGCTGCATCATTCCTTATGTCTGTTTCAAGTAGGTGTAAGGTTTTGATGCAGTGGCGTCATAGAAGTGGCACAGTGAAAACTTGTAGATTTCACTGCGTCACTTTTACGAAGTTTTCGTGTGTCAAACGCCCACCCTGCATACATTATACCTGATGCAGGAATAATGTGGCCCACGGTTTTAAAGTGCGACACATCTCTCTAGATGCGTCACGTTGTAAATGTGTTGCAATGTGGCACGTTGTTTACGCCATTTCCCAACAAGTACTCCCTTGTTTACCTAACCCGCTGTTGAGTGGTTAAGTTATCTGGAATAATCTCTAAACTATAAGGAGGTGAAATACCCTATATGAAGCTATTAACACCACTCATGCGTGGGAGAGGAGGCAAGTCCTTTTGTTATATTTTCACTCACACACCCTAGTGGTGTCATGCGTTTCTCGGAGGGCGAAGGTCCTCATCCTGGGTTCTTCGCCCTCCGCCTGGGACGACTCCTGGTGGCCCCCCGCCCTGGGCACCACTCCCAAGCCAACAGACCACGCACGCAACCTGGGGTTCATCCTAGACTCTTCCCTCTCGATGACCAGACAAGTCAACGCCGTCTCCTCATCATGCTTTCACACCCTACGCACGCTCCGCAAGACCTTCCGTTGGATCCTGACAGAAACCAGGAAGACGGTCACCCAGGCACTCGTCACCAGCCGACTTGACACCCTCTACGCCGGAACCACAGCCAAGCTACAGAAAAGACTCCAACGCATCCAGAACGCCTCCGCCCGACTCATCCTGGACATCCCCCGACGCAGCCACATCTCCGGCCACCTGAGGGACCTGCACTGGCTCCCCGTCAGCAAGAGGATCACGTTCAAGCTCCTCACCCATGCACACAAGTCTCTCCACGACCTGGGCCCCAAGTACCTCAACGACCGCCTGACCTTCTACACGCCCACCGGCCAGCTACGACCCACTTGCCTCGCCCTCGCCGCCGTACCACGCATCCGAAGAGCCACCGCCGGAGGCAGATCCTTCTCCTACCTGGCGGCCAAGACATGGAACTCCCTCCCCATCCACCTTCGGCTGACCCAGGACCATCTCGCCTTCAGGAGACAACTCAAGACCTGGCTGTTCGAGCAGTAGCGGACCCCTTCCCCCAAGCGCCTTGAGACCCTTCCGGGTGAGTAGTGCGCTATACAAATGTCATGATTGATTGATTGATTGATTGATTGCTTCATCATCGGGACACGCTGACGCCTAGAAGTCAGGATGGGCTTGACCGTCTTTCAGGGAGCACTTACTGAGATAGTTTTGGCCAGGAGGATAAGTATTTAAAAATCAATGTCAGATCCCAGTTCCCCTTTATTCCTGGATCTGACAGAGATAATAAAAACAGAGTATTTAGGGTCAGTAGGGATATTATGGTCCTAAGACCCTACTGCCAACATGTTTCTGTCCGCTGTTGCCCCATAAAGGGTGCAGCACTTTCTTCAGGTCATGAAACCCCCTGGAAAATGGGGTTGTGAAATAGTGTTATTACACAGGAGGGTGTACTCCCCTCTTGAGCACCTCTTGGCCCCCCACCAAGCGAGGAAGTCCGTTCCCCGCCTGGTTTGTAAATTACATTGTTTACCCCGCCACTGCATCACAAATGTGATGCAATGGTGGCTTAAAAGTGTGGCAGTAAGTAGGTAAGCTTAAGGAATTGGAGAAGGAATAACTTTTTAATTGATTCCAACAGTTAATCGAGCAGTTTATATACATCAAAATTTGTTAAATCTGGGAGGAGTGAAAATACGCCTTAATTAACGCGCATTCATTGATTGCATATGTTGAGGAACTCACTTTATCAATTCACACTCACACAATTGAAATTTGTTTTATGACAGAGCCATGACTATACTATTTTGCTGTTGAACCAGTCTTTGCGCAGTCTCGCTGCCGAGATTTTATGTTTTCTAGAGTAAGGGCTTAAACCCGCCCCTCTTCTCCATTGGCTGGCTTTCTAAACGGAGGCCAACCGTTGGAGGAGAGGGGTGTCAGTCTGTTTAAGCCCCATCTTTTTGGGATTGAGGGGTGTGTTTTTTTGTTTCTTTCTGTTTTCTTTCTCTCCTCTTCCCATTGGCTGGAATTTTACATTCCAGCCAATGGGAAGAGGAGAGAACGAAAAACACACCCCTCAATCTCAAAAATGACGTGCGTTTCTCTGAGGCATTGCAGCTTCACCTCGGAGAAACATGGTGGTGTCATGCGGAGCTCGCTTGTTTAAGATTCCACCAGTGCTTTGTTATTAGAAAAACATACTACTACTACTAATAACAACAATAACAATGCTTTGGGCAGTCGGTGGGAAGGTTATGCATGGATTAGTAGTACTTTGGGACCTCCTGCAAAAAGCCTCCAGCTGAGTACGAGCATCTGGACAGCCAACCCTAATGCGGGACAAACAAAAGAGAAAGGCCAGTTGACTGCCCTAATTGTGTAATTGTTAGGAACACAAAACACAGTTGCCTGATTTTAATATGACTGATACTCGCGACCGTGACATGCATATGCGTAGGCCATATGATGAAAACGTTCACGATGTATGTGGCGTTGATTGTACGGATGAGAATGGTCCCCTACTGGGTGCCGCCATGTTGGCATACAGAGAATCACACTACCCAGGGGTCCTGGCTCACATCTTAGCCGCCGTGTTGTTATTTTAGGTAGCGTCATAAAATGCAAGCCGAGATCACAAGCATGCATCTATCCTAGGTGTCTACATAGTGAGCTATATGCTTAGATATAAATAGTGTATGGGTACTTGGGATCTTTCCTTTTCGCACGGTGAAGCCATATTCTATATTTCTTTATTATCACATCTTGCTAGTCTTCTTTTCAGCAACATCACTATGGTGAATGATGCTTGTGTTATAGTATTTACTTTAGCACAAGGTCTCTCGGTCCTTTTTAGGTCTTGGGTAGAGTAGGCTGCGCTTGTGTGTGGCTCTGTCTGTGTGTGTGTGGCTCTGTCTGTGTGTGTGCATCTCTGTCTGTGTGTGTGTGGCTCTGTCTGTGTGTTAGCGGCTCTGTCTGTGTGTGTGCGGCTGCCTGTGTGTGTGCAGCTCTGTCTGTGTGTGTGCAGCTCTGTCTGTGTGTGCGCAGCTTTGTCTGTGTGTGTGCGGCTCTCTCTGTGTGTGCGGCTCTGTCTGTGTGTGTGCGGCTCTGTGTGTGTATGTGTGTGTGGCTCTGTGGGTGCGTGTGGCTCTGTGGATTCGTGTGGCTCTGTGTGTGGCTCTGTGTGTGCGTGTGGGTGCAAATGCAATAGGTCTCGCATTTGCGAGAGATTAAGCTATTGGCATTGTAAATGACAATGCCATTTATTTATATATTTTAAAAACAAAAAAATTGTCATGAGTAATGCCAAGAGCTCTAACTTTATCAAAGATGAGACCATTGCATTGTAAATGCTTGTTGATCCAATGAGCTGTACACTTTGCAGGCGTTAATACTACTCATTATGATGTTTACTCATCTGTTTACATCAAATTTACCAGGCACTTGCACTTTAGGTTGGTATCAGTCAATACCATACTGAGATATGTGATCCGGGTTGTCTTTCATCTGGTTTTTATCTCTGCATTTTACTTGGTTTTTACTTGGATCCCCCGGTTTTACCAAGTTTTTACAGAGTATTGAAAGATTTTAGCTCCTTGAATAATATGTACTGTATATCTGGGAGGCACTAATAAATTGTAAAATGATGTACATTTGTATATATTTTGTTTACCATGCACTTGCACTTTAGTATGCTTTGTATAACAATTGTGCAATATACATGTATATATGTCTGATGTGTGACCTAATTCTGCGCTACGGTATATGCTTATTGTGCACTTGCACTTTATTCATTCATTTATTCATGTCTGGGCACATCCACAACACCTGATTTTATTTATTTATATTTATTATAAGTGTTATAAACACTTTGCAATTTGTATGCACATTTCTGCACTTGCACTTTACTAAGCTTCTGACTCTTCCCAGCAATTGAGAGTATACACAGAAGGTATTAGTACCGCATATAGTATTCGTCATTTTATTGCAGGTTGTTCTGTTTAGCACTATGCCAGTATAAATCGATTAAAGCGTACATTACATGTTTGTGTTCTGTCATATCAGTGATGACATTTGAGCTGTCATAAGTGATGTCATCAGTGATGTCACTGACCATGTTATGAGTGATGTAATATGTGACGTCATCAGCAGTGCATTGCGAGAGTGAAAGTTATAGTTAGCTCTACTAACTATAACGGCTGAATTTCTCTGGTTTTGTATAAGTGAAATGTCCAACTAACTATAACGTGCCTGAAACCTGTGTTTTTTTCAGTGAATTTCTGAGGTTTTTTAAATCCTAGTTTCTAACTATAACGTGCCTGAAACCTATAGTTTTTTCAGTGAATTTCAAAGGTTTTTTTAATACAAATTTTGAACTATAGCGTTCCTGAAACCTATGTTTTTTAGTTTATATATATATATATATATATATATATATATATATATATATATATATATATATATATATATCTCGCCAGTAGGTAGTTATAGTTAGGATCTATTATGCATAGGAAATCCACAATATTCTATTCCCAATATCTTTGGTACTGATTGATGAATCTTTGTAAATTTTCCACACTTTTGGCTAGCCCTGGTCCGCTCCTATCCTGAAAATTCCGGGGCGATTCATCAAGTGGGGGCCGATAAAAAAGTGGGGTCCCAAAACAAGTTTTCCCTATGCAATTTTCCATAGGACCTTTAGCCACAGCTACAGCCTGAACGGCTGAACGGAATTACACCAAGTTTGGCAAAGAGGTAGCCGTCAGTTCAGACCTGTGCCTTTTGCTTATATTGTGTCAATCTGTTCAGTAGTTCCTGAGAAAATTAGTTAAAGTCATTTATATATCTATGGGCGCGGTGGATTCACGGAGTGTGCGAGAATTATCACCGTACCATAAGCACACCCTTCCGTTCACGCGCTGAATGCTAATTGGCTATCAAGGGGTTGTCAACATTCGAAACCAGGAACTGTTGGCAGCCATTTTGTGCCTCGGTAGAAGCGAGGCTGAGGAAGTCACTGAAATATGTGTGCAAAACGGAGAAAGGGGGCAGGGTAGAAATAATTCTACTATCTAGACCCAGAAGGACCCCCAGGGACCACAATTTTTTTTTAAACCTGGCATGTGCGTGTAGGATGCGCGGACTCTGCCATAAAATAAATAAAATAAAACTGAGCTTTTTTTAGAATTAGCCCCGGGGGATAAATACCCAGGGCAAAATAATTACATTTTAGGGGGGGGCCCTTATAATTGGCAACCGGGGGGTAAATACCGGGGACAAAATATTACATTTTATGGGGGACCAGAGGGGGCCCCGGGGATCGTCACCCCAAGGGCTAAAAAAAAACGGTGGCGGGAGGGGTCCAAGGTCCGCAAAGCTGCCGGGACCACCATCCCCTGGAGCTTTATGTATTGTGGGAGGGGGACTGAGTGGCCCCCCTCCTGGAGCATTCGAGGGCCCGTTACCCCTCGGGCAACAAAAAAATAATTGGGGGGTTCTTCAAGGTATCCAAAGCCTCGGGGACCACCACTTCGCGGGGCTTTATGTATTGTGGGAGGGCCGGCTCCTGCAGTGTCCCGGGGTGTCCATCCCGCCCTTCCATAGCGAGGAAATCTGTTCTCTCTTTCAAAATGTGAATGAGATTGCTTTTCCACATGGGGAGCTGCATGTTAGTAACTCCCTATATGGAAAAGCAATGACAGCTCCCAAACGCGTAGAAGTTGTGCACCAAAGGCGCTGGAGTCATGCACCCACCCTACAGATTATGAGTTGTGCATCCAGCGCACCGAGCATTGCGCTGGGTTCGCCACTTTCAATTTTACCGTAAAAAAATAGCCCCTATCAGTAATTTCTAATATCCCCGGGGACCCTATCCCCCGGGTCTTATAAAAAATGCTGGGGACCGTGGGGGGAGCCACGATGTCCCCATCATTTTTATTTAAATGTTTGGGCTTTTTTTTACTTTCAGATAAAGTAGAATAGAAGTGCTACGACAAACACTCCCTCACTACTTCATCTTTCTTGCTTTATGTACATTTTATTTCAATATTACATTTAACAATCATTTTTAAAAATGGAAAGAATTATTAATATTTAAAGCCACAATTATATAATTTTTTTCCATAAAAGTGCTTGTGAAGATAATCCTCCTGTTCTTCACTAGTGAAAATTGGTGAAAGCACTACTCAATATAAATACTTTTAGCCCATTTTCACCCTAGAAGATAGAGTATTCTCTTTTTTTCCAAAGTATTTCGTTTTTTCGTCGATAGTTTATTTAGACTACATTTTTCAATCATTAAGAAATACTTGCATACTAAAAAAAATATTATTTAATATGTTTTGAAATCCTCTGTTGAAAGTAATCCAACTCCAGTTGAAGGATCATAACGTATACATTAACAATATGATCCCTCTGTGGAAATGAAAGATACATTCAAGATGATGGCATCGCTCCTAATTATTACTTTGCAAATAGTAATTCCTTAATTAACTTATATTTCTTATAATGGTTCTTTCGTCAACTTGCTATTATATTCCATTTAAACTTAATCATACCACATTCTATAATGATTTAAATTATTTTGCTTTCTTTTTTAAAAATATCAAACATATACCCATTCAGATAATTTACCTCTCTTCAATCTTCTTTCCTTCCTCCGTCAAAATTTATCCAACTCCTCCGGAAGTAAGATAATGTTTAATGTATTTTTAAATATACATTAACAATATGTTCCCTCTGAGGAAATGAAAGATATTCTCAAGATGCTTCCTCAGCCCCGAATCATGACCTTGCTCGTAGTTTCTTCAGCCGTATTGATTCTCTGAAACGAAACTAATTATCCCATGGGTGTGGTTTATTTAATTTTTGGTTACTTAACACTCTATGGGATCAATTTATTGCTCCTCCTACTTTTAAGTCACGTTTTTCGACTTATCATTCTAGTAACTTCCCTTTTTTTGTAAAACTTTTTTTTATTATTCTTCATTACCCTAAATCCCTATTTTCCCTGCATTCCGTGCCAGAGATACTCTCTAATAAACTTTGAGTATTCTAATTTATATCCGACTATTACTTTATTTAATTCCATTGCTCCGAGTTTTAATACATTTATTTATCTAATATTTTTTATCTTTCTTTATACACTGAGGGGTACTGTTATTTGTCTAGAATCACACTATGAATCAGTGTCCATTTGGCAAAATTGAGAGAGAATGATTTGGTTGGTTGATGTGTTTGCAGTTACATAAGTACATATACTCTTGCAGTAAGCCAGGCTTTAGGGTATGCAGTGCTTCAAACTACTATGCATTATGCATGTAGTGCTGTAACCACTTTCACACTTGTGCTTCAGGCCTACAATTCCCGAGTCACTATCTTTATACTCCAGCAAACACAGTGTGACTGCTATGCAATTTCAAAATGAGTCTTTCAGTACCATGCAGTAATTCATTCACTAAAGTAAAAGTCAACCAATTAAGAATTCACCCAGTGTCTTTACTTATATTAATGTAATCATTCACTCAGTATGCATGCACTCATGCTGTGCGCCAGGCTTTAGGGAATGGAGTGATTCAAAGTGCTATGTATTATGCACGTAGTGGTGTAATAACTTTCACATTTGTGCTTCAGGACTACAATTTCCCACTCACTATACATACCAGGGGTCTCCAGCTAGTAGCTCGGGAGCTACTGGTAGCTCACCAGCACCCTGAAAGTTGCTCTCAGAGGTGAAGCAAAACCAATCCAATCTCAGAGATTCTGGGTATATTAAAGAAGGTAGTACTGCTCATTTCACTACCCTTAAGAGTTACAGACAGCCAAACCAATGGCAGGGCTGTTGATAACACTCAAACACACACTGTGGTAGCGTATCAATTAATCAATTAGGGATGTATAGAGCGATAGAGCGCAATACTCACCTGTGAGGGTTTCCAGGTGCTGGGGGAGTATGTGGGGGGGGGATTTGTGCAGCTTTGGTGATTCGAAAAAGCAGGTGTTATGGCTGTCCCTGAATGCTTTTAGTGTGGGGGTTCATCTGACGCTGAGGGGGAATTAATTCTAGGTCTTAGGAGAAGGGTGTGCCTCCTGTCTGGTTCTGTGGATACAGAGGATTTTGGCCAAGGTCTGGTCAGCGGAGTGGAGGTTTCTTTTGGGGGTGTAGAAGGAGATTGAGATATTTGGAGTCCCATGTTGTGGAGGGCTTTATATGTGTGTGTGAGCAGCTTGAAGGTCACTCTTTTTTCGACGGGGAGCAAGTGGAGTGCTTGTTTATGCTAGGTAAAGTGGTCTTGTCATGGGATGCTGAGGATGAGTCTGGCTGCGGTGTTCTGGGCAGTCTGAAGTTTATGGAGTAGAGATTTGTTGCTTCTTGCATTGAGGGCGTTTCCGTAGTCCAGCCTGCTGGTGATGAGTGCTTGAGTGATGATCTTCCTTGATTCAGGGGGTGGGTCTATTTGAAGGTCTTGCTGAGTATTTGGCAGGTGTTGAAGCATGTGGAAGCTGTAGTGTTAGCCTATGGGTCGGTCATATGAAACATGTTTATCCACTTTAAATCTAAGGGCCCTATTAGGATGGCGGACGGACCTGCGTCCGTTCGCCACCCCAGAGGTGGAGGGACCATCCTCAGGGGCAGCGGCGGTCCCTCCATGCAAATTAGGATGTGACCGCCACCCTGGCGGTCACATCCTGTATTTCTAACATTGCGGAAATGCCGCCGTGGAAAGGCATAGAAATGCAGACATCCTAATATGCCTGGCGGTGTCTGATAGACACCGCCAGACATGTTAGAGCTTTTCCGCGGCGGTCGGAAGGCAACCGCGGCGGATAAGCGGCGGACGGTCTTCCAGACCCCCCCAGCCATCCTAATCTGGCGGGGGTTTTTTGAAGGCTCCGCAGCGGTTTTTCCGCATCCTCTGGGCCGACGGACATTTCCGCCGGCCCGGAGGATGCGGAAAAAACACAATCCTAATCGGCCCCTAAGTTGGGGAGACTTACTGCTGTGGTAATACCATTTGTGGCACACTCCATGTGATGATTTGAATTTTACTTGATTAGAATCATTTAATATTGATAAATGTTTTCCTAGCATTCTGCTGATAACTTCACCTGGAATTTTGTGATGGTTACTACTGATAATTGTGCTTAGGGTGGTCATAGTGCAATGTTAATACATACCCCCAGCAGAACCCCTACACCTCACAAACACCACTACACTACCCTAAACCCTAAAACACTACCCCCAGCATGAACTTCTATGCTACATTAACACCACCGCACTACTTTAAACCCTAAAACACTACCTCCTACATTAGACGAACACCACTGCACTTAAACCTTAAAACACTATCCTCAGCACGGCCCCCTACACTACACAAACACCAGTGAAGTACCCTAAATGCTTAATCTACCACCAACATGACCCCCTACTCTACACAAAGACCAATGCACTAGGAGAATTGTTTTCACTTCTGCGCCTTTTTTCTGTTCAATATATGCTACAATGCACAGCATGCATTGTAGGAGAAAAATGCCTTCACTGATTGTTTTTGTGCAGGAAGGTGTATCTTCCTGCACAAAAATCTACACAACACAGATATTCTTGCACCATGGTGCAAGGGTGCGTGTATCACCACATGCCTACAGTTTAAGCAGCAGTGCAGAGGGAAGGACACACTTCCAACATATTTATGCACATATGTTGCATCTCTGTCCTTCGGAAGTAGCTCAGCACACTGTAGTTAAAGAGCTTACAGTGTCATGGTACAGCACTTCCTTATAGTTCTGCAGTTATACATTCACCATATATGACAAATGCATTATTTTGTCAATTATGCAGTATGTATACATTTATGTAAACTTTTACACACTAACATATATATTTAGCTCTTTCTTTAACCAGAGCAGTTAGTTCTGAAAATAACTTTTTTTTTTCTTTTTTGTTCTTTTATATTTTTATTTTATTTTTAGAACTTTTTTTGGTGTTTTTAAAAAGAAAAAAGTCAACAGGACGAACAAAACCATTAACTTTGAGGGAATAAAAAAAACTAGCATTGATGGTTATCAATTGCTCTGCAAACTAGGTCTACTGATTGCTCCCCATAACAAATTATGTGCTTTCTAACTTTCCCAAATTGGGGCGTATATCTGGTGGCGATGTTGAAGGTGATGCCCCAGAAGTACTCGGTATTGCCGGTGGTGGAGGTACATTTTTGCGCACTATTCTACATTCTTCATGAGCAAAGTTGACAGGATGCATTGATTGGAGGTGCTTGCGCATACTAGCATTGCCACAGGAGTATTTCTTGTTTGGATCTCCTCTGGACAGTACTGCCTGGCAAATGTTGCTTGTTACTTTGGTGGCATTACATTTCTGTTGGCCCTCTTGAAAAGTAAAAATTTTCCATACGATTGATGTGTATCTTTTGGGAGGGTGAGGTTCTGGTAGAAAAGGTTCAGTAACAAAATCATCAGAATCAGATGATTGTTGCAGTGGTGTAGCCATTTTTGATTCCAAAAAAGAAGTTCAGGTTTCCAATGAACAAAAAGTGATGATCTTTCCAGGATAGGTCTTCTCGTAAGGAAGGTCTAAGAAGAGTAATTGAAATGGGTGGGATTCTTCAATAATTAGTATGATGAGGTGTATCTGATTGTCACGTGGATGATGTCATCAGTGATGCCATCAGTGATGTCATTTGAGATGTCATCAGTGATGTCACTGACCATGCCATGAATGATGTAATATGTGACATTATTACCAGTGGATTGCGGGCGCGAGAGTTACAGTTAGTACAACTAACTATAACGGAGGAATTTCAATGGTTTTGTATGAGTGAAATGTCCAGCTAACTATAACACCCCTAAAACCGATGGTTTTTTCACTGAATTTCTATGGTTTTTTAAATGATAATTCCTAACTATAACCTGCTAGAAACCTATGTTTTTTCAGTGAATATATATATATATATATATATATATATATATATATATATATATATATATATATATATATATATATATATATATATATATATATATATATTACCTACTGGCGGTCGCCAGTAGGTAGTTATAGTTAGGATTGTTTTCCATAGGAAATCCGCAACATTCTATTGGGAATAACTTTGGCGCAGATTGAGGGATCTGCCTGTAATTTTCCTCAAATTTGCCTCGCTGCGCTCCGCTCCTGTCCTGAAAGATTGGGGGGGTTTTGTCAAGCGGGGGCCGAGATAAAAGGGGGTCCCAAAACGTGTTTTCCCCATGTTAATTTCTATAGGGCGGTTGGACTCACTTTTAGCCCGAACGGCTGAATGGATTTCCAAAAAACTTGGCAAAATTGTAGGGACTGGTAGCCCGATGTGCCTTTGCTATGTCTCAAGATATGTGCTCCAGTGGATTTTGAGTAATTTAGGTTCAAACAAATATATATATCTGGGCGGAGCCTAACCACACATCTGATCTGATTGGCTGTCAGCACTTCATCCAAGAAGTGTTGGCAGCCATCTTGGGACCAATATACATGATAGCACCTCATTAAAAAGCATTGTAGTTAATAGAGGGTTTTAGGACTTTAGTTACATTATAAATCATTTGTTGATGGTACCATACTCATTTTAGGAATTGTGGTATGTTCTAAGGTGATTTTACCATGTGAAAAAGCCTTCTGCTATGATATCATGAATCATGTTTGAAAGAAAACTAATATCTCATGATTTTCCCACAGTGGTTTGGAAGGGGATCTATAAGCTAAACTGAAAGCATATTTTCTGTAAATTCACATTATCTTTCTTAGTCATGTGAGAATGAAGTCTGGCATTCTCAGTAAAACATGTACATCCAACAAGGACAGAGACTGTCAGTTGATTCATTTGTGTTCTACTGCAGCCTCCTAGAGTGTTTTAAAGAACAACTAGAGCGCTAACAGTCCTACTTATTACAAAGGTATAGCACACCTGAAGGCATCGTGATGGGAATAAAGTGGTAACTCTTAAAACATTTAATTTAAAAAGGAACAAAATGAGGGGGTATATTATGCCATAGAAAGTATTATTAGTGCTGCAAAAAGAAAAATTAGGGCACATTTTGAGTGACTTCTCAAATCCTCTTCTATTTCCTAAAAAAATTCTGACATGCAGTCTCCCAAGATGGCCACCAGAGACAAAAGAGCCCAAATGTAGCCCAAATATCACCCAGATGTAGCCCAAGTATAGCCCAATGACAGAATGTCCCAGAGTGTTCCAAAGAACAACTAGAGCGCTAACAGTCCTACTTATTACAAAGGTATGGCACACCTGAAGCCATCTTGATTGGAATGAAGTGGTAACTCTTAAAACATTTAATTTAAAAAGGAACAAAATGAGGGGGTATATGTTGCCATAGAAAGTATGACTAATGCTGCAGAAAGAAAAATTAGGGCACATTTTGAGTGACTTCTCAAATCCTCTTCAATTTCATTAAAAAATTCTGACATACAGTCTCCCAAGATGGCCACCAGAGACAAAAGAGCCTAAATGTAGCCCAAATATCACCCAGATGTAGCCCAAGTATAGCCCAATGACAGAATGTCCCAGAGTGTTCTAAAGAACAACTAGAGCGCTAACAGTCTTACTTATGACAAAAGTAGGGCACACCAGAAGCCAGCTTGATTGGAATGAAGTGGTAAGTCTGAAAACATTTAATTTAAAAAGGAACAAAATGAGGGGGTTCATTTTGCCATAGAAAGTATGATTAGTGCTTCAGAAAGAAAAATTAGGGATCATTTTGAGTGACTTCTCAAATTCTTTTCTATTTCATTAAAGACATTCTGCTATGCAGACTGAAACATGCACTTTGAATACCAGCAGCAGACTTCCCTGGTGAGCAGTAGCTTTACTACAGTGATCTAATGAGCAACTAGAGTGCTAACATTCAGAATTGATGGCAAATGTGTGACACATCTGAATGCCTTCTTGATGGAACCAAAGTAAACAAGCATTGAAAATGCAATAGATCGCGCCCTCGTTAAAGTTAAAGCCATTCTGTTTGTAAAGAGGTGGCTTTTTAGCTTTGCTTTTATTAGTGTTTTTTAAACTTTCATGTAAATAACATGGATCTGTATGCATATATGTATATGTATGCATGCATTTATATTTGTATTTATATAGATATACAGATTATATATGTTTATATGAGTATGTATATATATATACATACACATACATATATATATAAATGCAAATGCATATATATGCATATATATATGTGTATATGTGTGCGTGTAGAGGGAGGTAGAGAGGTAGAGGTGTAGAGGTAGAGAGGTAGAGGTAGAGAGGTAGCGGTAGAGAGGTAGAGACTAGTAGAGAGAGAAGTAGAGAGAGGTAGAGAGGTAGAGAGTAGAGAGAGAGAGTAGTAGAGAGTAGAGAGTGAGTAGTAGATAGTAGTAGAGAGCAGTAGAGAGAGTAGCAGAGAGAGAGTAGTAGAGTGAATAGTAGAGTGAGTAGTAGAGAGTAGTAGAGAGTGAGTAGTAGAGAGTGAGTAGTAGAGAGTGAGTAGTAGAGAGTAGTAGAGAGTAAGTAGTAGAGTGAGTAGTAGAGAGCAGTAGAGAGTGAGTAGTAGAGAGTAGTAAAGAGTGAGTAGTAGAGAGTAGTAGAGAGTGAGTAGTAGAGAGTGAGTAGTAGAGAGTGAGAGAGAGAATAGTAGAGAGTAGTAGAGAGTGAGTAGTAGAGTGAGTAGTAGAGACTAGTAGAGAGAAAGTAGTAGAGAGTGAGTAGTCGAGAGTAGTAGAGAGTGAGTAGTAGGGAGTGAGTAGTAGAGAGAGAGTAGTAGAGAGTAGTAGAGTAGTAGAGAATGAGTAGTAGAGAGTGAGTAGTAGAGAGTAGTAGAGAGTGAGAAGTAGAGAGTGAGTAGTAGAGAGTAGTAGAGAGTGAGTAGTAAAGAGTGAGTAGTAGAGAGAGAGTAGTAGAGTGTGAGTAGTAGAGAGTAGTAGATAGTGAGTAGTAGGGAGTGAGTAGTAGAGAGAGAGTAGTAGAGAGTAGTAGAGTAGTAGAGAATGAGTAGTAGAGAGTGAGTATTTGAGAGTAGTGGAGTAGGAGAGAGTAAGTAGTAGAGAGTAGTGGAGAATATTCCAAAGTTTGGCACAGCACCACTTGCACAATAAGTCCAATCAAATCATATCACTTAGAGTCCTTATTGAAGCGCTGAATCTTGGTGTCTATTCAAATGCTTTTATTTTCCTTCAGTTTATGTACCACAGCCAGCCGAAATGTTTCATTCTGTACAACAGAACTTCTTCAGGGCGTTCTTATTTCCTTCAAGTTATGTCGGTATCCTGTTGTCATATAACTAGATATTTCTTCCAAATGTTAGACGAGACGTAAGTACATTCTTATTCAAAGTGACTAGGTATCAATTTTACCCACACAATTCGGGCAGACTTGAGTAATTTATAGCACCCTCAAAGTCAGTCTTTCAAAAATTCCAAAGTATAGGACATGATAATCCAAATCCAAATGTTTCTCAAGAAAAGTCATTTTCAATCGTTCGGAATATCGGTGTTTGGGCAGATATGACCCAGGGACCCTTAGTATGCAAGGGGAATTAGTCCCCCTCTGCAAACGCGCCAGTGGCCTGCGTTGCAGAGAGGTGTAAAAAGGGGCATAGCCTCATTACACCTCTGTGCAATGCAGCCCCCTGGCGCATACTGGAGGTTCCAGTTTGGCTAGTTGGCCCCCAGGGACCCCTAGTATGCAAGGGGAATTAGTTCCCCCTCTTCAAACATGCACGGGGCTGCGTTGCAGAGAGGTGTAAAAAAGGATGTGGCCTCATTACACCTCTCTGCAATGCAGCCCCCTGGCGCATACTGGAGGCTCCTGGTGGGCTAGTTGACCCCCAGGGACCGCCAGTATGCAAGGGGAATTAGTTCCCTCTCTGCAAACGCGGCAGGGGGCTGCGTTGCAGAGAGGTGTAACAAGGGGCATAGCCTCATTACACCTCTGCAATGCAGCCCCCTTGCGCATACTGGAGGTTCCAGGTGGGCTAGTTGGCCACCAGGGGCCCCCAATATGCAAGGGGAATTAGTTCCCCCTCTTCAAACATGCACGGGGGCTGCGTTGCAGGGAGGTGTAAAAAGGGGCGTGGCTTCATTACACCTCTCTGCAATGCAGTCCCCTGGCGCATACTGGAGATTCCTGGTGGGCTTTCAGGTCTTATATAGTTAGGAATTAGCATTAAAAAAACCTTTGAAATTCACTGAAAAAAACATAGGTTTCAGGCCTTATATAGTTAGGAAATAGCATTTAAAAAACCTATTAAATTCACTGAAAAAACCATAGGTTTGACACCAGTTATAGATAGCTGGAAATTTTACTGACATAAAACCATTGAAATTCCCACGTTATAGTTAGTTGGACTCACTATAACTTGCGCCCCTGCAATGCACTGCTGATGACGTCACATATTACATCACTCATGACATGGTTAGTGACATCACTCATGACATCACTGATGACACCATCCTTCTGACAGAGTGACAGACCTCCTTTCAGTGTAATGTAACCCTTGAAACACATATTCAAAAATAGAAACTAAAATTTTCAAAAAAATAGAGATACCCATACCAGTTACAACAACCAATTCAGTAATACCCACATCTATATACACATCCACTCATTCACCAACAGTTCTATATATTGTCACTCATACATATATTCACTCATCATATGTAGTGAAACACCTATACATCCTGTTACACACCGACAGTCATCCAAAAGTTACTCACACACATAATCACACATGCAAATAAACTATTGAACATCCATTTATTTGCATATACAGCTATACACACACTACCACTTTACTTCTAAGGAAACTTACACATACTTACTCTCTTAAACAATCACTTATAGAAACACATACTTATTTAAACAAGAACTCTTTCAATCTCTCACTCTCACATATACTCACTTATATACATGAATACTCACATATACTAGATTAAAACATATGTAGTTACTGATAAAGACACTAGTGAGATAGTCATTCACTCACTAACACACACATATACACACTCATCCACCCATACAGTCCTGCACATATGCTGTCTTCAAAACACATACAAACAGTGAGTCAGTCATTGATGCATCTATGTGCTAAGTAACACCCCACCAAACCATACAGACACTCATACTGATACTAAAATAAACATCTAATAACCCATATACACACACATGTAGCTACTCACCAACCCATGCAGCCACTTATACACAAAGTGAAACACTGATACAAACATTTAAATATTTAAACAATACTCGCTAATATATGTATTCACTAAGATACACTTAATAAGCCAGTTAACCAATCAATATTTTTTTTAAAAACATCCATTAAGACACTTATTTAAACATTTATTCTTCTATCGACCTTTACATATACATATATAAAACATATTTATTTTTCAGAAAGACACACATTCACTGGATGGTGTCATCAGTGATGTCATGAGTGATGTCACTGACCATGTCATGAGTGATGTAATATGTGACGTCATCAGCAGTGCATTGCTGGCGCGCAAGTTATAGTGAGTCCAACTAACTATAACGTGGGAATTTCAATGGTTTTATGTCAGTAAAATTTCCAGCTAACTATAACTGGTGTCAAACCTATGATTTTTTCAGTGAATATATATATATATATATTCACTGAAAAAACCATAGGTTATAGACCATATATAGTTAGGAATTAGCATTTAAAAAACCTTATTTTACTCACACAAAACCATTGAAATTCCATATATAGTTAGTTGCACTAACTATATATCGCGCACCCGCAATCCACTGCTGATCATGTCACATATTACATCATTCATGACATGGTCAGTGACATCACTGATGACATCACTGATGACATCTCAAATGACATCACTGATGACATCACTGATGACAACATCCAGTGACTGTATGTTTCTGTAAAGTTAAAATATGTCTTACATATTGAAGAATGAGTGGATGTATAAGTGTCTGGATGAAGGATTTAGTAGGTGCGTGACTGACTGTATGAGTGAGTGATTAAATGTGTCTCACTGAATGCATGGGTTAGTGACTAAACTGTCTTAATTTGTGCATCATTATGTCTGTTGTGATGTAAACTGCTGCATGTGTTGATCATTAGCTATACGAGAGGCTATATGTGTTATTAATTGGTTGCCCAAGTATTTCTATGGGAGATTGAGTTTGTGTGGGGGTGGCTGGAAGGTGTGTGACTCTGTGCATAGATGTGTGAGCAGTTTATTCACTAGGTGTATGAGTTCAAGAGTGCATGTGGAAACAGCTACATGGTCAGTTGACTGTGTGCATGAGTGTATTGATGAGTGAATGGATATCTCAATGCTACATGTCATAGTAAGTACATATGTAAAACACAGTACATGTGAGAGTTGGCATATATAAATAACTGTGCATGAGAGCCACTGAATGAGTGAGTGGTTGTATCGATCATTGTGAACTTGTATCAGGGATTGTATAAGAGAGTAAATATGTGTTAGTATATGTTTCAATAAGTAAGGTGTGTTTAACTGTATAGTTGAAGAAATGGAGGTGAGATTGTTTCTTTGCATGACTGACTGGGTGTGTGAGTAACTCCATGGATGAGTGGCAGTGTGTGAGTGTCTGTATACACTGAGTGTATCTAAGGTTATATTAGAGTCTGAAGAGGTTTATCGTATTAGCACAAGAATGATGTCAAATGAGATGTCATCAGTGATGTCATCAGTGATGTCATTTGAGATGTCATCAGTGATGTCATCAGTGATGTCACTGACCATGTCATGAATGATGTAATATGTGACATGATCAGCAGTGGATTGCGGGTGCGCGATATATAGTTAGTGCAACTAACTATATATGGAATTTCAATGGTTTTGTGTGAGTAAAATAAGGTTTTTTAAATGCTAATTCCTAACTATATATGGTCTATAACCTATGGTTTTTTCAGTGAATTTCAATGGTTTTTTAATAGCAAATATCATAAGCTGTCGAATGTCAAGTACGTGGTAAGTAAAAACATTTTCGTGTTTATGCACACTGATCTGCTTTGAATGCTGCCCCCCACCCCTCATTTCTATTAGGAGTACTCTCTCTTTGCAGATAGTGAAGGGTAGTTAACGCAGGCCTTTGCCCCCGTTGTAATCCGTCGTGCCTGCTTCTCTCTCCATTTGATTGATTGTTCTCTTTGGTTCATTCTCTATTTACAAACAAGCACAGAGTCGCAATACTCTGTTTAGTCTTTGCAGATAGCGAAAAATCGTGTAAAAAAACAAAAGGAATCGAGCAAAATCAGTAGGCCACTAATGGGATCTCTTTTTGACCTCCCTAAAATAGAAACATTAGGAACAACCTGTTGATAATACCAATGTGTATGTACATAAGCGGCGTTCATTTGTGTTCACAGTACCCCTTCTTGATTGTTTGAATCGAGCATTGAATTGTTCGAAGTTGGTTCTCTTAAGAATCTTCTCTGCCTGCAAACGAGGAAGAATAGGAATATTCTCTCTCCCTTTGCAGATAGTGAAGGGTAGGTAACGCAAACCTTTAACACGTCATGCCTATTTTGTTCCTCATTGATTGATTGTTTCCCCAAACATTGACTGTTTGGGAATTGGTTCTTTTTGGAGGTATTCCCTGTTTGCAAATATACGTAGGAAAATCTTTGCAAATAGTGAAAGGGTACGTAATGCGGACCTTTCTCCCCCGTTGTAATCTGTCATGCCTATCTACTCCCCACTGATTGATGCACCTGTTTCACCCGGACCATTTACTAGAGATACGTCATCTGGCCCGACCAGAGAGCACCCCTAGTGAAAAGGACATATGCAATAATAACGAAGTGATCACTGTATCCTGTTAACAGAAACTTTAGCATGAAACAACCTGGAAAGAAAAGAATAGGAAAACGAAAATCAGTAGGCCACTGATGAACATGAACTTTTATTAAACAACGAACAAAGAAACGATAACATAACGTAATGATAAAACCTATTAATGTCCTAGAAACAAGAAAACGTTAGAAATATGCCAGTGGTGAGAGACCAGAAAAACAGTAAGAGAAACCAAATCACCCCTCGCTGTCCCACCGCCTGCCACGCCAAAAAAATCGATAGACTAGGGAAAATGCAAGTCAGTAGAACATCCGCCCCCACTCTGGAAACTTCCAAGGTGGGGCAGGGTTGCGGCTACGCCCAGCCGGGAGCAGCCCATATAAGGCGGGTCCTGCTGCCACGCCTCGGCCAGGAGATCCTAACGTAGGGTGTAGCCGGAGGAGAGGCCGAGGCCAGCGGGACCCGGCCAGGGGATTGCCTTTACAACGCTGAAGAGTTGCAGGGGGGGGAATGTCTCCTCGACCCTCCCCTCTCTCTCCCAGTCCCGCCGCGGTGGCCCTTGAGAGTTTCAGGTAGTCCCGCCACATGCTCTTCCGGTCCGGCCACCAACGGTCGGGGGGCCGAGGCCGACGGGATCCGGCTGCAGCCGATAAACCAAGGAACCCGTTCATGGGGCCAGAGCCAGGGGCGTCCGGCCGACATCCACCGGAAGCCCGGCCCGAAGACGGACGGGACACTTCTTCTTTCTTGAATAATGGCTGCGACAACACTGGGGGGGGATGTCTTGCACATGCCTCCGACCCCCCCCCCCCCTCGTCCTCATCGCCTGGTCCGGCCATAACAAATCTCAATCGAGACGCCGTGGGGTGCACTGGGAGGGAGAGACGATGCGAACAGGCCTCTCCCGCCTCCCCAGTGGAGGCTTCCCACCTGCACCCTCAGCGCTCCAAGCGCCCGGAAAAGGGTTCTTCCACTGTGGCGATGCTGCAACGTCTCGCCCGGCAGGGTGGCGCCCGTCCGCTCATTTGACCCCGCGATCGCCAGTAGCTACCGAACTCTCAAAATGGTGGTCGACCTGGCAAGAGCGGGCCCAGCATAAAGAAATGGCCCGGTCACTGGTTGACTCCACCACCGTAGTCCTCCACGACCTTGAAGATTCTAGAGGAGCCGCGGGAGTCTCCGACCCCCGCAGACACCCCCGATGGGGAATGACTGCCATGATCGCCCGTGGAGTGACGAAACTGTATCCGCGGGACGTCGGCGCTCCCATGCTGGCGCCAGCCTCACTTTGAATTACTAGAATCCTGCAGACCTCAGTTCCGGTGAAAGCACAGTGTGACCCGGTAGGAAAAATTGTTGCACCCCCTCCCCTTTTTGACTGATAGTTCAAACCACCGATCCTTTCCTTTGCCCTTTTAACGGAACTTTGGACTGCCTCCCCCTCTTTTACATTTTCTAGAGAAAACAAAACATTAACCACTACATTAGCATAGCAGTTGACACCAGAACTGTTTTCAAATTGAAAACCAACAACATCTTCAACAGAATCCTTTTTGTTTCTGCTGTGACCCTGCTACAGCACAGGCATTGTCCCCAGCAGTAATTCTGCAATGCCGGTAAGAATAGCTGTGGTGCCTACTGGACTCACTCACCCCCGCGGCGCCCCACGCCGTTATTTGCTGGGTGGCAACTTACTAGACATCACTTTCGTGCCATCTAGATTTCAGCGCGTTCTGCTGCCTTGGAACTATTCGCACAACAGACTGCTACTGACGACCCACCCCCAGGCAACATCTTCTGAATTTTCATAATTTGAAAGAACTAGTAACATGTCCTCATCAGGAATTCAAAAGAAATTGCCACGGTCTCTTCGTTGTTTAAATGTTTTTACTGTTTTTGTTTTGTTGTATATATTTATATGTTATTAAAGTTTTATATTCCTACTACTTTGTTGGAGTGCTATATATTTTTAATGTGACACATAATTGTAAAAACTTTGATGTACAAAGAGTCATTCCTGGAATCTTCCGCTTCAGGCTCGGTCCCCTCCCCAATCACAATACAGGATGGTTTTCAGATAGTAGGAACACGTGTGGTGTGACGGATCTCATCGGGTGTGGGCCTTGATCTACTATAACTCCTTTGAAGAGGGGTGATTCTTTACAGCTGGAGCCATAAACTACATCTGCAGGGCTAGCTGATAGCCTGGACAATCGGACACAGAGGAAGAGGAGTGTCAGAGGGTGCGGTAGTGAATAGGGCGAAAGGGAGGTGTCGGGCGGGCACAGAGTGTGATTCTCAGGGAAGAGCAGCGCAGATGGGGGGAGGTTTATTGCCCATGCATAAGACAGAGAGCGGGGGTGACCAGTGCCTGGGGAAGATGCTTGCGAGGGTGGGGAGCCATGCTACGAATCGACAGCGTGCAGAGAGTGGGTCTGGTCAAGGCATCTAAAATGGCTGCCGTGCACGACAAAAGTGTGGCATTTCAAAAAAGGCAAGATGGCGCAAACAATGTTTTTCAACACTTCCTCATTTCCTTCGAATCGAACGTTAACAGACGTTGGTGCATATTACCAAAGTTAAGCGATATTTATCGCTAACGATGCTTACCAACAAATTTTTTACCGCTAAGCATCGTCAGAAATTATCGAAGATAAACCTTGCTATTATCAAGGTTTATCGCAAATGCGATAAAAAACGGCCGCAATGCATGAATATCGCTAAAAAGTCAGCGATATTCATGCATTACCGAGCTAATGCTCTTAGCCATGTTATCCACCTCCCATTGGATAACATGGCTAAGAACTGCTCAGGGCAGGTGTTACTTTTTGGAGATATTCGCGCTTAGCGCGAATATCTCCAAAAGTTGGTAATAGGAGATAGATATCTTGCATGTTGTAATGCAAATTATTGTGGTATATGGAACTCAAACCATAATCTCTCAGGAAAGCAGAAACTGATCCTTTTGGGACCGCCTGAAAAGGCCTAGGGGGTGAGGGGTACTCTACTTTGCCCCCTTTTCACGTTCCGAACTATTTTATTTTACTCTCTTCTGTAATTACACAAAATAGCAGCGATAAGATGCATCGGAGACACACAGTGAGAGAAAGGAGGCCGGAGATGAAGAAGAGATGTCAAATACACAATGGAGATAATATAGTGGCAGAAGGGAAGTAAATATGAGTAAACTTACCATGTAACATAAAAATGTTGCACTCTATACTATAAGTCTCATTTTATACTACAATCACTTCGCTACAACCTCATAAATTAAAAATAAAAATGAATAATGTCTCAAACAATTTTTGATTTCTAAATATACATTTATTCTTCAGAATTTTCTAAATTTGAAAGAACTAGTAACATGTCCTCATCAGCAATTTCCTCATGAAAAGTCTGCAATGATGATTCTTGTAACTCTATGGTCTCCAAACATTCGATAAATTCGCCATCAACAGATTGATCAAAAAAATCATTCAAGTCATCTCCTCCTTGTGACAATATTTCATTATTGGTGCTGTCAATTTCAATCAATGTAGTGGAATCATTCAAGTCATCTCCTCCTTGTGACAATATTTCATTATTGGTGCTGTCAATTTCAATCAATGTAGTGGAATCATTCAAGTCATCTCCTCGTGACAATATTTCATTATTGGTGCTCTCAATTTCAATCAATGTAGTGTAATCATTCAAGTCATCTCCTCCTTGTGACAATATTTCATTATTGGTGCTGTCAATTTCAATCAATGTAGTGGAATCATTCAAGTCATCTCCTCCTTGTGACAATATTTCATTATTGGTGCTCTCAATTTCAATCAATGTAGTGGACAATTCAAAAGAAATTGCCACGGTCTCTTCATTGTGAGCCATTTTATTTTGAAATTGCTTTCTGTAAATTGCAGAAAAAAATAATCACTTTCATTTATCGTTTTTAGTAATACATAATATAAAACTAACTTTATCAAGTATTTAGTATAACAGAAGGACTGCAAATAAATAACAGAAAACATTTTTCAAATTATCTTCAAGTGTACAACATAGTTCCCCTTTCAAAGAAATTGCCACGGTCTCTTCATTGTGAGCCATTTTATTTTGAAATTGCTTGCTGTAAATTGCAGAAAAAAATAATCACTTTCATTTATCGTTTTTAGTAATACATAATATAAAACTAACTTTATCAAGTATTTAGTATAACAGAAGGACTGCAAATAAATAACAGAAAACATTTTTCAAATTATCTTCAAGTGTACAACATAGTTCCCCTTACAAATTAACAACTCACCTTTTTAAAAGTAGGAGAAGTGTTAGTACTGTGTAAATCAAACACCAGAAGTTCACCACCAAAAATTCCTCACAAATGTACCTCAGACAGTAGTATCACAAAATGGCTGTGGTTTCCTCTCATTTGATATATATACATAACCAATTAACTTTCATCACACACAAATACAAAACCAAAGTAACATTTTAATTGGTTCTAAATTTCAACACTTTCAAATGTGTTTTCCCCATGCAATTTTCCATAGGACATTTACATACGTCTACAGCCTGAATGGCTGAACGGAATTACACCAAACTTGGCAAAATGGTACATCAAACCTAAGAGGTCAGGAAAGATCTACTATGCCCCCTTATGGTCATTTGCCCCTTCGCTTTGGCCTCCTCTTGTCTCTCGATCCTACCGAGAGACAAGATGGCGGACGCTACGGACTGTTTGGAATGTTGACAGACGCCGGAGAACTAATCAGCTTCGCAAAGCTCCGTAACGCGAAAAGTACGCGAAGCAGAGTGCTGTTACAGATATATATAACGGAATTACACCAAACTTGGCAAAATGGTACATCAAACCTAAGAGGTCAGGGAGGATCTACTATGCCCCCTTATGGTCATTTGCCCCTTCGCTTTCGCCTCCTCTTGTCTCTCGATCCTACCGAGAGACAAGATGGCGGCCGCTACGGACTGTTTGGAATGTTGACAGACGCCGGAGAACCAATCAGCTTCGCTTCACAAAGCTCCGTTGCGCGAAAAGTACTCGAACTGGAGCGCTGCCCGGTCCGCTGTTACAGATATATATCTTTTTTTAAACGTTAATTTCTCAAAATCCACTGGAGCACATATATTGAGACCTACAAAAGGCACATCGGGCTACCAGTCCCTACAATTTTGCCAAGTTTCGTGCAAATCCATTCAGCCGTTCGGGCTAAAAGTGAGGCCAACCGCCCTATGGAAAACTCAATGTTAAAAACACGTTTTGGGACCCCCCTTTTTTCTCGACCCCCCCTGGACGAACCCCCCCCCAATTTTCAGGGGCTGCTCAGAAACAAAATGTGCCATTTTCCTGAAAATTTCAGCCAATTCCGTCCACGAACGCCAAAGTTATTAGACATAGAATTTTCAAAAATCCCATAGAGAAAAAATCCTAACTATATATACCTACTGGCGACCGCCAGTAGGTAATATATATATATATATATATATATATATATATATATATATATATATATATATGTATTTATTACATACTGGCGATAGCCAGTAGGTATATATAGTTAGGACCTAGTTACCATAGGAAATCCGCAACATTCTATTGGGAATAACTTTGGCGCCGGTTGAGGAATTTGCGTGTAATTTTCCAAACGTTTGGCCAGCTCCGCTGCGCTCCTTCCCTGAAAGTTTCGGGAGGATTCGTGAAGGGGGGGCTGAGAAAAAAGGGGGGTCCCAAAACGTGTTTTCCCCATGTTAATTTCCATAGTACGTTCTGACAAATCTACAGCCCGAACAGCTGAACGGAATTACACCAGACTTGGCAAAATTGTAGGGACTGGTACGCAGATGTGCCTTTGCTATATTTGGTGAAAATTGCTCCAGTAGTTTTTATGAAAATTAACTACAAAAACACATATATGGCTATATGAGCTCACCCTAAGCTTACTCGTAAGCTTACCGGTACGCGTACCCCTTTGTGCACGAGCTGCATGCTGATTGCCTGCCACTGTCTGTCAACACTCTAAAACAGAAATTGTGGGCAGCCATCTTGTGCCTCAGTAGAGTGAGGTACAGGAAAGCAGAATAACAAATGTGTAGAACTCAAAAAGGGGACAGGGTAGAAGCACCCTGACCCCCTAGGCCTGCTCAGGGGGTCCCACAAGGACCCCCAAGGCAAAAAAAATTATATTTTTTTAAAAAGTCGCGGGGTACGCGTACCGTCATCAGTGATGTCACTGACCATGTCATGAATGATGTAATATGTGACTTCATCAACAGTGTATTGCGGGTGCGCGAAATATAGTTAGTCCAACTAACTATATAGGAGCAATTTCAATGGTTTTGTATGAGTGAAATGTCCAGCTAACTATAACACCCCTAAAGCTTATAGTTTATTAAGTGGATTTAAAAGGTTTTTTAAATGCTAATTCCTAACTATATAAGGCCTTAAACCTATGTTTTTTTCATTGAATTTCAAAGGTTTTTTATATGCTAATACCTAACTATATAAGGCCTGAAACCTATGGTTTTTTCAGTGAATATATATATATATATATATAGGAGAGGAGGGAGATAGGCTTCCTAGACCACACCTGTATGGTTGTGGAGATGATGAAAATGTGCCTTAGAAACAACATTTTTATATTCGATTGCGCAATTTACAAACAAATACGTGGCGCGGCCATGGATTCAGCCTTTGCACCGAGCTTTGCTAACCTCTTCTTAGGTAAATGGGAAGAGGAGATCAGGAATTAGGAGAATCTAGTAGAGGATTTTGCAAAAGTAACAACTTGGATCAGATACATCGATGATATTTTTATTGTGTGGTGTGGAACAGAGGAGGAAGCAATTAGCTTCATTAAAAAACTAAATAACAATAGGTACAACATACACCTCACGCACAACATTAGCAAAGATTGCATCGAATTCCTAGACACTGAGATTGGGGTGGTTAATGGAACCCTTATCTCTAAACTCTGCAGGAAAGAAATGGCTGGCAACAGCCCTTTACATGCCCTCAGAGCTCACCCCGATCCACTTAAGTGGCGTACACCTTATGGGGAGTTACTGAGGGCGAGAAGAAATTGCAGCAGCGAGGAAGGGTTTGCTCTAGAGCAAGAAACCATGTTCTCAAGATTCAGGGAGAGAGGCTATCCCGAGTAGGTCCTGACTAAAGCGGCCAAAAAAGCAGCAGAAGTACAAAGATCAGACACACTGAAACCTAAACCTCACATCGAAAGCGTAAACAATACAACCAGACTCATCACCACTTTTCACCAGAAATCTAACAAGGTTTGGAAGATCTTTGCGGATAACTGGAAAATCTTACAGGCAGATAATATAGTAGGTCCCCAACTTAAAGAAAGACCACAAATCACATACAGAAGAGGAAGAAACTTGAGGGACATCATGGTCTAAGGAGATATATCAGACAATAAAAGACAGCATATACAGGGTCTTAAAGGTTTCTATCCCTGTGGTCACTGCAGGGCCTGTAAAGCTAGCTACATGGTTAAGGAAGTGGAAATTCCTGGGCAGACAGTAAAACGGAAAATCAAACAATTCCTTACCTGTAACACGAACTATGTCATCTACGTCCTGGAGTGTCCATGTAAAAGCAGGTATGTGGGCAGCACCATCTGCATGGTCAAGAAACGTATACAAGAACACCTGAGGGCAATAACACACATCGATGCTCACTACCCGATTACCAGACATTTCCAAGAATTCCATCAATCCAACACCTTCCTGTTAAGATTCTTTGAAGTAGAACAGGTTAATGTAGGAAGACGAGGTGGTAACCGAGAACTAGCGCTGAGGAAAAGGGAATCAAGGTGGATTATGGAATTAGAAACCAGATTCCCGGGAGGCCACAATCTCGATGAGGAACTGGCAACCCACTTGCATGAAGAGTAGTATATGCAAGAACTTCTATAGAGAGAATTCTAGCGATATGTCTGATTGGTGCTATCCAATAAGTGTGACCATTTATTAGTAGTAAAGTACTGTTTATCCGTCCAATCATATAGTATTGCAAATGTGATTTACTGTATAGTATTTTATTGTTTTGGTTTTTATTCAATGATGATTTTAACTGTCTGTTTATATGTTTCTTTCAAGAGGAAAGGAAGGGAGAAATCACTTTTTACGCACTGCACATCTTCCCTACCCTTTTCTTCAGCGAAATGAAGATATCATTTCACTGTAGCAAGATAAAAAATTCACTTTTTTGACAGTTATTGGCAGTTAATAACGATTTGGTTAATTTTTACCGATGCTCTTAGCCATGTTATCCACCTACCATTGGATAACATGGCTAAGAACTGCTCAGGGGCAGGTGTTAGCTTTTGGAGATATTCGCGCTTAGCGCGAATATCTCCAAAAGTTGGTAATAGGAGATAGCGATGTTAGCGACTGTTTCCAGTCGCTAACATCTTGGCACGCCCACTTTGCATGTCATTAGTGATAAATTTCACTGACATGCAAAGCGGGGCCCAAGATGGTCGCTATCTCCTACTAGCTGTCGCTAACTGGTGTTAGCGACAGCTCGGTAATAGGGAGATAATTTTATCTCCGCTTTCTTGGCTCTTAAAGCCAAAAAAGCGGAGATAAACCCCCTTGATAATATGCCCCCTAGTTTTTAGGCAGTCCGAGCCGGACCTCAGAACTAATTCATCCAAAAGGAAAGCTGAGACTGGGCCCCCACTCTCCTGAAACTAAGGAGAGGAATTTTGACCCATTTTGCCATTTTTTTATTTCTTATAGACACCAAGGGGCATATTATCAAGGACGGGCGATACATTATCGCCGCTTTTATCGGCAGGAAACTGCCGATAAAACGGCGATAATGGGCTTGATAATATGCTCTATAGAATTCCTATCGAAGCCCATGTTTAGATGTCTTCACATCTAACCTGGTCATCGATAGGAATTCTATAGAGCATATTAACAAGCCCATTATCGCGGTTTTATCGGCAGTTTCCTGCCGATAAAAGCGGCGATAATGTATCGCCCGTCCTTGATAATATGCCACCAAGTCCGCAGAATAATGACGCTTAATGTTACTCCTGTTATTTCGACAACGGGGTATACTTTGAAAATAACATGCACTTTTTTAGCTTGAATTAGAGATAAGCTAAAAGTTCTAACCCTTTCTATTAATCATTGGCAAAAAAAGCAATATTTTCCAATTGTATATTTTGTGTTAATTTTCACGTGCCAAGTTCCAAGGAAATTAAGATTCATCATTAAAAAAGAAGAGGCGTAGAATAAAGTACAAACTGGTCGGTACCACTGATAATAAACAGGGGAGACCTCAGTTCCCCCGGAGACCCCGTGCAGGGGGGGGAGCCGGCAGAAGTCAGCAGCCCCCGAGCTGAGGCCCCACACGCCCTGCTGCAGCCATGGGGCCAACAAAGAGAGACAAGTGCTCTCTAGTCCTCTGCTTCTCTTTCCTCTTATCTCATTGTTTTGCTCTCTTTTCTCCTGCGCTCTCTCTTTCTTATCTCTATTAATCTCTTGTTGTTCTCTCTCTCTCTCCAACACACAAATATATGTAGGTGTGTGTACATATGCTCATACGTTTATATGTCTTACTTCCATTCTCCCTCTTTTTCTCTAACTCAACGTACTCATTATACCCCCTCTCTCTCTATGCCACACTCTCTCTTTCTGTCTCATTCTGGCTCTGCTTAGTTCTATCGCTCTCTGTTTCACCCCCTCTCTCTCTCTGTTCTCTCTAACAATCCATTGCTTCTCTGTCTGTCTCTCTCTCTATCTTACACACACACGTATGCTCTCTCTCTCTCTCTTACACACACACTCCCCCTCTCTCTTACACACACACTCTCTCACACTCTGTCTTTCTCTTAACACATACACACTTTCTCACACTCTCTCTCCTATACACACACACACACACACACACACACACACACTCTCTCTCTCTGTCTCATTTTGGCTCTCCATCTTTCTGTCAGTTGTGCTCCCTCTCTCTTGCTTTAATTATCAATCTATGCTGTCTTGTGTCCGTTATCTATTACATTCAGTTTAGTCCATTACACGTCATATGCATGACATTTTGGTCACAGATGCGGTCTCTCTCTCTGTTCTCTTTGCTTTACATTAACTTTGTCTCCAAGAATCTGTTTACTCTCTTTCGAGGCATGTCTCTCTTTCTGTTGTTTACCTCTATCTATATCCATATATCTTTAGGTCTATCCTCCACTCCTTTGCACCCTTTTTCACTCCCTGATCCTGTCTTTTCTTCTTTCTCTCCAATGTCTCTAACACTCTATTTGTTCTCTCCCAGTCACACTCTCTTTTTTGTCACTCTTGCTTCATATTCTTTATTCTGTCCTTCAGTCGGTCCTCCCTCCTCCTCCTTAAGGCTATCCGTCTGTTCGTCTGACCGCATTAACTAGCTAGTTATTCACCTAACTATATACACCCCTCCCCATTCATCCTCACTTCCCCCTCGTCATCTATCTGTAAATCTCCCCAACTGTCCCATCCCCCTACAATCAGCCCCTGCCATTTTTGGGTGCTTTATTTGCATGTCTGCTTTAAAGGCTTCTGGTCTGGCGTGCCCCTATTTGCATGAACATTTTTACTCAAATGATGTCTAGCAAGGATGCAGGCCTCCTTGCGCCACAAAATATTTCGGCGTCTGCTCATAAATCCTTCTGTTCTGTGCAGGTTGCATGTTTGGGATGAATTATGCCGAGCCCAGCCCAGTGTACACATCAATAAACGCCACTGTCACCCATTTCTGTTATCAAAATGCAGTGCATGTGTCTGCTTCCCTGACGCACATTAGAGGCCGTGGCTTGTGTGTGCGCAGGAGGCAGGGCAGCAGCTGGGCTCCATGTGGGGCGCATGGAGGGCAATATTGCTGTGTGCGGTTGCAGCTCGGTGCATGCTCTGATTTCGCAGGGCGTTATTGACAGCCTAGGTGTGCATACTGTCTGCCCAGATGCAAAATTCACTAATCCTTCCAGCCATAGACCTCAGCGAGCTGTGATTACAACCAGGAGAGGCTTCGAGAGTGTGTCTTCATTTCTACCTCTCTGTGACTGTTTCCCCTTGTGTGTGTCCTTGCTTTGCGTATGTGTGGTTGTGTGAGTTTTGTGTATGTGTATCTTTGCTTCGGGTGTGTATCTGTTCCCTGTGTGTGTTTCTGTTTCCCCTTCAGTGTTTCTCTTTGCTTCGCACGTGTGTGGCTGTGTGTGTGTTTCTTTTTCTCCTGTATGTCTTTGCTTCGTATGTGTGTGCCTGTTTCCGATAGTGTGTATTTCTTTACTTTGTGTGTGCACATGTGTGTCTGTTTCCCTGTGTGTCTGTATATTTGCTTGATGTGTGTATAGGTGTGTGTGTTTCCCTGTGTATGTGTTTATTGTGTATATTTGCGTCTTGTGTATGCATGTGTCTGTTTCCCCTTGTGCGTGTCTCTTTGCTTCCCGTGCATGTGTGGTTGTGTGTGTGTATATTTGCTTTGTGTGTCTCTATTTCCCTGTGTATTTTTTTGCTTTCTGTGTGTCTTTTCTCGTGTGTCTTTGCTTCATATGTGTGCGTCTGTTTCCTTATGTGTGTGTGTGTGTGTATTTGCTTTGTGTGTTCACGCATGTGTCTGTTTCCCCCTTGTGTGTATATCTCTGCTTGGTGCGTTTATGTGCGTGGAACTGTTTCACCGCTTGTGTATATCCTGTGTATCTTTGCTTCGTACGTGTGGTGTGTGCCTGTCTGTGTTTACTTTGTGTGTGCACATGTGTGTCTGTTTCCCTGTGTGTCTTTATATTTGCTTGATGTGTGTATAGGTGTGTGTGTTTCCCTGTGTATGTGTTTATTGTGTATATTTCCTTCTTGTGTATGCATGTCTCTGTTTCCCCTTGTGCGTGTCTCTTTGCTTCCCACGCATTTGTGGTTGTGTGTGTGTATATCTGCTTTGTGTGTCTCTATTTCCCTGTGTATTTTTTTGCTTTCTGTGTGTCTTTTCTCATTTGTCTTTGCTTTATATGTGTGCGTCTGTTTCCTCATGTGTGTGTGTGTATTTGCTTCGTGTGTTCACGCATGTGTCTGTTTCCCCCTTGTGTGTATATCTCTGCTTGTTGCGATTATGTGCGTAGATCTGTTTCACCGCTTGTCTATATCCTGTGTATCTTTTCTTCGTACGTGTGGTGTGTGCCTGTCTGTGTTTATGTGGGTGTGTCTGTGGTTTTTTCTGCCAACACAGGGCAGTTTGGGTTACTTATTTACTAGATACATGCAGTGCCTGTTCACAAACTCTCAAAGTGCCACCAGCTTGTTTTCGCTGTGAGAATGTCAGTTTAGCTAGCTGTTTGTTATAATTGCCAGTCCATTGCTGCAAACATTGTGAAGAAGAAGTAAGTTACTGATATCAGCAAAAAACATATGTATACGTGATTTAGAAGTTCAGCGAGCAGAGGGTCTCGGGTGGACGGGGGGGCACACGCTCACCCACGTGGAGTCGACTGTGACGACTGACGGCCTTCCTGCGGTTCTAAGCCTTGCTTCGCATTGCTGATGGTGGAATGAGTGAGCCATAACCTAGAGTAACACTTAAAAGGCATGTGGGGTCCAGGTCTCTCCTTCCTGTCAAGGAATCACTGAGTTCTGAGGCCCAGTCCTAAGAAAGTCACCTTTTTAACTACCACCTATTTCTTCTGGTCCCGGCGTCTTGTGGGTGTTTGGGCATAGTGGACGCATTAGGCCTTCTCCTTACTGTGGGTGGTTTGAGGCACTCTCACACTTCAAAGCTTCTTTCCCTCTGGGGTTCTTCGTTTTCGATGCGCGCGGCTGGTTGGTGATCTGGGGCGAGTCTGAAATAAGCACATCCCAGTTTGTTGTCCTGCATCAAACTCGGAGGGCATTGGTAGACTACAAACCAGTGCCAGTGGGGTGCAGTGGGCGCAAACACTGGCTAATGGGCTGCACGTGAGTGGCCAGGGTAGCTGGCTGAGATTGAGGTAAACAAGCTGCAGCAGATGGCAGGCCAGTGAGTACCTAGCAGACCTCGCAGGGGGAATATCCGTGCGCGCAGTGAACACCTCAGAGTGCCACCACCCTACAGAGAGAATGATGGGGTGTTCCCTCGGGTGAACACACGACAGCTGGATGCCTGCACCCGAGAGTGACACCAACCTTTACAGAGAGGATTTTGCGCTCCCACGGATTAACAGCACCTCAAGTTCTGTGGGGCTGCCAGGACCCCTTGCAGCGAGGAGGCACACCACAAGTTAACACGCGAATGTCAGCCGGCGGAAGTGGCAGCACCCACCACTCACGATGAAGTGGGGTGCCCAAGGATACGCAGACAGGTGCTAGTTGCACATAAGAATGCACCTCTCGCCTCACCCTTCCACTCAAAGGTACATAGATGGGATCTCGCCATATGTGAGAGAGTCTGCACCCCTCGGAAAGAGGAGGCCTCTCACTCACAAGGGAAAAACACGCAAACCAACCTGGTGCACATGAGAGTGGATGTCCAACACTCCATCCAACACCCCATCGCAGGGAATGAAACCCCCAACCAGTGGTAAACACTCAGAATCTGACTACACGTGCCTCTGGAAGCCCCTACCAGCACCAGGGCACGATTAATTAGGTAAGTTAGAGACGGTAATTGAAGTTATCCATCCGCAGTGCAGGGTTCATGCAATGATGTAGTATTCGGTGCGGCAAACCCCGTTTGTGGGTGTTTACTCGCTCAGGATGTGGTCCATGGGCTGTGTGGCACAGATCTGAGAACAGAGGCGCCTCGGAGAGCAACAAAGACACGTGCTACCTGCAAACACCCAACAAACCGAATTGCACCACAAGCCAGAACCCAATATAAATAAAACGGGACATTGGGGATCCATTCTTCCCCAAGGCTGGATCCAATGTACTGAAGCAGCTAGGCCTCTGTGCTGCATGACTGGAAGGATCAGTCCTTTCAAGGTTGGCGATATGAGTGGTTATAGGACCAGCTTCCACCACTACAGTGGCGATCAATAATTCAGTAGCAAGACAATTTTGAGCTGGTTTTGTGCATGAGGGGAGTATGAGTTATTGATCGTACAACCTGTAATTTCCCTGAAATAACAACCACTTTGAAAAATGGAATTGCTTACTGGATCAAACTATTGAAGTAACTTTCCAATGCATTATGGACTTTAGATTATTCTAGGAATGCAAACTGATGTCACAGTCTTAGATAAAGGGGGCACTATCAAGGTCATGCCCTCAATTATCCACAATGGCTCACCTGTGACCAAGGTTTTACGCAAGCTGAAACGCGTTAGGAATTCCATGCTGCCATGCTGATGTATTCATGAATAAAAGTGCCTGTCTGCAAAGTCTGGTGTGCGGCACTCTTCTTTTGTGTTCAAGGGAGGTGAGGTGCTCCATTCCCAGTGAGCCAATGCCGCCCTGTTAAAGTCAGGGCTAAAGGTCGGACACATGAAGGTGCATATATATATGTATAGTGGAGAAGTGTGGCTCAATGGTTAGAGCGGCAGACCCCGATGCAGAGATCTGGCCCGGGACCAGGGTTCAATTCCTGCCTTGGCTGGTCTCGGCGGATCTTGGGCTCATAATTCCTCGGACCTGATTTCTCGTCTTGGTGCCTACTCTAAGCATGGGTCCCACGCTGCAACTCTGGGCAATAGCTTGCTTAGTCTCCACAATGGCCCCCTACAGCGCTAGGGTGCCTGGTTGCACCCTGGGGATGCCCAGGAGTGGACATTTCACGGGGAAAAACCAGGAAGGGTTCCCTAGCGGTATGAGTACAGCGCCAGGACACTCAGGAGTATCAGTGCGCTTTACAAGTACGGCTACATTTACATTTACATATATATATATATATATATATATCCACCTGTAAGTTACGAAAAGTAGCTCAATGACGGCCACTCCAAATGTGCTGTTTGTAGTTTCTTTAATGGAGACAGCATTGCATTGCACGACGCGTTTCGCCTCCATGAGGCTTAATCATATGCAGCTTTGCAGGGGATGGGTTCGTTAGCTTTCTTTAAATAAACGTGACTCTAAACATCGAGAAGGGACTAGTGCCCAACAGTTCAAAATTAAAGTGACAGCAAGGTTCTTGTAATTCATCATTATATGGTAGTGTAGGGAAGTACTCCGCAATTACCTCTGGACAGTTCCATAGAAATATAGTATTCTTTATACATGTTTCCCGATACTATTTTTCCTTACTGTTTTCTCCCTGTGTCCTTTGAACCACAGTATCCAGAATGCACCAATGCTGTCTCTTTGTGAGTAATGTCCCCCAATGTAGTTTATGGCAAGACTTTCTCCTTCGGGTTAATCAGCAGCTTTATACAAAATGCCTTTAAAGGAACAATTCCGTGTGTGGCTTGTATTTTCCCAGCAGTGATGTATTCCGAAGGATATCTCGCTACCATCCACGTTAAGTTCAGTTGTTTTCAATTGTCCTCCAACAAGCATCTATCAGCACAACGGGCTTGGAGACAGTCTCCGTCGCCGACTCTGGCTGCGTTGTGTTCTTCTCTGCAGTCAAGGCGGGCCCCTCACCGAGGCCACTTCATCTTTCTGTAGTAGAATGGCATTTCACAGCCGGCGGGCGCTTTTAAATTGGATTCTCTCCAGGATATATATATACGCCCCGGGGCAGAGCCTGTTATCACCTGGCAGGGGGTGGATTGGTATTTAACCAGTGAATACGGCCGTATCCTGCTACAACCATCTGGCGCTGAAGAGGCTAAACAACACGCCGAAATGCATCCGCCCTGTTCTTGGTTGTACTTACATTAATGGAACCTCTTCTCTCTCCCCTTAGTGGCCTCTGTTTCTTGCCCTTGGAGAAACTTTCAGAGATATATATATATATATATATATATTCACAGAAAAAACCATAGGTTATAGACCATATATAGTTAGGAATTAGCATTTACAAAACCTTGAAAATTCACTGAAAAAACCATAGGTTATAGACCATATATAGTTAGGAAATAGCATTTAGAAAACCTTATTTTACTCACACAAAACCATTGAAATTCCATATATAGTTAGTTGCACTAACTATATATCGCGCACCTGCAATCCACTGCTGATGATGTCACATATTACATCATTCATGACATGGTCAGTGACATCACTGATGACATCACTGATGACATCTCAAATGACATCACTGATGACATCTCACTTGACATCAATGATCACATCACTGATGATATCATTCATGTGATAATACAATGAACCTCTTCAGACTCTAATATAACCTTAGATACACTCAGTGTAAACAGACACTCACAGACTGTCACTCATCCATGGAGTTACTCACACACCTAGTCAGTCTTGCAAAGAATCAATCACACCTCGATTTCCTCAACTATATAGTTATACACACCTTACTTATTGGAACATATAATAACACATATTTACTCTGTTATACAATCCCTGATACAAGTTCACAATAATCCATACAGCCACTCACACATTCACTGGCTCTTATGCACAGTTATTTATATATGTCAACTATCACATGTACTGTGTTTTACATATGTACTTACTTTGACATGTAGCACTGAGATATCCATTCACTCACCAATACACTCATGCACACAGTCAACCGCCCATACAGATGTTTCCACATGCACTTTTGAACCCATACATCTAGTGAATCAACTGCTCACACATCTATGCACAGAGTCATACACCTCCCAGACACCCACACACACACTCAGTCTCCCATACAAATACTTGGGCAACTAATCAATAACCCATATAGTTAGTCATATAGCTAATGATCAACACATGCATCAGATTACAAAACAACAGACACAATGATGCACAATTTAAAACAGTTTAGTCACTAACCCATGCACTCAGTGAGACACATTTAATCACTCACTTATACAGTCAGTCATGCACCTACTAAATCCTTCATCCAGACACTTATACATCCACTCATTCTTCAATATGTAAGACATATTTTAACTTTACAGAAGCATACAGTCACTGGATGTTGTCATCAGTGATGTCATCAGTGATGTCATTTGAGATGTCATCAGTGATGTCATCAGTGATGTCACTGACCATGTCATGAATGATGTAATATGTGACATCATCAGCAGTGGATTGCAGGTGCGCGATATATAGTTAGTGCAACTAACTATATATGGAATTTCAATGGTTTTGTGTGAGTAAAATAAGGTTTTCTAAATGCTATTTCCTAACTATATATGGTCTATAACCTATGGTTTTTTCAGTGAATTTTCAAGGTTTTGTAAATGCTAATTCCTAACTATATATGGTCTATAACCTATGGTTTTTTCTGTGAATTTCATTGGTTTTTTAACAGCTAATATCTGTAGCTGTAAAATGTATTCTTCTTTAAATCCAAAAATATATTTTATATGTTTATGAATAATTTTTTTTTAAAATATTTTTTTTTCTTCGTTCCCGCTTCGCGAATCGGGAAGCTTCCCGTTAGCTGACCTTGATGCCGCGAAATAGACCGCGAGCCGGTAAACGTTTCTTTACCGCAAGTGCCGCGTTAGAAAACAACATCGTGACGCCTCCCGTCCGCATGACATTCCACGTTGTCGCTTGATACGTCATATGACGTGCTACGTTAGCGAACTGGTACGCGAAGCGAGTGCCAAAGCGCAGGTTTCTGGAAGCAAACCGGGAGGCCCTGCAAAGCGCTTAACGTAAACACAGCAAGTCATGTGACTTGGTAATAACACTTTTCATTGGTTCATTTCACTTTTGGTTTCCTAATGATGTAAGACTAGGTCATATAATCTAAAATGAACACTTTTGATTGGTTGAGAACTCTTGTTTTTCCCAAATGATGAAAATCCCTCCTTCTTTCCTCACTCTGACTTTCATCATTGTGAGAGAAAGACCCTTTGTGATCACTGAGCAATGGCTTCTTTAGTAGCTTCAGCTGGTGCTTCCCCACCACCTCCACCACATCCAAGGAAGAGTGGACCACCTGCTCAAGTTGTAATTCAACAAGAAGAAGAAGAAGAGGAACAGGAGGACGAGCACGAAGAGAGGCAGTTTTTGCCTGAGCAGCCCAAGACGTCTCACCGGAAAGAAAACTTCATTTGGCAATTTTTTTAAATTCCCAAAGGTCAGAAAAAAGTAAATGCAAGATACGTAACTTGCCTTATATGTCAAGATAGACTGTCCAGAGGGACCGACAAAAAATACAGTTTCGGAAACTACACAATGCATCGCCATATGACTAGGTGGCATCCTAACAACTACAGTGCTGCACAGTTTCGGAACGACCTAGATAATCTCCCTATTATGCCCAGAAGATCTGTTGTACCGGAAGTAACGGGACCACAGGGCAGGGAGATGGTGCCAAATATACAAATGAGATTTGGTGAAGTAAAACACACCTGCGTATTTTGCGATGGATTCATTTCCTACGGAGAAAGAAGCATCACTCTGATCAACAGAGCTATTGACTATCATATGCAAGTTTGTCCGAAACGCCCAAAATAATAAATACTTCTTTTTTTTGTTTTGTTGCTCCTGTTGAGCCCTTTACAATGAATCGTTTTCATTGCCCCCTCCAAGAAAAACCCAAAAAAATATAAAACTGTTCCGAAAAATTCAAAAACAGTAAAAAAATGTTCAGAAAAATAAAAAAAAAAGTTCTTTTCAGAACTACCTCCCCGTTATTAAAAAATTGGTACAATATTTGGAACTGTGCCAACCTCTATTTCTCTTAGTTCGCTTCCTAGTTCGCTCGCTGGTACGCGAACTGGAAGCGAACCAAAAACAGTAAGTATAAGGGAAGGAAACACACACTTATGTTAAAAGAAAGACAGCTATAGGGGAGTAAACTAGAGATACTATTACCCATAATCCACTACTGATGATGTCACATATTACATCATTCATGACATGCTCAGTGACATCATCAGCAGAGGATTGCGGGTTTTTTGGCAACATGCCTTATCCACGGTTTAATAACGCTGCCTTTTGCTTTATATAAGTTTTCAAATTGTATGAAATATATACCAATAGGTCTTTATGAACCTTTAGGTAGTGCTTTTGTTCATGAGGTCTGGTCGCTTCCATACACATACAGATGTTTCAAAGATGATCAAGAAGTTTATCTGAATGGAGAGGAATGCACTGAGACGCCAGATCATTCACTAATGTGTAGGCACATACAGTTACACGATTCATGCAACAAACACCGACCAAATATGGCTTGCGTGTTGCAAGGCACGCCAGTTCCTGCTATCATCCCCACGTTCAAGTTGTTGGAAAATGGTAGTTATTTGATGCTCAATAATGAAGATTGTTCTGAGTTAATTAAAAGTATTCCTTTTATCGTAACAGTAAGTGAACGGGTTATTTGCTGCAGAAATGTTCTATTTCCTCCCACACATGAACATAGGGAGTTTTCAATCTGGCCACAAATACCAACCTTGGGACACGTTTCAACGGCATGACAAGAATAAGAGCTCTTTTGTCTCAGAGAGAGGTGGCCTTGAGTTCGGCCCGTGAAACTTTCGTACTTCACATAGCGAACACCCGTACACAGGTTTGCCTTTCAATTTCAGCAACATGTTTCCGACTATCTTTAACGCATCCTCCACAAAATCCCTGGCACACTTTTTTAAAGTTGTTACCAGTGGTCTCGTGACTTCATTTGAGAAAATCTTTGGAGTCATCCCTGCTCCCTTTCATTCCATTTTCTCCACTCTGGTTCGTGGATTGCATTTTTACTTGCATTACCAGCGGACGCTCTTGTGCTTTTTTACATTTTTAAATATGGATGTCCCTCCTATGCAACCTCCGACCCTGCAGCTGCTGACACTGTTCCGCAATCGCATGCTAGAATATTATGGCACAATGCCGTTGGCGATATTAAGCACGGCATATGGATTATCTTTTCGGTTCTCCTACTTCACCTGTGTCCAGCCTGTATTTCACTGCCTGACCTGTGATTTCGATTGGGCCATTGATTTGTGTCTCTGCGGACCGGTTTCTCCTGACGTCGACTTTAATCAGCTGATGACTCCTATCATTACTCACGAGTTGATGTGTCCTGGCGAAAGGATTATGGCTGTGGCATTGATGCATGGACTACTTGGTCCCTGGAATTTACTGGCGGCAGCACAGTCTTTCTTGGAACACAGCTTTCTTGAAAACCCACCGAGCTGTCCTCTGATGGTGATAGAGGATCCGGTGCTGGGAGAGCACGTATGTTCTTTTCCGCTTTTAAATTGGATGGCTGAACTGTTTTCGGATGAAGACGGTGACTTCCTATTGGAGGCTGTTGCAGCTTATTTTGCATACACAGTTATGTCATAGACCTTTTTCATGTTTGATATGCTGAGTACTAGCATTTCATTGACAATTCATTGACTTATTTGTCAAGTTTTTATTATTTACCTTGCCTATTGGCTTAAGACTCGATAAAGTACTTGGCTGTTTTATTTTTCTTTAGCATTGAATTTTCCTAGTTTTTAATGCTTTACCTTGCGGACCGTCCACATATAAACTTGCAATCTGCTCTCATGAGATGGCACTTCTATTATCTTATTCAGTTCGTTTCCGGATCATGAGGAGGTGTCATCTAGGTCCTGGATATCTTTACACCGTGTTAAGTTAGCATGGGCTCATTACCGGTTTAAACGCCATTTTTCCTTTTTTGCAACTTCTGCACACGACACTTAGTTGTTGCTTTAGCTTTCCACCTAGTAGTTCATCGTGGTTTACATGAGAATAATATGTTATTGGTCTACTATCTGCTTTACTTGTTAAACTATATCTGTACAGCGAGTGCTAAAGTTTCAAGAACAACACGATACAGAATTGTTATGAGGTCTGATCTCCACGACTTCATACTCATAACATAAGTGCAACTTCTGCCAATTCTGGGCATGAGGCGGGTTTTATATTGCTTTGCCGAACACACATACACAACAGTTGATGCGGTTCACATGAAGAGAGAGCTGGTGTATGCTGATGTGATTCCTTCAAATCTAAGACACTAAAGTATGGGCACGCCCTAAACCAACACAAAGAGACCTTCTTAGCAAATAATATAATATGTGTATTAGGGAGGGTGAGATATAAGCAGCCGCGGGCCGTGGAGGGAGTTACGATGGGGCAGGGAGGCGGGGAGGGGGAGAAGCAGGGTGGAGCCCTCTCTACCTTGCCCCTCCCCCTCCCCGCCTCCCTGCCCCACCGTAACTCCCTCCACGGCCCGCGGCTGCTTATAAGTGTTGCTAACTCTTATTCATTTACAGCATGTTAACATACTGTCACCATTCGCTTTTTATGTACTAGTAACTATGCTGGTAATTTTGCTACTGATAATATGTGTACTTGTATTCTCCACCCTGCTTCTCCCCCTCCCCGCCTCCCTGCCTCACCGTAACTCCCTCCACGGCCCGCGGCTGCTTATAAGTGTTGCTAACTCTTATTCATTTACAGCATGTTAACATACTATCACCATTCACTTTTTATGTACTAGTAACTATGCTGGTAATTTTGCTACTGATAATATGTGTACTTTTATTATCTAAGGTACTACGCCTGAGAAGACGGCATTAGTAAATAAACATTTCAAATACACATGTGTTCTTCTTAACTCCATGTTCTGGTTTCTAAGAAATATATAACGACCGACTGTTCATGAGTTCCACGTATCCTGAGGTACTATAAGTTCATATTCTGGATTGTCTAAACATTGAGAGTTTGTTATATCCAATGTGACACTGTACCTAGCTTGCTAAATAGTTTTTGATTACTAACGTGAGTTTTGGGACACCCTAATTCGCCGAGGTTCCAATCCTCTGTCCACAGTTCTGTGTGAGAACAGAAACCCTGCGACAGGGGCACCCCCGACCCTTGCTGGAGCTTCATCACACTTGCGATACAACTCCAGCAATGCGCCACCTTTACGGCACAGATACATCACGCATCTGTGCTGTTTTTGCCCCATGATGCGCCGCATTGTAAATGCAGCACACCATAGGTGACGGAACAGCGGCACAGAATGACTAACACATCCCTGGTGATGCGCCAGTCATCATAAATCTATCCCTATGCTTCTTATCTTGTTAGAGATGAACCGCCATATGTATCATCAAAGTTATTTGCATTTCCTAAATAGCGAACTTTAAGGAATAAATAGCGATTCTTTACCATTCCTAGTTTGCGATGAGCTATTTGCTAATTAGCCGAATGTAGCCCAATGAAGCCCAATGTAGCCCAATGTAGCCCAAAGATGGCCGCCAGACACACAAAAAAACAAATGTAGCCCAAATATCAGCCAGATGTAGCCCAACTATAGCCCAGTGACAGAATGACCAATCAGCTTCGCAAACCTCCGTTACGCGAAGCGGAGCGCTGTTACAGATATATATCTTTTTTTGAACGTTAATTTCTCAAAATCCACTGGAGCACATATATTGAGACCTAGCAAAGGCACATCGGGCTACCAGTCCCTAATATTTTGCCAAGTTTCGTGCAAATCCATTCAGCCGTTCAATTATTATTTTTATTATTTTTTTTTGCCCCGCGGGGCCCTTTTAAAACCTCCACATCAAACCTAGGGGGTCAGCGAGGATCTACTATGCCCCCTTATAGTTATTTCCCCCTTTGTTTTGACCTCCTCTTGTCTCTCGATCCTACCAAGAGACAAGATGGCGGCCGCTACGGACTGTTTGGAATGTTGACAGACGCCGGAGAACCAATCAGCTTCGCTTCACAAAGCTCCGTTGCGCGAAAAGTCCGCGAACCAGAGCGCTAACCGGTCCGCTGTTACAGATATATATCTTTTTTTAAACGTTAATTTCTCAAAATCCACTGGAGCACATATATTGAGACCTACAAAAGGCACATCGGGCTACCAGTCCCTACAATTTTGCCAAGTTTCGTGCAAATCCATTCAGCCGTTCGGGCTAAAAGTGAGGCCAACCGCCCTATGGAAAACTCAATGTTAAAAACACGTTTTGGGACCCCCCTTTTTTCTCGGCCCCCACTGGACGAACCCCCCCCAAATTTTCAAGGGCTGCTCAGAAACAAAATGTGCCATTTTCCTGAAAATTTCAGCCAATTCCGTCCACAAACGCCAAAGTTATTAGACATAGAATTTTCAAAAAACCCATAGAGAAAAAATCCTAACTATATATACCTACTGGCGACCGCCAGTAGGTAATATATATATATATATATATATATATATATATATATATATATATTAGTGATCAAGGCGGCAGGAGCCCGTCGAAACGCGTCTAAGCAGAAACTGAATTAAGGAATAAACACGTTTGAATTTAAACCCACGGAGTCAGCGCCTTCTTTAATCAGAAGATTGGTTTGGTAAAGAATATATATATATATATGTATATATATATATATATATATATATATATATATATATATATATATATATATATATTCCAAATGCAAACACCCCAAACTTGGAGAACCACACGGAACGTGTTTGATTTCTTTATTTCTGCAAGGTAGTACAGCTCTGCAAACTAGTACAGCAACATAGCAGCATAGCCAATGAGTCCTCAACATGTTTCTGGCACTTCGCCCTTGGTCACGGGATTGGCATACTGGGAGAAGCAGCGAGGAAAGAGCTTCTTAAGGTAAACAGAGTTCCGCCCCTCTGGGCGTGTCGGCCCATTTCCTCCTGGTACCTGTGGTATCTACCAGTTCTCCTCACTTTAATTGTAAAACCACAGTGTGTTGCTTTGTCGCACCCTCGTTGCCGCCGTACTATTATTCACCCCTGCAGAAACACACGCTGCTCCTCATGCGCTGCTTTCGTAACAACGCTGGACCCGCACATCCGTGGTGGGGTTCTCCGCGACCAAGGCAGGCCGCTATAGATTCCAAATGTAGACACCCCAAACTTGGAGAACCACACGGAGCGTGTTCAATTTCTTTATTTCTGCAAGGTAGTACAGCTCTGCAAACTAGTACAGCAACGTAGCATCATAGGCAATGAGTCCCCAACATGTTTCTGGCGCTTCGCCCTTGGTCACGGGATAGCCAATGAGTCCCCAACATGTTTCTGGCGCTTCGCCCTTGGTCACTTGATTGGCATACTGGGAGAAGCAGCAAGGAAAGAGCTTCTTAAGGTAAACAGAGTTCCGCCCCTCTGGGAGTGTCGGCCCATTGCCTCCTGGTACCTGTAGTATCTAATGATTCCTGATGAGCGTGGATGTCGCTGCCAGTTCTCCTCACTTTAATTGTAAAACCACAGTGGGTTGCTTCGTCGCACCCTCGTTGCTGCCGTACTATTATTCACCCGTGCAGAAGCACTTGCTGCTCCACATGCGCTGCTTTCGTAACAACGTTGGACCCGCAGATCCGCGGTGGGGTTCTCCGCGACCAAGGCAGGCCGCTATAGATTCCAAATACAAACACCTCAAACTTGGAGAACCACACGGAGCATGTTCGATTTCTTTATTTCTGCAAGGTAGTACAGCTCTGCAAACTAGTACAGCGACGTAGCATCATAGCCAATGAGTCCCCAACATGTTTCTGGCGCTTCGCCCTTGGTCACGGGATTGGCATACTGGGAGAAGCAGCGAGGAAAGAGCTTCTTAAGGTAAACAGAGTTCTGCCCCTCTGGGCGTGTCGGCCCATTGCCTCCTGGTACCTGTAGTATCTAATGATTCCTGCTGAGCGTGGATGTCGCTGCCAGTTCTCCTCACTTTAATTGTAAAACCACAGTGGGTTGCTTCGTCGCACCCTCGTTGCCGCCGTACTATTATCCACCCCTGCAGAAACACACGCTGCTCCACATGCGCTGCTTTCGTAACAACGCTGGACCCGCACATCCGAGGTGGGGTTCTCCGCGACCAAGGCAGGATGCTATAGATTCCAAATGCAAACACCCCAAACTTGGAGAACCACACGGAGCGTGTTCGATTTCTTTATTTCTGCAAGGTAGTACAGCTCTGCCAACTAGTACAGCGATGCAGCATCATAGCCAATGAGTCCCTAACATGTTTTTGGCGCTTCGCCCTTGGTCACGGGATTGGATACTGGGAGAAGCAGCGAGGAAAGAGCTTCTTAAGGTAAACAGAGTTCTGCCCCTCTGGGCGTGTTGGCCCATTGCCTCCTGGTACCTGTAGTATCTAATGATTCCTGCTGAGCATGGATATTGTTGCCAGTTCTCCTCACTTTAATTGTGGAAAGAAGCCTTTTTAGGGGCCCACCGGTGCAGGGGTTCACCCTTCTCTGCCCACAGGTCCTTAGACTATCAAAGTAGACATTGGCATTGAAGCTCGAATTCAAAATAACAAGTTTATTCACTCATGAGTGAGACCACGTCCATCCATTCCATCCATCCATTCCAAGAGGTAGTGACTTGAATGCACAGACCATGGGTCTTTTGTACACAGTTTGTTGCAGAGTAAGCATGTAGTTACGAATAGAAGGTACATACTTACACAGAAATAGATACTGACAAACATGGGCAGATGAATATCGCTTAGTCAGCAAAGTGGGAGGGGAAACAGAACTGCTTACATCAGTAAGACATGATTGAACAGTTACGTTCTCAAACAGCATTCTAGCAGCTACAGGCCTTTCTGAGCTCATACATTGCATGAGCTTAGAATAGAAGGAGTTAACTCAAGCAGAAAAGAAAGACAAGCAACAGTGATGATGGAAGAATCACATGGCTAACAAAAATGGGTGCCACAACCAAAATGGCTTCAGCTCATGCTAATGCCAATTTCTGTTGATTTCCACAGACGGCCCTTTTAGCATTAGCTGAAGACATCGCTGTGCAGTAGAAGGAGCATGGAAGTTATCATGGACGTCAATTAACATTAACTCACTAATTTCTTGGTTAGTTACTATTTGGGTATTTACATTCTTGACATTTTGTTTGGCTGGTGTACATGAGGTACAGGTAAAAGCACAAGGGAGACAGAGCATTGGGCCACATTGTATACATAAGCAGCAGGAAAAAACGATCACAAAAAATATACATATGGCTGATAATAGTTTCCAGCCCCAGACACTAAACATTGTCCATAACCATCCAGTCAAAGTCCATGTTCCCGAATCCTGATGGATTTCAGTGGCTATTTTGTGCAGCTTGGAAATTGCCCCAAAGACTGAAGGGGCGTGGTCAGGGATATTCACGCAGCAACTGCTACGAATGATGCAACATCCTCCACCATGATCGGCCAGGATGACGTCAAGAACCATCCTGTTTTGGAGCGCCACAATTCTTGCAATTTGCAATTCTTCTGTGATATTTCCAAGCGCCATGGCTGTCTGATTGGTTACGGCCTCTACAACACATGTCAAGTGCCTGATCTTTCTGCTGTTTAAGGCTGCACTAACAAAGAAGAATAGCTCCAAATTAAAGTCAACGTACTGCTGCAGTGCAGTATCAGTTTGATCCACCTCATCATGATGTATTGTCCTCTTATATCCTTTCTTAGAAATGTCTTTATATAGTTTATAATCTTTGTGGTAGGATGCATGAGCCAAAAACACAGGTAGAAACAAAAAGGACAAGTAGCAGCTACCTGACCACCCAATAGGTGGGTGGTAATAACCTTTACTTCCACAAATAAAATAGGTGTTATGTGTCGACTAAACACTACTATTGTTCATTCCAGTAACAGTTAACACAATAGTACATTCACTTTTCCCCACAGGAATACTGCCAATACTGCTCACACAAAGGTCTGCTCGAGCTCTAGTAACAGCTATAACAGGAGGTCTATTTCCTTTGGTTGTTCGAGTGTTAGAGAAAACATAGCAAGGAGAGGAATTTCCTCGACGATACTCCTCCATTTCCCATACAGTTCCTTTAGCTGGTGGATCTCCTTCCTCATCAGGGTAACACAATTGACTTAACTGAAAGTTTAGTCTTCCTACACCAGCATAAGTAATGTTAGCAATTTTAGAAGCCCAACACAACGCAAACCAGGCTCTGCAGGAGCCATTTTGTGAAAACGGCAAAGGAATGAAAGGTGTTCCTCCCTTTTTCTGATGAGCTGGAATCATTCCGCACACCCAACAGTTAGAAACGTTCATAGCATTGTGGGTGTGATACAACATTTGAATGAACGTATTGTTGAGATAAGACTGTCGGTGCTACTGCTCATGATAGGGGGGAGTGTAGTAGTGATACTCAATGGGGACAGGAGTAGTAGCAGTCAGTAAATTTCGAGTTGGAGTTACTCCCTCTACAACCCATGTTAACGTAGCTATGATGACAGCAATCAAAGTGAGTCCAATAATGAACATACTCTTTCGATCACAGACTCTTGCAGCAATTGATTTTTTTCCCGCAGGCATGTTCACCTTGCCGTTGAACAACAGAACAGATAACACACTAAGGTCCTGGGCAGACATTGGCGTCTTCACTGAGGTTGAGACGAGTAATTACTAAAGAGAATACCCCCCCTTTGTAACTAACCCAGGACAGGGACTCAACCAGTCTTTTTCAACAACAAAGTGTCTCTCTTCCGGGGTCGCAGCTGATATCGAGATGTACCAGGTATCATGCGGTCTGGGAAGACTTCCTCAGGTTCTTCATGTGACGAAGCTCGTCCTCTCTCGATGTTCAGGATATCACAGTGATCTTTAAGTGCAGCAGGTTCCACCAAGGCAGACGGCACCCTTTTGCAGTGGGTAGAATGGACCCAGTTCTTCTGATTGGTCACTCAACTGCAGTACTGGTCGCCTGGAGAACTTGCTTGGGTCCCCGCCACTGAGGCTCCAGGCTGCTCTACCTCTGGAACACTCTCACCATCATCTGGTCACCGGGACACAGATCATGACCGTCACCTTGCTACCTGTCAGGAAGAGCTTCTCGAACCTGTTGATAAATAGAAAACAAGCTGTTAGTCAACTGAGACAAGTAGTCACTCATCAACATATAAGGTACATCGTGTATAGGGCGTGGCTTAGGAATCCCCCAAATATTCATTGGCCTCCCGAAAACCACCTCATATGGTGTGAGACCAGATCATGTGTGTGATATTGAACTAATGGATAGCAAAGCTAGGGGCAGTGCATCAGGCCATTTCAGAGATATGGAAGCTTGGATTTTGGCAAGTTTCAATTTCAACGTGGAGTTATAACGCACATTAAGCCTTCTGACTGCGGGTGAAAAGCTGCATGGAAATTCTGCTTAATTCCCAATCCTTACAAGACATAGTCAACAACTTGCCCAATGAAATGGGGTATGTTGTCACTCCACAAAACTCAACAAATGCCGAATCTGGGGAAGAACTCCTTTAGAAGCACCTTCGCTGTAGTAAGAGCTGTATTATCTTTCGTACCTTATGCCTCTATCCACTTACTGAAGGCACAGACGACCACTAAGACATACTTCAGAATATTTCAGCGTTCAAGCTGGATGTAATCCATTTGCAGAACCTCAAAATGTTCAGTAGGTATAGCAAAACCTCCTGTTGGAGTTTGTGTTCTCTTTCCAGAATTATACTGGAGACAAATCAGACAAGACTGGACTATCTTTTTAGCTGTGCCAGCAATATCTGGATGATCCCAAACTTGCATAAGTAGTTTTGCTACTGCAGATGCTCCAACAGGTGCCGGCCCATGTGCCATGTAAATCATGGGATGTAAATAGGCTGTGGGCAATTTTCACTTACTGATTTCTTTATTCCTCCAGCAGCCCTCATCATCCAATGTTCCCTCCTTAGACCATTGGTCTAATTCATCAGCAGAGGCTGATTGTTGCATGTCCAGCACCTCTTGCCTGGCATCATGCCAACGTTCAGCTTGTGACTTGATCACATACATAGATGCAGTACTTCGCTGCATTGCAGTCTCACGGACTGTGTGATCCGCAAAGGCATTGCCATGTCCTATTTTATCAGCCGCTTTCTTGTGTTCACTACACTTAACAATCACTACTTTCTTAGGATATGTCAAGGATTGTAAGGAGAGCATATACCAATTCCCCATGCACTACTTGTGTCCCAAGTGAAGTAAGAAAGCCTCTTTCCTTCCAGAGTTGCCAAAAATCGTGAGCCACTCCAAAAGCATATTAGCGATTGGTGTAGATGTCAACAAACAGATCTGTGCTAAGCTCACATGCTCTTGTTAGCGCTATCAACTCAGCTGCCTGAGCTGACTTCTGTGGGATGCGAGCTGTCTCAACTACAGTCTGAAGTGTTGTAATCGCGTAGCCAGCAGATGTCGTGTCATCAGGCAATTTCAAACAAGACCCATCAACCCTCAATTCCCCATCAAAACTAGAAAGGGGTGTATCTTACAGGTCAACACAACCCTTTGTTTGTTCTTCAGTAAGGGATATACAGTCATGTGACTCTTGTGACTGAGGCTGAGTAGCTAGAAATAGCAATAGTTTAGCAGGGTTCAGAGTCGAACATCTTTTTAATGTGTTATGAGGGGCCAAAAGTGTCAATTCGTAACTTGTCAAGCGAGCACTAGTCAAATGTTGTGTTTTCGTTTGGTTTAACAGGGCGTCAACTGAATGAGGCACTAATACAAACAATCTATGTGACAAGGCTATTACCTCACTCTGACCTATGGACACAGCTGTCACTGCTACCGCTCGAAAACTCCCAGGCAACGCACAAGGAACTGGATCAAGGACAGCTGAGAAATAAGCACAGGGACGCTGCTTATACCCGTGTGCCTGAGTTAAAACTGAGAGAGCACAACCGTCCCTCTCATGTACATAGAGTGTGAAGGTCTTAGTGTAGTCTGGAGTTCCTAATACTGGTATAGAACAAAGAGCTTGATGTAACTGTTGAAAAGCATTCTGGCATTCAGTAGTCCATGGGAGAGGCATCGGAGTGTCTTTAGTCAAAAGGGCTAACAATATCTTAACAATGTAGGAAAAACTAGGGATCCACTGCCTACAGAAAGAAGTAAGACCAATCAGTGCACAAACATCCTTCTGAGTACAGGGCACAAGCATGTCTAAAATAGCTTGAATGCGGTCTGGTGTGAGTGCGCGACCCTACTTAGACAGGAGGTGACCTAAATAGGTAACCTGCTGTTTACAATACTGCAATTTCTTCAGAGAGACTTTGTGAGAATTAGATGCAAGAAATGATAACAACAACACTGTTCCTTCTTCTCACTGTTCAGGGGTATCACAGCCAACAAGATGGTATCAACATATTGAATAATAGCCACCTCTTTCGGTACTTGGAAAGAACCAAGCTGTCTTTTTAAAGCCTGGCTATAATTATAAATGCTAGGACTCTCTGTATACCCTTGTGGAGCTATACAAAATCTGAATAAACGATTATTCAAAGTGAAGCAGAACAAATAACGGCTATCAGGATGAATAGGTATTCGAGAAAAAAGCATTTTTCAAATCAATCACACTGAATGTAGTTGCAGTAGGAGGATCATAGTAAGAAGTATTGTGATGTCAGAGACTACTGGATATTGTGGTACTACTATCTTGTTGACCTATCTCAAGTCAATGATATATCTATAAACCTTAGTATCAGTGTCTTTTTTCAAAATAGGAAGAATAGGGCTATTACAGATATTGTAAAGAACTTCTTCCACAACCCCCACTCCAGTCAAATCCTGAACAATGTGTATCAATGCTTCTTCACCTTCTCGAGAGATTTTATATTGGGGCAATCGAGGTAATAAAGTACCTTCCTTCACTTGAATATGTACTGGTGGGATAACCTTTAGACCCACATCAGTATCTGATGTAGCCCACAAGGTACTAGGTAACGATGCCAAAGCAATTTCCTCTTTAATAAGACAAGACCTCTCAACCATTGGATAGTTGTCATTTAAAATAACATGCACACCTTCTGGGAAACAACGTAATGTAGCACGGAAATGTTTAAGCATATTGATACCCACAATATTATCTGCTGTGTTTGGGGAAAGCAGAAATGGACATGTTACAGTGAATTTATCAAGACTAAATGCAAGTGGTTGTGACAGTGGGCTAAGGGAAGGTTCCCATTGAATCCTATTGATGTTATCATTGTGCCCGACAGGGGAGCCCTAGGAACCTATTGTTTAGACAGAGTGCTACGAGTAGCTCTTGTATCAACCAGAAAGCGATCAGTACAACCCAAGACGTGTGCATCGACATAGAGCCTCCCTGCTCTAATGGGACCTCAACCGGTTCCTTACCCAATCCTAGGCATTCCTATGCATAATCAGAATCCTTAGAATCAGCCAAGTAATCAGACATTTGGTATTGGTTTTGTCTATCAAAGGTATTAAAAGAATTTAGGCTGTTTTCGACTGCCTCAAATCTGGTACGATTATCCATGCCTCACTCCCCTATTTCCTGTGTTCCCCTGGTGGCCTCTCATACTTCCTCTACCCCGCTGATACTGCAGACCTCACAAATAGGGGCACTCAGAACACAAATGTTCAATCTCCTTACAATACGCACACTGATCAGAAGACAAAGTTGCTTGAGGAAAAGGGGGTACACCAGGACGATACATCGCACACCGGCCTCTCGCACTACTTCTAAATGATGGACCATAGACTTGAGCCAACATAACTGTCCTTTTTAAATCCTTAACCTTTTTGTACTCCTTGCCTTTTGCTTACATTTCCTGACACTCATAACACTGGGCCATAGTCAAAAGGGAGACGGGGAAGACGTAGTCCATGAACTCTCACTGGCATTTAGGGGACTAGCTATTTCTGGCAACATGTTAGCGACAAATTTGTCAATGAACAGATGCTTACCCGTGTCATCTGTCAATGACTGCCCACTAAATTCATAGAATGTCCCCTCAAATCGCGTAAAGAAATCAGAAACTGACTCATCCGCTTTCTGCTTACAAGACGCAAATGTAGTCCAATCTATTTTCTTAAGGGCTATACGAGTTTTCAACTTATTTACAATAACTTTGGGAAGATCTAAAATCACTTGTTGTGGTTTCTGCACAGGCTCTCTAGCAGCATCTATCCCCTCTAAATGCACCCAAGTATCACCATAAGCTATATTATCATCTACCTTCCGAATTGATCTCCACATATCAGGGGGTAAAATTAGTCAAAAGAACATTTCCTGCCTTTATTTATTGCAATAAATAAACAAACAAAACCAGAATCGTGGCCAAGCAAATCCAAAACAAGAGTGTCACTACAGCGACCTTACCAAACCAAAGTCTCCAACCTCCACCTGCCAAGCTCTGGGTCGACCTAATGGTCATTGAAAAACCTACGCCAAAGGAGATCTCAGTCGGGACCGGCCACCACCTGGAGGATCAGATCGGGGAAACTGGAAAAACACGTTTGTCTGCTAAGACAAAGGGCCTCCTCGTGCAGGGTACCTCCTCAGTAGATTCCTGTCCTCCGTCAAGACCACTCCTTCAAACGACTGCATCTCTGAGGAGCCCCACGTTGGGCACCAAACTATAGAAATTAGCCTTTTTAGGGGCCCACAGGTGCAGGGGTTCACCCTTCTCTGTCCACGGGTCCTTGGACTAACAAAGTAGAGATTAGCACTGAAGCTGGAATTCAAAATAACAAGTTTACTCACTCATGAGTGAGACCACGTCCATACAACACCCTCGGGTGTTCCAGGAGGTAGTGACTTGAATGCACAGACCATGGGTCTTTTATACATAGTTTGTTGCATGTAGTTACAAATAGAAGGTACAGGCCTACACAGGAATAGATACTGGCAAACATGGGCAGATGAATATCAGTCAGTCAGCCAATCAGTCAAAAAATATGTTTATTTAGATCATAATCTTTAAACAGGTGCAAAAGAATAGATACTGATTTAAAATATTCTACAAAAAACAGAGGGCATAATTATAGATAGCAATATTCCACAGCGAATGTAAAATCTTCCACACACTGAATACATAACTTAAGATCAGATGCCAATAAAATATCGCTTTCTTATGGTTGTCCTTACCCTTTAAAAATGATTAGTACCTTAAAAACAACCTTTTCTCTTAGACAAGCTATATAATTCATTTATTATACAATTCTAAAATTACTCCTATCTTGTTAGGGATCTCTGTACTACCTTTGTGTAATTCCCTAGAGCAATTGCAATTTCGATAGAAGGCATTTCCATGAGGAGGTTGACCGCCTGTGCCCGTGTTCTTATAGCGTATTTTAAAAATATTGGGCGCAGACATAATTTACGCTGTTCTAATATAGCTAGGCAATCTAACAGGATGTGCACTAAATCCCCTTTTGTGCCCAGGGTACACTTGCAACACCTTTTGTAGCCTAACAGTTTCTTTGTTTGTCAACCACGGACTGATCCCAATTTGCATCCTTAATATCTCTTGTCTATACCAGCGATTTGGTAAGATATCCAAATAAGGAAACCAGTTTTCTTTTGACCAAGAGTACATCATAAATTCTACTGATTTTTTCTTAGCCAGGTATTCCATATCGGACCTTCTCGAAACTTCTTGCCCGTTAAACTTCAGAGCACTCTTAGTACAGTCTATTTGTTGGGATTCTTGGCACATCTCCACCTTTAGACCCTCACAGGCCTGCACCATTTTTTTCCAAAAGGTTTTTGCCCATTTTAAGTTACTAAATTGGATCTCTTTCCTACACCATTGTGAAACTTTTTGGACTTTTTAATTTTCCAAGCATTGCCAAAATCTAATCACTGCTGTTTGTACTTGAACCCCCCCAGGACTTTGTTCCTAGTTCAGTTCTTATTGCTTGGACCATTGATGATGGGGGGAGGGATAAGAGGGTTTTCAGGCATTTCCCTTCCTCAAGGTCCCAGACTCCCTTACCGCTCAAATAAAGGATCTCTGCGCCATAGAGGACTTGCGGGGGTATCATTGCACTGAAAGCCTTTAGTAATGGGCAGTGAGACATATCCCCATAATCCCGATTGAACATTTTAAACCAGCGATTGATGTATGTGCTTTCGCTTTTTGGGCTTCCAGATAAGTATGCCAGTTTAGTGTCTTGTCGAACCACATCCCTAGGTATCAATATTCATTAACCGATTCCAAATTAAGGTCACCTAAGAACCAATTAAACTTAATTGGCTTTTTCCCAAAGCATAACATTTTTGTCTTGTCTAAGTTTACCGTTAAAAATTTCCTTGCACAGTAATCACTAAAAGATTTCAACTTTCTTTGGAGGCCTGACTCAGTCTGGTCTACTATTACCAGGTTGTCCGCATATAGAAGACAAGGCACCTTTTTTCCATCCATTCTTGGGCTTGCATTGCCCTCAACCTCTAGACAGGTGGGTAAATCGGACAGAAATATAGAGAATAACTGTGGGGCCAGAACGCAGCCCTGTCTCAGGCCATTTTCAATAGGTATTTTTGGTGTTAATGTCCCCTCAGTATCCCTAATTACTTGTGCCCAGTTACCTTGGTGTAATTCTTTCATTATAACCAACATGTCTTTTGGTATATTTTTCTTAATAAGAGTTTCCCATAGGCAGTCCCGGTCCAATAAATCGAACGCAGCTCGAAAGTCAACGAAACAACAGCAGAGCTTGCCATTTTGTTCCGTTGACTTCCTCGCCATTGCCCATAGTCCAAAGCAGTGGTCTATCATGAAAAGCCCCCCTCTGAATCCTCCCTGTTCTACTGGTATGATTGAGAACTCATCAGCCCAAGCATTTAATCTATTTAACATAGTTTTTGACAATACCTTCTCTCCTATGTCTAAGAGGTTAATCAGTCTGTACTTTTGTGGTGTTTCCATACTACCTTTTTTATGGATTGGCCTGATTACAGCACCCTTCCAATTCAATGGCATTATGCCTTCTACTAATAATATTTGGAACATCAGAGAGAGGAATCTTGCCCACCACTTTAACTGCGACTTTAATATTATTGCCGGGAGATTATCAGGCCCTGCAGCACGGTTAGCTTCAGTTTTCTTATTGTGTTTTCTACTTGCTGTTCGTTAAAATCTAGTTTGAGTTCTTCTGATATTTCCTGCCAAGTTTGGGGCTCTATGACTCCTTGGGGAACTCAAGCCCCGTACAAATCCCTTAGGTACTTCACCCAGGCTGTCTCACTGACAACCCATTTCATTTCTCCATCTGTTGGGGCGGAAGCTGCTTTTACCAGTTTCCAAAATTGTGTTAGGTTTTTATCTTCAATTGATTCTAACAAATGTACCCAACATTTCTATTTGTATGCCCTTTTTGCATCAGTAACCATGTTTTTCTAAACTCAACTTTCAGCTTATTTAAGTATTTTTGTCTCTCTTGGTTGAAATATTTCCTTTGGCTTCTTGATACTGACCGTATCTCCCTTTTTTTAGATTGGCAGTCGATGGAGAACCATTTCAGTCGACTTGCCGGGATTTTTGTACCCTTTCTTTTATCATTTTTTAGTTCTATCCTAAGGCACTGAACTACTTGGGCTATCTTCTCCACAAACCATTCCAAGTTTTTACTCCCGAGGTCTCCTAGTTCGACCTTAAGCTGAAAGGACTTTAATTTTTCCTGATACTCCTCTGTTAGTCTTGTCGTAGCACGTTTGGGGTAATCAACTTCTTGTGGGATTACTTTCTCTCTGGGCTCCCTTCTTCCCCCGTGTATCATTATATGCAGTGGATTGTGATCGCTGGTTTCGCTTTGATGTAGCACGAATTCCCGTAGTAGAGGGAAATTCCAAGCTAACATAAAAACTTAATCAATTGGGCAGTATTGTGAACCTATTTTGAAGGTCTTCTTTGCTGGGCAGTCTGTTTTGACTCTGCCATTTAGGCAGAAGAGACACCCCCCCCCTAAAAAGTTTACTAATTCCATATCCTGTTTCGAGGGATCACATACTGGGAAGCTAGCACGATTAATTCCATATGCATCCAACAGTTCTATATTCCAGAGTTCGGCCTTCTTAGGATATAGCTTATGGTTGAAAACCCCCCTAACTAGGGGCATATTTTTCTAATAAATAATCAATGTCTGCTTTGAAATTCCCCATCTCAGTTACATACTCTGCCACATTATCCCACTGCATATACACATTTATTACAGTCACCATTTCATATTTCTTATCCAGGGTTAGTACGTCTACTCTACAAGCCAATAGCCATTTAAATTTCATTTTTAGCGGTGTTACGTCTCTTAAGACTTTTGTTGAAACAAGAGTCATTATTCCCCCCGTAGGTCGGCCAAATCTTTTTCTCTTGGCTGGTCGATTTAGTTGTAGGTATCCCTCGATGATTGGGGTTTCGTCGCATATCCAAGTCTCTTGTAGGCAGGCAATTTCCACTTTATGTACTAATTTCTTTATATGCTCTTGTTTTGTCTCGTTGCCTAAGCCATTTACGTTCCATGATAAGAGACTTAGACTGTGCGACACCCCCCCATCCTATTCTACCTCAATTAGACCATCATCTTCAGCCCTTCCCTCCATGTAACTCTCGGAGGGTTCTCCCAAGTAGCTTCTTTGGCTCCAATTACCCCATGAGTCATCCTTTGCTGTATTATTTACTACTAAATTCAGACGGCTACCATCTTCTTCATTATCCCTTTGTAGCTTCACCTGTCTCTTCCCTAGACCTGCATGGCACTTTAGGAAACTGCTTCCTGAGTGTATTTTTCCCTTTACTTCCCTCTCTGGGATTACCCTTACTCCCACTTGGGTTATCTCATTAGCTGCTTTTATAGTTGCCATTTTTACCAGATCCGAGTAAAGTAATACTTTTGTTATTTCCTTGCCATTTGTGTTTTCTATGAAGCCCACCTGTCTCAGGTCTTTTGCGCCCATCCCACTTAGGCATGTGCATTTAGAGAAGGAAGTCAAAATCTGTGCCCTATTTAGTGGGTTAATTGTCCTCAACTTCTTACCACTTTGACCTGATTGCACCGGTTCCAGGTACACCCATTTGTTGTTATCCACCTCTAAAGCTGTCTTGGGGGCTTCCGGTTTTACCTGTCTGCCCTGTGCCCACCCTAGGGGCCTCATTTTGCTTTCCACTCCAACTAACTCATGAAGTTGTGATGTATCATCTGAATTACCATGCCTCTGGCAGTTTTGGGGTTGTCCCACTAAGGATGGGTTTACTCTCTGATTTACAAATTTCATTTTTTGAGATTTCTCGTTTAATCCCTTACTACTCTGGCTCTTCCTTTGTACACTTGGAGTGTTTCTTTTACTCTCTGATTGCTGGGGTATATACGTCTGGGCAGAGGCATTTAAACTTAGCTGGTCCTCAGCCTCCGTATCCTTCCTTTTTCGCTTAGTTGATGTTTTTGGGGCCCGCTTCTTGCATGCCCTGCTTTTAGTAAGAACCCTTACATATTTACATCGCCTTTTTATCAGGATTGGGCATTTGGATATATATACATTACCCAACATCCTCTGCCATGGTACCCAACATCCTCTGCCATGGTATGTGGGGTGGCTAAATATCTGAGCAGTGCATGGTTGACTCGTTCCAGGAGATTGAAGTTATATTCCACTTTACCAAATCGTTAGCAGGCCTTATTGGCAGGTCGCTATGATCTGACTGGATGGAATTGAAGGTATTAACCATTATGTAATAATGTACTGATGAGGATGTTTGACTGGGGTCCATAATAATCACAACTGTACTGTATAATGTGTAGGCTTTTAATCATGGATTTTACTGCTGATAGTTTTTTAATATTGTTTTATTGTTGTAAAATGTATTCTTTTATGGTGAGCAATTTTTACCGAATAAAGATTATACAAAGCCTCTGCTGATTCACTCACTATGCTTTGGACTGTGGGCTGGGGGTAGCTACTGGTCTTAGCATGTGCGGCATTTGACCCTTAATTCCTACCAGATCCTCTTCAATCTTTTTTAAGAATGATTTTTGTGATTTTAAAACTCCATTATTAAACAATGTTACTTCTAAGATTCCCTGAAGTGTTTTCTGTAACATCAGTAGTAAGTCCATTATGGAGAATGTGGGTGATGCAGATAGGTCCGGGTCCTGGGGATTATTTCTGTCCAGGGTGGCTTGACTTCCTGTTCTTGAAGCATCCTGCTGGTTTATATTTTTTTGCCCATCTAAGTATTGCGGAACTTGGTTGAGTGAAGCCCCCCAAACAAAACTTGGGCTCTGACTTTCATTTCCCAATTGCCCTGCATTCTCCGAAGTTTGCAAAGCAAAATGTTTTGGGGATGATGAAAGGCGTGGCGCTGCTATTTGTAAATTTTGGGTCAGGAGGGAGAGGTTTATTAGCAGGGAATCCCCCAATTCTTCTTCTATTTCTTCTTCTGGGGGCACTCCCATGTCTTTCTCCGTCTGGCTTTCCTCCTCAACCCCCCGAGTTTTTTCGGTTCTCAGCCCGGTGCTCCTCCGCAATTTCTAAGTTTATTACAAGCGGCTCTGTAATTTTATAGTGTTTCCCTACAAAGTCCTTTATCAATTTAGAATCTACTGTGCTATCTTTCCTAATAGATGTTGAAATGCAACCCTTTTTGGCTTGCTGGGCTTGTTTGGTGACCCTTTTAACTTTCCTCTTCTTTCGTCGTCCCTTACTATTATCCTCGAGGGAGACCTGGCTTTCCTGGCTCTCTTCCAGTGTCCTTGATCCTTCCATTAGCTCACTCCTCCCTGGACTTTCTTCAAAAGCTTCCTTGCGTAATTTTTGCTTTCTTTTCGGGGCCATCCTCCTTTAATTTGGGGCTACTTTTTATCACAAGTGTTGCTGCAGTTATCCCATGTGCACTTCTGGTTCGCAATTTGTTTATAGTTTTCAGGGGGATGGGTTACACTTAATATTATAATTCTTTACTCATGCATTCACTTACCTCTGTTGTGCCGTTTGCCCGCCAGCCTGCCCTGCCGCACTTTTGAGTCACTTTCACTAGGCTCTGGTCAAGTAATCTCGCTTTTCCCTTCTTTCCGTCTGGGGGGGGGGGCAGCCACTCGGGGTCTGCTTCCAGTCACAAGCTCCTTTCCCTTGTGTGGTCGACTTCCTAGCTCGCAGCTATACCTTTGAGTTTGTTTGCTTCCTTTATGGGCTCATTCAGCCCCTCTTTTCCTGCACCGAGGTGCGATGCTGCTGGCCTTGAGTTTTAGGGGGTTTTGTAGCCCAGATCGCATGTTCTCACGTTTGCGCTTTTAACTCCTTGGCTACCTACTGAAGCGCGCCTGCCTGTCCCACCCCCGCCGATCCGCTATACTGCGCTCGATTATATCAGGCGGTGCAGGCAGCTCCAGGCAGGCTCAGGAGGCTCCGGTGACTTACGGAGACTGGGAGGGGGTTTCTTCGGTTTAAATTTCTCCCGCGTACTGCCGCTTTTCTACAGCCGTTTTTGCTGCCGTCCTATCGGTCCTTGGACACCAAACACCAAACGGCTCAGGTAGCTCTGTGATCAGCTACCAGATCTGCGAACGACTCCGCAGCTCCGCTCGGCTCTCCTCACACGTCTCTGGCGTCTCTAGCGGCTGACTGGCTGGCTCGGCAACAACAAAGGTCGTACTTCCTCAACTGAGTGCGGGCGGTTCTCTGCTCTTTTCTTAGTCAGCAAAGTGGGAAGGGGGAAGAAAACTGCTTACATCAGTAAGACATGATGGACAGCTACATTCTCGAACAGGTGAATTCTAGCAGCTACAGTCCTTTCTGAGCTCATACATTGCTTGAGCTTAGAATAGAAGGAGTCAACTACAGTTGATGACTCAAGCAGAAAAGAAAGACAAGCAACAGTGAAGACTGAAGAATCACATTGCTAACAAAAATGGATACCACAACCTAAATGGCTTCAGCTCATGCTAATGCCAATATCTGTTGATTCCCACAACATCACTGATGACATCACTGATGACATCTCAAATTACATCATTAATAATATCATTGATGACATCATCCAGTGACTGTGAGTGTTTTCAAAACGTTTATGAGTGTTAAACATGTATACCAAGGTGTATTGATGAATCAGTGGTTGTATGAGTACCTGTATGGTTGATTCAGTGGGTGAATGACTGATGGTATAATTGAGCAATTAGGTGTCTCAGTAACTGTATGGGTGAGTGAGTAGGTTGTCTGAATATCTATATCAGTCTGTCAGTTGGTGTCTAATAGGCTGTATGAGTTATTGAGTGGGTACATGAATGGCTCTATGGGTGTTTCATCGGTTGTCTGAGTACCTGCATGGGTGTATGAATGTTTGTATGGGTGGGTGAGGAGGTGTGTGCCTGCCTGCATAGATGAGTGAGTGGCTGAGTCATTTGCTGTATGGGTTAGTGAGTGCATCTGTGAGGAGCTGTATCTCATACAGCTCTGTGTCTGTGTCTGTGTCTGTGTCTGTGTCTGTGTATGGCTGTGTTGGTGAGTTAATGGATGTGTCAGTGATATATGGATGAGTAACTGCATATGTGAAAGGCAGTATAGGTGAGTGTTGGATCATATGAGTGACTGTATGTGTGAGGGAGTGATTGTGAGAGTGGCTGTGTGGGTGAGTGTGTGTGTGTCACTAACAGTATGGGTGAGTGAGAATGTGTTAGTATCTGTATGAATAAGTGAGTGGGTGTGTGTATAACTGTATAGGTGAGAATAAGGCTGTGTGATTGATTATGGGTCAGTGAGTAGGTGTGCGAGTAGCTCAATGGGTGGCTGACAGTATGTGAGTGGCTGTATGGGTGTATGAGTAGATATATCAGTGGCTGTATTAGTGAGTGAGTTGGTGTACGGTTAGCTGTATGTGTGCATGAGGGGATGTGTGTGTAGACCTATGAATCAGTAAGTGTTATGTAATTACTGGTATGGGTGCATCAATAGTTTTGAGAATGGTAATGTATGGGTAGTTGTATGCGTGTATGCATGGATCTGTGTGTAGACCTATGAATCAGTAAGTGGGTGTGTAATTACTGGTATGGGTACATCAATGATTTTGAGAATGGGAGTGTGGAAGTTGGAGTGGGTATATGAAAGGTTATGTTGGGGGTGTGAGTGGGGGTATCAGAGATTCTGTGGATAATGTCATCAGTGATGTCATCATTGATAAGTCATTTGACATGTCATGAGTGACGTAATTTACCATGTCATGAGTGATGTAATATGTAAGGTCATAAGCAGTGTATTGTGGGGGCACAAGTTATAGTTAGCTCAGCTAACTATAACTGCTGAATTTCACTGGTTTTATAGGAGTGAAACTTCAGCCTAACTATAATGTCTCTGTAACCTTTGATTTTTTTCATCGAATTTCTAATGTTTTTTAATTATATTTCCTAACTCTAACATCTCTGTAACCTTTGACAAAGTGTAAAACATATATATAGACATATTTTATAGAAAGTTAGAGTCGAGCTGTTTAGTAACATAGTGGCTTAACTACTTTCAAACTGCAGATTATCCAATACTGTGCAGCTCGCACACTCCTTCAGATCCCGGGTCGACACTCAACCAACCCAGTACTAAAGATCTTGCACTGGCTTCCGGTCAGGGGAATAATCCAATTCAATGCCCTGTGTGCTGTCCACAGGGCATTCTGAAAGACTGGCCCATCCATCAGGCAATCTCTGAACACACCCTACCAACCTAATAGACAGCTTCGATCAGCATCCTCTTCCCTCGCCTTAGTCCCCAAAATCAAGAGAGCGAGGTGTGGTGGCTGCTCCTTTTGCTACAACTCAGCTAACCTTTGGAACACCCTTCCCCTCCATATGCGGGCAGAGCCCAACTTACTAGCTTTACGCAAACTCCTAAAACTCTGCTATTCATCAACACCCTATAGCCTAGTACTTTCCTTGTCCGTGTTTGTCTGCAGCGCTAGGACGCCTCAGGGTAGCTACCTTGCTTTATAAATGTTCTTTTCATTTCATTTCACTTTAATAAAACAACACATTTGTAGAAAAGCAACAGTTTTAAATAATAACTTTCAAAACCTGAACTCACGAATAGAACACAACTACCAAACCAAGACATTTCATTGTTTTACACAGTTTTACAGCTAAATTTGCACAATGCACAATATGTGACAAGACTTTGTCAAGGGCACAAATACAAATATTGTTGTGGGACTATGTCCATGGTTTACCATCTAAAAACATACCATGGCAATCATCTAAAAGCAGCAAGAAAGCTGCGCAAGGCTGAAGGAACCTCAACTTTAATAGCAGCCGCAACAACACTGTGGCAGGGTGTCCCTTCAGAGGTTCAAGCTCGACTTCAAGCTTAGAGTTTTCCCGAATGGCATCATACTGCATAGATTGTGGTGTTTTAATGAGTGCTGAAGAGCAATCCATAGGAGCCCCTCATAATCATCAATGTTATTTTTGTTTTACATTTTGGCCCTTCATAGTTTTTCTACATTAGCAGGCACTTTATTATCTTCTAATTTATTGTAACAGTACGTACATATAACTTGCCGTATGGAAAAGTCAAAGCATTCCTCTACAAATAAATACACATCTAACTTTTGCCAGTTATCATTATTTTCTTTTTCACTTTCTAAATACAGGACAACAGTTTGTGTTTGAATCTTGTAGTTTAGTAACATAGTGGTTTAACTACTCGCAAACTCCAGATTATCCAAAACTGTGCAGCTCACACACTCCTTCAGATCCCCGTCGACACTCAACCAACCCAGGACGAAAGAGCTCGCACTGGCTTCCTGTCAGGGAAAGAATCCAATTCAAGGCCCTGTGTACCGCCCACAGGGCATTCTGGAAGACTGGCCCAGCCATCAGCCAATCGCTCAACACCCCCTACCAACATAACAGACAGCTTCGATCGGCATCCTCTACCCTCGCCTTAGTCCCCAAAATCAAGAGAACGAGGTGTGGTGGCTGCTCCTTTTCCTACAACTCAGCTACTTTGGAACACCCTTCCCCTCCATACGCGGGCAGACTCCTAAAAACTCTGCTATTCAATAACCCTCTATAGACCAGTACTTTCCTTGTCCGTGTTTGTCTACAGCGCTAGAACGCCTCAGGGTAGCTACAGTGCTTTATAAATGTTCTTTTCATTTCATTTCACTTTAATAAAACAAAACATTTGTAGAAAAGCAACAGTTTAAAATAATAACTTTTAAAATCTGAACTCACGAATAGAATGTGCGTCGAAAAAATATACAAACATACTCTGGTATTTTGTACCACAGTATTACATTTTGTAATCTCTTCTTCAAAACTATCAACTGTAAACTTCGTGTCCTGTTCTGCAACTCCTTCCCTTAACAACTTTTATTTTTCCCTAGAATCCTGCTCAGGACCAAAGAAACAAAACTGCACATCATCACAAACCTTTTCTACGTCTGCCACAGAACCATGCAAAAGTGCTCTATTAATTCCTCCTTAACATAAAACAGAAGTTTTCACAGAGTACAGTGTCCTAAATAAAGTTGACATTGTTGAGTGATGTACAGCTAACATCCTGAAATGATAAAAGGTGTTTGATCACACTTCCTTTGATAAACAAGCTAGTGAGTGCCTCTGCATTCTAATCTTGCAAGGATCTATTCCTTGTACAGTACTTATTTTTTGTTTTAAACTTGTTATTTACAATTAGTCTATTTTGTTTTTCTAGATATTGCTGCTCCTGCTTGTCCTGCCGTACCATCCGACAGGCAGGAGGGAACGGCCTGTTTGCTTTGGCAGAAGCTGGAGCACATCCAGCAGGAATACTGGTGGCTGGTGGTCCTGGAAGAGGAGGAGGAGTAAATAAAAGTGGAACACTCTGGCCCCAGTGCAGCAGGACCCCCTCGGCCTCCAGCCTCTGGGCCATCCCATTGCTGGCGCTGCCGCCAGCCAATTGCTGCACCCTCCACCACGATCGCAACCAGCCACTGCGCGCTGAGCCCTGCAATAGCTGGACACCATCCAGCAGAGCCTGGACCAGCTCTGGACCAATACCCATAATGCCCTTTTCTAACCCTATTTTTAAATTATTTGTTTTCGTGGGGGGAATTTGTTGTTTGTTGGGGCTTTGTGGAAAGGGTGGGAAGGGGGACGGCGCCTGGAGAGACTTTTTTGGTCATTTTGAGTTTTGGGGCTTGGGTTAGTGTTGTTTGGGAGAGGGTGGGTATGTTGTGTGGGTGGAGAGGGTGGGTTGATTTGTAAATAAAGAAAGGGGAAAACAATGTTTTTACTCTACATTTATGCCTGTAGTAGTTTCTTTTACTTTACGAAACTCCTTCATCTTCTGTGGCATTCATTTCCAGTAGAAGTGGTTCACCAACATACCACAAGTTTTGTACTGGCCAAGATGCCCAGCTAGGGGAATGTCATTGGCCAAAGTTAGGAGAAATTCTTTAAATTGTTGAGGACACTACTACTCACCTGGTGAGATCAGGCTTGGAGTCTCTGGGCTCAGTGCAAAGGAGTCCCTCCCCTCACTAGGTCTGGTGTGAACTACTGACACTTCCCTTTTCTTGATCAGCAACTTGCTGCTTCAGGCTTTTGAGAGTGGGACAGGTTTTCTGCAGTCATCTAGTTCCTAATAATCCATAGAATCTGCGTGTTTAGACAACATAAACTAAGGGACTGGTGTCCAGACTAATTCCAGACACCCCCACAGGATATGTCAACCTTTAGACCAGTTTGCTCAAAGTGCCACCATAAGCGACCTAACCTTACCAAGGAGTGAATAGGTTCTGGCTCCTATCGAACATGACAACCCTTGTTCCTTCAGGGATCGTGAAAACGTACAGTGCGTTTCACTCAGTCACTCGTGCTTACTTTATCTCAGCGAAATACACAGAATACACAATAGGGACATTTTCAAAAGCATTTATTGAACCAGCTTCTTTCCAGCAGAAAATGTGTTTGCTGTGACAATCATTAGACAAAAACAGATGTATAAGATTTAAGGCACCAACAGAGTAAAGAAAAGGTAGAATTCTACCATGGTGCTCAAAACAGTGAGTATATGCTGGCTTAGCGATACATGACGGTAACCAAGCATACTCTTATGATGCAAACCCTACCTATGTGTACCTAGCATGTATGTGAGTGTAAAGAAAAGAATCCCCTAGGAAAGAGCCAACCCCATTACCTGATGGGAGAGAATGAAGGACCCCGTCTTGGTCTCGAGTTGGATACATTGCAAGGGATACATTGCAAGGGAAGCTGGAGCTTCTGCAAGCGGGAACTCAGCATCTAGTGTTAGTGTGGAAGCTTCTCCTCTGGTTCCCCAGCAAAGATGTGACTCTCTTATACCCACAAAATACCCTCAGAGGTTCTACCTAGTTGTGAAAAGGCATGCCATTATGTATAGTAGATCTGTTGTCCAAGGATGATGTTTGCAGTGACTTTTGTTGAGTTATTACACTGAAGATGGTACCCTTGCTGTGTACGTCCTGGGCAGAGGATTAGGATATGATGCTAGGAATCCTTATCCCTAATAAATGAGGATAGTTTCAGAGAAAACTGATCAACATTTATTCAGCACATAACTAAGTAAAAGGTCAGTGCTAAAACCGTTACATAGAGCAAGGTAGGACAAATGTAGGCAAAGGGTCATGTAGCTACCTAGTCCTAGATTCGGGTACATTGGGGCTCATACAAACTTCCCTTGGCACAAATCTTCCCGAAAGGGTTCCCCTGGTCCCAAATCTTCTGCCCTTTAAGGTCCCAGCTCCTGCGGCTCAGTTCCTTCTGGGGCTGACAAGTCTTTCCCTGAGGAGAGGGGCCTTAATCTGTGATCTGTTGTCATGAATGATCAGTACTTTCCTTGTGCAGACTTCCATTGAAGCACCTACGCACCTGTACAATTTATATGTGTCCATGTACGATCTGTATGAGACTGTGTAAGTTGTGTACTGTTATCATGCTTTCATGCTTTTTTCTCTGATTGTGCAAAAGCATCTTGCATCTTAATCCTTCCATGTCTGTTCCCTGAGACATGTTATAGAGAAACTTCATGGAACACCTATGGATCACTTATATTCATGCAAGCCATAGAACTCCACCAAGGAAGAGTTGCAGATACTCTGTACACACACACTGCTCCTTTCTATGTAGTAATATTGTGGTTATCCTTTTAGTGTCAGCACAGAGAATGATCGCGTAGCCCAGCGAGACCTGTTATCTCACGGCCGCCATCTTGGGCGTGGCAGCAGAGGATATAAATGAACCCTGCCCGTAGATGAGCGATCGTGATTGACTAACCTTCTGGAAGACTCTTTGTTCTTGCCTTGTTTTCTGCTTTGGTTCCTGCCGGCGGAGTCGTGGTAAGACATTTCTTCATTTCCCATGCATGCCAGCAGATTTGAAAGCCTATGCTAGCATAATTGAGCAGTAATAAGGAAACAGGACCAAGCATATAGAAACATTGAGAATGGATTGTTTGATGAATTCAAAAATGGGAGCAAGGAAAAAACCTTTGAAAGAATTGTGAACTGTTCAAAGAGTTAATTTCTTTAGTGAAAAATACAAGGCATTATAAAACTATTCTTCCAAAAGACATAGAGATGAGTGATTAGTTCTTCATGATGGCTATGTGATGGATATGTGATTGCACATCATTGAGAGTACTTTCATAACTATCTACAGTGCTGTTTACTCAGAGGCTATATGAGACTATTAAGAGACTCAACAAGGAACATATCATAATGCTAGAACTTGACACAAAGGCCTGAGAAACTGGATTGAATAAGATAATGCTTTATTGATCCGACACAGGTAAGAACAATTTAGAAATCTGTTAACTTGCGTGCATTGTGATAAGTCTTGGCTTTCAGAACAGTACTAATACAGGTTTTCACTATTCCAGGTCTCCCTCCCTGCATTACCCTCCCCAAAACCCTTTCCCCTGTCTGGCCACTCCAATCCTCTGCTGTATATATTCATGGAGTCAGTGCTACCAGAAGGAGGGCATTGGAGGGTAGTGCTCCTGAGGAACTCACTCCTGACATCTGTATATAAGTTAGTTTCCCAGTCTTCTTGCTTTTTCCCTTGTAAGGTTGGGACATCATTTAAGGCTCCAACACTTTTTTGTTACCTGGGCTCTACACTGTGTTCTTGTTTTTTTCACACATCCATTCAGGTTTTGCCAGTATTGCTGCATGGGTAATCTTTTCTACCTCAGCTCAGGCTGAGTACTCCAAATCATTGCCAAGAAGACAGTTTACAGGGATGGCAGAAGACACTACTACCCTTTTGAGACCAGTAACCAGTAACCAGTAACCCCTCCCCAAACTAAGGACACAAAACAACATTGGATGCACGTTAGCCTGTTTGTCAGCAAGGAAGACGGTATCAGTCTCTCCAAACAAATACTGGTCTGAGGACACCAGTCTTCATGGTAATACTAACTCCAGTGTCTCCCATGAATTCCACTCTAACCTTATTGATATTTGGCTGTTGTCTATAGCTCTCCAGACTACTGGGCCAGACAGCCAAGGTAGCTACTCAGCCTCTCCCTCTGAGAATGGAGTTGCCTGAGTGAGCACCTTGACATGATCAGGGCTCACTTGTGATCCCTTCTGGAGACTCACTTCTGCATTTACTGCAGGTTGGCTAGAGGCATTATTTTTGTTTTTACAGCTAGGATCTCGAGTTTGGTGTCCAAAAGCATGACAGTTATGGCACCAAGCTTTTTGGGTATCCCAGTTTTCATCTTGGCACCCACCACTGGGCTGTGTAGAGTTTCGGAACCCACTCTCCTGAACAGTATTTTAGGACATTTAAAAGACTCATTTTCATTTTTCTCTCTTAGGTCACCATCTTTTCTTTGGGGGATCTTTCAGGCCTCTTTCTTTTCATCACCTCCACCAAAAGTAGTCTTGTTTAACTTTGTTTTGACCCAGTGGTCCTGCTTCTTTCTCAGCTCCAGATGAGAAAGTTGACCTAGTTCTTCCAGATGCTGATCTAACATCTTATTGTAACAATTACTCAACAGATGCTTCTTCATAATTAATTTGTAAAGCCCTTCATAGTCATGCACATTGTTGTCTCTTAACCAGCCACCTAGAGTTTTCATTGAAAAGTCTACAAAGTCAACCAAGTACTGACTCTGTTTTTTTTAGTCTTCCTATATTTGACCTGTATTCCTCAGTGGTGAGTCCAAAGCCCTCAATAAGGGTACCCTTCATGAAGTCATACATTTAGCATCTTTCTTATTCAAAGTCAGGCGTGTATCCCTGAATTTACTTGAGAATAGCTCCCACAAGAGAGAGGCCCAATTTTTTTTGGCTACCTTCCTGGATAGTCAGGCTCTCTCAAAAGCAGTAAACCATTTTGTGATGTCATCATCATCTGAATATTTAGGGACAATCCCTTTCGGGCAGTTTGGAATCAAAGGAATCTTCTCTCACCCTAGTTAGAAAATTGCTGCCACCATAGATAGGTCTTAGACCCATCTCTTTCCTTTGTCGTTCTATGACCAGGAGCTGAGCTTCTAATTTCATCCTTCTGGTCAATCTTTCTAGCATGCAGTCCTCCTCTGAGAGCTCATCCTCTGCTTCTGAGGCGGGGGGGGGGCAGTGTTTCTAACACCTCCCCAGGCAGGTAATTATATTCTGCTGCTCATAGGATTCACCTACTATATCAGGGTTATCTCTCTTAAATGCTGCCAAAAGCCTCCTAAGCATATCTAGAGTAGCTTTAGAGCCAGTTTTGATGCCAGAGAGCCCTTAACCTGGCCTAGGTCAAGTCCATATTGGGGGTCAGTTTGAGCTCCTGAGTCTGGTTCTCTGTATCACTCATTATTGTTACCAAAGTTGGGACCTTTTTGGATAGGAAAATAACCTAATCAAAAATACTTTGTCCTAACTACAGTAAAAAGACTTTTACATTTCTAGCCATTTAGTTTTAGGGACTTAGCCATGGCCCTAGCACTTCATTTTCTGCATTTTGAAACTTTAGACCAATTGAAAAAATACAACTAGGCTGAAGACAGTTTGTAGATTTACAGCTGTGGTCACCTATTGACAGTGTAGTACCAGCAAATGTAAACCCCACCACTGATCCACCAATGTATGAGGCTGGCTCTCTATATAGTGTACTAAAGGAAGTACACTGTGCAGATTGTCTAGCGGATCCCTTATTGGTATGTGGAAAAGTAAATTTTGCCATGTTTTATGTGCCTACGTGTTCCCCACCTTATGTTATATGTGCATGATTAATATGCATATGTATTCCCCCCTGATCGATTAAAGACGCAATTACAGTTGTGTCCACCCCTAGTATGCCAGTTTCCAGTCTTCGTGAAAGCAACGAATATTAGGCCTATGCAAACCTACGTTGCCACGTTTTACAGTGTGAACGTTAATTCATTGAATTGTCCCCGTTTCTAGGCCTCAAAAGGGCCCGGACTCAGATTCAGCTCCTGTTTCCTGAACCCTCCAAGGAGCGATACAGCCCCCACCTGTATCCCTGACCCTTCACTTACTTTCTTGCCACGCAGTGCCCGGCCCGGCCTGGCTCTGCCTCCCAGTCTGCCAAGAGTATGTTATGTTTCTAGTTATCAGTCCAGCCCTCCTTCTCTGCATTCCTAAGCTACTGAATCGCATCAATAGTTTCCGTCATGGTCTAGCCTTTATGTCTCCATGTAAGAGAAATACTGTATTAATATTCATGAATATTCCTCACACCCGCACTACATGTAGAATAATGCATGCACCAGTCTTAGAGTCAAGTAGCCTTTGCCCTGATAACTTTTGGATTCTATCAACATGTTCTCTAAACATCAGATACTAGATATGCCTGGGTACATGTCGCTCTGACACTCCAGACTTTAGTCTCCTCTTCTAGCACAGAAGTCATAGCCCCCAGTTCCTCCTGGTAACACGTCATTGCCCGTTTGCGCGCACCACTAGGTTAGAGGTCCCAGCTGCTCAGGTAGCCCCCTCCATGTTTCCGCCCCGTTTATGACATATTCTGTTACGTTTACATCACATGTCTATGTATACGCCCTGTACACGCCTCTTGTTACACCCATTTCACCCTTATCTTTCGCGACTGCTACAAACCACGCCTACTGCTACGCCTACTGTATTGAATGTAATGTATTTTGTTTAAGTATATATATTGTGCACTGTTATTAAAAGTTGCCAGTCCCTTATTCCCAGATCCTGCCCCCGGCAGCTGCCATCCTATTCCCGTACAGGCTGTCCTGTTCCTGTCCTCTATGCCTGATTAAAGCCTGTAAACTCCAGCTACCTCGAATCTTGACTCTTATTTATTGAGCTATTGAGCTATCTGTTTATATGAGTATCCTGAAAAATAGATCCGGTAATTAATTATTTATTTACCACATATTGGCGCCCGAACAGGGACTTGACCTTTCCCCACGCGCCGGAGAAGCCACGCAGGCCCCCTGATCCTCTGCAGCCGTGACGGAACCATACCGGCCACGTGCAGATATTTCTGCTTCAAGTATCCCTCAGGCCCACGGAGGAGACGGAGGTTGCGGTCCAGCATCCAGACGAGGCGGTGGAGGAACGCGGCGAGTCCCGACCAGAGCCCAAGCCGAGAGTCCAAGGTCCGAGGTATCCAGAGGCCCACCTGTAACTGAAGTCCGAAGTTCGTCCGTCTGTCGTCGTAGCAGTCCAGTCCAGTCCGAGGCCTTCCGTTCTTGCTGCCCGGTGAGTACCGTTGCTGGGGTAGTATCTAGACAGGGTCAATTAATTTGTCTCTGGTCCGTGGGTTTGGGTACACAGATCCAACACGAAGTGTCCACCTAGGTGGATGCGGGTCCTGACGTGTCTCTTTATGAGACCGGTAAGTTTCGTACTGTTTTAGCAGTGCATCTAGTCATTCCAGTAAGTTCTGTTCTGTTCTCGAGAAATTCATGTGTTCTGTTCTCAGTATTCCAGGTGATATTCTGTCCGAACTGTTATTTTAAATGTCAATTCATGTGTTTTCAGTGTCGTGGTATGAGTGATTTGTTTTTCAAGTTATTATTGTTGTGTTTATCGTGTATTGTATTGTGTCTAGATTCCAGTCTAAGTCATGCCTCTGTTCTCGAAGTTACGTCAGTTAAAAACCAGAAAAGGTCTGCTCGAAGAAGCAGTTCCTGTCCCGCCTAGGGACAGTCCAGGTCATTTTATGTATCATAAGCATGGCATAAGTGCCATATTATATCTAGACTTATGGGTCGAGTATACTAAAGATCTAGAAGAGAAATATAGATGGCCTGTATCAGGTACATGGGATGCCGAGTGCATCATGAGAGTAGAAGAAGCATTATGGAAAAAGAAATCCAGACAGTCCCAGAAAGATGCCATCGAGTTATGGCGCAAAGAATCTCATAAAAGAACCGAAAAAGAAATCAGAAAGACAGAATTAAGTAGGGAATCCTCAGAAAGAGCCCAAGAAAGGGAATTAATGGAAATAGGTGAACGAGTTAAAGCCGAACAGTCAGACAGACAGAGAAATGCCCTTATTAAGGGTATGTATCCTCTTCTTGCCGAGGGCTTGCCGAAAGCAACCCCGGAAGCACCATGTAATTTTCCGCCGCCATTAGTTCTGATTAAGCTACGTCACAAACCGACCGCAGCTGATATTTTTCTCTCGTCCTATTTGGATGACACAGTCCCAGAATATGCTAATCCTGTTCCGCCAGCTCCTGTAAATAATGTAATTCCTGTTCCTCCAGCCACCGGGGCACCTGTTACAGCACCTGTTACAGTTCCCCCGGTCCAGCCTACAGTACAAGTACCCGCTACATCAGTCACTCTGCCAGCCCGTACGATACCCGTCGATGATTCTAATCTAGGGGCCTCGGGGGGAAGTCCTCCGGGAACCCCGCCCCAACACAAACGTGTAACGTTACTTGAACTACATGAACGTGCGTTACAGCGTACGCCCAAACCCCAGTCCGTTGCAGATATCAAGCGAGCTCTTACCGAATGCCGTTATGACCCAGTCCCAGGAAATAATGATATGGTCATATATTCATTACGTGTAAGACGGGTAACCGAGTATTTGGACACCCTACCAGATATGAAAGAAGATCTAGACAGAATATATTGTTTCATCCGTACAGGAACAGACCCAGAAAGTATTGGCGAAGCCATGTCTCAAAGGAAAGCCGAGACTCAGCTCATGCTTTTAAAGTTTCTGATTAATTGTTTAATAAGGGAACAAGATTATCCAGATAGAGATCCGACCGAAATGAAAGTCCTGACAAGGTGGAGTGATCATATAGCCGAGGGAAGACACAAGACACTAGCTAGTATAGAGAGTATGTACAAGAAAATTCGTAAGGAAATAATAAGGTTACACGAGAAACGTAAAGCAGTACAAGTATCCGAGAAAGAAGACGACTCTGATACTGAAGAGGTAAATGACGAGAATCCCACCAGAATAGCGTATGTAGGTAAAACTAGACTTCCCGACAGACATTCACGCCTAGAACACAAGAAAGTCTTTCCTCCTACAGCACCAGAACAAGGTTCTCTTGAGCAAGTATTTCAAGCTACCGATCACATTCTGAAATCACGAATCGGTTATAGTGAACTTAGTACCATGCATGAACAAGAACTAGTCCGATCAGCAGTCCGATGGACTACTGATTCTACCACTTTTCCAGACGAAATAGTGGCACAAATGTTTCTGAAACTGCCCCCAGCCGAGCAGCGACTGGTGGGTATGTATATGATCCAGCACCTCATTACACTGTATGAGGGACAACATTCTGATCCAGGTCTGTTACATGATGTTCTGAATGAGTTACTCCAATATAGATGGAGAGGTCTAGGTACCGATTTAATTAGTGTCATTCTAGAACAGCGCCACAAATATAGAACGTTCCTGAATCCGCATTTTGTTCACGTCTCACCCCCAGGAAGTAAACCATTCTACATAGATAGACAGCATCCGTTACGAGAAGTACATCCAGTTAGGACAGCGGGTGGTGAAATGCAACGAGTATTTGTTTACACCCCCATCACAAAGATGGAACTCTTAGAGATGAAGAAGTTAATTCCCTGTCACGACAAAGATCCAGCAGGGTTCCATCGAGAATTAAAAGACATGCTCCGTATGGGAGAATACACGTATCCAGATATAATTAAAATGCTAAAGGTCCTGTTGCCCGCCGGGGTATATGAAAAACTCAAGGAAAAAGAATGGGAGGTGGGAGAGAAAAAGATTGATTGGACAGCTCTGGAAGCTGAAGATAATATACGAGTACCAGGTACCGGTCTTGGGGACAAATGTAAAGAATTGCCCGAGTTATTGATACAAGTTTTGCCAAGGTTACTAGCCACGAAAAAGGAAGATTGGGATGCAATCTCAGCATGTAAACAGAAACTAGACGAAGACACTAGTGATTTTTATTCTAGATTTGAAAAATGCTTTATTATTAACAGTGGTCTGAAGACAAGTAGCGAGTCATACCCTCATCTTTTTGTTACCAAACTAGTCGAGAATTCAAGTCCACAAGTTAAAAATCGAGTTTTGAAAGTCGAAAGTACCTGGCAAGCTAATACCCCGTCACAAATGCTCCAGATGCTCCAGTATCACCAGAATAGAATCAGGGAAGAACAAGATCACGAAAGAAGACGTATGAAAGACACGAAAATGAAAGTATTAGTTGCACAATCTGTTCCACAAGACAGTCAGAAGAGGGGTCCGAATCAAGCCAGTCATCCTGCAGCCCCCGTTAAAGGGACTTGCAATTACTGTAAACAGCCAGGTCATTTTATAAACGAGTGTGCAGTTCTGAAACACAACATAGCTACTGGTAAAACTAAAGAAAGACCACGTCCGCCTAGACAAGAACAAGTTTCACAGACTTCTCAGTCACCACAGAATGCACAACAGACAGTTCCAGTACCGCAGCCTATCGCTGCAACACAGCATGTTACACAGCAGATGTACCAGTATGCCCAGTCAGAGTATCCAGAGTATCAACAATATTCATGAAACAGCCTAGAGAGGGAGGTAGGCTTGCCTCTCATCGAGATACCTGTAGATCAAGAGGGTCCCTACGTACACAGTCAAGTATTAGGGAAAGACAGAAAGTTTCTGATTGATACAGGGGCAAGTAGGACTACTATCAGTCATGACGAGGTTCCAGGGGCTCCGCTCTCAGGCTCTAGAAATGTTTCCCTTGGATTTTCAGGAAAGCCTATAGTTAATGAAATTTCAAAACCAGTTACTCTAGAAGTTGGTCCATTGTCCCGAACTACTGATTTGTTACTCACTAAATCATGTCCCGAAAATTTATTAGGCATCAAAACATTGAAAGAATTAGGTGCAGTTATATGCTGTTCCCCAGAAGGAGTCCGATTGTTTTTACGTGACTTTAAAGGTCACTATGTATTACGTGATTTTGATCCAAGATTACTAAATGTACCGCAGCATTTATGGGCGCAAGGTCCAACTGATGTAGGTTTTATGCAAATCACACCCCATCGTGTGACTCTCAAGCAAGGTATAGTTTTGCCACGAATCAGACAGTACAGATTGCCACCTGAGGCTGTAGCAGCCTTATCCAAAATTATTGACGAGCTTATTGCTCAAGGAGTGGTTGTAGAAACTGACTCCAATGTATGTAATTCTCTTATCATTCCAGTCATGAAACGTACTGATCCAAATGCACCTCCAGTATATCGATTAGTGATTGACCTTCGAGAACTTAATAAATGTATCATACCCCAGTATCCAGTAGTCCCAGATATTTCATCCCTATTGACAGCCATTGATTCTGAAGCTACATTTTTCACTGTCATCGATCTCAAGAACGCATTTTTCAGTGTCCCCATTCATCCAGACAGCCAGTACCTTTTCGGTTTTTGTTTAAATGGAAGGAGCTATAAATTCACACGAGCTCCTCAAGGTTTCACAGAAAGCCCTAGTATTTACAGTCAAGCACTCAAGAGACAACTAGACAATATTCACATGCCAACTGACACTGCCCTGCTCCAGTATGTCGATGATCTACTGATCACAGCCCGTTCTGAACGTGACTGCGAGCGTGCGTCACTTACAGTCCTGTATTTTCTGGCCGAGCAGGGGCACAAGGTGTCTCCTTCGAAGCTTCAATTCTGTGTTCAGCAAGTGATCTACTTAGGCCACTTACTCTCCAAGTGGGGTAGGCAGTTGACACCAGACCGTATCCAGTTAATAGCGAGTCTTCCACAGCCCAAGACACAGAAGGAGGTACGAGCTTTTATTGGCCTCACTTCTTACTGCAGACAATGGATTCCTCAGTATGCATTTCTAGCTAAGCCACTGATACAGTTAACGACACAGGAGGCAGCCGTATCGACTGTCCTCCCTTGGACCCAGGAACATACACTTGTTTTTAATGAATTAAAGAAAGCCTTATGCCAAGCACCTGTTCTAGCTACACCGAACTACAGTAAGCCTTTTACACTTTTTGTCACAGAACGTGATGGTACTGCATTATCTGTTCTCACACAAGATCAAGCCGGACAGTACAAGCCCTGTGCTTATTTTTCGAGCACATTAGATCCAGTAGCCCAGGCTCTGCCTGCGTGCCTCAAGTCAGTTGCAGCTACAGCTCTAGCTATCAGACAAAGTGATTCCATAGTATTAGGACACTCCCTGACAGTACAAGTTCCACACTCCGTGGAAGTTCTTTTAAACCGAACACAGACTCAGCACTTGACAATTGCACGTTTAACAGGTTATGAATTGACACTGTTCCAGCCACACATAGAAATCAGACGCTGCAACATTCTAAATCCTGCTACACTGTTACCGTCAGTTACTTCAAATCCTGCCACACATGACTGTGTGGAAGTTGTTAACACTATGACAAAGCCAAGACAAGACCTGACAGATATTCCATTACCTAACCCCGACCTGACACTTTATGTGGATGGTTCATGTATGAGAACTAGTACAGGAGAACTAGTAGCCGCGTATGCAGTGACTACTGAAACCGAAGTTATAGAAACGCACCGTATTGACACCCTGTCTGCTCAAGCAGCAGAGCTCGTTGCTCTGACCCAAGCCTGCATACGTGCCAAGAACCAGAAAGTAAACATATATACAGATTCACGTTACGCATTCGGAGTTGTACACGACTTTGGAGTGCTCTGGCAAGAGAGAGGTTTCATGACTTCTCATGGAACCAAGATTCAGCATGGTCTCCTCATTCAAGCTCTGTTAGATGCAATACATTTACCGACAGCTATCGCTATCATGAAGTGCAAAGCACATACGAAAGTTACTGATATCATTTCCCAAGGTAACGATCTAGCAGATCGAACAGCCAAGCTTACAGCTCAGACCCCAGACATTCCAGTTAACATGACACAGACACTCACTCCAGATCCGACTACTTGTATGACAGTTAAGGACCCTACACAAGATGTCATAGACATACAGTTACATGCCACTCCCGATGAAATCAAGAAATGGTCCGAACAAGGAGGGGTCCAGACAGATCAGGGATGGGTGACGAAGGGAAAAGCCACATGGTTTCTCCCCGACTCTATGGTTCAAGTCATTATTAATACCGCACATAGTCCAGCACATCTAGGAGAAAAAGCTATGTTAGACAGTATTCAGAACCTTTGGTTCAATAAGCATTTACGAGCTGCAGCCAAGCAGAAAGTCCGTACCTGTATGATATGTTGCCAGTTCAATCCAGGTAAAAGTGTCCCGGTGGAACAAGGTGGATTCCAACCCCCTGACCACCCTTTTGAAGTCCTCCAGATGGATTATATTCAGATGGAGCGATGTCGAGGTTTTAAGTATGTCCTCGTAGTTGTATGCGCTTTGTCCGGGTGGACAGAAGCATATCCAGTCCCAGATTACACAGCAGCGACCACTGCCAGGCAGTTGGTTCGTGAATTCTTTCCCCGCTATGGACTACCTAGGGTCGTGTATTCAGATAACGGCCAGCCATTCTCATCTGAACTCATGAAACAAATTTCCCTTCTGTTAGGGTACCAGTGGAAGTTCCATTGTGTACGCCATCCTGAAGCAGCCGGTCTCGTAGAGAGACATAACCAGACTCTGAAAATCCGCATTGCAAAAGTTTGTAAAGAAAAAGGTGTAGACTGGCTAGTAGCTTTGCCAGTTGCTCTATTTTACATGCGAATGGTTGCACATTCCAGATCAGGTCTGTCCCCGTATGAGGTCGTATTCGGCCGCCCCCCAAACATGTGGGTTACACCTAGACCCCGTAGTATTACAGATGTTTCCAGTAATATGCTGACAGATTACCTAGCTTCCTTGATGTCTGCCCTACACTCTTGTCGTTCACAGGTTGCCGCCGCATTTCCAGACAACACCGAGGTGAAACCGCATGAAGTCGTTCCCGGTGACCTCGTATTTGTCCGGAATTTTGATCGTTCAAGTCCGCTGGAGCCCCGCTGGAAGGAGCCCCGCATGATCTTACTAACAACAAGGACCGCAGTCAAGCTAGAGGGAAGAAAAGGATGGGTCCATCTGAGCCATATAAAGAAATTTCACGGACTTAAAGACTGCCCTATTCTCAAGGACTGCCCAGATACAGACTCTGAACTCAAGCCTCCCCTGTTAGAGAAAACTCCGCAGCAGGAGTATAAACAGAAACTCAGGTCTAGTAAAATAAGTCAGCCAGTTTAATTGTCTAAGTCCCTCTCGGGTGAAACGGTTAGACAGGTTCCTGACATGTATGAGATAGACCCCCACAGTGAGAGAGTTAGTCAAAACTCTAAAAGATGTATTATTATTCTATGCTTCCTATTATTTGTGAGTCTTATGGTTACCTGCACAAGTTATGCTTTACATTTATGTTTTCCAATTTCTCATGTAAATAAGTTTTCTAATGCTACAGTAGAGCACACATTTAGTGATCTGCCTCCTCACGAGCTATCCTATCGTCTTGCTATGCGAAATAATACATTCATTAGAATGTTACACTATTCACACCAGACCAGCAATGCCACTAATTGTTGGGTGTGTGGTCGACTTCCCCCTTTCCAGACACCGAAGGGAGTTCTGCCACTCTTTCCTTATCCATTTTCACATAATGGTTCGTGTGGAGCATGGTCCACGTTAACGTCATCCTCCAATGATATGTCCCTTCTGAATCGAACATGTTTTCCAGACAAGCAAGGTCTCCCCCATAGAACAGGGTTAGATCTAGAAAATGAAGTTTATAATTTAGGTAATTATTCTTCGAATTTTATGGTCCTGAATGTTCAGTCTGATACCACTCCAGATTTGCCTGCTATTTCAGTACTACCAGTGAAAGGCGAATTATGTGTCAGAAAGAATGGTTCCGCACATGTAGGACATAGTGATTGTACTACTACTGTCGAGTATAGTGACAGTGGGAAATCTATTTTCAAAGCCTCACGTCATTCTTATTTTGTTTGTGGTCAGACCGCATATGTTCGTCTGCCCCTCGATTGGGATGGAACATGTTACATTGCCTTCCTACTGCCACCAGTTTTTCTAGCCCCATCTGATTATCACAGAAACACACATCTAGTACACGTCAGACATAAAAGGGAGATCGAGTCCCCGATTGTCGATCAAACTGAAACTACTCTAGAACAATATCAAGACTTCAATAAAGGTTTCTTCTTCTTTATAGGACCTATCCAGAATAGTAAGTTAATACGTAGATTAACCAGAACCCTTGAAGCAGTAGTGAATGAGACTGTTTCTGCTCTAGGTAACTTAACTGAAGAGCAATCTGCTATGAGATTTGTCGTGCTCCAAAATCGTCTCGTTCTTGACATCATACTGGCCGATAGAGGAGGAGCATGTAGAGTCATCGGATCTAGTTGCTGCATTTTCATTCCTAATAACGCGCCGTCTGTTTATTCAGCTATAACCAGACTTCATAAAATTGCCCATCAGTTACACCAGAATCCAGGCACCTGGACATGGTCCGGTTGGCTCTGGAGTATCATATCTGCCTGGGGATGGAAAGTATTGTCATTCCTAGGTATTGCAGTAATGATCATATTCAGTTGCTGCCTCTGTATACAATGTGGCCCTGCGATTTGCGGCATGTGTGCTACCTCTTGTATTCCTAGTCCTAGATCCCGTTCCAAGACAATTCGAGACGAGCAAATGATGCTATATGAAATGATAGATGGTATCATGAATATTGATGTTTCCTGATGGAAACGTAGGGCACAAGGAGGGAATGTGGAAAAGTAAATTTTGCCATGTTGTATGTGCCTACGTGTTCCCCACCTTATGTTATATGTGCATGATTAATATGCATATGTATTCCCCCCTGATCGATTAAAGACGCAATTACAGTTGTGTCCACCCCTAGTATGCCAGTTTCCAGTCTTCGTGAAAGCAACGAATATTAGGCCTATGCAAACCTACGTTGCCACGTTTTACAGTGTGAACGTTAATTCATTGAATTGTCCCCGTTTCTAGGCCTCAAAAGGGCCCGGACTCAGATTCAGCTCCTGTTTCCTGAACCCTCCAAGGAGCGATACAGCCCCCACCTGTATCCCTGACCCTTCACTTACTTTCTTGCCACGCAGTGCCCGGCCCGGCCTGGCTCTGCCTCCCAGTCTGCCAAGAGTATGTTATGTTTCTAGTTATCAGTCCAGCCCTCCTTCTCTGCATTCCTAAGCTACTGAATCGCATCAATAGTTTCCGTCATGGTCTAGCCTTTATGTCTCCATGTAAGAGAAATACTGTATTAATATTCATGAATATTCCTCACACCCGCACTACATGTAGAATAATGCATGCACCAGTCTTAGAGTCAAGTAGCCTTTGCCCTGATAACTTTTGGATTCTATCAACATGTTCTCTAAACATCAGATACTAGATATGCCTGGGTACATGTCGCTCTGACACTCCAGACTTTAGTCTCCTCTTCTAGCACAGAAGTCATAGCCCCCAGTTCCTCCTGGTAACACGTCATTGCCCGTTTGCGCGCACCACTAGGTTAGAGGTCCCAGCTGCTCAGGTAGCCCCCTCCATGTTTCCGACCCGTTTATGACATATTCTGTTACGTTTACATCACATGTCTATGTATACGCCCTGTACACGCCTCTTGTTACACCCATTTCACCCTTATCTTTCGCGACTGCTACAAACCACGCCTACTGCTACGCCTACTGTATTGAATGTAATGTATTTTGTTTAAGTATATATATTGTGCACTGTTATTAAAAGTTGCCAGTCCCTTATTCCCAGATCCTGCCCCCGGCAGCTGCCATCCTATTCCCGTACAGGCTGTCCTGTTCCTGTCCTCTATGCCTGATTAAAGCCTGTAAACTCCAGCTACCTCGAATCTTGACTCTTATTTATTGAGCTATTGAGCTATCTGTTTATATGAGTATCCTGAAAAATAGATCCGGTAATTAATTATTTATTTACCACAGGTATACGGAGGCAAAAGTAGATAATATTAATGCTCTTATTGTGGTAGTGTGGGTGAGCAGTTAGGCTTATCAGAGGGTAGTGCTAAGCATTTGTGGTACTCACAGAGGCAATAAATGAGACATACACTCAAGAAGAAATCTGAGGCCAATCTGCAAAAATAACATTGTTTTTATATAATATTTCAGAAAGAGAACTTCATTCTAAGGTAAGTTCTTTTTAAGATATTCATTTTTAAAGTTCACAAAAAAAATCACTGTCGGGTGTAATTACGTGTAATGGAAGTCAATGGGAAAAACATAGAAAGCAGCATATAAGATCACACAGTGCGTTCTCGATGTTCACCTTCTGGATTTCGGTAAGTAGCAAGGCCATGCCCATATTTCCTGTAGCTGCAATTCAGGAGCATCCTGGTTAAGCTGGAAGCAGCATGCTGAGGTTGTTGGTAGCAGTTAACTACGATGAGGGGAGGGTCACCAGGAAATACATTGCACAAGAGGACTTACAGGTAAGTCTGTGGGTCCCACTTAAGGGAGCAGGTTGAAAAGGTCTCAGGACAACTGAATCACAGCTGGTTTGTCATTACTCAGGCAGAGGTGGCTGGGAGCAGAGCAAATAGGACAGCCAAGCTTCGTGCATTAAGATGGTCAGGTGCAGGCAGGTTGCAGAGTCTATTCCGGGACAGCTGGGCCACTCACAGAGCGGGTCTCAGGGTTGTCAAAGTCCCTCAATGGGTGTCTGTGTCCTGTGTAGCTGGACTCTTTCTTCTCGGTCTTCTTTGTAGGGGGTCTGGTACCCAGAGCATTGGTGTGACATGCTCCGGCAGGTACAAGTGTCTCCATTCTTGGAGGGGAGACAGGTCTGACCCTCTGGAGCTGGTGCACCTCTTCTTGCTTGGTTGCTGCTCTGGGATCGCCAGGGAGCAGCATGTTGGTAATCTAAATTTTGTGGTTTGGTGCCTGCATGCTGCAGGGGAGAAACTTGTCTACTCCAAGGGAGTTTCTCAACAATATGTTAAAGGGTAGAGATGCTCCTAGGTCCATGGAGGCCTCACAGTTGCAGGACAAGATAGCAGGCCATGAAGGCTGAGTCCTGGAAGCAGCCGGCAGGGTTTGGTGCCAATTTGCTGCGCCACGTCGTCCGCTCTCTGGTCAGCAGCTCGTCTTTGACCGTTGCTCCTCATGGTCCATCAAATCCAAGTTGTAAGGTTCAGGGATGCCACCTAAATACTAAATTTAGGGGCGTGTCAGCAGGAGAAAGCAAGTAGTCAATGGGCTACCTTCCTTTAGCATGTCTACACTCTCTAAGATACCACCTCTGGCAGAAAGGGGCAATACCCTAGACCTGATAGATTGTTTTCCTACCATCACAAGAAGGGGATTTGCAAAAGTAGTGTCCATATCGCCTGCCACACCTTAGGCTACTGCACTTTGGACCGTATGCAAACACCCTCGATCCGTCTGTGGTCCATGCAGAATCAGGCTCTTGATTCAGAAAAGGGGGTGGTGATGAACAGAGTGTCTGAATTAAGCAGACCACTCTTACCCAGTCCAAAGATCAGGGCTTGATCCATCACCGTTATTTAGCTCACTGCCCCATCCCAGCTCAGAACCTGGCTATATGCAAATTAGTCTGTCCCTGGCCCAGTGCATCATGGGAACAGGGCAGACCAAACTACCAAGCCAATTATTCACCACAATCAGGCTCTTGGCCTCCGTGGCCCTGGTCTTTTAATAGTGGGGGGGAGGAAAAACACCACTAACTAAATCCATGGGCTGATGTAATCATTGGACCTGGCATTGATGTATATTACCAACCATAAGCATTGTATTGGAGCCCTACACTGACCACTTCAAATAATCCCCCATAGCTCTTCTGCCCGGTGTAGATTGTATTTTATGTCAATATTGTAAGTCCATTTTACTGTGCTTAACTCTAACGTATTTTTATACATTGTTTACTTTTTATGTACCAGCAAACAAAAATGATAGACGGAATGCTGACAATGCAAAGGTTCTCCCCAAGTCAAGAAATCTGGGTTAAATCCAATGTCAATTTGTGCCCTATGCCACCCCAGTTTGGACCCAGCCATATGCAAATCAGTCTTGACTCTGTGTCCCATGGAAACAGTCCAGACCGAACGGCCAGGCCAGGTCCTCCCTGGATGGGAAACAAGCTTCCTGGGACTGGTTTCAGGGTATGTCACCCTTCTTCAGCCAAGCTAGCTTGAATCCAGTGGCACAGTGAGCAAGGGACCCATGTCTGGGCATACCCATCCCACTTAGGGCGAAACGTGTTACAGAAAACAGATGATGGATGGAATGCTGACAATGCAAGCATTCACTTCAGACAAAAGATCTGGGTTAAATTCATTATTCTTTTGTCCACTACGCCACCCCAGTTTGGACCCAGCCATATGCAAATCAGTCTTGACCCTGTTCCCCATGGGAACAGTCCAAACCAAACTGCCAGGCCATGTCCTCCCTGGACCGCAAACAAGCATCCTGGGACTGGTTTAAAGGTATGTCACCCTTCTTCAGCCAAGCTTGCTTGAATCCAGTCATGTATTGAAACATTGGTCCTTATAAGGTCCAAATAGGGAACAGATATAGACTGAAATCAGAACTATACTTATAGTGTCCTGCTGGACAATCAATTGAATCAACAAATAAACTCAAAACAATGCTGTGAACAACACAACAATATAGTGGGACACAATCCTGCATCCTACAAAAACACATGACATTTACAAACCATTAAAGACATTTCAGGCATGACAAAGTTAGCTTGTTGAATGTGAATTATGGCAAGCTTAGTATAAACAGTCAATGCACTTTTTTATCACAGTGGATTCATGTGCATGCTGTTTTACATGCGTCGACGAGGTTTCGATCTTTTCAAAGAAATGTTAGGATCATCATCAGGACAGTGATTAGTACAAGCCTGAATTTAGAAATAGCCTGTAGAGAAATAGGAAGAGAAAAAGTGGGTAAGGGTTATAGAACGCCTAATATGTGTAGAACTTCTTGATAGCATGCCATGTACAGACCGTGTTGAACGTTCCGGTGGGTGGAGTGGCATAAAAGTGATTTAGACATACTAAGGACGGAACAGTGTTGGAATAGAGTCAATTGCGAATATGCACAGTGGCATGCTTCTACGGTGTGTACAGGTGGTGATCGGCGCGTACACGTGCTAAGTATATAGGGTTTCAATAAAAACCTGTTGTGACAAGTATAGCACAATAGTAACATAGTGATATAAGGAGTAAATAATGGGTGGCCAGAGGCGCTAGAATTTGTGCACAGTTGGAGTTTAATTAGAGTGACAAGTGTATCGCAAGATTGAATTGCATGCTCATATATACTAAACAGCCAGTAGGTATGCCGAATGAAGCAAAGATATGCGGTTGCCGGTTACGCAGCAGTGATGGAAATGATTGCCGGTGCCGTGTCGATTTGGAAGAGTTGCCATGCATATGCTAAAAGGAGGAGACATAAGCGATTGAGCGTGCTGGTATCATAACTGTGATTGCTGGTGCGTAGCGGATGATCTAAATAAACACGCGTGATGCTCGTGGTGTACGGGGGATGGCCTGAGTCCCGGCAACCAATGAATTAAACTAGCAGGGGACTAACCTTTAGGCTGCAAACAATGTAACCGATAGACAAGGGTGACAGACCCTGGGTTCTGGTGCTGCGTTCCATGAAGAGTATCTGTCAGGTAAGGGAATTGGGTGAGTAAAAAGCAGGGCGAAAATTCTTGGCAATATAAAGTCACTGAAGAAACGGGGGCTCACCTTTAGGAGACTGAATTGTGGGAATAGTTGTGTGACATTCCTCCGGGTGATGATTAACTGGGAAGGGTCGTTTTATACTTCCTGAATGGTGTGACAATGCACTACGGGAGAGAGAAAAGGGATATGTAAGACCGCGTGGGTGCGGCGTGAGGAGACTGAAGGGCCTGGGAGAGTGAGGGCTCTTACCGAATTGCTGCTGGATCCAGAGAAGGCCTGGTTGGATAACTAGTGGACACCATGAACAGAGCATTTAAAAAGCAATGAGCGTGATTGGTCTGGGTAGAACGGCGCCATCTTGGCTGTGTGTATAGATATGGAGAAAAGACTCTTGCACGGCGCAAAAAAGGCTAGAGCGCAGAATCAAGTAAAGAACATAGAGTAAGTGCTTAAGAATAGAATCGGTTGCAGTACACTACACAATAGTAGGCAGAGCCAAACCAAATGTATCATGGTTTTGAACTAAATAACAGTTAGGGCATTATTTTAAAATTTAGGCAGAGCCAATCTGCTACTCCTGATTTTAAGGTAAATAAAAATTGGTACATTTGAGGGTTGCATTTTGAGGTGGCTGTTCGAGTCACTAGTTAACAGTTGCAGTGTTGTTTAAAAATGGTAGGCAGAGCCAACCAACTGTGACATGATTTAAAAGAAAAACGGAAATAGGTACATTTATGAGTTGCATTATAATATGGCTATCTGAATTTGCTGAGGAGGAACAAATGGGGTTTCTTAGATCAAAGTAGTCCAATCCTCATTGCAGTTCAGACCATCTCTTATGCTGTTTGTACAGATAATCATTCTCAACTCTTTTTGTTGAGGATCTGGGCAATGTCTCCACATCTAGGAGGTTGTTTTATCATATTAATCACAGTCCATTTCATGTCTTCCTCTTTGTGCCTAGCTGCTATAAAGTGCTCCTCCATCGGCGCATTAGCGGTCTTGCAAAGTACTCTGCTCCGGTGTTGTCCGATACACATCTTCATTTTTTGCGTAGTCTGTCCAATGTATATCTTTGAGCTGGGGCATTCAATTAAATAAATAACATTGCAGGTATTGCAGTTGGAGAAAAAGTTAAGTCTGATGGTAACATTATTTAACACAAATTCTTTGCCTTCAACTGTGAACTCACACACAGTACAATTGACACATTTGGCATGCCCAATGAGTGGGCCCAGGCCCCAGTGGCCATCAAGGGTGGTGGTCGGTCTAAGGGATGGTAGGGTTGCCCGTACCAGATGGTCTTTAAGGTTGCAGCTTTTGCGGAATGCAAAAAGATGACGTTCGATTGTGATATTACCTGCGTTCACAACAGGCCAGTGTTTAAGAATGGATTTGTGAATAGGGTTTGACACAGGTGAAAATGTCGTGACACAAACTAAGCGGTTAGTATTGGGTTTTTGTTTGGGGGAGAGCAATACTTAGTACCAAGCGCGTTTCTATGCATTGCGTACCAACCGTTTTGGGTACCCATGTGCTTTTAGCTTGCTAGAGAGATTTGAAGCCTAATGAAAGTAGTCTTCTTTGGAAAAACAATTGATTCTGACACGTAAGAATTGAGAGTATGACAAGGAATCTCTGAGTGCTCACGGATGATTGCTTTCATAGCTAAGTAGGGTATTCTGCTCAGTGGTTTTTCTGTATAACTTAGTGAATAATTCACCATTAGAATGATAAATAGTGAGATCAAGGAATGGGATTTAGACTCTGTCAAGTGTGAGGGTAAATTTGAGACCTAGACAATTATTGTTGAGCCAGTGTAGGAACTGGTTCATGGTGTGCTCATCGTTGTGCCAGATTAAGAAAATGTCATCTATGTATCGACGCCACAATGTAAGGGATTAGTAGTGGCAAGAATGGTCAACATCTCTAGATGGCTCATGAATAGAATCGCTAAGCTGGGGGGAAAAACGGCCCCCATAGAAGTACCCTTAACTTGATAATAGTATTCATTCTCAAAGTGGAAAAAATTCCTGGTAAGGCAAAGTTCCAGTAATTGGAGTATGAACAAGGTGGGGACAGAGTGCGGGCGTGGTCTTGAATCAAGGACACCTTGGATCACATTAAGTGCTGTGACCTGCATGATGTTCGTCTATAAAGATTCTACATCCATAGTGCAAAGCACATCATTAGTAGGGTCAAATGAGTGGTGTTCGACTAGATTAATCATGGCCATACTATGATATATAGTGAGATCAAGGAACGGGATTTGGACTCTGTCAAGTGTGTGGGTAAATTTGAGACCTAGACAATTATTGTTGAGCCAGTGTAGGAACTGGTTCAGTGTTGGCTCATCATTGTGCCAGATTAGAAAAATGTCATCTATGTATCGACACCACAACGTGACGCCGGTCACAAAGAGATTAGTAGTGGCAAGAATGGTCGACATCTCTAGATGGTTCATTAATAGAATCGCTAAGTTGGGGACAAAAACGGTCCCCATAGAAGTACCCTTAACTTGCTGATAGTATTCATTCTCAAAGTGGAAAAAAATCCTGGTAAGGTAAGTTCCAGTAATTGGAGTATGAACAAGGTGGGGACAGAGCGCGGGCGTGGTCTTGATTCAAGGACACCTTGGATCACATTAAGTGCTGCGACCTGCGGGATGTTCGTGTACAGGGATTCTACATCCATAGTGCAAAGCACTTCATTAGTAGTGTCAAATGGGTGGTGTTCGACTAGATTAATCATGGCCATACTATCCCTGACTTAGCAAGAGGTGACAGGTATGAAATCTTTAATGAAATAGTCAACTTATTGGCCAAGGGGTTCAAGTATTGAGCCACATCCAGAGACTATAGGACGTCCTGGCGGGGTTTGTTAAGTTTTTATGTACTTTGGGCAATGTATAGATCACAGGCATGCGTGGTGATTTCACATTCAAGAAAAGAAATTATTTTTGGCTAAGTAAGGTAGCCCTCAGATTTGGCTTTAGTTGTAATCTGTTGAACAAGTTTTTGCAATTCTTTAGTGGGATTCGTGGGGAGTCTACAATAATGATCACTATTCATAAGCTGATGTAGAATTTCAGCCTTGTAGGATTCCTTTCTTTGCAGAATGATCCCACCGCCTTTATCGGCAGATTTGATAAACTAAGGATTCATTCCTTTCGAGTGAATCAATCGCTTTCTTTTCCACAAGGGAAATATTATAGGGAATTAATTATTTTTTACATTGTGTGTGGTCAAGTCATTCAAAACCAATTTCTCAAAGGTTGAAATTTCGCCAGGTATCATATGTGTAGTAGGCAAAAATGTGGAGGGAGGCCGAGAGGGGGTGTTGGAGATGACGGGGGTGATGGACTGAGTAGAAAGTAGGCATGTAGACGCAATCATCTAAAGAATCTCAGAAGTTCAGTGTGCAATTCGAGGAAGTTAGGTAGAATGGTGGGGACAAAGGAAAGGCCTTTACTAATTAGGGACAGTTCTGGGTCTGTAAGGTTGTGATGGGATAACTTAAAAATAGGTGTTTGTTGTAAGTCAGTATTATTAGTAATCACCATTGGTAAAACTTCTGATGTGTTTGACGTTTGCCGGGGGGATTGTACCATCGTTGTGCTAATTTTATGCGACCTCGCTGTGGGGGCTCGCTTTGGCCCCTCCCTAAAAAATTTGTGCCTGGGTTGCGGTTTGAAGTGCTAGGGCAATCAACTGAATCGGAGTTTTTGGATGAATCTGCAGAAGTATCTGAGAATCCTACCAAGTTGTTACGTCTATTGAAGCAGCCCCAGGCTCTGTTGTTCTGTGGATTAGTATATGATCGGTTGGTATAGAAATCTTTTTGTAAGTATGGGTTTGTACGTTCAGTATCTTATGCCTTGATGTCCTTCTTAACTTTGATTGTTTTGTTTGTTCTGCTCTATCCTATGAAAGTCATCAGTTTTTTGGGGGACTTGCTCAAGTAATTTTTTACTATCAGGGACTGGGCAGGATTCTTTGATCTATTTTTCAATTTCACTGATCTCTTCTGCCAATTTTCTGAGTGATTCAGTCGCAGTATTAATGCCTAGCACTACCAGTGCCTAGAGCAAGTAGTGCCTATGTAACTAAAGTTATTTATATATTTTGAATTGTCAGTGAAAATGGAAGGGAGATTTCTTACTTGCAACCCAACAGGAATTGTATCCGCTTTCAAATATTCGGTTAACATACGAATCATAAGCTGAAGACGTACTTGTTTCTTTTTGCACTACTCTAGTTGATCTGATAAAGATACATTAGTGCTGTTTATAGAGTTAGTTGAGTCGGAGAACAGAGAAGGACCCTCACATATTTTTATTTTTTTAATGTATTCGTCAGAGTAAAGGGGTGCTTGGTCTCACATAGCAAAAAGTATGAGGTGGTGGTTTGAAAAAAGGTAAGGGATAGAGAAAGGAACAGGAGTGACCCACTCTCAAAGAGGGGAAAAGTATTTTACCCCTGCAATCCGGCGATTGCGCTAAGCAATTTTGAAGAAAAACAAGGAAACCCGCAAGGTAAATAAGGACCTTGGGTAGCAGTCATGTATTGAAACATTGGTCCTTATAAAGTTCAAATAGGGACGACATGACGACATGAAATGGACAGTGATTATTGTGATATAACAACCCCTAGAGGTGGAGACATTGCCCAGATCCTCAACAAAGAAGAGTTGAGAATTATTATCCATACAAACAGCATAAGAGATGGTTTGAATGCAATGAAGATTGGACTACTTTGATCTAAGAATCCCCATTTGTTCCTCTACAGCAAATTCAGATAGCCATATTATAATGCAACTCCTAAATGTACCTATTTTTGTTTTTCTTTTAAATCATGTCACAGTCGCTTGGCTCTGCCTACCATTTTTTTTTAAAAAACAATGCAACTGTTATTTGGTGACTCAAACAGCCACATCAAAATGCAACCCTCAAATGTACCAATTTTCATTTACCTTAATATCAGGCAATAGTAGATTGGCTCTGCCTACATTTTAAAATAATGCACAAACTGTTGTTTAGTTTAAAACCATGTTACAATTGGTTTGGCTCTGCCTACTATTGTGAAGTGTACTGCAAATGATTCTATTATTAAGCACTTACTCTATGTTCTTTACTTTATTTGGCGCTCTAACCTCTTTGCGCCAAGCAAGAGTCTTTACTCCTTGTCTATACACACACCCAAGATGACGCCGTCCTACCCAGCCCAATCACGCTCATTGCTATTTAAATGCTCTGCTCATGGCGTCCACTGGTTATCCAAGGAGACCTTCTCTGGATCCAATGGCAATTTGGTAAGAGCCCTAACTCTCCCAGGCCCTTCAGTCTCCTCACGCCACACCCATGCGGTCTTACATCCCTTTTCTCTCTCTCCCGTAGTGCATTGTCACAGCATTCAGAAAGTATAAAATGACTCTTCCCAATTAATCATCACCCAGAGGAATGTCACACGACTATTTGCACTATTCAGTCTCTTAAAGGTGAGTCCACATTTCTTCAGCGACTTTATATTGACAAGAATTTTCGCCCCTCTTTTTACTCACCCAGTTCCCTCATCCGACAGATTCCCTTCACGCAACACAGCACCGAAACCCCAGGCCCGTCACCCTTGTCTATCGGTTAAATTGTTTAGAGCCTAAAGGTTAGTCCGCTGCAGGTTTAATTCATTGTTGTCGGCACTCAGGCTGTCCCCCGTACACCACGCGCATCATGCATGTTTACTTAGATCAACCGCTACAGCCCCAGAAATCACAGTTATGATACTGGCACTCTCAATCGCTTATCTCTGCCCTTTTTAGCATACGCATGGCAACTCTTCCAAATCGACACAGCACCTGCAATCATTTCCATCACCCCTGCGTAACCGGAAATCGGATATCTTTGCTTCATTCGGCACAACTACTGGCTGTTTAGTATATACGAGCATGCAATTCAATCTTGCGATACACTTGTCACTCTAATTAAACATCAACCGCACACAAATTCTCACGCCGCCAGCCACCCATTATTCACTCCTTATATCACTTTGTTACTATTGTGCCATACTTGTCACAACAGGTTTTTATTGAAACCCTATATACTTACCATGTGTACACGCCGATCACCACCTGTACACGCCGTAGAAGCATGCCACTGTGCATAATCGCAATTGACTCTATTCCAACACTGTTCCATCATTAGTATGTCTAAATCACTTTTAGGCCACTCCATCCACCGTAACATTCAGCGCGGGGTGTACATAGCACGCTATAAAGTAGTACTACGCATGTTAGGCGTTCTATAACCCTTCCCCCCCAGTATGCACATGAATCCACTGTGATAAAAAAAGTGCATTGACTGTTTATACTAAGCTTGCCATAATTCACATTCGACAAGCTAACCTTGTCACCCCTGAATTGTCTTTAATGTTTTGTAAATGTCATGTGTTTTTGTAGTATGCAGGATTGTGTCCTACTATATTGTTGTGTTGTTCACACCATTGTTTTGAGTTTATTTGTTCATTAAATTGAATGTCCGGCTGGACACTATAAGTATAGTTCTGATTTCAGTCTATATCTATTCAAATCCCTATTTGAACTTTATAAGAACCAATGTTTCAATACATGACTGCTACCCACCCAAGGTCCTTATTTACCTTGTGGGTTACCTTGTTTTTCTTTAAAAATAGCTTGAATTCAGTGGCACAGTGAGCAAGGGACCCACTTCTGGGCATACCCATCCCACTTAGGGCGAAAAGTATTACAGCAAACAAATGATGGATGGATTGCTGACAATGCAAATATTCTCCCCCGTCAAAAGATCAGGGTTAAATCCTGTTTGTTTGTCCACTACACCACCCCAGTTTGGACCCAGCCATATGAAAATCAGTCCTGACCCTGTGCCCCATGGGAACAGTCCAGACCGAACTGCCAGGCCAGGTCCTCCCTGGATCAGAAACAAGCATCCTGGACCGGTTGCAGGGTATGTCACCCTTCTTCAGCCAGGCTAGCTTGAAATTAGTGGCACAGTGAGCAAGGGACCCACGTCTGGGAATTCCCATCCCACTTAGGGCGAAAAGTGTTACAGCAAACAAATGATGGCTGGAATGCTGACAATGCAAACATTCTTCCCCAGTCAAAAGATCTGGGTTAAATCCATTGTTCTTTTGCCCACTATGCCACCCCAGTTTGTACCCAGCTGATGATGGATTTAGGCCCAGATCTCTGTACTGGGGTGAATGTATGACATTGTTCTGCGTTCTATCCATCAATTGTTCTTGTTTACATTTGTCACCCTGAGTGGGACAGGTATGCCCAGACGTGGGTCCCATGCTCTCAATGCCACTGGAATCGAGCTATCCTGGCTGAAGAGGGTTGAAACCCGGAAACCGGTCCTAGGATGCTTGTTTCCAGTCCAGGGAGGACCTGGCTTGGCAATTTGGGCTGGACTGTTCCCATTGGGCGCAGGGTCAAGACTGATTTGCATATGGCTGGTTCCAAGCTGGTATGGCATGGTGAGCATGAAAACGATGGATTTAGCTGGTTCCAAACTGGAATGGCATGGTGAGCATAAAAACGATGGATTTAGGCCCTGATCTCTGTACTGGGGTGAATGTATGACATTGATCTGCATTCTGTCCATCAATTGTTCTTTTTGCATTTGTCACCCCGAGTGGGACGGGAATGCCCAGACGTGGGTCCCGTGCTCTCCATGCCACTGGAATCAAGCTATCCTGGCTGAAGAGGGGTGAAACCCTGAAACGGGTCCTAGGATGCCTGTTTCCAGTCCAGGGAGGACCTCACTTGGCAGTTTGGGCTGGACTGTTCCCATTAGGCACAGGGTCAAGGCTGATTTGCATATGGCTTTGTCTAAACTGGAAAAGTATGGTGAGCATAAAAACGGCGGATTTAGGCCCAGATCTCTGTACTGGGCTGAATGTATGACTTTGTTCTACATTCTGTCCATCAGTTGTTCTTTTTGCATTTGTCACCCCGAGTGGGACGGGTAAGCCCTGTCGTGGGTCCCATGCTCTCCATGCCACTGGAATCAAGCTATCCTGTCTGAAGAGGGGTGAAACCCCGAAACCGGTCCCAGGATACCTGTTTTCAGTCCAGGGAGGACCTGGCATGGCTGTTCAGGTTGGATTGTTCCAATTGGGTGCAGGGTCAAGACTGATTTGCATATGGCTGTGTCCAAACTGGAATGACATGGTGAGCTAAAAAACGAATAATTTACGCCTAGATCTCTGTACTGGGGTGAATGTATGTCATTGTTCTCCATTCTGTCCATCGATTGTTCTTTTTGCATTTGTCACCCCAAGTGGGATGGGTATGCTCAGACGTGGGTCCTGTGCTCTCCATGCCACTGGAATCAAGCTATCCTGGCTGAAGAGGGGTGAAACCCCGAAACCGGTCCTAGGATACCTGTTTTCAGTCCAGGGAGGACCTGGTATGGCTGTTCAGGTTGGACTGTTCCCATTGGGTGCAGGGTCAAGACTGATTTGCATATGGCTGGGTCCAAACTGGAATGACATGGTGAGCTAAAAACGAATAATTTACGCCTAGATCTCTGTACTGGGGTGAATGTATGTCATTGTTCTCCATTCTGTCCATCGATTGTTCTTTTTGCATTTGTCACCCCGAGTGGAATGGGTAAGCCCAGACGTGGGTCCCGTGCTCTCCATGCCACTGGAATCAAGCTATCCTGGCTGAAGAGGGGTGAAACCCCGAAACCGGTCCTAGGATACCTGTTTTCAGTCCAGGGAGGACCTGGTATGGCTGTTCAGGTTGGACTGTTCCCATTGGGTGCAGGGTCAAGACTGATTTGCATATGGCTGGGTCCAAACTGGAATGACATGGTGAGCTAAAAACGAATAATTTACGCCTAGATCTCTGTACTGGGGTGAATGTATGTCATTGTTCTCCATTCTGTCCATCGATTGTTCTTTTTGCATTTGTCACCCCGAGTGGAGTGGGTATGCCCAGACGTGGGTCCCGTGCTCTCCATGCCACTGGAATCAAGCTATCCCCGAAACCAGTCCTAGGATGCTTGTTTCCAGTCCAAGGAGGACCTGGCCTGGCAGTTCGGGCTGGACTGTTCCCATTGGGCGCAGGGTCAAAACTGATTTGCATATTGCTGGTCAGAGCATCGGAAAGTTACCATAATCCACAACGACATTGGTGGCAGCCTCTGCTCTGTCATCGGGATTATGATGGCACTTTCCGACAGCCTTTTCATGTTGGCCTTTCTGACATGGAAAGGCTGTCGAAAGTGTCTTTAGTGGCCACTAGCAGGGCCACCTTCCCTCCGTGGCCTCTGCTATGAGGACTGGGGGGGGCACCTATGGTGCCCCCTACACATCCCTGCACCATGTGGCAGGCACCATGAGGTTTATGAAATGACAACTGTATTAATGTAAAACAAAATGAACTGTGTTTAGTTCTAGTCATTTGATGGCGGGCACCACACTTAAACATTCAGTCTGGCAGGATGAATGCATCACTCAATCACCTTATTTTCAGGAACAGTCTAAAAACAGTGTTGTTTCAATATTAGTGCTGTTGTCTCCTGCTTAACAGCTTTCTTACAGCTGTCTGGCGCGGAGATACTCCTTCGGGAGTGATTCCAGCGCGGTATAAACCTACAAATAAATAAATAAATAAATGTATTCTTTTAGAAGCTCCGGTGTACTAAAACATTACAATTCAATGACGGTGCCTATCAGCTCAACATTTCGAGTCGACTAACGTTTGTCGCTGTGGGAGGCACCAGATTTTACTCCGTCGAGAAAGCATTTGCTGCGGAGGTGGGTGGGTGGCGTGAGGAGTAGCAGGGGAAGGGGGAGGAAAGCAATCGCGCCTTTATGAACCCTGCTTACATTTTTATCCAGAACCCTCTGACTGCAGCGATCTCTATTTTCCCTCTTAAGACCCTTTTCTGCCGACTAAGGGAGCGCGTGCCAAATCTTCCTACTCTTGTATTGGATTCTGGTCGAATCACATCTGTTTTGTTTCAGAGACCTGTCAGATGCGAGAGGGCTTGGAGGAGTTGACAGCTTCTGCAGTCAGCAGATGTAGGGTGGGGGAGGGGGCGAATGCTAACTTAATCTGGAGTACGGCTGAGTGCCTCGCTTCTATCTATAGATCACTTTTGGGGAGGGGTGCAGGGCAATCATCACGGGCTTGTCCCTCCCAGAGAGCGCGCAGACAAATCACAATATGCAGCCTTGACATACTGTGAACAGCCCCGTTTGGAAATAATTATATTTTGCTAACCAGTGCCACGACGCAGGCTCCTTTCGGCCTCTGAACGCGTGTCTTCACTTTAACTGGTTGATTTTATTAAGTAACATATTTTGCCAAGAGTAACAGGAATCTTGAAGCTGCAGCATTCGCAGAAGCCCCTCTATTCGACCCCAGGGCTTTCTTTGGCAAGTAGAATCCTGCACGACGTTTACACAATTACACCGTGCAGATTCGGGGAATAAGTTTTTTTTTTAGGCGAGCTCAACTTATTGCTATATTTTCTGAAAGAACATTGCTTTGTGACCAATCTTTTCGGTTCACAAAGCTGAGGTATTTAAACCTATCTAAAGGCCTGATTACCTCTACTCAAACGTATGATTCATAGTTGTTATATTAGAGTAGTAGCATTTCTTATCAATGTTAATAGCTGCTTTTTTCGTCGCAGGTTTTTTTTCTTTTGTTTAATCATATCGTTATTAAAAGCTTCGGAAACTGGATTATATTATCTTTTTAAGAAAGAGTGTAAAAATAAAAATCACAGTTTTTCTGTGCAGTTTCCCAATGCAACGTGCATCCCCGGCAGGTTTTTCCTTTGCCCCTCTAACTTGATGCACCTTTTGAGGTTGACCCTACTTGTGTGGTTGTAAACGGCCTGGCCGGGTTGAGCGGAGGAGCGTCGCCCCACTGCTAATTCAGCAGTGCGCAAAAGAGAAAGAAAATAATAATAACAATGTCATTATAATTTTATTTTTCTTTGTGGAGCTCGGAGCCAAGAGGCGGTTGGGTGGGGCTGTGCTCCATGACTCCAAACAGAGTGAGGAGTGGTTTGCACTCTGAGGAGTGGTTTGCACTCCTCTAAGTGCACGTGGTAGTTTGGCCTGCCAAACCGTCAATCGCACTTTGCATGTTCTTCGTTGAGCTGTGCTGCACAGCCCCATGCCATGGAGAACATGCCAACCTCCGCAGGCACATCCTTAGCATCCAAACAGGACCCTCGGACCAAACACGACGCTGTTCCTGCAGCATCGTGATTGGCCAGGAGATCCTGGAAGCCTGGGTGCTTCTGGTAGATCATGAGGAAGATGACAGAGAAGATCATGGGGCAGCGTGGCCGTGAAGGAAAAGGCAAGTAACTTTTTAAATCTTTTTTTTTTGTAATCCCCCCCGCCCCACTACCCTGTTCTGAGGCGGCCACCACTGTTAATTGCTTTCCATTGGTTGGCCTTATTGTTACTCTCATTTGCTTCCTTCTCAATTGAATGTTTTCCTTGTTACAACTTGTCCATCTTTTGTTTGTCCCTACCCTGAAGCAAACTCCCTTTACCGTCACTCTCATTCGCTGCTTCTGTCCTTCCACTGCTCAATTTTAGAGAACTTTTCTTTTCTTTTTGCTTAAGCACTTCACGAGAATGATGGTGTTTTCTAGCTCTCTCCCTCATGTGCTTCCCCCCAGCCAAATACCACCCAGTGTTCTGTGTTACTGTATTCCTTAAATTAAAGCTTTTTAGGTCTCGCAGAGAGACCTATTGCCACCCATCCACAAAACTGACTTTTTACGATGAGGATTTCCAACAGTTCACGTGAATCACGTGACCACAAGCTCCTCGTGCACGAGCTTGCATGCGATCATCAAAGGCAGCCCAGTCTCCCTCCTCTCCATATGGTCGCTCGAGTTGCAGGCAGCCCACCCCCTCCCTCTCCAGCGCCTGCCTTCCGTGTCTCGCATTTGATCATCAGAGGCAGCCCAGCCCAGCAGGCAGCCCACCCCCTCCCTCTCCATATGGGCAGCCCACCCCCTCCCTCTCCAGCGCCTGCCTTCTCTCTCGCATCGCCTCACTGGCCCGTTTGTTACTTGGTGTGCCTTTGTCAGAGTTGCTTGTTGTATATCTCAGCCTCCCATGCTATCAGGGTGTCTGTATCAGTTTCTTCTCTTCGCACATGGGTCTGTTTCTCTGTATTTTCTCTTTTTAAATGTATATGCCTCTCCTGCACCTCTCTCACTGTCATTGTTTGTCTGTCACTTCCTTCTCCGTCTACTGTTTCGCTTTCTCTCTGCTCTTGCCCCCCCCTCTTTCACTACCTCTTATTCTGTTTGCATCTCCGCATTCTATTTCTTATCTAGTTCCCACCCTTATCTGAGTTCCGGTCTTCCTCTAATGTTTTCCTCATTGTTCAGCTCTCCTGCTTGTTTTTTTTTGCTTTCACTACGTTCTTTCATTTTATTATGGCTCACTTGCACCTTTCTGTTGTGCACTCGGCACCCAAACATCGTTTTTTAAATTAAAATTAACAACACTGAACGCTCGACAATGGCGCCTACCTCCTGCAGCCTCCTCCCGCCCCAGATGCTGCTCTTACAAGTACAGTCAAATATTTTAGTATTTTGCTTTCCCTTTGCTTTCTAAGGATTGGCGTATTCTCTAGATTCCTGTGCATTTGTAAACCCCTCACCAGGCAGGCAATTAGCCAGCCCACTGTCGATAACATCTGACAGAACAATGCAAACGTGTCCTGCAGAACTTGGGCATGAATACGTGGTTTCAACATTAACTAATTAAAGGCACGTTCGTCTACTCCCAAGCATAGCTAAAAAAGAAAGTTCGACAAGAGTCCAGAGTGAGACAAAAGCGGCAGTCTAGACTTACTGAAATGCACACGGTTGGTTCGAACATAGAAGGAGGGCATGGTATCTATTATACAGTAGCAGATGCTTTGACGGGATAGGCAGGGTTATTAACAGTATGAAAATGAGTGACTCACGCTCGGATCGTCATCCGAAACAATGCCCTCTGGGTACTAAAAAACGTCAAGGTATTTCCCGAGTTTACAAATTATGGTTTTAAAAGGCATGTCGGGAGAAGCACGGTCAAGCCGCAGACGCGTTTCACTAAAATCGCCTTTTGTCAAAGCTTTATCGGCAGATATCACACCCAAGACAGAACACGTACACCCTGGTGCAAACAACATCAAAACGATACAAAGGCAAAGGGCTACCAAACCAGCAGCAGTGTCACACACCACACCATTATACACCCTACACTACAGGCAGCAGTGGACAAATACCACGACATCATGTGCACGCTGCCTCAATCACCCACTTGTACTGTAATACACAGAACAAATTTCACTCTGGATGAGCAAAGCACAACCAACCATACACAACAGCATCACTCAGCACCACAACAGCACTGTCCTTGCTTGCTACCAACAAGCATTCCCATAGCCAATAGGACTAACATTAGGAAAGTGTAAGCTATTGGCTTTGTGAATAACAATGCTATTAATTTATATATTTTCAAAGCCAACACATATTTAAAACAATTGTCATTTACAGTACCAATAGCTCACACTTTCCTAATGCGAGACCTATTGCATTGCAAATGCTTGTTTTCTTGTGCTTCAGTCCTCCCAAAAAGTCCCTCTCTACCAGCACTCTGTGTTGCTTTCTCGCTCGTGTGCTTCTTCTCCGGCTCTGGTGCTGCTCTCCCTTGTGTGCTGATTTTCCCTTCTTCAGCCAGCTTCCCATTGATGTTCCCATGCAAGAACCTCCATTACCCACCATCTTTTGAAAACATTTTTTGACAATTTGTTTTTGTATTCTGATGAGGACTAGGGTGCAATTTACTGCTAAAAGGCACTTTTGAACTACTTTCTTTTAATTTTTTTAATTTACTGATCCCTCTTGGATTAGTAAATAATATAAGGCACACACACCATTTTATAGGCATATGTGACAAATACATTCACCTGTTCACATCATGTGCACGCCTACACAATGACATAGTCATTGTGGCCGGGTAATCATTGATTATTTTTAGTGGTCACCATGCTGTCATCATCTTGCAGAGGCTATACAGCATCGCCAAACGGCACTGCAAATTGAATAGGTCCTAAAGGAGAGACCTATTGTCTTTGCCAATGCGTGTTAGTTATTAACACCACCCTTACTGTATACATACATATTTGAGTATTTTGAAATATTATTAAAGAGATCTGAATATATATAAATTGTACAATCCTGCCTGGTCTTGCACATCTGGTTTTGCAACTGTAATTATTTTTTTGTACCAAATCAACCCTACTCCACTTTCATTGACCCAGACCTCTAATAATCGTCTCGGTCAACATAGACTTGCTATTCCAACTTTACATCTGTGTTTAGTGTCCTTGTTCTAGGTTACTTGGGAACACCTGTAATGAGATTGGTTTTTTCCTGTGATTTTAGGCACCAGGGTAAATGGCCAAAAAATGGAAACTCTTAACCAAGTTGGTATTAATGTCCTCATTGTCTGCTTGTCTTTTTTTTTGTTTTGTCCTCATTTAGAAAAAATAAGTCAGAAGTCTTTAGGCAGACCAAAGATTAATTCGCGGATCCCCTACACAAATAACGATACCTTCAGGTTGCTAAGACTTCCGGGGATCCAACGAAACTGGTTGCTAAGATCATAATTGCAGTAAGAATAGAGGGTGGGAGCCCTTCGCCACCACAGAATGAGCATTCTACCTCTGATCTCACTTATTTCATAATCATTGGACTTTATATGTGTGTTCTACCTCTGATCTCACTTATTTCATAATCATTGGACTTTATATGTGTGATGCCAAATTACAAGATATAATTATATCAAACCATGTTCTCCCAATCGTCCCAATTCCTCCATATTCAGAATCCTTTCCTTGAGGAACTAGGCAAATCTAATCTATTAATTCGTCTCACCAAGGCAACCCATCTAACTACTGGTGGTTGCGGTGTAATCTATTTTAAACAAATGTCATGCCTGGCGAGAAGAAACAACAAAAATAAAGGCGAGGCCTGTGAGTTAGACAAATTATAACTGATACACTCAACTGGAAGAACCCCAAAAATAACCAAACTTGGGTTTACCTTGATCTCTCGCCCCAGGACCTCCGAAACAGTCTTACCTATCTCTTGCCAGAAGTCCTGGATAGAAGGACATTGCCAAAATATGTGCAAGTCATCTGCATCATCAGAGTTGCACTTCAGACAAACCTTCCAATGATCACCTCCGAGTTTGGACAATTTCTTCGGGGTCCAGTATGCCATGTGGAGTGTGAATAGATGGTTCCTCTTAAGATAGGCAGCTTTGACCATATTTCCCAAAGTGCGCGTCAATATTTGCCAAAATTGTGTTGTGTTGGTCAAAGGCAGGTATCTTCTCCAGGACTCCTTCATAGGTACTAAAGAGGGTTCACCCTTAATCAAAAGCCAATACCATTTAGAGACATCTTTATGTTCAAATAGGGGGCCTCGAAGAGAGAGTTCATGTTCTTCATTTGCTTCTCCTTCTTTATCAAGGTGTTAAGCCCAACTAGATGATTGATAAAACTTAAATCTTGAGAGACTTTGATGAATAGTGTTGTACAGTACGCCCCTCGGAAGGAGTTTGTTTTCTTGAAGCAATTAGTCCCAGTTCAAAATACCTTCTTCCATAATACAGAAGATAGACTATCTTTTAAGCAGGCTGGAATACCTGGGAAATTCCAAATGGGGGCCCCTGCACTGTAATAAGGGATCTTCAGGATCTTCCTAATTTGAAACCAAACTTCAGAAGCCGAACTTAGAACCTTAAGTTGAATTTTTTTTAAAGTATTTTGTATGCCCAAACTTAAAAAAACAACCATCACCCCCCATGTGGGGTATTCTTAGACATGGTTAGAAGCAGGGGAGGAAAACAGGAAGTATGGAATAGGAAAGAGAGGTCTTACATTCTTCAATTGATAGGCAAAACAATAAAAGTGGAGATCAGGACTAGCTATACCCCCTCTACCTTTGGACATCTCAGCCTACTCCATGCAATCCTCACTCCCTTATTGGCCCAGAGAAAACTATTTTTTGTCCCTTGTAATTCTTTTAAAGCGGACTGATCAAAGGATAAAGGAATCGTATTAAAGATAAAAGTGAATTTTTTTTAAAATTGACATCTTAATTAAATTGGAGCGGCCCAAGATGGACAATGCAAGACCGCTCCAAGAGCTTAATAACATGACAGCTTCTTTCCGTTTAAGGTATCGACTTACTAAGTCCAGCTTAGTGATATAATGTGTGATTTGTATACCTAGATAACAGATTTGCTGTTTAGTTGGTGCAATACCAAGTGGTGTATTCCATGTCATAATTTCTGTCTTTTGAGTATTAATTAAATACCTTGAGACCCTTCCAAAATTCAACAGTAATGTCTCCAGGCAGGGCAGAATAGCAGGTGAGTACCTAGAGAAAACCATCAAGTCGTTCGCATTTAAGGTGACTTTTTTTCTCCAACCCTCCCATCTGAAGGACGCAAAAATATTACTAACCCTAATACTACAGGCCAGGAGTTCTATATATAGATCAAATAGTAATGGGGAGAGAGGGCATCCCAGTCTTGGCCCCCGTTCTAGCTTGATTGATTTAGAAAGATTGCCATTAACAATCAGTCTGGCAGTGGGCATTTTATAGATGTTGTTAATCACTCTGACAATTTGCTCACCCAACACAAACCATCGGACCATATAGGTTAAAAAAGGCCAGTTCACTCCGTCAAATGCCTTCGCTGCATCGAAAGCGAAGTTTGACAGGGGCTGATTATGGGTGGTAGCTATATCAATTGCCCCAATTAATTCATGAGTTAGATCGGGGATCTGACGGCCCCTAATAAATCCCTTCTGGTCCGGATGGATCATAGAACTCATTACCTGGTTCGGCCTCCCTGCTAGAATTTGTGCAAAGATTTTATAATCACAATTCAGCAGGGAGATAGGTCATTATGACTCACAGTTCTTTGGGTCTTTGTTTGATTTTAGGATCAAGGAGACAGCAGCCTCATCCCAGGACTTAGGGATTGGATTGTTTTCGGAGAAAATCCTATCAAACAGAGTCACAAGAACAGGGGCAATCTCTTCAACCAAGCCACATAGAATTCGTTTGGGATACCATCTGTTCCCGCTGCGCTGCCCTTTTTAGATGTTTCAACACCATCTTAAGTTCTACTAAGTCAATACTACGATTCAACAATCTAGTTTGACATTCTGTGAGGTGAGGCAGAGGTATAGCCTCCATATAATTCTTAATTTGAGGCTCTAAGACCACTAGGTCCTCTGCATACAAGTCCTGGAAAACAAACCTCAAATGCCTGTTCTATTTTAACATTGTCTGAGGAGATCTCACCTGAATCTAGCATAGTTACCTCTTTAATTAGATTCCTAGTTTGATTTACCTGGGATTTCCAAGTGAGGAGTTTCCTGCATCCATCTCCACTTTCATAATTGGCTAGCTTACTAGCCTCACATTTTTATTAGTTATATCATCTAGGTGGTATATCAATAACTGCTTCTTAGCAGTTAACTCTCTACCTTCATCCCCATCCAATTGCCAATTCTGAAGAGATTCACACTCAGACCTCGCTCTAGAAATATCATCTTCCAATTTCCGTATGATTATTCTAGTCTCCTTATATTTTTTATCAGCCAAACGTATTACAACACCTCTAATGAATGCCTTATAAGCATCCCAGATTACTTCCAGTGAGGCAGAATTTTTGTTGATGTCGAAAACAAATTCCTGTTTTTTCCATCAACTGTGCAATTATTAAGGGATCTAGGAGAAGAGTTCTATCAAAGGTCCACCTCTTAGTAGATTCACTTTTCGATGTTTTTAGTACTAAAGCTACAGCAGAAGGATCGGAGAGGTGCTCCGGAACATGTGTAATCGATGTTGTACATTTCAACAATCTTATATCGATCAAGAAAAAATCAATATGGAAAAATGTCCGTACTATTTATTGTGAAATGTAAAATCCAAAGGGCCGCCCAGCCCCTTATGTTTCTCCCTCCAGATATCAATCAATCCTAGGTCCTTCATCAATACTTTCACGAAGGAACCCATTTTAGAGGACACTGCTTTCCCCCCTCTAGACCTATCTAAAACTAGCTTTAAAAGAATGTTAAAATCTCCCCCATTATGATAGGATAGTTAGATTGAATCAAATGACTATAAATGGTGTTTAATGGAGTTTCATTATCTAAATTTGGACCATAATAGCCAGCTAGGGTATACCATTATTTTTGGATGTTTACATCACATATGACCCAACACCCTTTGGAGTCCACCTTAACCTTGCCTAATATAGCTCTGGCTGAGTGCTCGATAATAACAGCTACTCCTTTAGTGTAACAGGATTGTGTTGTGTGGCAGGAGAAATCAATCCATCTCTGCTTGGCACAGATACATTTCCATTCCTCAAGAGTTAAATGAGTCTCTTGAAGGATGATAATATCAGACTTAGATTGGCACAGATATTGGAAGATTCTCCTCTGTCTGCTTAAAACCCGTAGACCATTAACATTCCACGTTCTAACTGACCCGCCATTGCAGATTTACAAAAATTATAACCAGCCAGCAAGGTAAGTTGTTTAAAGACCAACACACTTTTATTTGAAATATCCTGTCTATTTAACCAATGAGGACTATTTCTTTCTTTTTTCTCTAAATTGCTCCCCAACCAGTGCAAAAAAATAGAAAATGAGCTTTCTCCCACTGTACCCCCCGCCCCCGCACCCATGGGAACCCTCCCTGAAATTGACCTGGGCTTGATGATGAACCGCCCAGTCGAGCTCAATCCCCTCCCCTCCAGAAATACTTATGAATAGCAGCAAACATCAACCTCATCCCCGAGCCTTTATTTGATCTATAAAAGTCCCCACCTCCTTTGGATCTCTGAAGTTAGTCATTTTATTCTTCCACATTACTTTTAAAATAGTGGGGAATCTCAGTTGCGCTGTCGCACCTAGGGATCTTAAAATTGGAATTAATTCCCCCAGTTCCCAGTGTCTGCCCTGGGTAATTCTGGACAGATCCGATCTAATTCGAATAGACCAGTCTCCCTTAGTAAAGGAGCCGGCTTTGAGTGCTTCAGATAAAAGCCGCTCCTTCAAAAGAAAGGTTTTGAAGATAACTGTGGATTTTCTGATTAGCAGTGTCAAGGTCTAAGGAGTCAATAGTCGGGATGAACTCTTTTAACAGGCCTATAAAAAACTTTTGATGTCACCACCCTCCATGCCTTCTGGGACATTAAGAACTTTAATGTTATTGCGTCTGCTGTTATTTTCAAGAGATTCAATTTTATCCAACATAGATTTTTCACCGCTTTTTAAGGTTTGGATTTCAACCCGATATGCCTCAACTTCCCTGTTTAGGGCCTCAACAGAGGCTTCCATCAGACAAATCCTATCCGTAATAGCGGACATTTTCACCTCCAACGCTTCACAAGTGTCTTGAATTTTTGCCTGATATTTTTCCAAAATAGCAAACTTACTCCCAATCTCTGAGGAAAGATTTCCTAGCATGATCATCAACTCAGATTGATTAGATCTATCGAGAGGGCTATCATGGAGGGTGTCAGGAGATGACTACGTGGAAACCTGAGGTAATTCCTCAGGGCAAATGGTAGGATCATTGCCTGCTTGTCTTATCATTTGTAACAATGCTATTTATAATGTACAACCATTTATGTTTGTACTATCCGTGCTATTAAATGTTGGTGAGAGAGTTCAGAGAGTTTTTAAAGTAGTTTTTACTTTTTACTCTGCTGAGATCAATAAAATGAATACCATTGTATTTTGTTAGTATTTAAATCAGACTTTTACACTTTTATGAGACAACAGATCTACGACAGCAGGGTCTGTACGAAATAAAAACCTACTATAGGTATTTACTGGTGTCTGGCATTCGATTTCTCAAGGCAGTTGCTTAGGTTAGGAATGTTTTAAATCAAGATACAAATAAAAAAAATCAAATGGAGGAGACCTCCATCCCCTGGCTTTGCCAGCATAATTATCATTTACCTAATTGCTCTAATGAAACAATAGCCAGAACCACTGTTGATGTATTTTATCATGTACATACAATAGATAGGCAGACTAAAGGTATGACAAGCTCATAATCACACAGGTTTTCATATTGCATCATGTAATGCAACAAAGAGAGATGGATTATTGAAGCCCGGAGACCTTAATAAAATTACTTTTTTGTCTTTCAATGCCTCAAATTATCGATATGTGTAATGTAAATGTATCAATACATAGTGTACATGTTAATTCACCTACAAATATCTGGGGGGAGCAGGGTTTTTTATATCTCAATCTTTGAATGTAACCCTCACCACTGGCCATATGGACCTATGTTCATCAATGGAGAGAAAGGAGGAGCAAACGTACATAACAATAAATCATTAAATACTTTGAATTCAGTCAATAAAGAGAGTTAGTGTGAAATAAATGGTTTTGTTTTCAGATCTTTTAGTAGTTCATCAGTTTATTCATTGGACTTTAATCATTAGATTTCATCATTAAAAGTTAATATAATCCTTCAATCAATATTTGATTATGAAATATAACAAAATGTTCATTAAAATCACAGTCATAATAGTAATAATACATCAAGAGTGTTCCATTAAGAAAATTCCCAAAATATAAATTAATTTGTGATTTAGAGAGAAAAAGGTGTCAGTTCATAATCCCAATGAAGTTTTCTGATGTGAAAGAAAGAGGTCATGTGCAAGCATGACGCTTTTGCTTTACAAGCTGGAAAGTATTCTCAACTCTAAGATATCAGCAAACAGTTTTAACATTATCTAAGTAAGTCAGCCTTTAATGTGGGCAGGGCTTCCGAAGCTCAAAGATGAGTCTCTAGTCAAAAGGTCAGAAAATAATCTGGAATCTGGGCATCTGGGGTACTAAGGTCTGAGCCTGAAGTCTCAAATTACTACTTTGGGAAAACACACTAATATAAACACACAAATTCTATTTTGAAACATTATTTTCTTTTATCTTCTTTATCCTCAAATAAAATCTCAGCAAACTAAGCAAATCTAAGCAAACTCCCCATTTTCTCATCAGAGAATAATAGACTTTTAGACATTGGGCCTCGAAAAGTTACAACATTGGTTTCTTGCAATCAAAATGCTTCTTCCCTTGAATAATTCTTTCAGTCATTTCATCACCTCCCAGTGAGAACATCACTATAATTTGTCTAATAAAAAACAAATGGTTGGCGGCATGGGCGCTCCCAATTTTAAGCTTTGTTCCTTGAGTGCCCAGCCCAGCTTCTTACATTTCTGTAATTCATCCCGCACCTTATCAGCCACACGTCACGGTTGAGGCTGACCTTGCAACCCCTTGGTAGCTAGACACCCCCCTGTTTGCATTGGCCCATCACCCATGAGCCGAGGTGGATACGGTTGAGACCGGGCCTAGTTGGGACTGCGCCATCTTTCCAACGCTCCAATGTTATCAGCTAACACAATGCCGATTGTACGTCAACCTGCTTTCCCGCCTCTCCAACCATCGGGCATGGCCAAACACGCCGCCCGCCTGGGACTGGCGACACTGGCAGATCTCTACCCCGGAAACACATTCTAATCTCTTCCTGCCTCCTCTGTTCCTCTGGACACATTGCTCTTTTATCAGATGCGGGCAATCTGTAGGGAGTAACATCCCACGTTCCCACATCATCTACCTTGGATGCCCTCTCTTGACTTCATCTATTCATCCCCACTCCCCGGAAGCTGGTGACCAAATCATACGCCCTCACAGTATCGACCACCTCCATCTCCACTGATCGCGCCTGTGTGGCATGGAGCGAGGATCTTGGTGTGGACATTTCTCAGGCCGACTGACTCTATTGCTGCAATCAGATGAAGAAACTATCTCCCAACTACTGCCTCCATCTCATACATTTTGAATACTTGCACAGACTATACCGCACCCCTGTTCAGCAACATAGACTGGGACTCAACCCTGCCGATGGCTGCGTACGCTGCTCTGCCCCGGATTTTTCTCATCTTGCTTGGTTATGCCCAAGGGTGTCGGATTTCTGGCAGGAGGTCTGTGCCTCTCCCATGCTCCCCACCAGCACCCCGCCCGTGGAGGCCACCGGTGCTCGTCAGTAGCTGATTCCTTCTCTGGCCCCCCCCTCTCCCCGGTAGTCAGGCCTGCTTCTTCTCCTACAGTGCTATCACTATATCCTACGGATGTGTATTTTCAATGGAGCTATTGCCTGATTGTACCAGATAAAGTTTATCTCTGATTGTTTGTTTACCCTAATCGTGGTGTATTCCGGAAGTGGCCAATTGTGTGCGATGCTCTGATTTGATGCACAATTGTATTTTGGTGATGCTGAATTTGTCAATTAAGGTTTTGAAAAAAAAATCTAATACAAAACAAATGTCTACTCACTAGCTAACAGTAGGCTTCTGTATTTGTACTATCGGCAGCAAAGAATAGAAAAACATCAGGCAAATACAACTATTCAATATGAAAACATGGCATCAACAGTAAGGCTAACTTAATTCAACATGTATTCATGGACAAGCCTACACCATTTAAGCATGGTTACTGACTACAAATTTTGTATTTAGCATATGTTTTATTCAAAAGTAAGCTGATGCACATTAATAATACAAAGTGTATTAACAGCGGATAAGATTTGCGGCAGTAGTTTCCTCTCTCTGATGGTTGAAATACCATCACAATTTACTCAAAAAATCATTCTTTTTATTTCTGCGGGTTTCATTTTATATCAACTTCTTAAATTCTCTATTTCTTTTTCTTCCATTGCTAACTTCCCTCTGAATTGTCTCTTTCTTTCGTTACTCTTCTATTTAGTTCAATGTTATGAGGCCAACAAGGGAACCCACAAGAGTTGACCAGGAACCTTGGGAATCAATTTGTTTTAAGCAACAGTGGTCCCCGGAATGGGGTATATACAATCAATAAATATAGACTCAGTCGTTTCTATATTCAAGAGACATGTCCAGCCAGACAGAGGTCTTTGATTTACTCAATAAAGAATTAGGCAGGGAATTTCAACAACACAATACTTAAGGTCGGACAAAAGCCTGTGTCCTGTTTAGCAATCACAAAACAGGGGGGAAGAGACAACAGCTTGACGGTTTGTTACACATAGGGAATATGCAGTGACAAAACGAAAAAACAAATCACAAGGTACGCCTCTACAATTTCAATGAGCATAAGTTTTCCATGTATAAGGTGGTTTTTGGTGTCGACAGCATTTCGATACAACAAGGAGGTAAGTGGAACATCATCAGGACATGGATTGCATGCCTAATAAATGAAAAGCCTTTACTGCCTGGGGAGGAAAATTCAGGAGGTAAATCACAGAACGCACAATTACAGTACATTTACTGTTTACACTTTTTACAAGGTGATTGGTGATAGTTCTGCATGGATCACTCAGAAGAATTCATGCAGTGAGTGGTGCTAATCAAGAGGACATATCACAAGCGAAGTGAGAATTGCGTGCCTATCAGAGTGTAGCAGGCAATTCTGATGCGGTCTCAGTCTGGGGTAGTGGTGTCAAAATCACAGGAATGAGTCAGTGAAATGGACTTGGCTGGTGACAGTCGGGCACTTTAAATAGTAACCATGAACTAAGGAATAAAGGAACTGAGCATTCAACAAGGATAAGTGAGCACAGCATTTTAACTCGGCTTATAATTACAAAGCATATACCAGATATTTGTTTAAAAATTAATCAGGCAACATTGCGTAAGAGTGTAGCCACCATTTGAGCGTCTATTAAGTGGCCCTGACAAGGCGGCTCAGTGAGTGTTGACAAGAATTACCATTCAACGGGATGACAGTTGCGTTAAGGTGATAGTCGGGGCATTTAATATAATCCGAGACATCACAAGAATGTGGTTAAGTGACCGTGAGCGAAGGATAGATCATTCAACCAATTTCAGTAAGCACAGCATATATTCATGGGTACTAGTAAGAAATAATCAGGCAACGTTGCGTGAAAAATAAACAAAATCGGAGCGTCCATTAAGTGGTCCTAAACTAATTCCAACCAGACAAAACGGCGCAGTGACTGTGTGGAAGGGGGCAATAGAAAAAGGAGGAGTTGCAGGCAGAGTCGGATGTGCGGGGCAGTAAGGGAAGATACATGCACTGTCGGAGAATCTTACCCTGGCAGTTTAATAAATGTGTGACAGCAATAGTAAGAAGTCTTGGTGCTGATTTAGTTCTAACCACGCTATTCCTGTGGGTGAAAAAGGGGCTGTATTAATTGGGGAGCGAATTGTGGTAGGTGGGAAGGAAAGTAAATTTGCGGCGGCTCACCGGTGGAAGGTCCAGACTCATGGAACCCGAAGGGGATGGCTTAGTAGAGTTTCCAGGGGGCAGGATCGCCTACGGGGAGTAAAGGAGGGAGGGATTAGGCTGATGCTTGTGGGGATCAGCAATTGGGGATAAACGCTCATGGAGTTCCCTCACCAGTATCAGGAAGCTTGCAAGCCGTTCAATCACGGGGTTCAGGAGTTCAATGGGATCTGACGAGGGACGTGATGGTCTCATGTTATTACGACCGAAGGCAGCCCACGATAGGCCCATATGGTCATGTGATTAGAGTGACATTGTACAGTGATAGTGGAAGTATAGAAAGGACCAAGGTGCTTACAGCGCGAGTACTAAGAACTATGTGAGAAGGGTCAATCCTCAAGACATTACATATATATATATATATATATATATATATATTGTTATGTAACATGAAGGAGTGTTTATTTATTTATTTATGAGTTTTGTAGAGCGCATGGCTACCCCCAACGGTGGTGTCCCGGCGCTGTGGACGGCAACGGCACAAACCAAGGAGTTAGTAGCTGGAGAACAACCAAGTCTTGAGTTTACATCTGAACAGAGATTCCAGCTCAATCAGTCAAATACTCAACGGTAGGGAGTTCCAAAATTTGTATGAAACCACTGCAAGGGCTCTGCCTCCCTTCCTGGAGCGGAGGAAGCGGGGGGGGGGGGGTCACAGGAGGCGGATGTGGTTGGACCTGAGTACTTGTGATGAGTGATCTAGCTTCAGCCTACTTCTTAAGTATCCAGGGCCCTTCCCGTTCAAGGCCCTGAAAGTAAGGACCAGGGCCTTAAACTGAATATGGGCGGATATCGGAAGCCAGTGCAGGTTCTTTAAGTCGGGAGAAATAGAGTGGTAGTAGGGCACATTAAAAATCCACCTGGCTGCAGCATTCTGCACATTCTGCAACCGATGTAGGAGATAGGCTGGGGCGCCCACATAGAGGCAGTTAGAGTAGTCTAGGTGGGAGGTAATGAGGGCATGTACGATCGTTTTTAAAGAGTCCATGGGCAGGTATGGCGCGATCTTTCTTATCATATGCAACTTGCCAAAACAGGCAGAGGTCACTTTGAGGATTTTAATTTTATATGCCAACTCATTATCAATTTGGATGCCAAGGTTACGAGCCACTTTCACCGGAGAAGGGGGGGATTCAACTCGTGCGGACACCACATCGTCGACGGTAAAGGGTATTTTTGGTTAAAAAATAAAACCTCCGTTTTGTCAGTGTTTAACTTCAAGGTATTAAGTGTCATCTAGGAAACGATATCAGAGAGGCAGGTTTTAAAGTTCACGAGTGTATTGTCATAGTGGTCTCTGAATGTAAAGATAAGCTGAGTATCATCAGCATATGAGACCACTCTGACTCCGTGAGCCTCTATTACGTCTGCTAAGGGAGACAGATAAACATTGAAGAAAAGAGGGCTGAGCGCCGATCCCTGGGGGACACCACAGCTAAGGGTTTTTTTGTCTTTGGAAAAGTAGGGCCGGCACCACACCTGTTGAATTCTATCAGACAGGAAGGATTTAATCCAGGCCAGAGGGGTGTCTCGTATCCCTATCTTGTGAAGCCGGTCTAGTAATATGGAGTGGGAAACGGTATCGAAAACCGCGGACAGATCAAGGAGCACCAGCATAGCTACCTCGCCTCTGTCCACGCTCTCCCTGATCGTCTGTGTGACTTCCAAAAGGGCTGTCTCCGTACTATAACCAGATCTGAAGCCGGACTGTGAGTCGTGGAGGAGATTTTTTGTCTCCAAGAATTCTGCCAGTTGTTCTTGTACGACTTTTTCCAGTATTTTAGCAGGTTTGGGGAGGAGCGATATGGGTCGATAGTTGCTAAATACTGAGGGGTCAGTCTCAGGTTTTTTCAGGATAGGGATTACTGTGGCCTGTTTCCACACAGAAGGGAAGTGACCGGAGAGAAGAGAGGAGTTCTTATGGAAAGAAGAGGTTGAATGATGGCCGGGGCCAGGAAAGTGAACATCTTAGCAGGAACTGGATCCAGAGGGGAGCCTGATTTGCATTTCTGCATTTTCAGAAGGCCGTGTCTAGGGAAATTGGCTTGAAGGTGCAGAGCATTGATTCACTAGAGAGCGGGCACAGTGGGGTAGTCTCCTCCCCAAACCCCTCAAAGGGGCTGAAGGAGGAAAAAGTTTCAGAAATGTTATTATGAAACAAATCAGAAAGGCCATCACAGAGCTCTTGACTGGGTTCAGTAGGACATGCCAGAGCCACTGGATTAGTGAAATCCTTCACAATTTGGTATAGTGTTTTGGCCGAATTGTCCGCGGTCTTGATTTTGGTGGCGAAATATTCTTTCATGGCCAGTTGGCGGAGTTTGTACATTTTTTTTAGAGCAGTTCTGTAGTTGACGTTTGCGGAAGGATCATAGTTGAGACGCCAAAGCAGCTAAAGTCTCTTACATTTACTTCTCTCTTCGCACATGGTCGGGGAAAACCAGGGGGCGGAGGGTTTAGCGCGTGCAAAAGTGTGAGATTGGAAGGGGGCAATGGAATCTACGGCTGCAGAGAGGTATCTAATAAACTTCTCGGCATCGGCGTTAGAATCATGCGAAGGCTGCCAATTCAGGTTGGCCATTGTGGGTTCGAGCGAGTCGCAAGTGACTTTAGTCCAATTTCTCCCCAAGATTTCCATTTTACTTAAAGCAGTAGGGGGGGGAGGAAATCAAATAGAACGGGATTAAAGAATGGTCTGACCAGGTAATGGGTAGAGAAGGGTAAGTAGTAAGGGCCAGCAGATTGGTGAATAGAAGGTCCAGGGTATGACCTGCCTTGTGCGTAGGGCCCTGAACTCTTATTCCAGGTTGATGCCTGCTAATGTTTCAATCAAGGACCTTGCTTTCGCGCAGGAGGGGTCATCTACATGTAAATTAAAATCCCCCAAGATGGTGAAGTGGGGGTGTTTCAAGGATAGATCCGCAAGGGTAGCTAGTAACTCTGTGAGATAGGAGGGTTGGGTGTCTGGAGGGTTGTAAATCAGTGCACCTGCAAGAATCAAGTGCGTGGAGTCTGAGACACTGAAGTACATAGCTTCGATGGGGCCAGTATTAGCTAATTTCGTGGAGGTTATTTTCCATTGTAATCGTGATATTATGGCTAACCCTCCTCCTACTTTAATGCCTGAGCGGTTAATCCCGACCAGTTGGTTGTCTGGAGGAATTGCTAGGGTAATATCAGGGTTAGAGGTATTTTTTATCCAGGTCTCGGTGAGCAACATGAGGTCCCTGGAGTTAGAGTTTAGGGACAGCCAGATATCACCAGAGTTTCGTGGAAAAGACCGGCAGTTAAGGAGACAGGCTTTTATCACCCGTGGGGGGGGGGTTCATGTAATTCCTCTTTTATACAACCTTGAGGACTGGCAGGAGAACAGGGAATATAAAAGGGGCAGTCCTTGCAGACAAAGTGTTTGCTGAGCAGCCGCGCAGGGTTGCATTTAATGTTATTACAGCCAGACTCGGTCTCAAAGCTAATAGTTGAGACCTTAGCAAACAGATTTTTTTGATATGGGGGTCCTGAGCAGCATGGCTAGAGCTGGTCACGGCACAGGTGCGGACGGGCGCAGACGGGCTTGTCTTTTGCGCGCCTTTGGCGCGCCAACGGCGTGCCTGCTGCGCGTCCGAAAGTGCATCTCTTTAAGTGGCTGACACGCTGCCCCGTGGCTCCACCCTCCCAGCATTGACACTGGCGATTGGCCGTCCTACCCTCCACATCAATCGGGCAGAGCCCGTGGTGGACCGGGGTAGGGGCGGGATATCAGGCGGTAGGAGTGAGATAACGATCAGCGATAGTGAGCACAGGTAAATACACAGTTAAAAATGAATGTTTGTTTTTAAAAAATCAGTGCGAGATAGAAATTCAGGCACAACCTGCAGCAGCTAGCGCAACTGAGTTAAAGCGCGCGTCCACAGCAAGCAGATCTGAGCCTTGCCTTAAGTGGCTGACACGCTGCCCCGTGGCTCCACCCTCCCAGTGTTGTCACTGGTGATTGGCAGCCCTACCCTCCACATCAATCGGGAAGAGCCAGTGGTGGACCGGGGTAGGGGCAGGATATCAGGCGGTAGGAGTGAGACAGCGAGCAGCGATAGTGAGCACAGGTAAATACACAGTTAAAAATGAATGTTTGTTTTAAAAAAATCAGGGCGAGATAAAAATTCAGGCACAACCTGCAGCAGCTAGCGCAACGGAGTTAAAGTGCGTGTCCACAGCGAGCGATTCTGAGCCTTGCCTTAAGTGGCTGACACGCTGCCCCGTGGCTCCACCCTCCCAGCGTTGTCACTGGCGATTGGCCGCCCTACCCTCCACATCAATAGGGCAGAGCCCGAGGTGGAGAGGGGTGGGGCCGGGATATCAGGCGGTAGGAGTGAGGCATAGAGCAGCGATAGTGAGCACAGGTAAATACACAGTTAAAAATGAATGTTTGTTTTAAAAAAATCAGGGCGAGATAAAAATTCAGGCACAACCTGCAGCAGCTAGCGCAACTGAGTTAAAGCGCAGTCAATACTAATAAGAACAATGTGAGAGATGTCCAATCTTCAAGGCGGTTCAGCCCAGTATGTAGACCGTCTGTCCTCAGTATCCATTTCAGCTCTTCTTTGTCCAGAATCTTTGAAATGTCACCACCTCTTGGCAGTGGTAAACATCGTTTACAACGATGTTTTCACAACGCGGTACCTTTACACCGCGGCTGTGACAACGCAAGTCGTTACCACGACTTGCGCTGGAGGGCGCTCAAGGTCTAAAAATAGTTAATTTACTATCCTAACACCTTCCCTAGGGTCCACGGGGACTGGTGTTAGAATAGTAAATTAAACTATTCGAAATCCGCGCCCCCCCAACGCAAGTCGTGGTAACGACTTGCGTTGTCACGGCCGCGTTGTAAAGGTATGCGTTGTGACGGTACGCGTTGTACCGTCATATATCCCTTGGCAGTAGTTTCACCACAGTAATGATTGTCCATTGTCCATTGAATGTCATTTTCCGAGTGCCCATTTGTGAAAAATGTTCCACCAAAGGTGCATTTGGTGTCTTGCACCTGATCCTACTTCGATGTGGGGAAATTCTTGTCCAACATATATTTTGTTGCATGGACAAAAAATGGCGTAAACAACATTACATGTATTGCAATTGGTAAACATTTTCAATTCATTCTTGATGTTATTAAACACAAAATCTTTACATTCAATTGTGAATTCACATACCACACAGTTTCCACATTTGGCATGTCCTTTCCCGTACCCGTGAATATATGCTGTGCTTACTGCAATTGGTTGAATGATCATTTCTTAGCTCACGGTCACTTAACCCCCTTCTAGTGATGTCTCAGATTATGTTAAAAGCCCGACTGTCACCTTAAGGCAACTGTCATTCCGTTGAATCGTAATTCTTCTCTACACTCACTGCGCTGCCTTGTCTGGCTCAAAACAACTCAGGGCCACTTAATGGACACTCCGATGGTGGCTACCCTCTTACGCAATGTTGCCTGATTAATTTTTAAACAAATATCTGGTATATGCTTTATAATTATAAGCCGAGTTCAAATGCTGTGCTCACTTATCCTTGTTGAATGCTCAGTTCCTTTATTCCTTAGTTCACGGTTACTATTTAAATGCCCGACTGTCACCAGCCAAGTCCATTTCGCTGAATGATTCCTGTGATTATTTCTTTTGACACCTCTACCACAGACTGAGACCGCATCAGAATTGCCTGCTACACCCTGATAGGCACGCAATTTTCATATCGCTTGCGATATGTCCCCTTGAGTAGCACCACTCACTGCATGAATTCTTCTGAGTGATCCATGCAGCACTATCACCAATCACCTTGTAAAAAGTGTAAACAGTGAATGTACCCTAATTGTGCATTCTGTAACTTACCTCCCCAATTTTCCTCCCCAGGCAGTAAAGGCTTTTCATTTAATAGGCATGCAATAATTGTCCTGATGATGATCCACTTACCCCCTTGTTGGATCGAAACGCCATCAACACCAAAAAACACCATATACATGGAAAACCTATGCTCATTGAAATTGTAAAGGTGTACCTTGTGATTTGTTTTTTTATTTTGTCACTTTATATTCCCTATGTGTAACAAACCGTCAAGCTTTGTCTAAGCTCCCTGTTGTCTCTTCCCCCCTGTTTTGTAATTGTTAAACAGGACACAGGCTTGTGTCTGATCTTATGTATTGTGTTGTAAAATTCCCTGCCTAATCCTTTATTGAGTAAATCATGGACCTCTGTCCGACTGGACATGTCTCTTGAATATAGTAACAACTGAGGCTATATTTATTCCAGGGGACCTCTATTTAGTTCAATAGCAACTAAAATCTTTATATAAAGTGCATAACTCTTTCTATCGTTATTCTTCCTTTTAGGTAAATAGCTTCTAAAATCTTTATATAAAGCATATAAGCAAATACTAATGATTAGTGGCGGTCTCAATATGATCCAGAAAGTCCTCACCTCACTGTTGCAAAACATTTGTCAATGGAAACTCCTTTACCTAAGCTTCCTAACACACTTGAAGTTTTTAAAGGTTCTAATTTAGGGTTCAGATCAGAAATGATCTTTGCAAATCCTTCCATCTTTCTACTCTCTTCACGTACATACGAGCAGCAATATTGAGCATTCACCCTCTTGCAGACTAAGGCTTTCTCTGCTAACAAAATATCTACAGATAATCAATCTTGCAAGATCATGATGCAATAGCCACTAATTCTGTGTTAACTGCTAGCAATACACCAGATGTGACTACTCCTACTAGTGGTGTTATTACTCCAAAAATATCTCCCACTAATTGTGTCCCATCATCTGTACTATGTGGATGTCTATGGGGTGGTGTCAATGTTAAAGCACCAACGCTATTTACATGATACATTAAAGGAAATAGCAAAGCCAAGTAGCAAACACCCTCCTAATCAACTGGAAACTGGAAATGTGCATCTTGTCCACATACAAAAAATAAACTCCAGGAAAAACTGTCTCTTCCCCTGTTACTATTTGGAAATGTCCTCCCAAAACTTCAAAAGTATGTTCACATTTTCTAATCCCAATATGTCTTTTCTAACCTGGTTTCTCCTTTTGTAATCACACAATGTCCCTTTTTGTCTTTTATCTAATTTCAATTTTGGATAAACCTTTTTATTTTTATTTTCATTCTCTTCTTTCTTCTAAACATTCCTTAAGACATTTTCTTCTTTATTTCTACTATGGATAATTCAAGCCCTCTGCCGTTAATATGAATGTTCTCTCTAATGGTCTTATCAGACAGATTAGGTTCTTTTCATATTCCTTAACAGTATATGGGACTGTGGGTGAGCTAAAGGAATACCATGCCATTTCATATCTTTAGCTTATGGATGAAGTGTCATTTTTTTCTGAAGTGGAGCTTTAGAAAGAATCAAATCATAATTGGAAATACAAAGTTCAAAATGCTCTTGTCTGTATAATAAACTAAGCAAAATACTACATGTAATTGCATAGGGCACTGGGATATGGTGGTATGTCACATCTTCTTCAGCTGAAGAAGGTAGATGAGCACAAACATAGCAGTTCTTATAAAGCTTGAGTGTGTTCCTGAACTAACCTAGAATAACCATTAGCTGAAAACTCTTCATTTGAATAATCTACAAAAGAAGCCTTGAATTCATCTAATCTATTGTGTGTGCAGTCATTGTAGAAGCATATGTAGACTTAGGTGTTTCTATATCTGCTGTAACATTAATAGCTAATATAACAACTATTAGTGTGACAACAACTACTATTCCACAATTAGCTTTGGTAAGGATACAAATGTTTGTCTACAGTCAGACCTTCAGTAGATTAATATCAGCAGGCAGATTCAATATTTTGCTTTCACCTCTACTCGTGCAAATGTGCAGAACTTCTTGATTGATCACTGGCAGTTATTTTGTTACACTTATACACAAAAATCATTGTGAGACATTCCTAACACTACTCAATCTTCTTCTAAATATGTTATCCATACTCTTCTTCTGCAACCTTTCATTCATTTGTTTAGCGTTAGTTTATTTATTGCAGTCTTTTATTCCATAGTTTTAATACAGTCCATCAAATGTCATCTCAATTGATAATTTTTTGAATTCACTTTATAGTGCTTGTCAAGTTCTATGAAATTGTGTTTGTGAAATCTCATTTAATCAACGCTGTTTCTCAGTGTGGCATATCATAGAGGTTCAAATACCTCTGATCTCAGTCCGCTAGGGGTTTTGACCTGAAGCATTTGGCACATTCTCTGCATAGTAGGTGCTTTTAGGTGCAGTATACCTTTGGCAGGGCACTCTTTCTCTCTTGGATCTCCTTGTGTTTGTGAAATGAAATGAAAATGCGATTTGTAAAGCGCAAATAGTTGCCCGGAGGCGTCCAAGCGCTATGACTAAGAGGTGTTCTTACAGTTGGGCGGATGACACGGAGAAGAGGACCTATTTATTAAACAAGAAAGTTTTCAATTGTTTCCTAAAGGAAGTTAGGTCTGGATTGGACCTTAAGTGGAGGGGGAGAGTGTTCCACAGCCTGGCCACATTTAGGGTGAAAGAACGGCCTCCCGCTCTAGTCCGTTTAACCTTGGGCACGATAGCAAGAAATGCGTTGGCTGAACGCAGCTGTCTGCTGGGGAGCTACAGGGTGATTAAAGGAAGATTAATTGCTGGACCAGTTTCCCAGAATGACTGGTGGGCAATACAGAGGGACTTGAAGCCAATCCTGTCCCTAACAGGGAGCCAATGCAATGTTATTAGTTCAGGTTTAGCAGAGAGCCTACGGGGAATTTGCAGTAGGGTGCGGGCCGCACAGTTTTGGATAACTTGCAGTTTCCGCAATGTAGAGTCGGGGGCTCCAAGATAAAGAGCGTTTCCAAAATCCAGCCTAGAATGGATCAATCCCTGTACGACAGTTTCTTTGGCCTTGAATGGTAGCAGGGGGAGTATCCTCCTTAACATTCTGAGAAGGCCAAAACAGGTGGCAGATAGCTTGACGGCCTGGTAATCTAACATTAGGAACCTATCCAGCCAGATGCCCAGGCTCTTAATGGCATTCTTGGGAGCTGGAGGGGGACCCAGACAGGCTAGCCAGATCGTGCCCACCGAGGATGGAGCCGAGCGTCCCAACAGCATGACCTCTGTCTTGTCCCCATTAAGTTTGAGACAAGACAGGGTCATCCAACTGTTCACTTCGCTCAGGCAACCCGCCAGATCCACCATGGCCGCAGAGCCCTCGGCCCGAGTCAGAGAGACCACCAGCTGGGTATCGTCCGCATAGGTAACAATCTTAATACCATATGGACGGACGATCCCCGCCAGTGGCCTCATGTAGACGTTAAACAACGTTGGGCTAAGCGAGGAGCCCTGCGGGACCCCACAGCCCAGAGGTCTGCTGGTGGAGATGGTATTTCCCTCAAAAAACTGAAAGGTTCTATCATTCAGGAATGACCTGAGCCATTTCAACGCTCCTCCCTGAATCCCAATGTCATAGAGACGCTGCAGTAAGTTTGTTGATCTTCTTTTGTTTCACTTATACCACTATACTCTCTTTCTATGATAGTTTGTGGTATTTGCTCAACTGTCACACTTGATCTCAATTGCCTCCTACCATTTGGCAATCCAGATCTCCATATGGGTCCTTTTCCGCTCTTGTTACTTCCTCATCAGTGTGTGTTACCAATTCACTTTGCGAAATTTCAGACAGTTGCACAGGTGGAAGATTTGCCAGTACTTTATCCTCCTCTGGTCCTTCTGGACATACAGGCACAGAAGATATTAGATTTGACTTAAAGATCACTACTTCTTCATATGGCCACCTTACTCTCTGTGAAAAGCATTCACCCAATTGGGTATCTCGGCACATTAGACAGCAGTGTTTGTAATTAGTATGACAAGGTAGGAGACTTCCCACCTTGGCTCCAGGCAGGATTTTCGCAGATGCTTCTTCACCAAAACCCAGTCACATGGGTTAAAGTTGTGGCTCTGCTCCTGATGTGGACTGGCAGGTACAGCTCCAACCTGGTGAGAAACAGAATGCACCACATTGGCTAATCCTTTGCAGTAGTCATGTATCATGTCATCCATGATGTTTACACGTACATTTGCAGGTGCAGCAGGAAGTCTCATAGTACAACACATGAGGATTTCATGAGGTGATAACCCTGTTCTCCTCTCAGGAGTGCTTCAGAAACTCATCAAAACCAGTGGTAGAGCATCTGGCCATTTCAATCGAGTGGATGCACAAACGTTGGTCTATCAGTCAGTTTACTTACTCCACTGTCCCCGAAGACTCGGAGGATAGCTACAGTGTAATCTCTGTTCCACTTGAGCCACACACAGCATTTTAAGGTCCTTATTACTGAAATAAGTCATTCGGTCTGACTCAAGAGAAACCAGGAATCTGAACTGCAGAAGAAGTTCATTTTACAGAAGGTTAGCTAAAGTAAGACTATCATTCCTATGCATTGGGTAGGCTTCCACAAATCGGAAGAAATTGTACACCATAGCTAGGATATATCTCTATCCCTTGTAAACAGACTTTTAAAAAACATCTAGCTGCATTCTGTTAAAGGGTCCTACTGATCTTCCGGTATGATGAAGTAGTACGTCGGTTCTCCTTCCTGCATTCATCTGTGGAAATGTAATATACTTATTGCATACCTCTTTTGGTAAAACTTGGATTCTAGGATTGCACCAATTATGCCTGAAGAGCCTAACAATTGCATCCCTTCCAATGAGAATCTTTAGAACTATCATGTCATGGGAAACAATAAACTGTCCGGCAACACTGGTGTTCGATCTGGTGAAACCCAAATGTTATTTGTATTTTTAACATACCCTGCTCTAATTCATCCTTGCTGTTCTGCCTCTGAAACTTCTTTCTGAAATCTTCTGATTTCTTCACAAGTGTCATCTACTGACAACAACATCTAAAAGGCTGTGTCCTCTTCAGATTCATTTGTATATTGTCCATTAAATGTGCATGCCAGAAGTGCCCAGTATTGTGCAACTTCATCAGTGTAATGATTTCCAATAATAACATAATCAATGCCCCTTCTGAGTACTGCTATCTTTTGGGGGTAACTGCAAATATTCAGTAGTCTCATTGTATTTTCTCTATTTCCAATTGGGGTACTTAATGATGTCATAAATTTCCTCTGTGATGATAACTGTCCAAAATCATGGTCTACACCAAAGCCATATTGACTCTATGGAAATGTAGTCACTCTTAATTGAGCTGAAAAACAACAAGCGTTTGCAAGGAACATTAAGGTCACCACTGATGCAGAGGTAACGCCTCGAAGCCAGGAGGCTTCTACTACTTCTTGCATTGCGCAAACTGCATAAGCTGCTCTTAAAGTTGCTTCATTGTCTCTTAAACATGAGCCGACCACAAAGATTTCATAGTCAGGTTCATCAAGAGGTTCATCCTTAATGTCAAGTCATTGCTTAGTGCATAAATCCATAACATCGAAATAGCTGTGTTCAATTTCATCCTAATCAATTGCATTCTCAGGCAATGGTAATAAGGTAGGTGGATTTAGCATCTGACATGTCTTTGATATATAATTCTCTGATGCAAGTATTTTTTGTTAATATTTTGTAAGTCTGCTGTTTGTCAGATACTGTGTTTTTGTACAAGTGAGCAAAGTTTCCACCGAGTGAGTGACAATGACTGTAAGAGGTTGTCCCATCACTATTCTCTCATATCTCTCAATACTGACACCAACTGCACAGCCACTTTAAGGCAGGCAGGCAGGCAGTCCTGTGGCAACATGATCAAGTGTGGCAGAAAAATATATCACATGTTTTCATGAGTCTCCATGCATCTGAATAGGCACTGAGAGAGTGCAGCCCTCCCTCTCACTGCAAAACAATGTGCACAAATAACTGTAATCTGACATTCCCAGCACCAGGGTAAGACAGAGACTTCCTTTCACTCTAGGAAAGCCTTTCAAGCTATTTTTGTCCAATGAAAGCGGATCAGGCACATCTTTGTGTGTCAGCCTCACTAAAGGCCTTGTCATTATGGAAAAAAGTTGGGTATCTACTGTCTACAGTAGTCAACAATTCCCCGGAACCATCTGAAATCTCTCTGAGTTCTGGAAGGTTTCATCTTCAGAATCGTCTCTATTCTATCTTGTAACAACTTTCTCATTCCAATCACAATGATATGGTTTAAATATAGTACTTCTTTTGGACAATATTGCAATTTGCTCAGGAAAACCTTGTGTCTGTTCTCAGCTAGATGGACTAAAAGAGCAATTGTGCCCTGGTTACAGGCTTCTTGTATACTTCATGCCACAAGTAAGCCATCAATGTACTGAACAAAAAGTGAATGGCAAGGCATCTTCAAAGTCTCAACATTCTTTTTCAAGATTTGTTTAACGAGTAGAGCGCTTTCGTTATACCGTTTTGGAACTCATCACCATGCCAAAACTCTATTTCTAAACACAAATGAAAACCAAATTGACTCTCCTGAAGCAACAAAACATAGAAGAAAGCCTGAAAAGATTCACAACAGTAAACTATTCTGTAATGCAGGGAATCTAAAATAACAGTGTTGCTGAAATTCAGTACCCTCGGATGACATGGAAAAACTATGTTGTTAAGTTTTCAAAGATCCTCTATAATCCTTTATTTCCCATTGTGTTTCTGTAGACCCATAAGGGGTGAATAGAAGGGACATCCAACAATTTCCTTACAAATTCCATATTTTAACATATTTTCAACCACTGGTATGATTCCAGCCACTGTCTCTGGTGTTAAATTATAAGGTGATGCTCTTGAGAACACCATTTGGGTTTTTTGTTCTCTGAACATGCTCTACACCTTTAGGGGCATATTATCAAGGACGACGTTAAAAATTATCGCCGGTTTAGCTGCAGAAAACTGCAGCTAAAACATCAATAATGGGCTTGATAATATGCCCTTGAGAATTCCAATAGAAGTCCATGTTCTGGTGTGAACGTGGGCTTCTATTGGAATTCTCCTGGGCATATTATGAAACCCATTATCGCCGCTTCAGCAGCAGTTTTTCTGCCACTAAACCAGTGATAATTTTAATGCCTCCTTGATAATATGCCCCATAATAAGTCTGATGTCTTTCCCTGAAAAATCCCACACTTCTGTTTTTATTGTATCTCTCAAATCAGGTTGTACATTTTCCACCATTCTCACAGAAGATAATCCTACAGTTGTTTCTTGTCTAGCCATTTTAAATTCAACATCTTCCTCATGCATTTGAAATTCACACCATTCAGTCTGCAGTATATAGTGTAATTTTACTTGCACAGAAGATCCCTTCCTAGCAGATTCACAGAACTTGAATTGCATACCACAAACTGATGCTTTTCCTCAAATGTACCTATTTTTACAAACACTTTCTTTGAAACAAACTTAGCAATTTCTTTATTTGTGACGTACAATGTGGATCTTCTTTCCTGAGAGGGTTAGGTCTGGGACTTCAGCTCGTCTAATAGTAGAACGGGTTGCTCCTGTGTCAATAAGACATGACACTTATTGGCCATTAGCCTCTCCTTCTACAAATCGTCCACTTTGGTCAACCTCTAAGACTGCACCAAGTATGCAATCTTCCACATCCCTCAGAAATCCTCATTGGGAATTATCAGAATCAAAAACCTCACTCCCCAACATGGGGAACTGTTGCAATGGGTTCTGATTTTGGAATGGATTTGAATTTGCTCTTGGTACCTGAATCATATTGAATCTGGGATTACCCATAGGTGGTGAGGCAATCAGAGCATGTGGGATTTGCATCTTGGAAACGTTTGATTGCATTGGCATCTGCATTCTTTGAGCAGGTACTTGAAATAGAACATTTAGCATTTACATTTGATTCATTCCTTGTGTTTGGCATCACCTCTCATTCAATTTGGATTCGTTCTACATTCTCTCTTCCAATGCTGAAACTGTTACAATAGTGACAAGAAATAATTTTCTTCATCGCTTCAATATCGATCCCCAAATTTGGACCAGCCGAAACACTCCAACCTCCCTTGTGAAGCACCAACTTTACCTTTGCCATTTGACCTAGAGTCTGTAACACATCACCTTGCATTCCACCAACATTGTATTTAGTCATTTAGTCTTAGAGATTCAGAACGTGGAAATTGCACAGCTATCTTGCATTTGGCCCACAGGTCACTCGGTTCCACAATATCAAAGAAGGTATTCAAATGTTTAAACATAACCTTCAAAATGTTTACAAATCAGTCAACTTGTGTATACTGCAGTGCAGGATTCTCCCTCAACTTTAGAAAATTATTTGTAAATGTTGTAAGATCACATTTACTCGATGGCACATACCCTCTACCTGGTATTTCACTCCTTTGGAAAGTTATAGCTTCATCTTCATCTGGAGGTGCTGTAGCAACCGGCACTGCCAATGTCTGTGCTGGTACAACTTGTGACACTGGTGCAGGAACAGTCACAATTGAAGCAGTGATACAATACAATACAAAGCCATTTCTAAAGCACACAGCTGCCTTCGAAGAGGCACCCCATGCTAGCAGTAGAGGTCAAACAACAATGCCACAATATCACAGCCAGACTTAAATTCCCACCAGACAGGAGTCGAAGAGCAAGATTTTTAGATTCTTTCTGAAAGAAGTTGCAGAGGGATACAGCATAAGTGGAGAGGAAGAGCATACCACAACTTGGAAGCAAGGAAAACTAAAGCTCTCCCACCTCTTCCAGCCTTATGAATCTGAGGAAGTTGGAGAAGTTTTAGGTTATTGGATCTCAGAAATTGGACTTGAAGATAAGACTTAAATCTCCTCCTTAGAAAAAGGGGTCTTTTAGTTTAAATGTCCTGAAGGTTTAGTGCCTTAAATTGGATCTGCTTGATAACGGGTAATCCATGAAGTTGGCATAAGTAAGGAGACACCAGGGTTCTTAGCAGAGTCTTTAATATTAGGTGAGCAGTGGAATTCTGTATGGTTTGCAGTGACTTAATTAGGTTCACTGGTAGACCCAAATACAAACTGTTGGCATAATCCAATTTGGAGGTTACCAGCTTGGATCAAATGGACTGTGGCCACCGTAGCATTGGGGGTTGTAACACCATCAGTAGTGGCTATTCAAGTTTGAAAGTGGTGGGGCGGTATGCACTACTTTGAATTGTACAGATGGATCTCAACTTATCAAGTGAGGCTCATAGGTCTCAACCTGATAACTTGGAACAAATGTGACCAGTGAAACCATATTAAATAGGCTCTCTGTTTCCTGGTTGGGAAATTAAAAAACAGCTATAACTGTGGTGCAGTAGATCCATCTCACCCCACAGACCCAGTGCCACTACTCCTGCATTACCAGTGATATCACTGTTCCATTCTGGACTGTAGGCTAGTTTTCCCAAAATACTATTGAGTGGACTGGAGTCCAACTCAGTTTGCTCATTCAGACTGGCTATCTTTCCTAGGTCAGCCCAGTCCTTGGGTTGCTCAATATTTTCAGGTTGACACAACAAGAGATCCAATCAGGCAGTTGGATGAAAGTGTGCTGGTGTAGACAATTAGAAGGAGAATAGTAGAACTAGTGTGCAGGCGTCCCTTAACTGTTGTATAATTTACCTAGAGTTTAACAGACACTGTATTATTGAATTGTCTAGAACAGAAGGGTATTGGGAGCCAGTCAATTCAGTGATCTTGACACCTGCTTCCCAGTCAGCATTGGTTTTCTTCTTCAAAACAAAAGTGACTGACTGTACTCCGTGTCATAGCGCCACAGGACAGCACTATATGCTGTACATGGTTCTCTGAAGAATGGTCTCAGCAATAGTAGCTCATTTCCATCCATTTGTGTTTCTGTACTGTTTCTATAGCGCAAACTCAACACAAAGGTATTGGAGCACTTTACCTGAGCACCAGTTACATCGCAAAAGGACAATTTCTTTTTTTTTTGGCCACAGGGAGATTAAGCGATTTTTCTAGAGTCACAGGATGTTGAGCCAGCACCAAGACTCGAACCCTGATTTGGCCTGGCCTACTGGCTAAGCAAGAGCCAGTCAGATGATTAGATGATTATGACAGCTTCTCTCAAATACCAGGACAGTCAACTGCTCTAACAATAGCCCCATTGCAGCTGCTGAAAGGCTACAATACTCACTAGAGTTTTCAGTCAAGCCTCATCAAGCTTCCTGCTGCTACTGGCCTTCAAGAAACAGCACATTTGTATAGCTGCCTTTGTTTAGGCATCACTGCCATACTGGTGATAATTTTAACACTGAATATTGAAGAAGAACCAACTCTGTTTACACGGAGCACTTGATGCTGCATAACAGAACTACAAACAGTGTCACACTGTGTGGGCAAAGATCACGAGCAACCAAGACCCCGTTTATTTATCCTACGGAGGTGGATGTGAGGACAACAAGGCTTTTTAAATTTCAATCCCTGGGTCACTATTAGTGTCCGTTCCCATGTAGGTTCTTCATCACCATGTTCCTGTTTCAGATTCTTCCTAGTCTTTTCTGTGGTTATAGCTGGGTACATTCTAGCTCCTTCAACTACACACTTCATTCACCTTTGATGCCCTTCATCCGATTGAGCAGCTGCGTAATTTTCTTGCTCTATTCTGTTTTTTTCTTTCTCCTTAGCATGAGTTGATTTTTCTCAAGCATTTAATGCTTCATACTGCGTGGGTCTAGGAGGTGGCTTTATCTCATATAACCTTTCTTGTATGTTTTCAATAATCTTTAAATAAAAAGTACAATACTGTGAAAATGTAAACTGTCCTTCATTTTCAGTGATCTTGCACCATTGATGAAGCCACAAACATGTATGAAGCTCTTTATTTGTCTAGTGAAATGTAAGCAAAGCCTACATGCAAGATGCACTGTTCCTAGGGAGAAAGTTTTTCTCACAATTTCTTACATTGATACTGTATGTTATCATCTTGGGTGGAGATAGCGAGTTATTCTCATTTGAGTCATTCTCATTGGAATGTTCATTCACCTTAGACAACCCTACAGATTTCATTACCGCTTTATATTAAGTGTACATTATTAGAACGATGCACCAGGCCTGTGTTGACCTGTGACTTTTAGAAATAAGTATCCCCCTAATGTGTAACTACTGTTATAGTTTATGTTCTCATGAGAATACAACATGAGGCTTGTTTATCTTATATGCCTTTAATTAATTTTCTCGCAGATATTCGCCCCTGAAGAAGGGAACAGGGTTTCCCGAAATGCATTGGGCGACATCTTTTCGCAAGTCCAGTGACCGTAAAATATAATTATGTAGAGTGTCCTCATGATTATGCACATATGAAGACCATGAGTTATTGCATTCTTTCTAGAAAAGTATTGAATATATGCATTTCAATCTATTTATGCTGTATTTTGAATCAGAAAATTGTAGTCTTGTAACTACAACTAATTAGAAAACAATGGTGACAAATCAGAATATGTTCTATTTGAAATAAAATTTGTTTCCTTCAATGAGATAATGTGCTGATTACATATCGTTAAGAACATATCAATGTAAGAAATTGTGAGAAAAACGTTCTCCCTAGGAACAGGGCATCTTGAATGTAGGCTTTGCTTACATTTCACTAGAGTATTTCACGCACTGTGCAGCCAACACAGTTTGCAGATAGCACCCTTAGTAGATAAGCAGATTAATTTATAAGAAGTGATCACAGAGTGCTCCTCTTATTCCCTCTTCTGGTTGCTCTTTATTTGTCACTATATAATGAGCTGGCGTACTTTCTGGGGGTGCCTCCTCTCCCTCCCGAGCTGAAACTATCTAATCTCCCCATATCAAATCCGTAAGAGCATTGAAACATTTCATTTTTGCAATAATTCAACAATGAATGAACAGTGATGAAATGTAAATATAAATATTTTGTTCTGTTTATAATTCTGTAGCTGTCAATACTTTTCTCCAATCCTGTCAAATCTCTTCTTTCTCAAACCTATCGTAGCATAAAACTTGATGACTTGCTAACTTATATCAGCATGACACTTCACACCAACTGACCTATCCCAGAGCAGCACTATATGACGTAACTTTCCACTTCTTACACCGGTTGACCCTCTTTACAATTTTCTCATACACAAGATTATTACATCTCTTAACAAGAGCAATAAACAAACAACTCTTGTTTGCTCCTTTAAAGAAGTCAAAGTAGACCATTCACAGAAGAAACAATCAGGGATGATGTTTAATACCTTCCAACTCTACAAAATACAAATTAATGAATTCTCGACTAGCGGGAAATCACCCTGACTGAGATAGCTTCCCCTTTCTGCTATAGGATCCACTAACCCCAATCAATATTATTACAATCCCAACAAATCGTTATAATCCATGTCTCAGTTGTGCAGTTGATGGTACTCCACAAATCTGCACCACTGACCTTTAACAGACAAACAACACCTCTTTATTTTACAACTATCCCGGAATCTTAGACTACTTCGAGCCCGATAACAACTTCAACTGTTCAATATCTAAGCAAAAACACTGCTATCTCACAAAACAGATAACATCAACATAAGAACTAAATCTCAAAATTATAATGGCAGCGCATAACCCTATTGATACTCACAACTCCACCAATGCAGCCATCTTCAAAACTGCAACTTCTTCAGTCTTCAAACTTGGGTTTAGGTCGTAAAGGACATGGATGATTCTAAGTTGGTGTAACTTAACTCATCTTCTCACTCTTGCGATAGAAAGTGTCCTCAGGCTACCACTTGAGGGAGTGTGATTTTCTATATCTCAGTCTTTGAGTATAATCATTAAATAACTCCCAACACTGGTCGTATGGATCTTTGTTCGTAGGCAATGAGAAATAAGGAGAAAACATCTACATAACAATAGATCATTAAAACATTCAATTCAGCAAATAAAGAGAGTTAGTGTGAGTTAAGGTTTTTCTTATCCAGACCTTTTAGTCTTTCGTCTATTTGTTAATCAGACATTAATCTTTAGATTTCAGCATTAAATGTAATATAATCTATCAATCAAGATTTGATTATGAAATAGAACACAATGTTTTCAATCACAGTTAAAAATTCCCTAATCTAAATTAATTTGGGATTAAGAGAGTGTCAATTCTGAAAACTCCAAGATTTAATGATGCAAACTGAGAGGACCGCACGGCAGCAAGCTGTAGACACTTTTGTATTATACAAGTGCTAGGCAGGTTCTCATTTGCAGAGACAAAGCGCCAGGAAGTAATGATTTATGTGAAGAAGCATTTGACCACAAGAAAACAATGTAACTTTTCAAGGAGAAATGTCTGAAAGTGTATCATGCTCTGATAGAAAATGGGGAGTTTGCTTATTCCCAGGAGTT